>NC_069733.1:2304467-2925300 GCF_027358585.1 Pangasianodon hypophthalmus | reverse complement strand
ACACCCAAAAATAGATTCTGTCTTTAGGGCTTTTTCAACCTCTGTTTCGACCTGGCTACCTCCTAAAGCACTTTCTCCCACAGGACAAATGCAGAAAAAGCTCACAGGGCTAAACTAGAACAAACTGTTCAAATGGTCTTATTTAGCTACACAGGGGGTCAGTGACTGTCCAAGTGATTTTGATTCAGGGTAAAAGCAGCAAATCAACCATAACATCACAGTAGCTCTTTTTTTTTTTTTTTTTTTTTTTTTTGTCTAGTGCTGTTGCTAGCTACAATCCTGCACTCCGTTTATTTGATTTTTTTTAACCTCTTGGCTCTACTCCTGTTCATTATCCAGACAATCTGTGGCAGACTCTATTAGCTCAGCGCACAGCTGCTGGTCACTGTTAGCTAGCGCTAATGTGCCAACGTTTCCTTGCCAGCTTCCATAAATGTCCCTGTAAAAAAAAAAAAAAAGGCATAAAAATAAAATAAATAACATCCCACATCACTGGATAACAGTTTCTAATAAGAAAGAAGGGCTGTAAATTGTTTTAACAATGGTAAATGATATGCTAATGTTGTTGGCATAAATGTTAGCAAGATGGACTGATTATTATTATTATCGCTTTTTTGGGACATGTAATTGTCTTTCTATAGTATGCAGAAAACAAACTTTAAAAACAAATTAGCTTTACACAAACGTAAAACCAATGTACAGGTATCTCATCTTTTCAGAGTCCATGACTCTAGTTAAAAGTGGTAACGTGAACCGACCTTATGGAAGAAAACATAACCACTTCAAATTCTCATTTATAGCCATAAACTAATCATTAATGATTAAGCATAAAAAAGTAACTGTTAGTAAATATTAGCTGCTTATACAGATCTTTGTAAGCAAGGAATTGTATGAAACTGGACCTTTTTGCGTCAACAGCAATATTTCAGAACCTTCAGAACCTACAAAAAATGCAATACGGCATCCCACAAGGTTCAGTTTGAGGGCCACTTTGATTCTCCATTTACAGGGACATGAAATTAGTTCAACAAACATAATGTTGGATTTCAGTTCTATGACGAAGATACACAATTATACTTATCGGGTCATTATGCAAATTAGAAAACCGCGACTATAGTTTGGAGAAAGCGCAAGCTACAGCTAAGAACCTGAGTGTAATTCAGATTTTCTTGTAAGAAAAAAGATTTTCTTACATCATGCTCAAATTTGGTATTTAGGTCTATTTAATAATGCATTTAATGAATAGATTCATATTCAACTAATTAGCAGTTAAAAGCTTGTGTCATTAATATGCCTTAAGTTGGATTTTTACCTCCTTTATCTTTTATACAAGGTCAGGTTAACCTCATCTTGCCATTTATCATTTATGCTTTTCTTGAAAGGGTTGCTCTCTGTTACAGTAGATTTCACTAGGAGGGTTGGTGTTACTTCATGCTCTACATGTGCCTCATCAATATCCTTCCCCCACATTGAGGGCAACATACAGCTGACAGCGAACGTCAGAATTTTGTGCGCTTTGCGGCCGCGACTCTATTGTATTGATTTAATGATTGATACGCTGGAGAGAAAAAAGGGACGCCGTGACTGACGGTGGGGATGAGCGAAGGTCTACGGTTTCTCTGGATAGCCTTGTCCTTGATTTAGACGAATTAATATCTGGAGGGCGATAACTCTCAGCGGCCTCTCTGACCCTGGGGCTCCACGCTGGATTGAGAGGTGGAACATCCGGCTTATATCTTAGCTGTGATTGATGGTAGTTAAAAACTAATCTGAGAAGATAGTAACTGGGGCGTCTAGCATCACTGTCTGAGCCTGAAGCTTGATGTTTCAATTGTTGTACTGGTTAAGTAAGGAACATGACAGGTGCTCAGGGCAACAAATACACTGTAACATATGAAATATGAATATGGAATTAATAAGTACATGAAAAAGTGTTAAGGATTATAAAGCATGTAAATTATTAGGATATTTTGGAAATGCAGGATGACAACATAATGGGGGAAAAAAAGCCAGATGAAGTTTCCTTGCAGCTTTAGTTACAAATACTGTACGTCCCCCATCAACCCCCGCACACACACACACACACACACACACACACACACAGCTATATTGTACTGTATATGCTATATTGTCCCTTCATATAGAAATATTGGCAAGTACTGTAAACATTTTCCCAGAATAGCACCCACTACAGTATCAAACGTAATACACACGCTGGAACACAGTAATTTCTTGTAGAATTTACAGAAAGTCTTTACACTGTAGTGTTTGTAATAAAGCTCACAAATCAGCTAGAGAGAAATGCAAGAACTGTTTTCTACAAACGCACACAGGGAAGTAGAAAAGCCAGGATTAACTGCACTAATGAGGCAAGCATTGGCTTTGTGTACATGCATGAAAACAGGTACGAGTGCTAATAAACTGGCGGTGCATGCGCTTATGTGCAATATCTCATATATTATAGAATTAATCTGGGAACTCGGCAATATATACAATATATTTGTAATTTATTGTATGCTCCTTTTTTGCTGTGTGGTTGCTGTTTACTATATTTACAGCAATTTCCATGCAATTATCTGTGTGTGTGTGTGTGTGTGTGTGCGTGTGTGTCCCGAAAGCCACTCGAAAATAAATTCAAAAGGATCTAGAACCCTAAAGTGCTACGTAAACCAGCAGAATGTTTCCATTTCATTTTTATCTCAAGAACCCTTGACAAACCATTAAAAAACCCTTCATGTAAAGTGTTACATATCTGTCTGTCTGTATAGAGTCTCTCTCTCTCTCTCTCTCTCTCTCTCTCTTGACAGATAGATAGAGAGATAAAGGATTCTTTTAAAGGTTTAATGTAGAACAGTGTTCATGTACCTGAGAGGGGTCAGGTAGAACTTCTAAATGTAGCTAAGAACCCATAAATGTCCAAAGAACCTATGAGGAACCCATTTTTGGTTATCTATCTATCTATCTATCTATCTATCTATCTATCTGTCTGTCCATCTGACTGTGTGTCTGTCTTATTAAGGGATACAGGCTTTTCTGTCAGTCCAGTGATATTACATTCTGAATGAGTAAAATGATGCATAATTTAAAATGTCATTGTTGTTTATTCATAATGTTTTTTAATGATGTCAGAGATCCTCTGTATATTTGCCTCTGAAAGAAAAAAAATAAAAAATTTTTTTTTTAAATGACCATGCTCCAAGCCGACTCCCTCCCTGGTGGCCTACAGCACAATATCACACTTATTAAAGAAAGAAATGTTGAACTGTTCCGAAACTTTCGCCTTATCCTGACTTCTCGCCCCCATGGTTTTTCGGGTTTGTGGTGAGTTTAATTTCTTCTTTGCGCTTTGATGAGTCTCCCTCGGCGAGGAAGCCTTCTCGGGCTCTGTGCTGAACTCTTTGTGAACGTGCTGTGTGGTGAATAATTGACTGGAGGTCTGATCGAGTCCCCGTGGCAGCTGGTCCGCCAGACGCCATGCCACGATCGCGATACATCACTCCACGTCACGCAGGCGATACCCACTAGCTGTCAATAAGCGCCTTTTTATGATTGGCATGACCTGATTAAAAGAGAAGCTGGTTTTGGTGCGGTTGAGTTGGAACATTTCTTCTTCCAGAATGAATGAATCTGCTGCTAATGTACCAAAAAAAAGAAAAGACATGTAACAAGCAACATGATTTAGCTTCCATTCTGCTATGAAGCTCACAGTCTGTGGTCTGCTTTCTCTCTCTCTCTCTCTCTCTCTCTCTACAAGGCTATGTTTTGAACAAAAATGAACTCGGCTTCTTTTTTTTTTTTTTTCTGAAAAATCTTTTCTCTTGGGCTGCTTGCATTAATTTTGTGATTATTCTATGTAATACGTCCTTGGGCTTTGGAAGGCCTCTATAAATATAAATTTATTATTAGGAATTATTATTTTATGGATCATAGCCCCGAGGAACTGCATGTGAAACCATGGCCCAACAAACGAATTCTTTATATCTGAGCATGTTCTATTGATTTTGCTTTGAAGCAAGTTATTTAGAGCCAGTCGCAAACGTTCATGTTCTCCATGTCATACGATTACCGTGTAGATGTGTTTCAAGAACGTTCAGAAATCGTCCGAAAATTAATGCAGAGATGATGACATTGCTAAAGCTATGTATGCGCATGTTAGCGTACGTTGGTTGACGATGACGAGCCATATTTAAGGTCAAAATTCGTAAATGTTACGGTTACTGTAACTGTAAATGTTAGCAATGTTAATGAGATTTGTTGTGCGTTATTTGAATACGCCAAACAAATTCACATTTGTTCATTTGGTCATTTTCATTTGGCCAATTCCCACCCACCAGCTACCAACTGGGGAAGGTGGACCTATCACCTTCCTCCATGTCTTTTCAAACTGCTGCATCACAGTACTGCGTAGCATACTTGGAGGAAAGCTATCTGCCCTTTTCCGCATACATGAGCTCACAGATGCTCACGGCTAGTGGCTAGTGTCACTGTGATTGACAGGGAAAAGAGAGTATGCCCCTCCCACCCAGAGAACACGGCCAATTTTGCTTCCTTGAACCCTGGCTGTGGATGGCCGTGGCATTAATAATTGGTTTTTAAAATATGTCTCACTTTATTTACAGCTTACAAAAGCTACTTATCAATTTGTATAACTATTTTATAATAGTTATAATAGTTTATCATGACAGTTTAAATTTATAAAAATTAATTTATGCATGATGTCTTATAAACACATTATAACATATAATTTCCTAAATTTATTTCCCAATTTTCTCATTCAAAGTTTGCCTAAATACTCATGTACGATGGAGAACTTTATTTCCGAGCCGACACAACTTTTCAAAGTAGCACCTCCTCTCTACTTTGGAGTATTTCAGCATGCTCTCAGCAAAATGTGAGGTTCACACATAGTCTCCCAGTTATTGCCTGGCTCGCTGTTCAGCTCCAGAGAGAGTCTCAGCCATATTTCACTCCCAATTAGAACTCGGACCATTAAGTTCTCATGGACGCTACTTGGCACAGCAGGTGGTTTCAAGAGTCCCATCGCTAGGAGCTATGTTATGCGGCTGAGTGTTTTATGAGGCTGCACCAGCTCAAGACTTGACTAACTTACAAGATTGGAGTGTCTCATTTGATGCCAATTGTGATTTGACCCCCTGAACATTGAACGTATGCTTCTATTAAGGTTTCGTGTCAGAGATCTGAAGGCAAGAGCCCGTCTTGCATCAAGTGACCTTTTCAGAGAAGTGCAAAGTTATTATGTCATTGGAGTTTGAAAAAGAGGGAACTCTTTTGGTCCAGACACTATGAATAAAATTATACTTTTCCTTGGTGAAAATTGCACGTCCTCCTTGACAGGCCCATTGTAATTTGCTCATTGAAGGCTTAAATGCGTGAGATTTCTTCGGAGACCTTTCACATGCAGATTTAAATTGCAGATGAAACTTTTGGAAGTGATTTCGATTATGAGGACTCTCTCATATTCCTGGAGAAGCTCGTTTTTAATCAGCCGATTATCTGAGCCGGGTCTCGGGTAACGTGAAACGAGATACGGCTGCCAAGTCCTTCTGGGGATCAAGGGGGAATTGTCTGCCACGACAAAGTGGCTGTGGTTTTGCGGCCTGTCCGAGTTAGTAGGGTGATTAATCTATTGGCATGGAGTGGGTGATTGAGAGAGGAAAAGTGAGAGGGAGGGAAAAGCGAGAGGGAAAAGTGGAGGTCGCACCTTTGTGGGATCAGTTAAATGGGACAGTTCAAGCAGCATTGCTAATAACAAATGACAGTCATTTGGGGTTTTCACACTTAAACCCCAGACCATAATCCGCACACCTTTACCAGTAATGTTTGGACCTTGTGGCCTTCAAATGGTATTTCATCAGGCTGCATTGACATTTGCAACGGAGTGTGACAGGAAGTGAGTGGATTTGGTGGAATTTACCTTTCAAACACTTGATCTTGGATATTACCTGCATTTTTTCTTTACTATATTATCTGCCTACTTCTGGTTTCCACATGCCTTTTTGGTTCATTTATAGATATTTCTCTTTTCCTTCTTGATTAACTTTAATACCCATTTTTTGCTTTTTCATGCTAATGTCTGAAATCAGACACAATAAAGAGCATTAGCGTGTCATAGCAAAATAATCTCCATGGCATCATCCTCTTTCCCAGTAATGGATCAACTTCCATTCACACATAAGCCAACCTATCTTAGCTCTCTACTTCTGGTCTTTAGCGCCAATGCTTTAGTGTCAGTTTCTTGGGAATTGGATTTCCTGGGAATTAAGTCTTGTCCTAGTTCGATGATGTCATCCCCTTTTTCCCACTAATGTACTAGCTCCCATTCACACATAAACCCTGGCGATCATTTCCCGGGAATTGTACTAGACCTTGTCTTGGTTAAATGATGTTATCCAATTTACCGGTAATGTACCGGCTCCTTCACACGTAAGTCCTTGCTGTCACTTCCTGTAAATAGTACTAGGCATTGTCTCGGTTAAGTGAAGTCATCCACTTCTCCACTATTTGGCTTCCATTCACACAGGACTCCCAGGAAGCGTACTAGGCCACTTCAGTCTTCCTGGGATTTTGCCTCTGCTCTGACATTTGATTAATTACTGCAAAACACTTGCATAAAAGTGCATGTGTGAAGCCCTAATACAAACTCCTGAACACTTAAGTTTTGCTTATTTGTTGCTTTATGGCAACAAATGAAATCTAAGATTGCCTTAGCATTACACAATGCAAATGTTGGTCCACTTTTACTACTCGCTAGCTACTTTAGAATCCTTCACCAATACAGACTAGTGGTGGAAAGCTAAAATTGTTGTTTAGTATTTAAAAAAAAACTACTTTTTATTCATTAGCAGCTACACTGGTGCTGAACTGTTCAAAATTTGGAAATAAACAGCTGGTCTGAGGCAGGAGAAGGCTAGCCAGAGACAAAAGGTTTTCAGTAATCTTCTCTAAATGTCTGACTTTCCAGTGACAGTACCATTTTATTCATCACTAGACACTGTCAAGTCATGTTGACGTTGAAGTATTTTCAAATTTGGGAAATGGGCAGTGAGGAAAAGAACAGCTAGAGATGAGAGATATCAGCTAATCCGACCTGTGGCCCTGGCACATCATCACAAGGGCTAATTCTGTTAGATCCTGCCTCAACCGGGACTCTCTGAGTACCGTGTGTCTTTATCCATGCTGTATCATTCGCAGTCATGTTCCTCACACACTGTAGACTCTCAATTACCTCGTCCCCAGACTGCATTCTTGTGTGCATTAGAGGACTGCTGAGCGTGATGGGTCAGGAAAGATTATCTGTGATTTATTCTCCCTTCCCACATCGCTGTGTTTTTAAAGATGATTTTTTCTTCTTTCTTTTTTTTTTTTTAACACACAGGCCAGTCACAATCTCTTCTCCATTTGTATTCACTTTAGTGTTTCCTCTGATGCTGAGGACGGCATGAAAAATGAAATTGAGACACATAAGAGAACGGGATCAATAATAATTGGGCTCTGTTTCTAAAACAGTGGAGATGGAGTGCCTCTTCTGCTCCCACCCAGTGTGTCCCATTTATAACACACCTAGTTGGGAAGATTCTTAAGGAGTTGTTTTAGAGGTGTGTGAGCATAGTGATCTATTATCACACAGACTCTTTGTAGGAAGTAAACCAATGTGCTTTAGTAAGCAATAAACCCCAGTTTTGATATAGTTACAGTGCATATAATGTATTTCTCTCTCTTACACACACACACACACACACACACACACTTTTTTTTTTTTTTTTTTTTTTTTTACAGAATTGAATTTTAATATCCCCTTACATGTCTTACACACACACACACACACACACACGCACATTCTGAGCATGGATTAAACATATTGATCTATTATTCCGGGGATGCAAATCAGACAATGCAGCATCTAAAGAGCACAAATGATATTAAAGCCGAGAAAATGAAAAGGTCAACACAGAACAGAACGAGGCCTGAGGCAAAGACAATTTTTAAAAAAAAAAAAAATCATTTTGTACTTGTGTGAATTTCCAAATGAAATATGAATACAGGTCCAGTGAAAATGTACTTTTAGCAATATATTACTTCCTCAGAAAAGCAATGCTTCTTTCTGGGTAACCAATGTAAAACATATTGTAGGTGTTCAGTGCTGCATTTCTGCATATGATCTTGAACCACCCACATATAATATTAAGGATGGAAGATATGCATAGAAAATCTGAAATTTATCTTCAGCTGAATGTTTACTTGGCTAAAAACCAAGGATGTGTCTTGTGGAAGGTCACATAAGCAAATTTTTTCTTTTTTTTTTAGATTTTCACTTATATTGTACAAAATCCTCTTCTGTACAACAAGATCATAAAGATAGATAGATAGATGAAGGGAAATTCTTAAAAGAAGGTGCATTTGTTTCTGTTCTAGACCATTACCCTAATGTGTTCACCTGTTCCGTGTTAAGGCTTCAATAGTTTGTCTATGTATACCCTGCTGTTTCTGTTTCTTGCTTGTATCGGCTTGTTGTCTCTCGGTTTTTGAACCTCACCTGTTTTCCCTATTTGTTAGTGCTGTGTTTTCATCATGTAACACTGTCTGCCTGTGTTTTTACCCCTGTCATGGACTCTGATAATGAAATTAGCATTTGCAGTAATAAATGTAACACTGGGTTTACACACTTGTGTCCTTCCTTCCCTTTTTTTTTTTTTTTTTTTTTTGGGGGGGGTTTGGGGGTCTGTCTGTCACGAGTGTTTTAGGCTCATGTGCTATGTGCTATTGTTTCTGTTCTAGTCCTGTCTCCACCCCCCCCTGTCACTTGTGGATTATCCTAATGTGTTCACCTGTTCCGTGTTAAGCCCTTAAATTAGTTTGTCTATGTCTACCCAGCTGTTTCTGTTCCTTATCCCTGAGTCTTATTTTATCATTTCTGTATTGTTAAGTTGCAAGCTTTGTTTTCTGTTTTACTTCCTGGTTTTTGTCTCTTATTTTCTCTAAATGTGTATATGGAAATTTGATCATGATATTTGTATTTGTCCTAATAAATATAACCCTGAATTTCCAGTTATTCTTATTTAATAATTATTCTCTTTTTTTTGGGACATCACTTCCCATTTTTAATGAGTGTCACTGGCAGTGTGACAGTTCAATTATTTTATTATTGAAATTGTATAATACAGTGTATTATCTATATAAAATGATAACTTCAACAAACAATAACACTTTCAGACTTTGGGAAAAGAATCACTGATAACATTACATACATTGCTCAGGGCAAGTTTATACCCCGAAGCCTCATAAAGCTTTTCTTGTAGTATTTGTAGTGTATTTCTAGCATATCTCTTCCAACTTCTATAAATAATTAAAAACAGAACACTGTTTCCTGATGGCTTGGAGCCACAGTGTTGGTAATCCAATGACATTTTCATTTTAGTTTACTGTTATATTACAGTTTTTCTCATTCACTTGAACACATCTGTCCATTCAGAAATTCCTTTTGCAAAACAGTTCACACACAGGCCTAAACTGAAATTTTGGCCAAATTGGCACATTTTGTTTGCAAAATGCTCTAATACTCACAAAACATTAAAAACATGCAACATAAGCAAATATGTCCATCAAACATGTCAAATTGTGCTCAGATGAATATATTCCTTCAATCAATCATTACACAATGGACAACAAACTACAGCTATCAATATGAACCTGTTTAACCTTCATTTGTGCTGTATGCCTGTGCCATTTGTTGAATTTTACATAAACATAGTGTGTGCCAAAAAAAGGCAAGCAAGCATATCACAGCAGGAAGAGTATTCTTTTCTCCAAGTGATTTTACCAGAGATAACAAACCCTACTGCACTCTGCACTTTTTAATTATTTTTTTTAGATGCTCTGTTGAAATATTGTACAAAAGAGACATTTTCCAAGAAGGAATCCATCCCTGGCAGTCCTATGCACCTATTGCCAGGCAACCAGCATTCACTGCCTCCAGGAGGGACATCTGGTCATATGGTCGGTTATCATACACCTTCCATCTCCAAGCAGAGAAGAACTTCTCAGTCGGGTTCAGAAAAGGAGAGTATGCAGGGAGGAATTGCATGAGCATACAGGGGTGTGCTGCAAACCATTCATTCACAGGGCAAGACTAGTGGAAGGCAACATTGTCCCAATTGATAGCATACCTAGTCATGTCTGGCCTCAACAGTCTTTCATTCAATGCATGCAGAAATATGATGAGGTGCTCTGTATTGTATGGGCTGTCAGTTGGTATGTAGCAAAGGACACCATCATTGGAGATAACAGCACACACGGTGATATTGGCGCCCCTCTTTCATGGCCTCCTTTTACAAATACGTGCCTTTGGCGTCTTTGATCCCTGCTTGCAAATAGCAACTCAGAGGTGGCATCTGTTATAAATGGATAACAACTGACTGCTGATTGAATAATTGTGCAAAGGTGTTTCAAGCAGGTGCACTGGAGAATCATAATTATACGGGTAATTGCTATTAGCTGCTCTTTTGCTTGACACAATTAATCCAACAGAGCGTTTGGTCTTTGGATGAGATGTGGGTTAACAGTTTCTAAAAAGGGTGTGAAAAATGTTTGAAACCAATGAAAAAGTATTAACATATTTGCAAGAAAACACTTCTGCTGTGCTAAGAAGATGATGATGTGGTGTGTATGTGCTATCCTTGCAAAATCACCAACTTTCAAGGCAGAATTGGAAGAAAAAAAGAACAAAGCTAGCTATAATATTCCAGCAGGAAGCACAATCCGAGTGCATTCGAGAGATGAAATCCTGACAGGGATCTCAAAAACGGAGACAGATATCGATGTGTCCTTGGGTTACCCCTAAGTGCTGACTATCGTTTTGCCACTTTGGGTCCAGGTCTCGGAGTATCGCCAGATATTCAGGCGGATGTTTTGCTCCGGGTGAAAGCTGATCCCTCGCTTTTCTCATCCCGAAAAAGAGACATTCAAAGCGGTTAAGCTTTTAACCCTGCTGTTCTGTTCGTTTACTTAGCAATGGATATCCCATTGACCCAGGCCTCAATTATCTCCATGATTAGTGATATACACAGTACTGATGGAAAATGGAGACCTAAAAGCCCTTCTCATGCTTGGGGATTGTCCTGATGTCAGGGGGGAATGTTAATAAGAGATGGAGGGAATAGGACAGCCATAAAAGTCCATGTTGGGGAAGAAAATATTGTCTTGGTCTGCTTTTAGCTGAATTTTAAAATAGGTCATCTTGACCCAAAGTAAACATGAGGGTTTAAACTGCTCTTGGAGTGTGCCATATGGAGTACCTGTCCACGCTCGATGTTCCTTCTGTGTCAGGAATTTAATATTAAGCTGCCTGCTGGCTGTTTACCAGATGGTGCCGTGAAACCCCTCGCAACGAGCGGCTTGAGACGAATATTCATGATGAAGGCATGCACTCTGGCTGATGCGTCCTCCACTAAATTTTCTGACTACGAGACAAGGGGAAGTGGTTTGCTTTACCTTAGGCAATGAAAGTTGAGACCTTATTAGTTGGAAGCTGTCAGTTTCACCTCCTGAGAACTTTCCTTTTTTTTTGAAGTTGAGAAACACCACCTCATACACCACCTTATACACATTTTCATTACCTTTTTCCAAGTCTCTAATCAATATGGTTCCATTTTGGTTCCCTTAAGAGACACATATTATAAGTGCGCCCTTAATCATACTGTACAATAGCTAGTCCTTAAGGCCCTGTCTTAGCATTTAATACTTTTATTCCTGAAAAATTTGTTCATTAAAAATGGCACCATCGATTGTAGAACCTTTGTAAAGTTTTCTCTTTGTAAAGTTGCATTGAAGTTACACAGAAGAAAACTGGGTCAAACTGGGTCTGTCAAACTGGGAGAAAGTTTTACTCCTCCAACTACTCGTTAATTAAATTCCAGAAGAGGTCAGAAGCCATGTTGGGAACTTTATATGGAGTGAACATTTATAATCAAGATAATGCAATGTAATGTACATAATGAAAGTAATTTTGAAATGTAACATCTCGAAAATATATCACTGCAAGTAATCCTTTAAAAAAACTGCAAAGGTTCTGACAGCTGCTGAACTGAATTACTTACGTTAACCCTCTACTGCACACGTTCATCTTCAATAAGCGCTTTATTCCATCACAGGGCACCACACACACACACACACACACTCATTCACACACTCTTTAATAATGTTGTGTAACCAATCTTTAAATTTAAATTTCTTTAAAGTTTTCTTTAAATGCTCAAAAAAAAAAAATCCATATAAATGGCATGTTGCCAATTGGCAACAGTGTGCAGTAGAGGGTTAATCTGACATGTATGAGATTTTTACACAATTCCTTTATTTTCATGTGTGATTTTTGCACATGAATCATTTATTTTCATAAGTGATTTTTACACAATTCACTTTTTCACGTGATTTTTCTTATAATACATTTACTCAATTTATTTATTTTCCCATGATATTTTTAAAATGATTCATTTATTTCCACATTTGATTTTTTACACATGATTAGTTTATTTTCATGTTATTTTTACACAATTCACTTTTTTCACATGTGATTTGTTCTTATAATACATTTATTTTCACATGTGAATTTTACACATGATTAATTTTTTCTGCATGTAATTTTTACTCAATTCATTTATTCTCACACATGACCTTTACACATGATTAAATTTGTGCACATGATTTTAACATGATTCTTTTGTTCATGTATGGTTTTTACTCAATTTATTTATTTTTCTATATTTTTAAAATGATTGATTGATTTTCACATTTGATTTTTCTCATATGATTAGTTTATTTTACTCATTATTTTTCTCCTCACATGATTCATTTATTTATTTTTTTACATATAATTTTTTTCCACATGTGATTTTCTCACATGATTAATACTTTTCCACATATCGCTGACATATTAATTTCCAATGGGATCAGATATTAATCACATAATCACGTGATTTTTTGACCACAGCATGACCATTGAAATGCACTCTAACATAACTCTAATTAATAAGAACATCATTTAAAGGACATAGAGTGATCAGTTTCTACCATACAAACCATGATGAAAAAGGAACACAAGATGCTAGAAGATGTAAACACACACTGTTTTTATTTGGGTTCCAGTTCTCAGAGTCATAATCTATAACGGTAATCAATGTAGCAGCAGTGACAGTAAACCCTGGCCGATCAATTATCATTGACCCTCGGAGGTCTAGGTTTACTTTCGCCCATTTTTTTTTCCCCACGCCGAGATTTAACAGTCAATAAAAACGCCCCCATTTCAAACAGATATGTTTTTTTTTCTATCTGGTTTCAGCACAGATAGATTGACAAACCTGTGGCATATGACTGATGTATGGACTGAATAACAAAATGTACAATTAGTGATATTTGAAAGCTATGGATGTGCTGTTTAAAGTAAAACAAATGTCTAGACTGTAATCCAAACACAATAACAAAAAAACCCAACACATTTTGTACTGTTAAACAATGAAGCTATGATTGGATTGCAGTTGAAAGTACATTTCTATGCCAAATAATTCCTAAATTACTATGCTATCTGTAAGATATGTTCATTCATGGTGTAGCTTACATCACAGGACATTTAAAGGAAACTGTCTAAAACAAGCAATTGCGCAACTATGTTTGTTACCAACAATGACACAACTAGTGTTGTTCAGAAACGCAGCTAGACGCATGAACAGTAACACTAAAAAGAAGAATATGGCACCACCTACCAGTTCTGCTATTGCTAAAACCAATAAATTAGTTATAATTATCATTATTAAATGTACGAGTACTGACTCCACCCCTTTATCCCAATATAAACCTTCCATAACTTCACTCACCTGTTAAAACGCGAAGAAATCTTACTATTAAGGAAAGAATTGCTTTTTTATTATTAAAAACATTTACATTTATGTAAGGAATATAACACTTAGGGATGTGCAGTTATTGGAAAATAATCCACAACAGGGAGGTGGGATGAAGCGGAGTTACTGTTACCACCCCAAAGTTCATTATTTTCCAATAAAGGCACATCCTGAAGTGTTTTATTATTTTTATACCACAGCAATTTGCAAACGATTACAATTTTTGTTATTTATTAAAGAACTGCACTTCTTACTTTTACATACAGTACGGTTACATGTCGTGGAACAAAATCGAGAAAGAAGTTGTGATCATTTATGTTATTTAAGACAAAAAACACAGCTTGTCATGTTACCGAGAAACCCCTAAAGTGTAAACTCCTCTGTCCCAAAGTCTGTACTCCAGACTTTCCTGTATCAAAAAACTTGATCATGTACTTGATCATGTACTTCTGATGATGCTCCCATGCAGAAAAAATTATACCCATGCAGAATCCCAATACAAAAATGTGCATAAAAAAGTTAGTCAATTGGGGTAACTGACAGATGATTGTAGTGTAGTGTTAGGACCGGCTATAGCTACACTTTTACTCCCGTAAGCCCAAACAGGAACTCAACAGGAACGTCAAAACCGAGATGGTCCGGCTGCCTCCACCATTCAATCCCAGCCATGAATAACTATATTAGTTGTAAGCTTAGCAAAGCCATGTTAATTTTTCAACACCTATGACAATAACCTGTTAAATTTTGTTAGCATAGCACAACTATGCCAAGAGTCGTCTTCCTAGGCTAGCCAGCTAATGCCGACCAGGCAGGGGCAGATCGGCCGCAGTTTGTGTGGCGAAATTGGGGTATTTCTGCTCAAATGCCAGAAGGGTTTGACCAATAGAAATAGGTTTTTCTCAGCAAGAATAAAAACCCATTGAATTACTAAAATACTTGAAAAGAGAAAAATAACTTTTTGTTGCTGAAGTAAAATTTAAACATTAACTGTGCTTACATAGTAAATGGCATGATGGCTCAAATGGCATTTAAAACAAAACAGACTAATTACCCATTTCATTCCCATAACACCTAACCTAACACTCATCTATAATCAAGCACAGCAATTTCAGCGAAGCCTTGAATGGCAAAACTATTGAACGGCTGCTGATAATTAACACTCGCGCGTCCACAAATGACAGTTTATCTTTTGACAAGAAAATTTTTCTCTGTGTGAAATCCGTTTGCTCAGTTAGGACATTACAATTACAATTAAAAAGACCTTTTTTGTAGATAATGATCAATTTATTGCCAGAGCGTTTCAGTTTATTCTGTCTCTTTCAGCTTTCATGACTTTTTTAGCTGTTGTCCTCAATGCACATGAGAAGCAAGATGAATATGTGAAATGGGTTTCTTGTATGACACATGCAGTCACGTCCAAATATCGAGTATATATCTGTTTATTATTTATTCATTATTGTTATTTTATTTAAATGGTAGCACTGCCCCTGTATACCAATCATATATTCCTTATATGGTTAAAATTTCTTTTTTTTTTTCTGTTGCCATGGCAGCTGATTCATCTTAAATGTTACTTAAATAAAAACCAGACTAAGCCTAAAAAAAAAAACAACAAAAAAAAAACCTTGATATAACTTGGTGTACAAATTCAAGAGCATTTGTTTGAGGTAAACTTTAAACAAGATAATATGTATGTGTGTGTGTGTGTGTATACATAAATATATATATAAATATATATATATATACACACACACACACACATATATATATATATATATATATATATATATATATATATATATATATATAATTAGTTGATTTGTAGCCAGTATTTTAAAAAAAAAATCAGAATATTTCAGAATATTTATATTCTCAAAGGCAATAAATTCTATATTTGGGGATATAGTATGTTTAAAATTGCATGTTCTACTGTTACGGGCTAAATGACCCTCTGAGGTAGGAAAAAAGTGCTGTAAAGATGTCATTTACGAATTTCAATATGCATGTCATTTATCTTTTATAAAATCAATTATGTATAAATTAACTTAATGTTTGAGAGAGCTAATGCATAGTTTTCTGTTTTCATCAGTATTCGGCAATGCTGAACTTTTTTCAGTTAAAAAAGTTTTAAACGTAACAGCGTTATGGCATTTTTTGCATCAACACAGAATCATTCAACAAAGAATCAGGATTCGGTAAAGAATCAATTATTTCTTCCATCACTGTTCTTAATGCTGTATGGCTTACTGCCTTACCAACCTCACTCAGTTAATAAGAAGAAATATTTTTCAGTTACATTGGTGGAGGATGCTGGAATCTTGTTTATGAAATCATTTACACACACAAAAAAAAACTTTTTGATGCATGTCTGGAAAAAAAAAAAAGTAGGTCTTGGAAGAAGAGTCAGACTGCATTCAGAGAAATAAAATAAGGGCTTCAGTTTGCTTGGCAACAAGAGCAGTGAGAAACCGCAGCACGGTCCCTTTATCACACTTTCTCGCCCTGTGAATGGAGCCGTGCATCTCCGTAGGCTGTGTGTGTGTGTGTGTGTGTGTGGGTGTGTGTGTGACGGGTGTGTTTCAGACAGCTTTACAAAGTGTGATGGAAAGCAAGAACCTTGACACTATGCTTCAGAGCACTTTCTTGGACACTCTTCATTATTCATACTTGGATATCAAGTATTAATGTGAATTTGGCATTTTATTTATTTATTAAAAAAAAAAAAAAAAAGTCAATGAAATTGCTTAGAAAATACAATATGTCCTTGATCCAGTGACCCAAGATGCACTACTATCTCGATGTAGATATGTATAGCCAAAAAATGATCACGTGACCTATAACTTTACATTTTGTTAGTTGATTTTAGCAGATTGTGAAAAATATAAATTGGATTCATTTTTCCATTATTATTTTATATAATTTTTTATACAGCTTATTTTTTTTTCTTTATGTAGTCTTTTTGTGAAATGCCTTAAATCTTTAAAAGACATACTGTATTTAGTATGTATGTAATATACACTCACTGGCCAGATATCATGGTGCAGATACAGGTCAAGCACAGAAAAGGGAATAAATCTCATATATATATATATATATAAAAAAATGTTTTATACGGAATGATGCGAAAAACAAAAAACATCCAGTGAGCAGAAATGCCTTGTTGATGAGAGAGGTCAGAGGAGAATGGCCGGATTAGCTGATAGGAAGGCTACGGTAACTCAGATAACCACTCTTTGCAACCGTGGTGAGCAGAAAAGCATTTCAGAATGCACAAAATGTTGAACTTTAAGGCAGAAGACCACATCGGGTTCCACTCCCATCAGCCAAGAACAGGCATTGACTTAACTTTAAAGTTAAAGATTTGAGAACCATCTCAGTGACAAACTAAATGTGCATTGTATCATTACTCAAAAGCACGAAACTTAGTCCCTTTTACTCGCTTGTAGCCTGAACGTTTTGATAACATGCCAGTGGTGGGTGTCTGTGATCTTGTGTATGAGGAAGACGACGGATAGCGCTTTCCTCCAAATGTGTCACTCTGCTCTGTGTTCCAGGATGAGCAGCAGGTCATAGTAGTCATGATTCCTCTTCACTGATTCGTCGTTTTGCATTAAAATGGGTTTCGGGATCTAGTCAAGATTTGGATATCTCACACACTTAGCACCCATTACATTATGGCTTTACCGTATAAACAGATGATGAAACTTTCTATTTGTATCTGCACATTTTTACCTTCTCCTGCTTGTTTCTCCACACTGAAGTTTCACCTGAAATCAGATAAATTGCTAACGCTGTCAGGCATCACCCTGCTAATCAAATGCAAGAGCTTACAATCGTCCCACTGTATCAAACTTAAAATCCTGTTTGCCTCGCGGTTCCATGACCAGTAATTGTTTTACGGCCTTCGTGAGAGAAAAACAAAAAGCAGCTCCCGAATGTTCTTCTTTGCATAATTGGGTTTGCAGCAAAATCTTGTGTTCCTGAACGCCATCACCTATAAAATGTGAGCCGTGTTAACCGTTTGAATTGCTTCCCCAAACGTAATATCGCCTCCACACCTTATTGTGTGTTGAATATGCAAAAGAAATAGTTTCTTTTTTTCTCCGTCGGAGCTGAAGGTAAAGGTGATTACAGTATAGTAAATGGACTTCAGTCCTGCTGATACATTATGTATGGTATAATAGTGAACACTCACACTTAGAGAAAAAAAAAATTAATTTCCCACTTACACGAAGTAGTTCCCGAACAATTACTATAATGTATGCTCTCTGTTCAAAGGCCAGCATATTAAAATATGAAAAATATGATTGTAACATTTAGAGTTTTTTGTTCTCTCTCAATAAAGGAGGTATTGTATTTCACCCAGGTAGGAGGAAGAATGTAGTTTCTTAAAATCAACTCGATAATTGCAAAAAATGACCTACCTTAATTCTAAAATTCTATATATAATGGTTTATTAAAATAAGAATTAGCGTATCGTTTGTATATATTAGTGACAGCATTTCTAAATGCTTCATCAACAGTGAGATGGCTTAACACATTTTTTTGAGTGGTTGAACACATAAATTCTTCGATTCAGAATTGAAAAATGATAGTAATAAGTTTAATATTTATAGGGTTAAATGGCACTCCAATTGTGGAGTCATCCTTAAAAAGTCATTTTAATTTATTATGTATTAATCCCATTTATCTTTATCTTTGCCCGCTGGTAGAAAGGACACAGTTTCTGATTTTTATGAATTTTAAGAATATAACACAAGAGTAAGGCAATTAGAAAATCCCAAACGTTTATTTGTTGGATTAGTCAGGTTTTGTCAACGAACCTGGGAAACAACTTACCAGCTGGCAAAAATGATCTACCAGCTTGCTTGTGGTTTGGCAGGTGGTATATTTTTTATGGAAATATAATTAAGAATATTCAAGTATTTTCAAATTATTTAGTTAGAGTACAAAAAAAAAAAAAAAAACAATTCCCGAATATAATAACGAGGTACAATTCTTTAAAGTCTCCATGAAATGGCTTGAAAGCCGTGATATGATTCCATATGTCGATGCATTTCCTTTTGAATCAGGAAGTCAGAGTGACGGCATATTGAAGTGCTGGACTAATTTACACAACAGGGAGAGTGTTAGCTAAAATGATACTGATGACTCTTCCTGATGGAGAAACCCTGACGGTATATAACGACGTTCTCGATCAGTCTCGGGTAGCGACTTTGAACAGCCCCGAGTTGGTAAAACACGTCTCTGAAAAGTCACGTAAGAGAGAACGCACTCAAATTCCACCCTCATCCAAATAAATAAACACCGGAATTGTTACAGAATAGATACTCCGCTAAAACATGCACCAGTGAATCACGTTTGCTGCTAAGGAGCTGCTACGATAGAGCAAGACACGCCTCCGAGGGCGGGACAAATACCTTCTAGAGAGCATTTCATTGGACGAACACAATACTCGTACAAGTTGAGTCATCAAAAATGTTTTAATCGTTTTCCTGGAAGTGAATTAAAATGAGGATATCTCTAAAATCATTATTTTTGTATACTTTTTCCAGATGTAGTCATATTAGTGTCCATAACAATAAGGGTCAGTTACAAAAAGCCCTGAAACACAGTTTGATTTCAGGTACTTTCCACCACTGGGAAACTATATATTTTTCAATCTTTTCAAAGTTTTTTTTTAAATAAAAGGTTAGTTTAAAAGTGCTGTTCTGTTAGTTGAGTCAAACTGAACTTTATTTCATTTCTCTGGTTGTCAAATTCGCTGTTGTTATTGTTGTTGTTGCTATGCTAACTGCAAACTCAACGGTTTCCTTCACGCGCGTGCCACTGAAACAGCTGCGGCTGATGATGATGATGATGCTGCTGCTGCTGCTGCTCACTTGCTTAACCCCGCCCACCTCGGCGCGCTATTGGTTAAGCCGTATCTCTCGGCGCCGCTCTCCTCAACTTGCTATTGGCTGGCTGTCCCACGTGTGACGCTTGAAAGTGCGAAGAGGCAGCTCGCGAGCTGGAGTTGAGCACTCGCGCTTGGGAGCGGAGTGACGGTGGCAGTTGGATAGCTTCGGCTTTAGTATGTGAAGTTATCCTCTTTTTTTTTCCCCCTCTCTCGTTTTTTATTTGGAAAACATTTCACTGAAGCCACTGAGGGTGTAGAAAGAAGGGAAATGTTGTGTATTTGAGGAGGAAAAGACCACAGAGATGCCAGCTCTGAGTACTAGCGGACGCTGTTGGGACGTCGCCTTGCTGCTCCTCCTGTGCGCGGAGTGCGCGTGCGGCCGAGGTAAGCACAACACTGGCGAATAAACTGCGCTTTATTTATTTTTCTTAAAAGATAAACATTTCAAACACGCACAAAAATATTCAGTAGAAACTCAGTCGTATGTAGAATTCATTTCCTGTATTTACAAATGCTTTTCTAAAGCATTCCTGAGTCATTTATTAGAGCGCACGAGGACGTGCTTGTTGGCTCGCGCGGGCTGAATGTGGATTATGAGTAATGATCACCTTGCACGAAAAAAAAAAAAAACACATGTTAAAGCTGTATGGCTGTGTATATATATATATTTTTATATACTGTACTTATTTTTAAATAAATAAGAGTGATGTGTGTGGTTTATAACATGCATATGTCTCGCGCATAGGAAGATGCAACAGGCGCGCGTGCACCACCACCACCATCATCATCACCATCCTTATGCATGAGGAATTAACATTGTTATATTATAGTGATAGTTCCTCCTCGTGTTGGGGTGCCTGAGCCACTGCAGTGCCTCCTCACCGATGCTCAGATGGAGAATAAAGTCCTGCATGCGGATCGAAAACCAAGTTGCACGCTGCACCCTGCTTTCTGCATCCACCACCACCACCATGAAATGTATCACACTCCCATACAGTATGCATACAGTACTCTGGGGAAGCCTACAGAGCAAAAGCCCTTCCAGGCTTGAATGAACACCTCCAGCGTTCGGTGTGTAAATGAGCCCTCCTGCAGTGTTGTATGAGAGGAATGGATTACTCTTGCGCTGTTGCAATCACACCTACAGTACGGAATTAAAGCTCTAACGTTGCATTAATTAACTCTTAGCGTTGGATTAAAGGCGTGCACTGATCCCACTTGTTCCGTTTCAGGCACCATCTGAGTGGCATCCAGTGTTGCAAGATTCTGTGCAAGTCATGGGAAATTTCATAGTTTACGGTTTCGTGCAGCATGATGCATAAAATGTCAGTGGATGAAAAAATTCGGACGATCTCCATCACCATTGTTGCAGTCAAAGAGTGTAATTGTCAAAAAACAAAAAGGGGTGGGGTTATAATTAGTGCCATCAACTCCCAAATACAGGTCCTTTGGCCTCGATCTGCCAATCAATCTTGGACCATTATTACATATCTGGTTCTGGGAGGTGCTAAGGGATTTTCCCCCCATGTCCCCGGTCAGTATTGCAGTAGCTAAATTCCAAATGATTCCTTAATCAGTCTTTATTAAGATTTACTGGTGTCAACTGTCTTAGTGATTGACTGTCAAATCTCAGAGTACTACATGATCTGTGGTTTGGTGGACGTACCGCACCATCTTTCACCCTGGAGAGATCCGAGAAATCCCGCTTTCTCCTGAAAATAAACGAGAGCTCTCGATCACGTGACAAAATGGAGCCTGATTAACCGGCTCTGGTGGTTGTTTCTGCACTATTTTGTACAGAAATAAGAAGAAAGAGAAATCATAGAGGAATTGGTTAAGGAAATGGAAGCAGTGAGGATTGTCTGTTCTGCCAAGAGAACTGGAACTATAGTGCAGTTTCTAACAACAGTTTGGGTTTGACATGGCAAATACTTTTTTATAGAAGCAATGTTGTTATGCTTATAGTAGTTTCTTCTCGGGACTCTCATTCGCTGTTCTTGCTTGAAAATATTTTCACAGTTTATCGCAGTTTCGTCGCAGTTTTGGGTTTGTCGCAGTTTAAAAAAAATCACGAAATGTGCGAGAAGGACACGAGGGCTAAAATCGTAGAGTACATTCTGCATTAGTTGTATATTGTCGTTTGTTACAGATGACGTATTTGAGTCAGGTGTGTTTAGTTTGTAGTTGGGTGGAGTCGAAGTTTCACTTTGACGAATCTTTTTTTTTTTTAATGAGAGAACATTTTTAGCTGTTTTTTTTTTTTTTTTTTTTTTTTTAAATATTTTAATGTTCATATTTTATACAAGTTAAGGTCGTATTATAACTTAAATGTTGGGCTCAGTAGTAGCAGACTCAGTAGCCAATCATGTGCGTTTATGGAATTTATTTAAGTGGAGGCAACTCATGAGAAAGGAAAGAGCTTTCACAGGCTTTTATTTATTTATTTATTTATTTATTTTTAAAAAACTCCATTTTCCCTCCCTGGGCTGATTAGTGACTAAAAAAAGTAAAAAAACAGAACGTGGCACTAGTCAAAAGTGGTGACATGAACACAGTGATGTGTTTTATTTATAGCCATTAAGAGTTACACACTAAAAGGGAAGTGTTGTCACCTTTCAGTGATGTTTATCACTTATCTGTACCTTGGTAAGCAACAGATTTTAAACGGCATGACCTTGAACACCTCTACACCGGAGTGTTAAACGAAGCTTTTTGCTTTCCCATGTCCAGCCACTGTGCTGAATTACCTGCAGTAGCAGGAAGTCTAACAGTGTGAACTGAACACTGCGGTGTTGATTTAAATTGCGTGTTGTGGATTAGCATGTATAGAGTTGAAATAACTCTCCCCGGGTTTAATGATCTCCAGTAGCGTTGATTTAATGCCCAACACAGGAGGTAATGCCACCATGTAAGAGTTAATTCCTCACAGTTGGTGTTAATTCTGCCTCGCGGATTTCTCCACGTACGTTATAGCTGTCATCTCGCCCCGAACCGTTACCTTTCGCTCTCGGCGTATATCACAGCGGCAAGCGTTATTAAAGCTCTGCTTCAGTTTTACACGTTTACAGAGCATCAGGAAGTTTCCATGCATAAATTAGTGTGTTTTGTTTTGTTCTAAAATATTCGTATATATCTGTATATCTGTTCCACCTGAGATAAAACATCTCTTAGGTTGTTTTCACATTTGAGTGTTTTTTTTTTTTTTTTTTTCACGCTTCAATATTAAAAAGAGAAAAGGCGAGGAGAAAAAAAAAGCAAAAAAAAAACAAGGCACCCTCAAGGACGTCGTCTTATCGTGATCTCAGTGTAGGTTTATGTTTCATCCAAGGCTAGAGAAGGACAGTGAATAGAAGCAGAGAATCGTGCACGTGAACACAGCCTGCCGGGTGAAGGTCGAAGCGAGTCGTTTCCACGCCCGTTCCCGAATCCATCACCTGCGCCGGTGTGCGCGCTTGCATTTACATTTAAATGAAACCAAACGAGCGAACATTGGCAGATGAAATACACTAGCGCTACCGGTAATAAAAAAAAGCGCCGCCGCCTTGTTTCTTGGAGGGCCGATCTCCCCAGGAAGCGGCATCATTTAAACGGCGATGTCGAGTAATTTATGAGCAACGATGACTCTCATTTATGCAGAGCCGTGGCGTGAAAAAACAGCGGGATAAATCCGGATACGGACTTCTGACCTACACGTGGCCTTATCAGCTCGCCGCGAGTGAATGATGTCGGAGCATATCAGTGTCACAACCTGGATGATCAGTCATATCTACTCTACTCTAAAAATGGCGCCGCGTGCTCCTTCGAATGACCCCCATTCGTTTCGAACGCCCACATTTGGGCCTCTTTGTCCAGGCTAACGTTTTCACACAAAGATCAGCATTAGATTAGCATCTCTGCCTCTCCTATTGTCGCTTGAGAAGTGATGAAGCGATTCATTAATCAAAGCTATGAGAGATAATCCATCTCAGTTTTCCAGCGTGTGTCGCGTTGGCATTTATTTTTTTTTAATCCCGAACAACTTCAAGCTCAGAGCTGAGCTGTTGCTCACAGCCCGAGCGTTGGCTTCCTGAGATTTGACCCCCATGACCTTCAAGTCACAGACACGTCTCCCGTCATCTTTAGCTGCCTTTTTAGGTTTGTGTGTCCATGCGTGTACTGTGTCACACTGGTCTGAGATTGCTCTCTGCTGCTTCTTCTTTTTAAAGAAGCTTTCTTTTTTTTTTTTCTTTTTTTTTTCTTTCTAAACCTTTGACTGCAACTGAACTAACAAACTAAATACATTTCACTTGGGATCTGGAACACACTCGCAGGCAATAACAGCCAAAAAAAAAAAAAAAACGTAAAATGGAAATCGTTCCAGAAATGGAGCTGCGAAATTTATTGAAATCTCTGCGATTGTTGGCACTTGGGACGGGAACTGCAGCCTGATTGGCTACAGTGATGTTGTGGGCGTGAACTTAGTTTACTTACAGAGACTGCGAAGTAACACACGATCAAACTAAATTCTTCGCTGTGCTCCGCATCGAAACTTCCTGTTTCCAAAGGAAATTAAGTCAACATACAAAATCAAACTAGCGTCTTCATCACGTGACGTTTCATTACCTGAAGTCGTAAGTGTGATCATGCTAATCCATCCCCAGGTGTGATTTATTAACCTTTGGTTACTCGCTAGCATTAGCGCTCTGTCAGCTTGAGTACATACACACTCTCCATTCTTATTCTACCCCCGTCTCTGCTTCAGCACAGCTCAAAATCATTCACTTATCAGCGTGTTAGCTGCGTTTGTGTCTGTGGGTTCTTCTGTATTCCAGCTGTCTGCAGAATATCTGTGCAAAGTGTCCTTGAGGTTTTTTTTTTTTTTTTTGTTTAAATAAATGAATTTTCTTCAAGCAGATCTGAAAAGCCACTAGAAAGGGATTTGGTCCTGAATGGCTGTGAGACAGGTGCACGCTTCCGAAAGGCATTTGGAACACGTGTAACTCGTGTATTACTGTACGTACACTATTAACACTGCTACCATGAGACTAGCGTGCGTTTGCTCCATTTATTCTGAACGTGTCGGAAGTCTGGAGCTGGGACGTGGGAAGTCTCCTGCGGATGCAGCAGAGATGCAGCAGAGTTTGATGGAGCCGTGACAGACAGCGTCAGCTCGTCTGCTGTCATCTCCACTCCCCTCGTTCCTCCCTCTCTATCTCTCTCTTTCTCTCTTTCTCTCTCTCTCTCTCTCTCTCTCTCTCTCTGCAGTCACTCTCAGTCTTTCCCCTGCCCTTCCCAAGACTATTGAAGATGATTACAAGCCAGCGCAAGAGATAAAAATCTAATAGAGGGTGAAAATCGATAACGAAAATATGAGGAACAGTGCACAGTATAGGACGCTCCGTGTGTGTGTGTGTGTGTGTGTGTGTGTGTGTGTGTGTGTGTGTGTGTGTGTGTCCAACTTAAAGGGCGAACAAAGTATGCTATGCAAGGGACTATCTATCTATCTGTCTGCCTGCCTTGCTGTCTATGTATCAGTTTTTCTGTCTGTCTGTATAAGGAATAACTGCAGTGTACTTAAGTAATTATTGTGCAAGCAAATCTATCTATCTATCTATCTATCTATCTATCTATCAGTCTAGGGAGTAACTGCAGTGTACTTATTGTACACGTAATTGTACTTATTGTACACGTAATTATTGTGCAAACAAATCTATCTATCTATCTATCTATCTATCTATCTGTCTGTCTGTCTACTGCAGTGTACTTAAGTAATTATTGTGCAAGCAAATCTATCTATCTATCTATCTATCTATCTATCTCTCAGTCTAGGGAGTAACTGCAGTGTACTTATTGTACACGTAATTATTGTGCAAACAAATCTATCTATCTATCTATCTATCTATCTATCTATCTATCTATCTATCTATTGCAGTGTACTTAAGTAATTATTGTGCAAGCAAATCTATCTATCTATCTATCTATCTATCTATCTATCTATCTATCTATCTCTCAGTCTAGGGAGTAACTGCAGTGTACTTAAGTAATTATTGTGCAAGTAAAGGTATCTCTATCTATCTATCTATCTATCTAGCAACTGTAGAGTACACAAGTAGTTATTTCATGTAGTAAAATTTATGCACAAAATTTCTAGAGTAACAAGATGTTTCAGAAAGAAATGTCCTTCATCAGCAGCAAGCAAAGAGACCTGTCTGTCTGTTTGTCTGTCTCTCTGTCTGTCAGTCTGTCTGTCCATCCATGTTATTATCAGCAAAAAGACTAAAATGTGTGTATAGAAACACATGTATAATATCTTCACCTTCTTCTTTTCCAAAAGAGAGAGAGAGAGAGAGAGAGATATGGGGGGAGTTGGGGGGACTTTGGATGGCTCTGACCTTCACTCCTCACACGCAATGTTGATTTACAGCAGTATTATTGGAAAGCAACTCAGCTTATTAGAGCTGATGGAGGAAGGGCTGTGTTTCATTCTTGTATTGTCCTTGGTGAAGTGTTCTATTTTAAAATGACTTGATATAATCAGAACAACTACGTCTCCTTTCAGTGACGTATTAAAGAAAAAAAAAAACCATACAGCGTGTTAGTAAGGTGTCGGGCCAACACGAGCCACCAGAACAACTACAATGGCGTAGATTCTCTAAATCTCTTCAACTGTACTGGAGTGATATCTCTCAAACATGCCGCTCCACAGGCCACGGCATATGATTTACTATTATTTATAACCTGGGGATGAGGGCGGAGTCATCCCGGAAGAGACCACACCCACCAGCATAGAAATGTTTGATCACCTTTATCCTGTGAGGAGTCAGAAGAAGAGCAGTATTCATTTGTTTCTTTTTATAAGGAGACAAGTGAATACAAACCCCAAACCATGCCAGCGAAATAAGTAAATGCCCCCGCCTTGACCCGATTCCTTCACGTGTCTGATTTTCTACAGCATGCATACATGTATCCTTCCCTGTCCTACACACCCCATAATCCAGTGCATCAGCAGCCTGTCTGTAAAACCCAGGCAATTGTTTCGACTCAAGATTATTCAAGATTCTGATGAGAAATAACTGGTGCAGTCACAGAGCATTCATTCAGTTTTCCCCTGTGCTACATTATTCCATCTCCCCTAAAGGACTTTTGGGATTAGCGCCCATTAGCATATGTTTGTATCTTGGCAACGGCGTGACACATTGCAGCCTTCAGAGCGTGTCTCAAACAATTCCTTTACTTCAACGCGCTGCCTTCTAACACACTGACTGAGACAACATAAGGCATCAAGGCCACATCCAAAATTTCAGTGCGTGTTCATTTCTGCTTATCGTTCATCAGTGTCATCCGTTTCCGATCACATCACTGCTGTGCCTGAGACACTCGAGAGTGGTCTACCACCCAAACACGGGTGTTGAAGTTTGAAATAAAACAAAAAAAAAAAAGAAAGAAAAGGAAAAAATCTCATAATTGTTCTTCTTTTATTATTTTTGAGAGCAATTTTTTCCATAAAATCTCTTACGCTGTCAGTATTTATTACATTATAAGCTGAAAGAGTGTGTGTAATATGTAATGAGGCGAGGCAGGACGCTAATGTTGGTGATCAGTGGTTTTTTTTTTTTTTTGGTCCAGGACAAAAGACAATAATCGTAGTTGTAGTCCGTAGTTTAGGTCAAAAAACACGCAGGCAACAATACCGGAACTGGAATAATCCATAACCAAAGTTGAAAAATATGAGTTTAAAAAAAAAACAATTGGATTTACATGAAAACAAGGTTTGGAACAATACAGAAATGTGCGGTAAGACTTCGTAATGAGACAAAGAAGCAAGAGGGTATACATAGACATAATAATCAAGGGCTCAACACAGAACAGGTGCACACATTAGAGAAACAACGACATAAAAGGAGCAGAGACAGGACCAAAACCAAAATAAATGCAAATGACAAACAAATAAAAAAGCACATAGTGGACAAAGAACAAGCACTAGCAGTTGGAGGTAGCAATGTAGCGTGTTTATAGCAGTAGCGGATTACGCAGCCGAAGGGCTTTCAGCGCAATCACGTGCCTGTGCTGAAAAAATGGAGGGTGCTGCAGTGTGATTTAGGGCGAGTCCACAGAAACAAAAGACGATTATAGACAGAAATGCATTTTATTTACTATTTTTTTTAATTTGGTGAGGTAGTCAGCTAACTGTGACACCAAGACAACCCAAATCTCGCTCAGCGGTGGCCCGGTGGTGTTTCCTTTGACGTTAATGGACGCTAAAAAAAAAACTGGAGACAGTATGTCACAACTGGTTACTCACACAAGTAGCATATCTCCAGCGAGCTCTTTTTCCGGAGCCGATGTTATTTATTTATTTATTTTTGCAGATGGCGCTCAGCAGATGAGCTTTTTATCAGCCTTGTTTATCAGCACTCAAACCCAGCCCTCGTCCGACCCGCCGCGTTATTTACAGCTCTGCGGAAAAACCTCGTCGCCCTTCTGTAACTCAGTTTACACACACGTCATAAAAGTGAACGAGAAACGGCCCGAGGGTTTCTTCCCCTCGTTCGTGTTGATGTATGTGTTTGTTCGGACCTTTACGAGGTTTTCCCGAGCTTGCAGTGGCACCAGAAGTTGTGCCGCACCATTCGCGAGCTGTAAACGCGAGAACTTCTCACATTATTGCACTTTTTAAGGCTCAAACAGGTAAACGATGGATCAGGTGAATGAGGAATGGCTCCCGTCTCTTTTCCCTGTGCATGCTGATCAATTTGTTTATGAGGTGTTTTTATGACTTTTTAGAGCTTGTCGTCGCACCGAAAGAAGATGCTGAAGGTTTAAACTGCTATAAAACGTGCTGGAACTTTTTAACTTAAGTGCTTCTGTTATTAGTGTGCTTCTTTAGGTCCAATTACGTGAACTAGATTCAGGCGAGAAAAGAACATCTCAGGAATTTCTTGTCCATGGTACTGTATTTAGATCTTTATGATATTTTAGTGCACATATTATTGTGCTTTTTATGCTTAAACATTAAGTAAATAAGAATGAAATAAGAACGAATGGGAAACGGAATCTCCTCGTTCTCCTGTACGGCGTTCCAGAGCATGTGTGCTTCGTATGTTTTAAAGCCGTTCACTTTAAGTGATTGTTTCTCTTATTGGTGCAATCAAGTGAGCGAGTGAAAGCCTGAGGAATTTTTTTTTTTTTTAACTCGCTGATGTATTAGTTCATTTGGATGTTTACGGCGTTTCAGAGCTCACAACCGTGTCAGATAATGGCGTCCACCTCTTCTTTTATAAACGCACGAGCAGAATGTGATTAAGCGACTAAACCGAACAAGAAACGTCCGAAGAATGTCTTCACCTTCTCCACACTGACACTGATGGCAGACATTTTGTGTGATTTCCCATCATTACTTGTTCTTAATGACGCACCGCGGAATTTTATACGTACACGTTAACCCAAACACCGTGCAAAAAAAAAAGAAAAAGCGCGTTTCAGTGTCAGTGTGAACAGACTGTAATACAGCCTTCCATCACCTGCTTGATCTCTCTTTCTGTTCGACATATGGAGGCTAAGCTGTGTTTGGAAGCACTGAGAGAGAAACACGGAGAAGCTGTGACAGTGTTTGCGGGCATCGTGCTGTAAACACACACACACACACACATGCGCGAACACACACCATTCAGACACGGTGTACCGTGCCCAAGCTATTGAGTCAGTTTATTTGACTTATGTATCAGTTCTGTTATTTCGGTGGTGTTTGTGTTTTCGTTTTGGCCGTCATTTTATATAACACTCATTTCATCCTCTAAAAGCATTATATTTTATTATATTAGAAATCTACATGCACAGCAATAGATTTCAGCTGCAGGATTTCAGGAAGATATTAAATATATTTCATTTTGTCCCTTAACCCTTTTATGCATAAATGCATCATAAAATAACATCTTCAGTGTTTTTTTTTGTTTGTTTGTTTTGTTTCTATTTCTACATCTATTCAAATGTTTTCATCTTTTTTTCTTTACTGCACATCATGTGAATTTGGATTTTTTCCCAAATAAATATCACTTATGCTGCAAAGTAGATGGATTGTCCATGTGTAGGAGGAAAAAAAAACTAAAACATGAAACGTGAAATAATAATAATTTAAAAAAAAAGTTTCAATTTTTAAAATATTGATATATCTTTTTTCCAACAAAATATTGCAATATTCCTGATGCAAAAATAAATTTTACACCTGTTGCATGATTTCAGAGGTAAAAAAAAAAACCTGTTATCTCTTTAAAAAAAAAATATTTTAAATAAGCCAAAGAGTTCACTGGAGTCTGGAACGAAAAATATTTGTTTTATTTAACTTGATCTTGTGTCTTCCTTAAAACAGCCTTAAATTGTCTGTCTGAAAGTGTGGACGAAAGGGTTGGAAGCATTTTTACATTCGATCCCAGCCGTTACTGTGTCAGATGGCTGACAAAATTGACCACGAAATTACCCAAAATCAAAGCCAGAAGAACACAGATTGCGCTTTTCAAATGAGCAAAATAACACATCTTTTGCACCCTTTCTTTAATAAATATGCAATTTGGAGTGTTTCTTGTTAAAGGTTCAAAATATAGGGTGGAGTCAGTGCAAATTTACTAAACCTTAAAGTCATTTCTGGATGATGAACATGTGTGTAAAATGAATACGACTGAAGGGCAGGTACTAAATTTGTGGAAGCCTGTTTCAGCCAGCGGAGAATAAAACAAAACTATTTAATAAGAGAATATATTAGCAGTTCATCTATTTGGCAGCACAAAAAAGACATTACTTATCATTTTTATCAACTGATTTTAACTGATAAATTTCCTTAGATTTTACTATTTATGTACGTTTGTTCTTAAGCTAACGTGATACACCTACATATTCTATCATACTGCCTAGTATTTATTTAAACTAACACTTTGGCTAATGCATGATCTTGAACTTTGAAATATTAACAAAATAATAAAGCAAGTCCACATTACGACTTCTTATTCTCGCAATTAACTTACGTACTCGCTGCACATTCACACCCGATCGCCAGCAGCGCTCAGACAGTTTACATGTGATATATAATAAGTGTAATTATTTCTCGTGAATCAGCTGCAGGCTGTCCATTAAGTGCACAAGCTATTTTATTAAAACCTAGCACCAACAAACAACCGAGTTTAGTTTGTAAAATATTTTTAGTTATTGATGTGATGCGTGTAAAGAAAAAAAAACAGGATCACGCAGCTAATTGAATAAAAGCTAAAAATAAAATGCCAACCCCCAGCAGCTCCAGATTTACCGAGGGGAATTAAGTGAAAAAGATCCGGCTCTCCTGGTCGCTCTCACGGAACAGCGTGGCAGCGATGAAGTGTTTCGACGTTGCTTTAATGGAACGGGCCGTTGTGTGTGGGAGTCCACAGTCACAGCGGTTAAATATAGAGCCGAGCGGTCAAATAAAAGTGATGCGTTATTGTTTTTCTCACAGTAAGGCTGACATTTATGTGTTCGTGCCCCTCATGCATATTACTGGCGTAGTTAATTATGGTTTAAAATAGCGTGGAAGGCTGAGAGCGCCAAACCTGATCTCCTCACGCTGGCTTACGCCAAGGCAGCAGAACCTTCTACAGGTTGCGTTTTTGGTTTTATAGTTGAGATTGAGATGTTCGGAGCTTTTTGCAGGCTGTGTATCATGGAAAGGGGGTGGCATCCTAAAACAGGAAGTAGTATGGACTCGAGATTCAAAGCAAATTTTTAAAAAAAATAACAAATGGTTTGAGGTGACATGATCACTTTTTCCCATTTCATTCCTTTTTGATGTGGCTGCTGTGATTGTCGTCATTGTGTTTTTTAGAGTGGGTGTGTATGTGTGCGCGTGTGTACAAGGGTTCAAGTACACCATGACCTGTAATATATACACTTTATATTTGCACTATTGATTTGTAAAGAGTGTTTTGGTCCCTGAAAAGCAGCGCGATGGTGTGGTCAATAGATGTTATGAGTCATATCATCTAGCCCTATTGGTTTTTTTTTTTGTTGTTATTGTTGTTGTTTTTGTTCGTTTTTTATAATGTATGAAATGTATGTGTTTTAAAAGTTGCAAGTGAAAAAAACCATCATGCTGTACGTTACTGAAATAAAAAAATAACAATGGAAAAAAAAATGAACTGATTCAAAATTGAATCGTGGCACAGTAAAATCAAAATTGAATCGAATCAAATCAAAATGATTCAGTGATTCAGATCTGGACAGCGATAATATTTATAAATTTTTTTATTTATTTATTTATTTTTCATTTTAACCCTCTCACTTTTGTCCAACTTTTCAACCGGAATAAACACCCATGCGTGATGTTTCACACACCAGAGAAAGAGAGAGTCGTTAGCTACCAAAGTTCACATAATCCATCCGGCGTGCTCACCTAATCCACCCATAATCACATAATCCATCCCGGATCGTTTTGATGGTTTTCTCCGCCTGTCTCTGTTTACTCACACGTTCACTGAGAAGCGGTTCTACTCTGCGCTTCTCCGCCGGGATCGTGTAGGTGTGATGATAACAGAGCTGTTGAGAGAGTGTGTGTGTGTGTGTGTGTGTGTGTGTGTGTAGGGAGGGGGAGGGAGGTGCGAGCAAACTTTGATCACGATGCTGTTCATTGATTTGTGCACTTTTTTTTCCTGAAGTTTGTTTGTTCTTCGTTCTTTCCGGTGATCCCTCGAGTAATGGCCTCGACCCTTCGTATCTCCTCCAACTCGTCTGTTTTGCATGCCTTCCATCTTCAGCAAAAAAGAAACCGCTGCCTTTCTTGCCTTGGTTCTGCGTGGCCTCGGGGCTTTTCCGTTTGTGTTCGTTCCAAGTTTCGATCTTCGCAGGCCTTTTCACTTTGTAACAAGGCCAAAAGTGCCACGAGAGTGGTTTTATAGTAGGCAGCGCCGCCTCTCACCAGCATCACGCCCCTCTTTGTTGGTTTAACCTCCACCTACTTCACTGCGAACGCTAATTTCTCAGCTTTTGAAGCTGGAGTTAAGGTATAGAGAATTAAAGGAATAGTACTAATGTTTGTTTGGGGTCAAAATGAAGCACTTGAAATGAAGTATGAAATGAAATGATATATGAAATAAGTAAGAGTTTATACACTTTGGGTGTGCTGTTATAGGAAAATAATCAACCGCCGGGTGACGTGATGAAGCGGAGTGAACCCTAGTTTAGAGTAAACATGTCTGAGATGATAAGATATTGGAATAGGACACATTTTAAACCACATCAGTCTCAACAACAGATGAAAAGATTCGACCCTGGGCAGCGAGACAGAACAAGCTGAAAGCACCTCACCATCAGGATCAGATCCTAAAGAGGCTCGCTGGAGCTGAAAGTGACTGCACGCGTGTCCTTCGCGCACCACCGCAGTGATTTAACGTCATGCAAACAGGGGAAGGCCACACACAAAGAGGAGCCATCTATCTATCGTTCCTTTCCTGCATGCGCAATCTAATAAAGCACTAAGCAATAAACCAGCTTCCTTCAAATCCAGGGGCAAATATCAGCTCATAAACACAGCACGAAGCTCAGACAAAGGGCATCGAAACGGCCTGCGGGGAAAGCCTGCTTCACGTCTCTGAAATGAAGTCCTACAAGATGTTCACCAGACGAGCACCTCGAATCCCGGCTCCAACCTAAACGCCGCTACTAATTGCCGTGGCAGTTTATTAGCGAATCAAGCGCCGGGCATCAATAATGCAGGCGTGGTTGCTCAACACCCTCATTTGTTTGTGTAAATACCTCAATGATATTTACATGGGCAAGCATGTATGAATTTTGAATAAAGCCTAATTAATGGAAGCACATTGATCACGCGCTCGGTTCGGAGCTCAGATAATTAACGCGGCTCGGTGAAATATTTATGCCGTCTAGAGTAAGCACGTCATCGAGAGCAGCCACGCAGAAATATAAACTGCAGTCCAGCTATTAAATATTAAAAGGGAACATTAATCTAAGGCCTTGTTTTGCGGTGCTAGAGGCTGGAGATTGATACCGAGCACGGTTAAAGCCGTTTTAATCATTCGGCCGCAGAGTCACAGGAGGTCACACACAGGGTCAGTGTGGATTTAATGGAGCTTTCTGGCTATTTTTAGTCATCCGTTCAAACCTGCTGTCCAATTTCCAGCTGTTTTGTCAACCGCTCTTTTAAATAGCTAACGCACGTTAGTGAAAAACACGTTCTGCTGCGAAATATTTGCTGTACAATATGGACCAATGACATTTGCCGTATTTTAAACCACAGCACTGTTGAATTCTTTCTGACTATAGGTTTATGGAAATATGTTACCGTTTCTATAGTAACAGCTAATTCACAAGGACTTGTATGGCAGATTCTGCACATGCTCTAATAATAAATGTTATATATATACATATATATATATATATATATATATATATATAGTGTGTGTGTGTGTGTGTGTTTAATTTTTTTAACAATGAAAAATGTATAGTTGTAGATCTGGTGAAGTTTTCTGTAAGAGAATTTCTTTAACGTTGATGGAAGGAGTCTCCAGCGTCAGCGCTTTGTAAGTCAGTAAGTTGTGTTTGCGGTTTCTCAGGAACATGACAAGCTGTATTTTTTTTTTTTTTTTTTGTCTTCTTAAGAGAGAAGAAAGAGAGACTGGTGAGGAAACAATTATTTATAGCTGCTACAGTGTACAGTGTTGCTGTGGTTGAAGAGGAATAAAACTCTTCAGGACATGCTTTTGGGGTGTAACAGTAACAGTTTTTTTATTATTATTTAGTATTACAATGTTACATTGGCCAAGTTTTTCTCTGATTTCTCTGAAAATATTGTACGAGCCGCACGCAGATGTTTTTAGATGTTTTTTCCGATGGTTTTTAGAACATTGCTGGAATGATTTCCTTTAAAAGAACCTGTTGAAACCAGGGGTTGGAAAATTCTTTAGCCGCACCACCAGGCAAGTGAAAGCTCCAGTGTTAATCTGAGGCCCAATTAACTAAGCTGAAAAGACAACTGTGGAAAGTAAGCGAGTACTTGCATCCGGATTTGACGTGGCCAGAGTTTTTAATCCTGCTCTGACGAAGTGTCTGATGAAAAAGCATATGGTGGTAGAAAGCCTCTCATCTTGGCTACGAGCTGCGGGGTTCTCTCATCGCCCCCGAAGACGCTGTTTGAGTCTGACTAGCGTCTGTTTGAACTGCGAATGAAAAACATGTGACATAAATATCATATCACGATACCTGAAGACGTTTTTACGATACGTGATATGTATTATGGTGTGTAGGTTTGGTAACCGCATTTTTATATCAATTCTAAGTTTGTTAGTTAAATTATACTGTATTGTTGTTATTTTCAGATATCGTGATATGATATTTTTGTCATACCAGCTAGTCATAGAGAACAAATCTTTCACTTCTTTTGAGAAGGTGGATGGATGTAAAGCTTTTATTTTATTTAAATGAACCTATAGAATGCTCTGGTGTGGTGTGATTCCTTTTGCTCTTCATGTTTTATTTCCTTTGTGATGTATTTTCTGCGAGAGACTTCTTGTGATTTTTCCCTTCATGGTGTCCTCATCAGTGCCAAATGAGATGTTTGACTTTGCTGATGAGTCACATTACTCCGCCTGTCCTTCGCCTCGTTTTTTTTTTTTTTTTTTTTTCTGTTCTTATTACAAAATGTAGGTCAGAACCGTTACATTTGTACAAGCTCAGACCTCCAGTTCCCATCGTGAGGAACGATGCGTGGATGGTTGCATGATTAAGTCCCATCGCGGGTATCACTGACTCTCGAACACCAGGGGACGTTAAATGAAATAAATATGGCGGCCCGCCAGCTTATTTTGACTCAGGCACATAGCTGCCTGAAATAGGCTCCGAGGCTTATTGCCTGAGCTTCGGCTTTCCCCTTCGTGTGACCTCATGAATAAATATTGGTAAACCAATTTCTCCAGATTCCGCAAGTTTGCAACAGACTTTTTCTTTTTTCGCGTGCCAACTGGCAGCCGTTTGACCAGCGTAATTCTAAAACAAATCAGGTAGCATCAGCTAAACAGGATATTGGAAGGGTTTAAGATGAATGGCACGCGCATAGGTTGCAATCAGACGCATCCTGGTGTGGCTCCACATTAATTTGCCATTATGTTGGGCTTTGTGCCATCTCAGAGAGTCATTAAATTAATACGCGCACCTTGACGAACACCGGCCAAAAACTAATTGCATCGACTGTGCGCTTAACACTACGCTAATCTGAGATCACTTACAAGCTCTGCTCTGCATAGTGAAAATCTCTCTCTCTCTCTCTCTCTCTCACACTCTCTCACTCTGTCTCTGTCTTTTGTCTAAGATGCGATGAAGAACTCTGCGCTGTTAAGCTTGTGTCAAAATGGAAGGTGTGCTAATTGATCCTCTGTAAATCAAACAGAATATTAATTGTCTCACACTCCGCTTTTAATTTTGTTAATGTGCGTGTTAAGAGCAGTGCACAAAAAAAAAAGAGCATTGCACCCACACACACAATTCAAACCAGAACTGTCACATTTCAGATAAAATATTAGTGAAATTTTCACGCATGAAGGCAAATCCACATGTTTAAGATCCCAGATTCGAATTGAATCACCTGAACATTCAGTCTAGGAATCCACCATGTTCTACTGCTTAGCTTTGTCTCCTTAGGGCAATCCTTAAGGGTTCTGTGTAGAACTAGAGAGGGGCGATACGATGATGTAATATTGATATCATAATTTTTAAAATTAATATTTGAATTTCATTAATATTTAATATTTCAAATAATATATATAATTTACTTTTACTGAGATTTTTGTAATTACACATTTTGACTTAATCTTTTTTTTTTTTTTTTTACTGAATTATTAAATGGAGAAAAGTTAAAATTTAATTACAAATAATTTTCCTACTTTATCAGTGTTAAATCCATGCTTTTATTTAATATCAACATATATCTTTCAGGGTTTCACTGCGTTATCGCTGGCAGTTTTTTAACCATCCGAAATGTATCACGATGCGTATCGAGCGTTTTAGAAATGTCTTTATTGGACCTATGAAGGAAATATGAAATTATGATCATATATGCTTTTCATATGTGTTGAATTTCTTCTGAATATATTCTCTAAGTACAAGATAGTTAACTTTTTATTGTGGAATGTTTAACAGTATTAAAATACTTTAAAGCAAGCAAAAAAATACCCGCTTCTGTGCAGCAACGCAAACATAAATGTCAGTCCCGGTTACGCTGGAAACTTCAGTTTATTTAGAACATCGCATGTAGCTAGCTCATGTCAGTAATATTTAATGCTAATGTTATGTGATGTTAGCTAGAATTTTAGCGAAAAATGTTTATATATTGTAATGTTCACTCACACTTTTTAAAGCACTACTTCATACTAATACTGTAAAATTATGATAAATGCATATGACATGACGATTCATGCACATCCATATATTTTAGTGCCGTCTGTTAGGTTAGGGAATCGGACTTTGTTAAAAGAATTGTTCTTAGCCTTATCAAAACCCATTTCTAATTGTCACCTGTTTAATCAGCAGGCCACTCTTGTAGGACACTTCCAGAGACATCAGTTCATTATCTCTGTCTGTAGCACAACACTGACACTGTAACAATTTCATTTCTTTATCATGCTGGTAATTCATCGCATCTCCGTTTCAAATCAGTGCAGAATAATGAAACCCCCAAGTGGAAGTTAGTGGGAAGAATGGTGTTGATTTTGACGAAGTGCAGCTTTCACGGCATGCCAAGAAAAGGTGCTTTCACACTCCAGTTGAGAATTCGTCAGAAAAAAAAAAAAATCAACACATGAAACATGAAGCGCAGTGTAAATTTCTGCAATGTTTGATAAAAAAAAAAAGAAAAAAGAAAACAAGAAAGCTGAACTTCACCTGACTTTTTGCTTTAAACAATCTCCTCCACTTTGAAAAAATAAAATCTAGATTAATCCCAGCTGTCCTTTTTGCTGTCGGAAATAATTTGATAAATGACATTTTGTGGCCACGGCTTCAGGCCCGGCATCTCGCTTTGATAAATGTTACTTTCCTTGGGTTGTCTTCAGTCAAAGGCCTTTCTTAAAGGCCACCTTCGTCATCATCACCGCTCGCCTTTGATGAGACGGAACCTGCTACTGTTATTGCAGATGTAAAGAGCGGGGAAGAAACGCACCGACAGACGTAAATGTCAGCATGAGCATTGTAGGCGCTCGCGAAGATATTTAAGACGGATGCAGATTTCTTCACTTATGCGATTTTAGACTTGTGTGAACTCTCTGAACCGATAGTGTTGCATGTAATATGAGTTTTATTCAGCTGTCAATCTCATGGAAAATTAAAGTTCTGAACGCAGAAAAAAAAAATGATCCACTTCAGTCTGTGTGGGCAGCCTGAGAAAACCTCTCACATGGTAAAATATTCTATTATACATATATACACACACACCGTCCACTTTATTAGGAACACCTGTACACCTGCTCATTTGTTCAGTTATCCAATCAGCCATGATATAGCAACTCATATAATCACTCTTTACACACACACATGCATTATGTGTTGAATTTGCCTCCTTACCCAAAATAATATTTGCAGGGAGATACCCAAGCCAAGATTAAAAAGCCCCAAGATCCTAGAGGTTTCTTGCAGTAACCCTTAAAGATTCAAAGCAGACGTTTTTCTTCAGCAAGTGGTAACAATCCAAAAACCCTCTGAGGAACCCTTTTCTAAGAGTGAACTGAGGACATAAACAGTAAAACTCAAGGCAGAATATGACAAAGGAGTGTCAGTGCTAGCGATCGTTAGACCTTTGAGGAATAGATGGAGAGACAGGGCTCTTTGGACTCAAAGGGGAAGCTCATTCAACTGCATTTACAGCATTAATCACACACTCCTATCCAGGATGACTTACAGAAGTGCTTTGTGGTCTTACTAGTACAAATAGATCAGGGTCTAAGAGTACCATTAAACCAAAACTATGTTACTGAGAAGCAAAAAAACATGTCAAAGGGTTTTTAGCAAATTAAATAAGGGCCCATTTAAGTTCTTGGTGAAGATGGTTTGAAGAGAGCCAGTGACTCAGCTGTTTGGCCTGCCAGTTCATTCCACTGGGGAACCAGGGCCACCACTGAGGAACCAGGACTGCCACTAACAGACCAGGACCACCACTGATAATCCAGGGCAACCAATGAGGGACCAGGATCTCCACTAAGGGAACCAGGACTGCCACTAGAGAAAACCGGACCATCACTGAGGAAACAGGACCACTACTGTAGAACTGGGGCCATCAACGTGGTACCAGGGCCACCACTGAGACACTAGGATTGCCGTTGAAGAACCAGGCCCACCAATGATGAACCAGGACCACCACCGAGGAGGCTCTTTGAAGCAGTGAGATCTCACCTTACGAGCATGATCTCAGCTAAGGACTTACAGAACATTGGGTTTGAGAATGTGCATTGGTGTTTGTGTGTAGTTCTGTACCAGGAGGTGGTGTAGAGACCTAGAATACAAGGATGAGTGTCTCAGATTTGATTCCTGCAGGAAAAGGAAGCCAGTGGAGTGGCCCCAGTATGGAAGTCAGATGAGAGAATTGGAGAAGGTAATGAACCATATGAGCAGCAGCTTTATAAATATTCTGTACAAGAGGTAATAGCATATGAAGTAGAGAGTTAATATTCAAGTCTGGAATACACTGTGGATGTGATGGCAGTTCTACCACAGAAGTCCTGAAGTTATAAAGATGAACCCTGATGGCTCTTTAGGTTGACTGTGCTGAGCTTGTGCAGATATAAAACAAGACAAAATGAGCTGAAATGTCATACATCAGGAGATAACTCAGAAATATAGCATACTTCAGTGGATACCCTGATGATTTGGCTAGTGCGTAGGTGTTGATGTATACTGTACAGCAGGTCAGCTGGTGCACAGCAGTCTGCATGTGAACTCAATAAAGTATTCAAAGGAACGGACCTAATACTTGAAAAAAAGATTCTGTAACAGAGCCGATAAAGAATGAAAAATACTATCTGTTGTTCAGCAGCTCTAAGACTGATCCAGCATGGCTTCTGTAGCATATGCTCTGTGCTGTCATTGGTTTGTTACCTGATTGTGTGCCCCTGGTTTGTGTTAGTTTGTCAATGTGTTTCTTAGTTCTGAGATTTCCTGGTTTTAACCCTAAAACAATTAAGCATTAAAAGATACCTTTTGTCGTTATTCACTCATGTGAGTTGCTCATTCGGACCTTTGTGAGACTGGAATATTATTTCACTGGACCTTTGTAATTTTACCTGAATACCCATGGGGTATAGTGCTCAGTGTCTGGTGTATAGTGTAAATGTCTAGTGACAACAGTTGAATTTAATCAAAAGTAATTGTGTAAGCAGTTCATGCTTTCATTTTTTGAGGATGATCGGTTTCCTAGTGCAAGACGCAGATCCATCAGATCAGTGGATGAGGGGGAATTGACAAAGTGAACAGCTGTTTGTCCATGATATTGAACTTCCCTGGATGTAACCTTATATGAAAGTAGTAAACGACTCATTATTATTTTTCTCCTCTAGCTTCACATGCACCGAAGTGCAACTAAAGTCCAATGAAGATTTCTCCTTTTCGCTCCTAACGCAGCAGCTCAGCGCTGTAATTGGCCCTTTGTGTGAAAGGAGTAGCGGTGAAGCATATGCTGAAATGAGATTCAGATCTCAGACTAGAGAGGCAGAGCGGTGGAGAAGTGATGAGGAGTGATAGCGCAGCGGAGGACAAAAGTGCCAGTGATTACGTTTATTTCCACTGCAGCAGGAGAAAACCTGCTCTGTACCTGTGATTGCTGCTCTGTACATTTGTGCAGGGCTTTGGCTAGAGTCTGTATGGTGGAGCACGCACATATACAATACTAATTATAATCTGCTCTCTGTGGGTTACATTTACCACCCCTTCGTTTTTGTATAGTACCGCGCTGTATTTTGTGATACGATTGTGCTCGGTGGTTTTACTACAAAGTCTGGCCTCTGGTTTGAGCTGAACTTGTTTATTAAATTATTTTATTTTATAAATATAGTTTATTTGGCTTGAGTCTGACTGGATTATTTTCGATGCCCACACACCCACATAAAGCTAATTTTAATTTCACAGGCGTTTTCGTGATTGTGTGTCCACTGCTTTGTCTTCTAAACGGAGTTGTACCGTAGTTAAAGGACAGTAGTTATGTCTCATGTTTTGGTTTGCCCAGAAACCTAATTATCTAGGCTAAATGCTAGTGGTAGCTAATGCAGTGTACTATAATAACACGGTGAGCTAGTTAGCTAGTTAAATGTATTAATACATACTAAGGTTAATTCTTATCCTCCACTGTTCTAGTCTCTAATGTAGCATGTCATGTTTGCGCCCTCGACAAAAAGTCACCAGTTCGTTTGTGAATGTTTCAGTTCCGAGTTGCGGCGTTCTCTCTTCACTTCACAAGTAAAACTTTTATTCATGACATGAAATCTGCTTCTCTTTGCATCCAGGCTACTGATTTGTCCACCACTGTCCCTATTATTGGTTATATGATATACTGTAAACACGCACATTATGTCTAATGCATTAAAAAAAAAAATAGAGATAAACAAATGATGTAAATTCTATAAAATTATGGCTCACTGTAAGTGACTTGGGATACAAGCCTCTGTTAACTGAAATATTTTACATATAATTGAAAACCCTGGATAAAATACTGTGCTTCCCTCAGCAGTGATGACTCAATCCCAGCTGACTAGTCTTCAAAAAGCAACTAGATCTAGAAGTTTTGAAAGCACAGTTTGTTTGGTGTTTTTTTTTAATCCTCCTTTTTTTTAAAAAAATCCTTCAGTCACGTTTCTGCACTTCACACTTAAAGCCGCAGCGCTCACCACTCAACCTCTCCACTTTGCCAATTTTTGCTTTTTGTTTCTCCAACGGTGCATTTGTGGTTGCTATGGCAGCGCCCGCGCTCCATTGGCAACCATTATGAGTAATGTGTAGTTAAGTTCAGATGGTCGCTGTGTGTACATCGTCCTCGTTTGCACCGTGATTAGCCCTTTACAAAGGGCACAACATAAAGCGTCCATCTGAAAAGCTGTACTAACAAGCGAGCCGCATCTCCCACACTCATTACAATTAGCACATGGTCATTTATGTTTAATGTTGCATTGCTACAAATGCCACATGCAGCAGTCTTGCTCTAGAAACGCCTGTGGAGACAGATGTTAATGGTCAGGGACTTTCAGTCAGTGGTTCACTGGACATTTAAGCAATTTGGGGGACGTATTACACACTGCATTACGAGCTTGTTCTACAAGCGAGTGACTCAGAACAAAAATCGGACAAAACTAATGATAAGACTTTTATGATTTTAAAGCATCTCTGTCCCTCTGTCTTTCTCTGGACATGTTTTTTGAGTTATAAAAGGAAGCATTGGACATTCTCATATACTACTGTATTGCAAAATAAAAAGAGTGCCATGGTTCTGGAGAGATTGGAACATACTGTACTGTCGGTCATTTGCATTTATTTCTATGATTTTAAACCACTACCTAAAACACGATGAGAGACTCACATGCTTGCTTCAGATTTTATTTTTGGCTGTGAGTGAAAGCTAGGCTCGATCATTCTCTACCCAATCTTTGAGTTTTAAAGAATGTCGACAAGCTCCATATGAATTTTAATGTTACTTTTCCCCCCCATGCAGATTAGTATTGCAGACAGATGGTGTCTTGGGTGGCAAACGTGACAGGCAGGCAAGATGGATCTCCCTCCGTTATCAGCGCGCTGTTCTCTGGCACTGTGTCCCAGGGGTGCAGGCCACCACGACATTTATTAATCGTCAGTGGATAATTCCAAATAAAAACCAGTTCTGCAGCGCGGAAATCTGCAGGGAAGAGCGAGAAAGAAAGCGAGAAGTCTCCGCAGCCTGACATGAAGCATTACTGTGCCTAGTTTCTCCCATGACTCAGAGCTATTACTTGTACGGAAGGCGGATATCGCTGGCACAGCCCTTTTTTCTCAGCCTAATAATTCTCAAAAAAGCCTGGAGATCGGCCTACATGCGAGCTTTCGATGAGAGGGAAGTGGAGAAGAGGTGCCGTAATCATATCGATGACACAGTTGTGTGCTCTTCCCACCAGAAATATGACAGTCGCTTTTTGTGTTTCTTTTTTCTGTCTTTCCACCATGCTGCAGTGGGAAAAGTGCAAACTTAGTGGTAAGAGGAAACATGTTAGTGCTACAGCTGATTTAGTCTCTTTTTTTTTTCGGTGGTGACTTGGTGAGGATGAAGGGCTACTGCCAACTGTATTCAATGGAAAGTAGCTATTGCATGCTCAAAAAGTTGCTAGAAGTCGGCAGATGACATCATAGGCTAATTTGCATATTCAGTGAATTATGATCTTTTGCATATAAAGACATGAAGATATGATGTTCTGAAGATGCTTAGAATAGAACGTAGTTTGAAATGAAGAAAAAAGAAGTATGCGGGTATGACAACCAATGGCAATCATTGGTTATTGGGAACAATAGTGATCAGCAGTTTGTTGCTGGGAAGAATGGTGAACAGTGGTTGATCATTGGGAACAATGATGATCAGTGATTGGTCATTGGGAATATTGGTGATTGGAAACAGCGGTGATCACTGGTTGGTTGTTGGGAAGCATTGGTCATTGGGAACAGTGGAGATCTGTCAATGGTCGTTGGGAACAGTAACGATCAGTGATTGGTCGTTGGAAACAACGGTGATTAGCAAATTGTGGTTGGGAACAATGGTGATCAATGATTGGCCATTGGGAACTGTGGTGATCAGTGATTGGTGGTTGGGAAATGAGCTCACACAAGCACAGCTCAGTCAGGCTTTACACACTGGTGGTGTGTCGACTGAGCCTGCTGTCTCAACTCATACATGCAGCAGCTATGATGTGAGCTGGAGATCCGTATCGAGTGCAGGACAGCCACTAACATCTGCTGAACAAGTCACTAGATTTGTCACTGGGCTCTTTTTTAAATTAACTTTAAAAAGTCATCAAATCTAGCAACAAAAAAAAAAGTTTCTAAGCTGACACGACAGAAATAGAACATTTTAAGAAAGAAATACTTCTCTCTGGAGGTCATTTCAGAAATCTGATAGCATTCATTGCTGGGATAAAAGCAACAATGCAGCTTTTAGCTCAAGTGATTGGATCGAAATGGACAGACGCACAATATGGGTTAGGCAAGGTCCTTGATCGGCGCTGGGAACGTGATGATGATGATGTTACTGCTGTGTAATAGCTCAGTTCTGACACTCCAGTTTGTCCTGGCATCTCCAGTGAAGATGAGAGTACAGGCTATCATAAAGCAAAAAACTCATTCAACAAGTCTAAGCTTCTGGGAAATAGACAGACCTCTGTGCACTAGCAGTGTGTTGTGCTGACAGCATTAAATTCACAATGCAAAGCAATTTGCTCTGATGCTACATTTTTATCCATTAGTGACTATGTATCTATTTTAACGCATTGTGTTTTGGGCAAGGCCCAATTTAGCTACCACAATAGACAAATTGCAAAAGATGAACACAATGGCAAACAACTTCCCCCCCACCCACCCCCCAGAGTTGAACTGTGTTCATTATATTTTCTTGTCTCAAGTGTCTCCTGCAGCTTCTATGCAAACCGCAAATTGCCGTCTTTTTTTTTTTCCCAGCACTACCCATCTCTCCCATTTTCTATTTTTGAACAGAGAAGAAGGTATGAGCAGGAGCTCTTTTATACCTAAGCAAGGCACTAGCGACGACATCTTGAGTGCACAAAACAAGCTCTGACAGATAGACTGACTCCCTAAATGATTTATGCAGTAAAGAAAGCATCTCCCGCACATTACCTGTCACTGGCACTTTCCCCGAGTGTTCACCAGCTCCGTTTTTGTTTCGAAAAGAAGCGTACAGAAGGGCTCATGCTTTTAGGTTGCTGAAGAAAGAGGGAAAAATTGAAGTGAATGAAGTCAAATTAAGCTCAATAAAGAGTGTTTTGATCTGTCTTTTCACTTGGAAGAAAACACCATTTTTGCACCATACCCTGGCTGTCACTTACTGTCCAGCGTGGCAGAGTGTAGAAATTGGGCTTGTGACATGAACCTTGTGTATATGGAATAATTCGTGGCTCTTTAGCTGGTTTGAGCTTCATTTTCCTGATGAGTTAAATGACGTTCGAGAAGGAAATCAGAACACCCATGTTTACTCAAATATTGCTTCATGCTCAAGCAACACAAAGTTAAATAACTAATAACTAATATTCATTCACTTGTTTTGATAGATAGTAACGTGATTAACAAACTATGTTTTGTTAAATTCAAATTCATTTTGATTTTTCAGCTCCTATTTGGCTGTGGTAGATGTCTCATGAATCGCTGATAGGCCAAATACATAGCCCACAGTAACATGTCAAACCATGCTTTTTTTTTTTAAACACAAGATCCTATAATTGTACATTTGTGTTTGTGAGAAAGAAGCAAAGAAAGAAAACATTTGCTGTGGCCTATGACATGTATTTAAAGTAATTGCTTGACTGAGAAGAGGTATCCTGCACCATGGGAGTTATATAAAAATACAGTTTTATCAACAGGGTCTACCTTGTAGATGTTCACTGAAGCAGGTCCTAGTCCAAAAAAAAGAAAAAGAAAAGAATCCCATCTCAAATGAGTTAATTATCTGTGCTCAAACAAGTTAACCCTAACCCAAAAAGCAAGCAAACCCTCTCTCAAATGATCAAACCTTGAACCAAATAAATGAACCCTAGAACAGTACAATCCACCCTTCAGCCAAACAGGTTGCGAGGTAATCAAATCCCCACTCAGATGAAAGAATCTAGTCCCAAACAAATTAACCCCAAACAAAGTAAATCTCAACCTAAACAAGTGCACCCTGGCCAAATGATCAAACCAAACAGATGAACAAAATAACAGTTGGCTGAAACGAATGAACCTTGAAGAGTTTTCCCAAACACAACATTCATCCAAACAAATGACCCCTGACTAAAATGAGCTGTGGTACATCAGTGGTTTCTTCCCTGGCCCGGAGTACACTGTTAAATAAAGGGTTCCATCCAGGACCTTAAAGCGTTCATTGATTTGTCCCTAACGGGAAACACTCAAATGTAGATCAGAAGGTTTCTCTTTCAGAAAAAGTTTTAAAGTAGAAGCGAAGAACCCTTAAGAAACTCTTCTCTTTCTATCTGGTTATGAAATCACAGAGCACGTTGGAAACCACTATTCTACACAGTCCAGACATCCTGACACTGAAAAATAATTCTTGTCAAGTAATTCTTTTAATATTGTTGTCTTTTCGTAGCTCTTCTCAATATTTTATTTGATTATTATTTCATTGTAGTCTCTGATGGAGTCGCATATCGACGCTGTTGTGACTCAGTGTAGTCCCACTTCACTGGGGAGCACCAATTTTTTACAACCAAGGCTAACGTTTGCTGAAGTACTTGGCTGCCAATTACTCACAGACTCTGGAGGCCATTTGAGAGTGTATCTTAGTGTCCTTATTTTGTGTTATCTTGGACATTTTTGACCAGGACTTTGGCAAATTGTTGTTGAAGTCCTGTGAGTTATTTGTGACTGACATTTTCAACACAGATACATAGCCCCAGGGTCCCCGGTTTGATCCTGACTCCTGGTTACGGTCACGCATTCACATCGGTTTCCTCCAGTTTCCTATGCGCTGGTAGGTGGATTGGTGACTCCCAATGAAACCCTGGGTGTGAATGAGTGTGTGAGTGATGCCCTGCGATGTACTGGTGTCCCATCCAGGATGTATTCCCATATCACCCCCAGTGTTCCTCGGGTAGACTCCGGAACCCTGACCAAGATAAAGTGCTTACTGAATATGAATGAAAGAATGTAATTGTCCACTGCAGTAACTTGGACAAAAGAAAGTTGTGGATTAATTAAATTTTCTTTTTTTTTTTTTTTTTTGCTGTAGCTTGTGAACAATAACTTAAGTTGGCTGCTTCTCCTTTGTGGATGGACAGAGCTCACCCTGCTCTGCTCAGATAACACCTCATCCCGTTAGTCTCCAGACAGCTTTGCTAGACTAAGCGCTGTCATTTTTAGCCCTGCAACTTTCACCAATTACATTTCAAAGTGGGTGGATTAGTGCAACTTTTAATTACTAACAAGGACAAAGTGCGTCTCTTGGTTATTTTGAACCATTTCTGAAGCATGGCAGCAGGGTTGATAAGTCCGGCGCTTCCTATGGCATAGAACGATTAAAGCGTAGAGCTGATAAAAAGGAGGCAAATTAACCCTTGGGGCTCAATTAGCATTTTTCAGATTATGATCATTTTTTCCACTTGGGTGTCACTTCTGTGCTTCCTCCTATCTTTTTGTTACATCAAAGAAGCATTTAGCTAGGAGACATCCCTTCTCTTTTAATTTGGCACCAGCTGTGAAGATCCAAGAGATCACCATCAGGGAAGATAAGAACGGATGCTAAACCATGGAGAGTGTCTCGAGGAATTCATCGTCAAGCAGCATGCTATATGCATGTAGAGAAACAGCCATCTTACTTTATAAGACAAACATGGCCATGTTCCTTTGAGGTACTTCAAGAAAGGCCAGCTGAGAAGAGTCTTATCTGCTATGTGCATGTGTTGACAGTGGTGTCAGATTTTTCTCTCAGACCATCCAGTTGTCAGTGAACGTCTGACACTGCTGCCTTTTTCAAGCTTGTTAAAACATAAGAAGACAAACCTCAAAAAAATTCTTTCTTGTCCAAGACCAAAGTAAGGCTGTTTAAAATCCACCCAAAAGGTACAGAGGACCATTTTGTCTAGCTTTTATGTAGCCCTGCTTCACAAAGAGGATTTAAGTTTAGATCTTTAATCACAAAACGTCAGATTTCACAAAGGAAACACACAGCAGTGAAGATGTGTCCATCAGAGCCGTTGGAAAGAAGATAGTATAACAGACTGTTCAGTTACCGCTTTGGCATACCTGTTGAAAAAAGTCTGTTTTTTTTAATCAGAGATTGGATGAATAGTAAGCGTTTGGCCTGTCAAGTCTACTTTATCTTCCAATCCATCTAGACCTATACAGTGAAATGAAATATCGGCCTCCAAAATCACTGTGCCACACAAAAATACAAGGGCTCTGTACACACAAGTACAAATAAAGTGTAAAACAAGGTTTGTGTCAGGAATCAGGGAAATGCCAATTCAATGAAACCCCATAATAAGTTCATTCTCAGCTAACAGAACAATCTAGTAAAGTTAGTGCATAAAAGTATAGGGTAGTGGTTTGTGTCACAATGTTATTACAGCATTACTTGCAACACAGTCACAGTTTAACAGGTTTGCACTGTGCAAGTTTTTGGCCCGATTTTGAAGAAAGGAAAAAAAAAAAAAATGAACATAGTAAGAATTCTTTGGTCATGAGTTGAAATTGGCCGAGAGTCCAAGAGTGGTCCAGAGAAGCAGTCGTTGGTTCTTTTGAAAATGGTGGCCTGGGTCTTGCATCGACTGTATGCAGACTGCAGACTCATTTATCCGGGCCAAGTGTGAGAACACCCAACTTGTGACTCTGCTAAGGTGGGTCAGCTACGAATACGGTACTGGTGATGGCGAAACATAAACGAAACATGCTAACGGACAGAAAAAAAATTCCCTTATTAACTCAAACCCACTCTGAAACATGTTTCTGTTTATGTGCTAATTGATGATGTAAGCAGAACATAGTAATGTTCTTTAATCACAGGTCTATCATCAGAGGATCTTCATGGTATAATCTGACATGGAGAACACGTCACATAGTCTGTCGTAGAATTCAGAAATCTGAAAAGATAGCTGAAAACAGTGTGTAAAACTAACGTTATTGTCTCCAAGGCTACTGGGAGCAGTTAAGCGCGCACATCTCATCTGCATGTTGTTTCTAATCCTAGCTTGCATGCGCCATCTTTTACCTAATTATTCTTTGCATCACCACAACATGCTGGCTAACTGTGCGTAATTTATCCGATTGCACAAGCAAATTAACAAATCAATAAAATTAGCTCAGAGCCTTAGTTTCATAGAATCCTTGTTAATTGGAATTCAGTTAATTCTGGAATACGTTTTTTTTCCTTGTGCTGTTGTGTGAGATACAGATCCTTTAGTAACAGTGTCATCATGCTAATTAACAGCAACAGCAGCTCGACCTCCTGCAAAGACTCACTTCATTGATGTGTTTATGAAGGTTGTTCATTTCTGTAAGGCTTACTCTGAGTAAACATGGTGGATCTCCAGACCTTTCTGTCTCGCCTTTTCCACATTTCTCTATTGATTTTGGGTAGTGGTCTGCTCTTGATGTTGGCATTGAAAGAACTGCAAATACAACCAATTCCAGGGATACAGGATTATCAGGCTAATCAATAGCAACACCTCCCACCAGGTTTTATCCACACGTCATGGTCCAGCCAAGCTTCAGTTTCCGCAATGTGTTCATAAAGACACTTCTTGTCTGCAAGGTCCGGTTTAATCAAACATGGAGCATGCCCAGGCCGTCTCTCTCGCTTTACACACATCCCACTAATGATTATGGACTCACTCAGGCCGATTTGGTCCGAAGCCCAGAGGGTTGTTAATCAGCTCTCGCTTCATGCAAATGTCTATTGGCCTTGCTCTTAATATTTCAGCCTCACCCTTCTCATCAGGTCCTATGAGGGCCAGGAGCTATCTCGAATTCAGCTGTTTTTCCTTCACATCATAGCCCAATTGTTTGCTACTGCAGTTTCCCTCCCTGCCATTTGTTCTTTTTACATAGGAAATGTTAGTCTGGTATTATTTTGTCCTTTGATGTTCTTGCCAAGATGACCCATATGAGCAAGCGCTCACGGCGGACCCTTATGAGGACATTTTTCCCTCCATAAAGCATTGCTTGAAACCGTAATATTGCACCTGGTGGGATTTTCATGTCGTTTTGCAATATCCAGCAGTGAGTCACGCTTGGCTGAATCAGCTCAGGGCAATGCTTTTCCACAACGCAAGCGTACATATCTCCACCAAAAACCCATCAAATTCCTTATCTATATTACATATTTACACCGTTATTTCCATATTGGCCAAGCTAGGGTCTTATTGCACCATGCATTTACCCCCCCCCCCCCCCCCCCTCCACTGACACACACACACACGCATGAAGCTTTGAAGGAGTGTTCTGAGGGCTGACTGCCCGAGTGACTGTCGCCTTGACACCATGACAGGAAGTGCAGGTGATAAGGCAGGCAGTGTCACATAATTTAGCGCTCCAGGTCTAAACTAGGTGAAATGCTATTTGTCTCAAGGTGGGAGAAACAGGGTGCCTACCAAGGTCAGATAAACCAATGACTGATGAAGGCTCTGAGTTAAGACGACAGACGTTGGTCGTGGCTTTTCATATAGGTAGCTATCATGTAAAAAATGCATACAAATATATCCAAATGTATATGCATGGGAAGCTTGAAAGGAACAGACAATAGCTTTGTTAGCAATACATTAATTTCACATCCCTAAATGACAAGGTTCACATTATGCTTTGAAAAAGAAATGTATGAATATAATTACTGAAATGTAGCTAGTTGGAAGACAAGTAGATATTTTACTGAAGATGAGGCTTAACTGTTTTTCTGTTTTGGTTTTCTAGCTTTTCTAGACCTTTCATTAAAACAGTGATTTGTGAGGACCGGATGATAGTGATTGTGGATTGTCCTCACGAATGGCTAAAGATGTGTGTACACACGTGTGTATATATACACACACACACACACTAAGAGAGAGAGAGAGAGAGAGAGAGAGATAGACAGTGTTTCTTGCATTGATCAGGGCAGCACAGCTTGACTTTGCAGTCTGATTGTCAGTTGAAAGTTGAAAAGAGAGTTGAAAAGAGTTTGAATTAAACTTCTTTACTTCTATTCATTTATGACCAGTGTACTTAGAAACACAGTTATTACTGAATGGTGACTGTGGATGAATGCTTTCAGCCTTCAGCCAGTCATGTTGAATAGTCTCATAGTCATGAGTCAAGATGACTGGACTTGGCTAAGTTCCTTAAACTCAATTTAATATTCGCATATTCACCTTCAAGCATATCAGTCAGCAATACCGATAGGAAAAGGTGTGTAGTCGCGAGAGCCAGGAACGCCTGGACCCACCGGCAGCTCCCGACACTTAAAGGGTTTAATCTTCCATGCTGTCATGTGACCTCAACGAGTTTCCTGACGCGCCATTGAACAGAAATGAGGAAGAAGCGCAGAAACAGATTTAGGATTATAACAGCAGTCCAGTCACTTTGAATTACCGCCACTAGACATTAAATGTGTTGGAGGCAGAAAGTGGCCTCAGTGAACACATTCATTCTGTGAGTAATATAGCAGTTTTGGGGGAAAAAAAAAAAAAAGAAGAAGAATCATCATATTGGAATCTGAGGAATAAAGTTAGCATTGCCGCTAAAGCGCCGCTGTAAAAAGACAGCTGTTACTTTCTCAACAAAAGATTTCAAACATCAATTATTCATCCCATGTGATGCGCACTGTATTGGCATCCTTTAAAATGGCAAAAAAGAAAGCGCACACACACTATTGTCTTGTTTTAGACAATACTGCTGCTTGGGGTGCGCTTTTATAGGAAACATATCATTTAGAGGATTCTGTGACGAAGAGCAGTCAACGTTACCATCCTGAAGTTGATTATTTTCCTATAAGAGCATGTCCCAAAGTGTTTTATTCCTCTTATATCACAGCAGTTTGTCAAAGATTACAATGTATTATTAATTAAAGAATGACACCTCATATATTTTATCAGTTTATGGTTAGATTTATTGTTGTGGAACAATAATAAAGACATGTTAGTTCCAATATAGAGTTGCTGTTATAGAAAATTAATCAACACCTTCTGACCAATCAGAATTGAGAATTCAACAGCGCTGGCATATACATTTATATAATCTATGACTGCAACCAGAATTCTCTCTCAAGCCACACATAGGGAATTATAAAGAGACGAGAGAGTCGTTCAGTCGTTCCATTTGGGAATCTTCTCGGCTGCCGTGATGGGGTTTTTGAGACAGCAAATCCTCCCGCTTTTGTGTAGTCTTCTGTTATGCTAATGTAATGCTAGCTAGCTACAAGTAGTGTACCTGATCACACCGCAACAAATTCAGTCTGGCAGTTGTTTATTGACTTTTATCAAGTGTATGCACCGTAATAAATGTGCTCCACTAGAGTAACATTATTAAATACATCCCTGAAGGAGTTGCACTGGAATGGAGTTTTTTTTTTAAACAGACACACATTAAAGAAGGAGAAAGGCTTATGGCAAAGTGCATTTGTAAAGGGAGCTGGCCTCCATTTAAGAGGGAATGAAAACATGAAATGAATGCACTGCTTTTAGGACCCAAATCAGAGACATTTCCAGAGAGTTTTTATTGAATGTTCAGTTAAATTGACTTACCCTGCAGTATTTTTTAATCAACTATACCTGGACTGAATCTATCAGCAGCCAAGGGATTCAAATCTGCCTTTTTTTTTTTTTTTAATGAAAACCGAATACAAACTAGCTGCCAAAACGAATACAGCAAAAGCTAGTCACCGAAAGTTAGCAATCAAAATGTGTGAAGCAGATTTTAGAGTTAAGTTGGAGTTAAAGAATCGTTCTTTGGTGCGAAAGAAAGTGCAGTCTTCTTCCTCACCTCTATACATGAGCGGCATGAATAAAGAGCTTCATGCTGTCAGTCAAGACCACGGTGTCCTCTCCTTAAGGCATGTCAAACCAAGGCCACTTTAAACTCCATTATCATTAAATACAATACGTTATTGTTTCTATAGTAACAGCTCATTCAGAGGGATGTGTATGGCGGATGCTGCTCGTAATCTATAAATAATAATAAATTAAAAAAAAAAAAGGAAGCGAGGGAAAAATGTTCTAGGCTTTTGTTCATGGTGAGCTGGTTATGGATATTATGGATATGCGGTTCCACTATACACATTTGCAGTGAGGGGAAATAAGTTTCTGTTATTTATTATACTTCATGTAAGTGCATATATCTACTTCAGATTTACACACAATGATAATTGACTTTGTATTTATAAATATGGACAAAAAGAATACATATTCATAAGCACAAACGAGGGGAAAAATATTCAGACACCACAAACTACCAGCATTAGTACTTCATCTGCAACACTGTCATTCAATTTTGGCGCATTCCTCTTCCTCAATTCGCCAAAGTTCACAAGGCTCGGTCTGATAGACTCACAATTTCAAAATCAATACATTTTCATTTTCAGTGGGATTCAGGTCATGAGATTGGTGAGGCCATGCAAGGCCTTCTCGGGTTATTTTGGCTGTATGTTGTCTTGTTGGAGCGCCTGACTTCTCCAAAGATTCAGTTTCTTGGCTGATGTGATTAAATTCTCCTCTAATTTGTCCTGGTACATCACTCCATTCATGTTTCCAATGATGTGTAATGCCCCAGGACCATTTGTATATCATGCATTTATATATGATGCTCCCACCACCGTGCTTCACTGCGGCTGTGGCGTTCCTTGAATCATAAGCGCAACCCTTCTTCCTCCAAACATAATGAGCTGAATTATTGCCACAGAGCTCTATTTTAGTTTTCCTAACCACATATTGGCTCTCCGTGGAAGTGTTGTTCCTGCTGCTTTCAGGTCGTCCTGCAACTCTATTCGAGTGACTCCTGGCTTCTCTCTTATCTTCCTTATCATTAGTCTGAGAGCGTGTTGTGTCTTGCGTGGCGCACATGTCCAGGGTTGATTAGCCATGGTTCCATCGAACCGGTCGTACTGACAGGGATGTTTAAGGTCTTTGCTATGGTTTTGTAACTTTTTCCAGTTGAACCCTGAGATCTTAAGGAAGCTCCTTCACCTTCACTATGACTGAATATATATTTTTGTTTTATTACCTTCAAGTGAAAGTGAGGGAACGACTGTTTATAGCTTTTATGACTAACTAGCTTCTTTGCAGATGTTCCACAACATGAAACGTAACTATAAACGGCAAAAAAACATGTCATTAATTAATAAAATCACAGAGATTAACATTATCATTAACATATTTCTAGTGATAGAAGAGGAATAAAACACTTTTATTGAATATGAATGAGATTTAGGAGATAAAAAGAGAAAAACAGGAAAGGCAGAGCTCTCTTAGTGAAAAGTGGACCAGTAGTTAATCCTTTATGTCATTATTATTTTTTGTATTTGTGAACTCTTACAGGCACATCTTGTATGAATATTTAATGTAACTAATTAATGAACAGTCTTCTTGACCTTTTATGAACATAATTAAAAAGAAAGCAGTTTTTTTTTCTTAATTACTGGATATTTATTATTTGCACTAGTTATTATTAATTATTTAGACTATAACATGGCACAATATTATTGACGCTGGCTCCTTCCTCATAGTCACTTCTGTCAAAATCTATATGTTTCCTGCATCTGAATGCTTCATTGCGCTTTTTGCGAGAGAACCTGATTGGTACATTGAGAACCCGATTGGTTTATTTTTCAGCCCCACTTTCTTGTGAAGGCTGGCGAAAGTTCCAGAGCGGATTTGTTCGTAACAAGCAGGTCGGAAATGAGCTAAGCAAAGCACTGAGAGAAGAAAATTCTTTACAAAATTTTAACTTAGGACGTGCTTGCTCAAAAAGTCATGCCTTTGAGAGCCTTTGAACTGATCGATGATATTAAAGTGGGAAATTAAAGAGGAAGCTAATTCATGATCAGAATTGAGAAACTTGGTTATGTGATTACCTGGACTTTAGTTTGTATTCTTGTAACGTGAGGACCAGATTGTTTTCCTGAAACAGCACAACCCACATGCGTTATCCCTTATTTTTTTTCCCGAATGTTTAATGCTATATCCATAACACTCGTCCTGTTTTCTGACATATTATTTTCCTTTAAATCCCGACACCCACGAAGCAGGTAGGCGGAGTGAAACCCGAGATCTCCCCAAGCGGCCGGCGTTGACTGACGGCTCGTCCTGACGGATTGACAGATTGATTGAAAGAAGCTGGGCTCCGTCTTCTACAAGCTGAAGTGTTGCAAATGAGGGGTAACTGTCTGGAACGGGGGAAAGCAGCTCAACACACGCTTCAGCAAAAATAAAAAGCGAGCAAAAATGCTCAACGAGGGCCTTGCGGACCAGGTAATATGCGACAAATCTGGGAAGCGAAGATACACCAAGCCCTCGCCGTACATTATTAGCTCGAGTACAGAAAGGGTCATCTGGTTTCTCGACCACGTCCAGCGTTCAAAGACAGTACGAAAAGGTCAGGTGTCATGTTTCAGATTCCTGATTGCAGAAAATGGCTCTAAAAATAGCATTTCCTCTCGAGTGCCTGTCTGTTTCCAAATAGTTGACCGCTTCTTTTTTCCAATTTCAGTTCCAATTACGGATTTTACGATACAGCGCTGACGCTGCATCGAATGGATCGGCCAATTATCTCTAATCTCCCGGGGGATGGATGTTTGCTTTACTTGCATGTCAAAACTTTTCGATTCTCATTAAATGTGTGTGTAATGTACCGCGTGTAAGAAGGATACAGGAGATAAAGGGCAGAATTACAAACTCGCAAGTGGACGCGATGTGCATCTACAAACTCAACGGGCGTCATTTAAATCTCAGACATGCTCTGGACGATGAAAACAATTATGTAGTTTTATATATATGATTTAAAAATGTTCAGCGTGGCTTTTTTTTTTCTTTTAAATCCAAAACCAAAGGCTTTTTTTCACCCATCACCCTTCCCCTTTCCCACATGGAGTCCATTTGAAGAGGGCCAACGAGGGGCGCTCAGATCCGTCCCCTCCATTGCACCAGTTTCATCCGACAAGTCTTCGCACTCGGAGCTTTCGCAGAAGCACATTTGTAATTGCACGGAAGCTTCCAGAAGAAACTGACGCGCATCCTATCAGCCAGAAGAGTGAGTGAGAACCTAAAACCTATTACGGCTGTCCATCAGGCCTTCAGGAAACCATTTATAAGATCAGAGGGATCAAGTTACCTTTTTTAATATCTTTTTGTTTCAAAATCCCAAGATTTCCAGTGAGCCCCTTGAAATTCTGTGTCAGGTTCCCGTGAATGCCGTAAGCATCACTTCACAGGCCAGATTGAGTTCTGTCTTCTGTAAAAAGGTTGCTCATTACAGCCCATCAGCCAGGTCTTTTACAAGCAGCCCGCCTTTCCCGAAGCCCGCCGAATAAATTGCCCCCATGCCCAGGCCGTGAAGTGAGCATAAAGCGAGTTTGCTTTAAACAAGTCCGGATTGAGGGTAATTGCTTTTTCCGTGTAGGTAGTTTTGGACAGTGCTGTGGACGGCTTTGCTGTATATCAGTGTCTGAAAGCTGCAATGTGTTTCCATTCATGTGCCAAGTGGATTTTAATCACACAGTGAATTTGGCAGAGATGTCATTACTTTCTAGTGCGCAATAAAACCTCATCCAAATTATACACCCAAAAGCCAGAGGCCACCACCAAGCGCTGCTTTTGGAATGGATTTGGAAGAAAATATGACCTTTAGACAAATTTCGCACAAAGCAAACAAACTACCTAGTGCATTTCATTTATAATCATTGCCAAGACCGAACAGGGGACTGATGGCATCAGTGCTATTGTGTCTGTGCTTCATTAAGAAGATATAGTGATAAACTTCAACAAGCAGCAGTGTAGCAGATCCATGCTGCCTTATAGCTGGTTTAACTAGCTAGCTACATTATGGGACTACTGGAAAGTTTATTGCTAACGTTAGCTAAGTTAGCTGACTAAGTCGACTAACTATATCATAGACTAGAGGGGGTGTCTGTGAGATAAATATATTAGGACGACAAAGTTTTTTTGCTAATTATAGTAGGATCAGCAGTTCATTGGAAGGTGCATAAGGATAAAAGTCTATTTTATCAGCTTTGTTGAAGTACTGTTTTTTCTCTATCTTTCACCTCTAGTTATGCGTTTGCATAATTCCACACAGAAAAATCACAGGATTGAAACGCAAGGATAGGCAACGAAAATGGCATTCCAAAAATGTCCAAATTCTAGAAATGTCTGTGAACATTTTTACACTGACTGAATGATGCGTATGAGAAGAGTCTCAGAGGTGGAAAGAGCAGTTTTCCACTTCCTGTTAAATCCCTTATAGTCACTGAGGTGTGGCTTTTTCCGCAATTCTAATTCCTGTAGGATTAAACTCTACTCTCCTCCCACATCAGAGGACCAGGCAAGTGGACCGTTTAAGATTCGGCTTACATACGTGCATAAAGCTTCTCAAGGCTTCATTCGGCTAAGTTGCCTTTGAAGCCCACGTTTAGCGAGCGCTTGCTGTTTATTTCTCCTTGAACAAAGATCTCAGCCTTGGTGACGCTCTGACTTCCCGAGCAACTGCCTCCTTAAGGGAGATCCTGCAGATAGTTTGAGTTGCTGTGCGTGTTTCTCTTTCTTTTTAATCACCTCCGCACACACTTTGTAATTCTGGTTTATGATACAGAACTTCTTTCCATTTTTCTTTTTGTCCTTGATTGTGCGCTGCACGGGAAGACGTGGGCGTATTAAATTGTTTCAAAGTAAGAAAAGGAGTTAGGAGCACACTAAATGTGGTGGATGCACTTATTTGTATTTAAATACAGTATATACACTCAGGTGCTAGTTTATTTGATACTCCTGCCTTGTAGAAACACTGGCAGGCGTGTAAGTTTCCTTATATTAGACACATATGAAGGAGCCTCGTAATACCACAACGCTGTTGCATTCTCAATTCCCTCTACAAGGCAAATCACAGGTTTATATTAATGTCTTCATTGTACTATGTTATTGTTTTTTACTGTATTAGTATATAATTACTATAAAAAGTAGTTTTATGGTAAGTCTCTGTGATCGCGTGGATTTGAATTTGTACACTATATAGCCACAAGTATGTAGATACCCTGCTAGATCTGCCCCGGGCAATTGTAGATACTATTATTATTATCTCCTGAAATGGAAGCGTCGATGAGCAAAAAACAGTCCAGGTACGAAGCAGTAGACTGTGCAGAATCGCAGAATGATACCACCGAGTGCTATTCTCTGTTACATCACTCACTACAGAGTTCCAAACTGCCTCTGGAACCAACATCTGCACAGAAACTCTGCATTAGAAGCTTCATGAAATCGGTTTCCATGGCCGAGCAGCAACACACAAGCCTAAGATCACTACGCGCAATGCCAAGTGTTGGCTGGAGTGGTGTAAAGCACACCACCACTGGACTCTGGAGCAGTGGAAATGTGTTCTCTGGAGTGCTGAATCATGCTTCACTATCTGGCAGTCTTGATGGATATAATCTGGGTCTGGCAGGGAATGCTACCTACCAGAATGCAAAGTGCCAACAGTAAAGTTTGCTGGAGGAGAGATAATGGTCTAGGGCTGTTTTCCAGTGTTGATGCTACAGCATTTAAAGACATTTTAGACAATTGTATGCTTACAGCTTTGTGGTAACAGTTTGGGGAAGGATCTTTTCCAGCATGATCGTGACCCTGTGCACAAAGCAAGGTCCATAACGACATGGTTTGACGAGTTTGGTGCGGAGGAACCCCAGTATCCCGCACAGAGCCCTGACCTCAACCCCATTGACCACGTTTGGGATGATCTGGAACATTGATTACAAGCTAGGCCTTCTCATCCAACATCAGTGCCTGACTTCCCTAATGCTCTTTAGACTGAATGGGCACAAATTCCCACAGACACACTCCAGAATCTTGTAGAAAGCCTTCCCAGAAGAGTGGAGGCTGTTATAGACAGAAACGGGAGAGCCAACTCCATATCAGTGCCTATGGTTTTGGAATGGGATATCCAAAAAGCTTATTGGTGTGATAGCCAGGTGTACACATACTTTTGGCTATATAGTGTATGTATGTGTTTCAAGCAAGCAAGGCATCTCTGCATTTCCCACCTCAACCTACTGCCAAGTGAAAAAGCTGCAGAGTCCATCCAGCCTACACTAATGGCCTTAAACAAATGGGCTAATAAGAGGGAACCCTGTCTTACCTCCGAAAACCGATTATCCATAGCTAATTAGCACATGTTTAATGAACAAAGAAATTAGGCCACGTCAAGTATGGATCTGTGTTTATGCTAATTTGCAAGGCAGTTATGCGAACAGTGTGCATTAGGCGGACAAATAAAAAGGAGAGAAATGTATTGAAATAAACTAAAGAGAAACACATGGAGGGAAAGGACCTGGGAAAAAGTGAGTGGGTGAGCAAGAAAGAGAGAGGAACAAAAAAATCAGTGTTGCATGACATGTTCGGTGGTAGAGAGTTGGCTATTTACAGTGTTGGCGTGCTCCCCGTCTGGCCATGGCACCGCTCAGACACAAGCCCTCCATCACAAGAGCCAATCAGAACATGTTTCCCGCACTGGCCGGTGGACCGTGTGGTGGCAGCCATATTGGATTCGTGCTTCCCAGCAGAAATAGAACAGCTGTGGCACTGCATACTAGCGTTAACACAAAACACACAAAGATACAGACACACAAACACACACACACATAGCAGCTATTTCTCTGCAGTAATGGCCTGCTGGGCCCTGGCACTGCCCGCTCACTCCCTGTTTTAAAACCCTTTCATTCCTGTAGAGGGTGGGTGGATTATGTGAGTAGCAGGAAATTACAGCTCTTGAATGGTAATGCTGTTTTGAATTGTTAGGATGGGAAAAAGGAAAAAAAAAAAAACCCAACATGGAGTCACAATACACAAATGGAATTGTGCACAGTGCTGTTTCTACCTGGAGGCTTCATATTTTCCATCCACTGTATAAAAGTGATTTGTTAGAAAAACATTATATAGATTATTTCACTCCAGCTTTCACTAGAGAGTCTGGCACTTTTGCTACTAAAGGTGACCAAGAACTGTCTACTTTCACAATAGCCAACCAATCACAGACCTTTCCCCGTATTCTGTCCACAAATACGATACGAGATTATCTCATTTACTCGCCACTAACTAATCACCTAATACCTTCTAAAGATGGGATTCTGTGACGCTCATTACATCACATTGTTCAAAAGTATATGTGCATACACAGCCAATGAGATCACAGCCTTCAAGATGCTGAAGCTCGTGGCCAGAAAACTGTACAAAAAGTATAAGATGGTCCGTGGCTAGTGAGGGAAACACCTGAGACTGAGATTAGGAACAAGATTATGGAGAGGGGTGGGGCTAGACGTTCTTCGTAGGAAATCCAAAGAAATCAGTCTCACTCTGTCAGAGATGGTGTGAAAGTGATGGTTAGGATTTTTCTTGTGCTTGTTTAGCTTTAAGAATAAAAGCTGAGATATACAATGCGCATTTGCCGTCTTGCTATTTATACGTTGTGCTCGCATGCTTTACCTGGCTGTAAGAAAATACTGTGGTGTTTGTGCATTGAGGTCTGATCTTCACACATCGCGATGCAGCGCTGTGCCTGAGAAAGACGAATAGCCTTTCATGAACACATGAACGCTTAGCTGATTCTTTACGCTGATCTGTCTGAACGTCAGTCCGGCTGTCAGCACCTGACTCTTTCATTCGGGAAGATGCAGGAGGCTTGTCAGAGCCATCACATTAAATCAACATTAGAATTTCTGCACTGATCTGCACGAGCCGTTCCATCGGAGTCCTAATTATGCCTATTAATCAATATCCAGAAAATGCGTCACATTTTTATTAAAGCGCACGAGAGAATATCCGCGCCGATAAGACGAGGAGTCTTTTCGCGCTTTCCTTTGTTGATTAGCATATCATAATTAGTCACGCTCCATTGGCCTGCCTGATAGATTCATTAGAAGCGAGGCATGCTGGAAGGCCATTAAGTGGCTGATAGTTAAGCAACCGTCACGTTTAGCAGCGGCGTCTCAATAACGTTTATAACCTCATCAGTCATGTGTAGGATTTTACCATTAAACTTATCTGATTCTTTCTCGTTTCGAAAAAAAGCGTACATTTTAATGGCTCTACCTGTAGCTTACAATTTATTACGCATTCTCATGTTTACTCTCAGTATATTGAAATAAGGCGTGACACAAATGAAACAGGAAGCCACTCTACATGTACATCCTTGACAAGTCATTTGGAGATTTTCGATGATGGATATAACTCCAATTGCTAAGAAAGGAGCTCTTTTCCCTTTCTCTCGTTTTCCCTAATAAGATTTTCAGCTCATGTCGATTTGCACGTGCGGATCCTCCACATGCGGACCTGCTAACAAGATTGTGGTTTTATATGTTTGACTTATTGACAGCTTGTGGAGCAGGCCATTAAAAAGTTGGTTTGCACAGATCTGTGCCAGGCTTCAGCACAGCCTCATTTAGCTAATTTGATTTACGCCACTTAATTTGTTCTCAGAATACAAGGCTACGTTCTGACAATACAGTTAAGCCATTACAACGGCTTGATGTCTCTGGGTTTTTTTTTTTTTTTTCCTTTATCGGTAAAGTGGCAGAAACTGAAGTACGCAGGCAGTTAATTGATTGCCAACTCTTTTTTTTATAACTCAGTTTCACTCGGATCTGCTTTTCAATGCAGCGGACCGTCTTTCCGACTTTTTTTTTTTTTTATGAAAATTTAATGACAAATTGAGAAACAACATTGTCTTTCTAAATTATTCAAAACGTGTTCCAAAGTGTGTAATTTCCAATTAAGCTTCCCCAGACAAGGACTTGGACAAAAATAATTGAACCCATCATGCATTAAATAATTCATTGAGACCCTAGACGTACAATTATGATATAATCTGAGGTGGCGAATGCATGAGGTTTAATACCTCGCTGCTTCTTTTTTCTCCGGTTTTAATGGAGGCGTCTCATTTCTTGCCCGCGTCCCGAGCTCATAAGTCAGCGCAGAGATCGCTGCCAGCTAGCGCCACGCTGTTTGTGTTTTATTTATGTATTTTCATCACGCTCCTGCGAGAGCTTGCAGCGTGGCAGCCCCCAAGCTAAAACACCACCTCGCCTTCGCTCCGAACAAGTAGATTTAGCTTGGCCTGCATCTCTCCTGACTTACAGTCCCCGTTTTTCATCAGCGCAGTCAGGAAAATGGTGAAAGAGGCCACTCGTTAGCGCCGGTTTTTTATGTCCGAGAGTCTTATTACATAAAGAACTAGGGCTCGATTTGAGAAACACCCTCACAACAAAAGTGCATGTACTATATCACCGAGACACCAGTGCATGCTAAAACCTTATAGGCTCACGCTAAGCAAACTGATAACTGGCTAGCTAACTGACGCTAATAATTTCGACATTAAGTAGACTACATAACAGGACAAAGGTTGTGCTGATAACATGCTGAGTTTGAGTGCCGGTATTTTAAAGCGTGGCTTTGTAGAGATCACAGCCGAACAAGCCGCGGCTAATTACTTTTCTAAAGCCGCACTTCTGTATTTAACACACAAGCTTTCCGAGTAAATCGATGTCCATCAACGCTTTTGAAGATGCACACAAGAACGAGAAACGTGATACCGGTGTCAGTGCCGTTGTAAAGTAAAGTGCTGGCTCTCGCTTATCTTTTAATGAAAATCATAAGTCAGGCTCAGGCTTGTAAATGACCAGAGGACCTGTGGTTCATAATCGAGATTGTAGTGAGACCGTCGCTTGACGTGACGAATGGAAATGGTGCCAAAACTTGTTCTAAGCGTCATCAAAAGCCTCTAATTCATGCTGATGCATTGAAGAAACTCACATTTCAAATGCACAGGTTGTGAATGCAGCTGGCAGATAGTTATGTAGCAGATGTTAGATTTCTTAAAAGTGTATTTTTAATAGTGTTAGTGCCTGTATAAAATATTATATCTAGTTTTCTAGCTAACAAATTACAGATACTTTCCTGTCGGGTTGCTGTACATCAGCTAAATTTAGTGCAGCTAGGATTTTTAAGTAGTTTTAGCACATGTATAAAAGAAAAAGCTAACTGTCAGCCAACTATCCTTAACTAGCAAAATAAACTTCCTGTCATATTGTACACTAGCTAAAGTAAACACAGTGTTAGCGCTTGTGAAAGACCAAGCTTGTCCACCATATGTAGCAAACTGTTTTAGACAGTGACATGCTTCCTGTGGTGTTAGCACTTGTATAAACGGCTAGCTAAATATTATAAATGTAAGATAAATAAGCTAAATGTTATATCTAGCTATTTCTAGCTAGCAATTTACAAATACTTCCTGTCAGGTTCCTGTACACCATCTAAATTTCACCCAGCTAGGATTTTTAATAGTGTTAATACCAAAGACCAAGGACTAATCTAGATAGCTAAAAATTCCTAGCTAGGAAGATACAGATACTTCCTGTCAGATTGCCTTACGCCAGCTAAATTTAATACAGTTCAGTTTTGTTTTTTTTTAAAAAAATGTTAATATACCAAATCCGACTGCTGTTGGCGATAAAATTGCACACGCCTCTTTTCAGATAGCTTTCTCACAGTCTACAAACGCGGATATTGCTAAATAACAGATTCCTCTGGTGGAACCGAGTGGAATTTTGAAGTATCCCTGAAAATTTCGTGCGAGATGAAAATGGCAATATGTTGTATAACTGATATTGTTAGGTTTTTGTCTGTGTACACGCTTTTCCTGATCCTGTTTATTTGTTTGCTGGGAGTCCTGTCTTGCCTAGCCTAGCCTAGCATATGCCTAGCCTACTTAACCCAGTCTGTGGTTCACCTGATACGTTACCTGTCTGTTGACTTGTTTTTTTTCCACCCCTGCTTCTTTTGATAAAACCCTTCAAATGCATCTAAAGCTTGTCTGTGCCTGACAACACTCATAACCAAATACATTATTTATATCGTAATATATTCTTAAATATACTTCAGTATGTATGTTTATTAAAAAATGGCCCAATTTCATGAAATTTGCATAGATTTTCAAATACAGTCTATTGCTTTTACATATGGGATATATCAAACAAAGGGGCGTATTCCACATGGTTTATACCAAACAAAAGTGAATATTCCATAATGGAAATGCTAAACAAAGGAGGATATTCCATATGCCAAATAAGAAAATTTATACCAAAGGAAGGGGCATATACCATATGGCATATGCTAAACGAAGGAGGATATACCATATGGGATATCCTAAGCAACTAACAGAGATATTCCATATAGGATATACCAAATGACGAAGGGTGATACTCCATATGGGATAGACTAAAAGAAATGGGGTACTCCAAATGGGATATACCAAACAAAGGGGGCTGGTCCATTTGGAATATATCGAAACAATGAAGGGTGATATTCCATATAAGATATGCCAAATGAAATGGGATATTCCATATGAGACATACCAAGTACAAGGGGATATTCCATAAGAGATGTACCAAATGATGTAGGGTGATATTCCATATAAGATATGCCAAATGAAATGGGATATTCCATTTGGGATATACCAAATCACGAAGGGTGATATTCGTAGTAGGATGTACCAAATGATGATTTCCTATAGGTTACACCAAACAAAGGAGGATATGGGTTATAGCAACTGCAAGGAAATATTCCATATGAGATATACCAAATGGCAAAGGATGATATTCCATGTAAGATATACTAATCCAAGAAGAATATTCCATATGGGAGATACCAAATGAAGGATTATATTCCATATGGGATGTTCCAAATGAAAGGGGTAAGATTCACCAGGTGAGACCCCCCCCCCCCCCCCCCGCTTTTTTTTATTTTTTTTTTTTAGCAGATTTACTTGATACAGTATTATTAGTTCAGAAGCATTCATTGACACCCACGTTGAACCGTATGTCATTTTTAATTTTCCTGTTAAAGATATGAATATATTTCATCACCTCTGGTTTTGTCAGCTATCTTTGCTTCATCTATAGCATTAAAGCATTCTGTCCTCTATCAGTTATTTCATTAATCAGGCTTTAGTATGCTATTTATCTTTTTGCTCACTCAAATCATGTAGTTCTATTGTTTTTTTGTTTGTTTGTTTGTTTGTTTGTGCTTGTAGGTGGCATTCTGCTAATTGTCACTGATTAAGTGTGTTCAGTTTTTGTCCCTAACACGCATTCTGGCTTGAGCTGGACCTCGATTCTGTAATTTAATTTAATACAGTTGCGTGGTAATAATATACCGCATGCAGAACATTTCCCTGTCCTCTACCTGTACTGTAATAACGAATGTCTGCGAGTGGGAAAAGCAAAGCCGAGGCGTTGTTATACACTGCATTAACTCCGAACAGCAGGGGAGAAAATGCATATGGAAATATATCAACATCATTGAACTTTCATGCTCTTTTGCAATTCACGGCTCTCTCAGAGAGGATGTGGGTGACGATGGAGCCAGTCTGACGAGCCTAATGAATTTTTATTGCTTAGGGCCATAAGGCAAAGGCAAAAGGCTCTGCCTTCGCTCAGTTTTCTGCACCTGTCTGAAACAAGCTCTGCTGCTCTGTTCTGAATTCTTCCTCCGATGCTCTTTGACTGTTATTTGGATGCAGAAAAAGCTGTAATAACTGATCAAAGCGTAGGCTGTGTTAATGCTTCGCGGTGATACGGCCGCGCTGTTCCTTTCCGATAAGCGTGTTGACAGATAATAAAATGAAATGGGTTTTTTTGAAATGTCCACTAGACCAATATATGAGGCTTAGCTGCTTTCTCTGATATAGAAATCTTCCAATAATCAGAAACCTGGGTTGTGTTTTCTTACAGTCGTGAGCAGCAAGACGTGAGCAATTCTGCTGCCTCGCCGTATTCCCATATGCCTGAAAAACTCCCAACAAAATGCGACACCCTGCGTGTACAAAGCGTCTCGCCGCATATTGTATGGATACGAAGCGGAATAATTCGCGGCCGACTCACTGAAGTGGCTCTAAGCTGGGCGATAGACGCGCTATATTTGTCATTTCCTACGGTCCTCTAGGGCTCGTTTCGGGGCCTTTACTGATCCGTGACATATTCTCCCTGATTGACCAGCTGCTCGGACATCGAAAGCAATGAATAACTAATGAAGCCGGGAACCTGATTTACCATGGAAAAAAGCATACGAGCGTTTCTTCCCCGCTATTAGATGATGTTTTGCGACGGCGGAATGCCAGTGCATGTCAATAAGATTCCACTCTTTGCCGGAGCGACTTTTAACCGGAGGTGTGCCATTTTTAAAGCAGAGGGCACCTTTGGCTCAGAAGAAAAAAAAAAAACAAAACAAAAACAAAACAGAAACTGAAAAGAAAAGATCCCTGGAACAGAAAGTTGATAGCTAATTTGTATGCATTATCTACATAATGGGGATTTATGTTCCAGGCCTCTTCCTGATTACAGAAGGAAAACAGTTTTCATTTCCCGCTAGGTATTTAGAAGAAGGCAAACGAATAGGCGCGGCTCCGGCAGGCCATAGCTTATGTGGATAAATGAATGTACTGCTGATTTACTCCAGTGTAAAACGTGATCTATCTATCTATCTATCTATCTATGTGTGTGTGTGTGTATATATATATATATATATATATATATATATATATATATATATATATATATATATATTGTCCAAGTCCAAGCTGGCTGTTTGTTTTGTTAGCTGTAGCTTTAGGGGGATGAGAGAGAGAGACTAGGAGGAAAAGTGAGAGGGATAGGGAGTGAGAGAATGAAAAATGCATTACATATCCTGACATGTTTTAGCTCAGAGAGGTATGGGATGTGAGGAGAGCTCTGGGAATTGAACGGGAGAACTCAATAGAGAAACATGGCACCCAATAAAGTGCTACAAACACAGCCATATGTGCCGTTTGCGTGATAAATCTCCAATTGAATCAGATCCCAGCTGAAGGAAGTCCTGGAGCCGGGCCAGCTTTGATGGCACTCTCATTACAACTCGAAGCACTTCTGTAACGAGTGAGCTATTCTTGAGAGAAGGATGATGATGATGATGATGATGATGAAATACATGCAAGACACCAACAGTTTATCAGAGTGACAGCTGATCGACAGAATGTGTTTGTTTTGTTGAGAGACAGATTTTTTTTTTCTCTGTAAAGAAAGGAGCAGGCTCATGAATCTTACATCAGCACATGGACATTTGTCTGTACAGCCTTTCTCTCTCTCTCTCTCTCTCTCTCTCTGTCTTCATGATGTGTGTCCAGACAAGCAGCAGGTCCTGGCAATTTGGGGACAGACTGACTTGGAACCACCAATTAAATGGCCATGCTTGGTTTATTTATTTTCCCGATATGACAATGCCTGTCCTTCTGAGATTTTCTTTATCTCTAGACAATAATTTAAAAACGTTATATGAGATACAGCTTCCACCCTAGTGCCAGTCGAGCATGCATAGTTTGGTACCAAGCTGCACACTTAGCACAATTTGCAGGGGATGATGGAGAAAATGGTATTGCTGAATAACTCTCCCTGGCCAAGACAGAGCAGAAGAAATATTACTTATTTATTCAGAAGCATATGTCTCTCTTGCGAAAAAAGATCAGGAAACTGAAAACAGAGCATGCTGCACATGCTGGTCTTAGCAAAACAGGCTACATAAGGGATAGATACAAGGAAATGTGCGCTACTGTATCCCAAACACCCCAGTGAAGCTCTAACGATACACTGATACAGAATACAATGCAAAACCTCTCTCCACTCTAAGTCCTCCTCAGGGGCCACCTAACTTCAATTCTTTGATTAAATACCCCCGATGCCCGGTTTCAGCCTGGGTAATTGAGCTGGAGTTTCAGTGCCTGAGGAGGTCACTGCTAAAGGTTCTCGGGCATTTTTGTTTTAGCCTTTCTAGACCACCATTTTGCTGCATGAACAACTTGTGTAATGCTTTAACACTTACTTCATTTAGCTGACACTTTTATCCAAAGCAGCTGGCAGTTGAGACACGATACAGCAGAGCAGTTGTGGGTTGAGGGCCTTGCTCAAGGACCCAACAGTGGCAGCTTTGCAGTACTGGGATTTGAACACATGACCTTCCAGTCAGTAAACCAATGCATTAATCCAATGGGGTAACCAAATAACCCAGTGGGGTAATCCAGTTTCTTAACCAAGTAGGGTAACCTAATGCCATAACTCAATGGGGTAACACAGTAACATAACCCAATGGGGTAACCCTGTGCTTTAACCCAATTGGGTAAAGTAGTGACTTAAAATAATGTAGTAACCCAATGCCTTAACATTGGGTAACCCAGTGAGGTAATCCAATGCCTTAACAAAAAAGGTAACCAAATGCTTTCACCCAATGAGGTAACCAAATACCTTAAGCCATTGGTGTATTCCAGTGCCTTATCCCAATGGTGTAACACAATGCCTTAACCCAATGGGGTATGGCATTGTTAAGGCACTGGGTTAAGCCATTGTGTTACCCAATGGGGTAACCGGAGCCTTTAACCCAATGCCGTAACCCAGTGGGGTAATTCATTGTCTTAACTAGCTGTTTGGATTTGTGTGCGACTAACGTATACAGCACAATGATTAGTTGAAATTCAGTAAAAGTACATAAATGGTTCAGATTGGAACAGGTGATGTTCATTTTTCTATTTTATTTATTTGCAGCATTTTACACTTAAGAGAAAGTACATGTATGTAAAAAAAATAAGGCATTGGATATTGAAGTGCAATGGGCAATGGCAATTTTATATTTTCAGGAGCCACATTGATGTTATATAAAATTTAATCGAAACTCAGCCATCTGTGAAGCTGTTTGCCTAAATGTGTTCATTTTTGTGTTCGAGTCACTGGAGCAAAACTACATCACGATTTTAAATGAAGAAGCAGAGGAAGGATTGCCAACAGTGGTGGCTGAGGAGCAGAATGTAATAAATGCCCATCTTCACATCAAGCTGTAGCGATCCAACCGCCGTTGCACAAACATCCGTCACTGCAGCCTCACTTATCCGCAGGCCAGAGTGGTGAACGAGCCAGATTTGTGGTGAGTGTGAGTGAGCGCTCGCTGAAGAATGTAATTACTAGAACTGACCGCCGCTCCGTGGCCCGTCTAGTTGTTCAGGCTCATTTTGAACACATGATGCTGACACTGCAGTGCCCACACTGACAAACCCAGCAGCACTGCAGGGGAAAAACTCCAAATGATGCCTGTCTTCTTCCACATGCTAAAGGAACCAAAGGCCTGGGAGGAAACAGAATGACAGGCACTGAATGGAAGCAAATGGATCCTCCTCGACAAGGTCAGGAGTGTCAAGGTACAGAAGGCTGCTTTTGTTTATGTGCTTACAGTGTGAGTTAGCTAAAGATCTTTACAAAACCTGCCTTATAAATGGCAAAAACCATGAAAATAAGAGTAGTTTTAAAAGGAAACTTTTTGGAAACTGCATTAATACCAACCTCTGCAGTTCACTTCTGAGAAGCTGTTATCTTTTATTAGCAAGATCATGAAGTTTTAATCGCACATACAGCCTGGTGCGGCTCGGTGGAGAGATCAGTCACATAAGGTGAGAGTCTGGTCAATATGAAGAGTAATTTTCAACCCATCTAATTGACACGTCAAGTGGCACCAAACCACACACCTGTTCTTCTGAACTGAGAGAGACACAGCAGTTCATTAGCACAAAAGTTTACCCAGAGATCACTAGGGAAAGGCCTGTCTTTTTTTTTCCCTCTTTCTTGACCCCTAGGCTTGAAGCCAGACTCCAAAAAGCTCTGCAACACTGAGATCATCTGGACTGAAAGGATGCTAGTAAGAGGTTGTAGAGTAATCGTTCTGCTATGGCACTCAGGGGAAGGGGAGTGTACGAGGAGTGTGTGTGTGTTCTTTTTTTTATTTTATTTATTTCTCATGAGGTGGTTTTACTATATATATAAAGTTAGCCCTGTGCCCTAGCCCACTTACCTCCGTGCTCTCATATGTGGAGGATTGGCCAAAGTGGTGTACAACATCCCTCTCGTCTATAACTAAAGCAGACCTGAGGGAGATTTCTGTGTCGAGTTATGGCTTTATGTTCCACTTGAGGGACGGGGCTGGGAATGGACAGACATAAGTTAAAAGTCTCTAGGTCAAAACCATTTTATCTCTAGGTCAAAACCGAAGAACCATAAAACACCAATGTAAACTAGGGAATGAGAGACCTACGAAACAAGACTTTGGAAATGACTTGAAAATGTTGTAGAAAATTCGAGACTTTGCAAAGAACATGAGCTATACATAGTGTATCAACAGTACTACCAGGTGAAAGGAATTAGATGCAAGCAGAAGCAAGGATTTGGAGGAGTGTCCAGTGTGTAGATTATACAGATAAGAGGACATTTTGGAGGGGAGAAATAGAAGAAGAAGCTTTATAGGTGTGTAGATTTTCTGAAACATTGCTATAAGTAACCCTCCGTTCACACTAGCGAACTTATAACAGCGATTTCATCTTATCCTGTCATATACAACCACTCATTAAATGTGTATAGAGACATTCCAAAGAAAAATAAAGCTTGGAAGGAAGTAGCAGAGAAGAGTGGATGTAGCTAGAAGAAAAAAAAAAAAAACATTAGCTCAGGCTATCTAAAAACAGTTGTACTGCTAATCTCTCAAAAGTTAGCTAGCATGATCATACCTCTGACTGTACAAACTAGCTGCCATGATAAATACAAGTAGACATAGCAGATAGATTACTGCGAAGGGCATTAGATTAGATTGTTAGACTTGAAGCTGTCTGATGATTAAAAAAAACTTATGACTCAACAAATATATGCTGTTTATGAAGCAATGTAGTGAAGTAGAGGTAGAGATTTTTTTTTTTTTGGAAAGGTACTGAGTAAAATTCAAAAGTATGAGGTGAGTGAAAAACACAAGCAAATAATGTAGCAATAAGTAGGCTAGCTGCCTAATAAAATGGCATTGTTTAGTTACATGGCTGGTTCAAGGCCTCAGTAATTGCAGCCCAGGTTTATTCTTTGTTTGCATGGCTATGATAATTCGTCAAGGTCATGCTAGCTTTGTGGGTTTTTTTTTTAATTAACTTCTAGCATTTACTTTTGTGTTATAGAATGAAGGACATATTGTTACCGATCAAGGGAAGTGTAGAGTAGGGAATTTCCTCTCTACCTGAAACCCTCATCTAAAGAGAATTGGTTTTTAGCTTAAACAATAGCGCTCGCTCAACCGTGATGCCAGTGCAGGTGCTGTAGTGTAACATATTTTCCTCATTACTTCAGCAGCTGTAAAGGAATTTTAGAAATGCAAGCAATCTCCGAGAGCTCACAACAGCACAATGGACACGATGACCCACTACACAGTGAAGTACATTGCCTTTAAACATGCAGAACGAGTTCAGGAACCTTTTTGGTCCTGGCCTTTTGCCGGGTTTCCTGTAAGTAAGACATTTTTCGGCGTAATCGTCTGATGTTTTTCGACTTGATCTAAAAATAGGACTACAGTAGCAGTGATTAGCTGCTATTTTAGCCAAATCATATGTCTTTTCATAAAAAATGGTAATTCATTAAGTATGGAATAAAACACTGAAATACAGTTTTTGGTAACTTTCTGTCAAATGTTATGTAGAGTCTGTGTGTGTGTGTGGGGGGGATTTTGCCACTTGCCCCAAATTAGGCCAAGTGCTGTCAGTAAGCAGAAGTGAGCATTTGGAGGCTCGGATGTGTGCGCTGAACCCTGGCTCTTCTGGAGAACATCTTCCCGCAATCCCGGTTGTGGCCAAGCTGAGACAGATGGGCAGCCGAACCCTCTGAGAACAGGTGGAACCTCTTAATTGGGACTCGGTCAGCAAAAACGGCGGCAAGCCTTCAAAGACGCCGCCACCACAGCTGTGTGTCCAGTAGAACTAGAGAGCCTGAGCTAAGCTGTGAGGGGAAGAACTGTCACGTTGGGCTCTTGGGACTGGGGCATGTAGCAATCTGGGGGGAAGAAAAAGAAGAAGTCAGACCTCATTATCCGAATATCTTGGTCTCAGTCTGAGCTTGTGTTAGTTATGAGTGCTCGGTTGTCAGCTTGGTAATCAGGTAGCATGATGTTCAGAAAAAAAAACATGGTATGATGCAATATTGTGTCAATACGGACTCGCCAAAAACTCGCCAAAAAACTCGCCCAAATTCTTTATTTTGCCATCTGACGCAAGTCTGGATACAAAACGGAGGAGCTGGGAGTGTTAATTATCCTAGCTTAGCATGTCTTACCCGTGCAGAGACTGACCTTGAAATTCAGCGCTTCTCCTCTTTCGTCTTTTGTGTGACCCAAGAGACCCCCGTGTCATCCTTTCTTCCCTCGTTTCCTCTTTGACTTTAGTGTGTGCTCAGGCAACATCAAGGGCTTTGAAAGCATTCGGGTCGTTTTCTTTTCCAATAACACGCTTTAATAGAGCCGTTTGTCTCGAGACGTGTCAATGCAAAGCGCGTACGCTGGCTCGCCGCATCATCCGTGTTGTACCATAAATGCTCCTCTCAAAGCACCAACATGCTATTATCATGTTATAAGAAAGGCCATCATCGATGATTGATTCTTTATTCCTGTGTATGTAATGACCTCCCTAGCGGCTCATACCGCGCCGGTCTGAGGGCTGCTTTATCTCGCCAATAAAGTCTAGACAGCAGTGACCTGAAGTCCTTTCGTTTTTATTTCTTTCCTTATTTTTTTTAATTTTCAGACGCTCAGCTGCAATCTGTATCCTTTCTCAATTGTAGGTCACTTTGGATAAAAGTACCCAAATAGTTAATCACTTGAGGTGCTGGTATTTGAATAATGTATTACGTGTATTATATATAACATTTATCTATATTATATACAACTGATATGTGGCAGTATTGTGGTTCAGAAAGCAGCAACATCACGGTCATATTGTTCTCTGATAAAAAGTCTCGAGGGTAGGTGATTTTTTTTTTTTTTTTTTTAAACTCTCATGCACATTGGCGCGGGCCATCAGAAATGACGCTGGTATGATATGATATTACATAAGACATTTCCAATAACATTCATTTAAAAGTCTTCAAATTCCAATGGCCTCAAATGAAGCACCTCAGGTTTGGAGCTTAAGCTCACTGAATTTGAGCCGACATCATGTAGGCAGGCTTTTGCTGTGCATTCTGTTCGTTAATCCTCTATATTCCATCTGTCAAAAACAAACATGCGACAGGAGCAAAAATGATACTTGATTTAACCCTGTTAAATTTTTTAATTCTTACCACTCATAGCTGTTGATTCTCTTACAGATATTGGAATATTAGGCAGAAGGCACATATTTAGACTAGGCATTTTTTTGGCTATAATTCAGGTTACTCTTTTAGAGAGAAATGAGAATTGTTCCAAGTGGAAGAGTGGACAGGCAATGAATAACTACGTAAATGTACCGAGTATAGAAAAGGCAGGCGATTATAACGGCGGTGCTGAACGGGGCTCAGATCTCTTGAATGTTCTTTGCAAAGACCAATAGTAATTACATGTATTGATTCACTTGTTATTTGCAAGGTTTTCTGCCCCTGAGAGTGATGGTTCCAGTTCAGGCAGGAAAATTCAGGCACTGTCCCAAGTTTACATTTTACAATCCTTAAAACCACAGTTCTGGAGTAATAAGGAGGGAGCACCGTGGCCTCGCACCTCCAGGGTTGGGAGTCCCGCCTCCACCCCATATGCGCAGAGTTTGCAAGTTCTCCAGTTTCCTCCCCCAGTCCAAAGACATGCACTGTAGACTAAATGGCAGATTGTCCACACTGTGTGCCCTGGATTGGGTTGGCACCCTGTCCAGGGTGTTCCCTACCTTGTGCACCGAGTCCCCTTGGATAAGCTCCAGGTTACCCCTTAACCCTGTGTAGGATAAGCAGTACAGAGAATGGATGGATTAATAATACTGTTGGAAAATGAAAGGGCCTTCAAAACAAGCCCACTTAAAGCTGCTATGGGCTCGACATATGGCCTGGTGTGCATTTTTAACACATGGAACATGGTAAGGTTATTTAAAGTGACCTAGAAGCCTCAATCCAGGGCCTGAATATTTCTTGAGTGACAACTTTATGAAGTCAGTTCTAAATGCAATGAAATGGGACGGAAGAGAAAAAAATGCATTGTATATAAAACGGAGCATCGGGATTTCCAAACCTTTGAGGGAGACTTATCTAAATGATGGATCAGGAAGCTGTCAGTAATAAGATCGTGTGCGAGCATAACGGCTGGGGAAATAACGAGTAGAGATTCATACGGAGCCTCTGACTGCATAAGTAAGCGTTGTAGTCATTATCGGGCGAGAGTCGAGTCCATATTGATTTTTAGCCGTGCTGAGAATCGAGCATATTGGAGCAGGTTGATGAAAGACCACCCTCTTCCACCCCCTCCCCCTCGCTTCTGCTATCCAAACACCATTTCTGGAGAACCATTTCATCTAAAATCAGCATTGTATCGCCACGACTGCCTCAAGCCACAACACGCCATCGAATCTCCATCAGTCATTCTGTTGCGGTAAACTAGACGACCTACGAGAAACTGCGCAAAGTGTAATTACGGACGGGAAAAAGTGAGGTTTCTGTTTCTGCACGTTTGTATTCGAGGCGTCTAGCGCTTCATCAATAATGGCTGGATGGTGGGAAGTCGAGAGAGGGGAGGGGAGGGGGGGATTTCCTGCACTCGTTTCCAGCAACAGGAGGCCCAGGGCACACTAGACTTGCTCGTCACGTCCCTCAGCTGCCTCCATGTGTCAGGCAGGCCGAGAGACGGAGAGAAGGAGAGTGAAGAAGAGTGGGAGGAAGAGAAGAAAGAGCGAGGCGAGGGGAATTTGAGGAAACTCGGCTTGTCAGTGTAATTGGCACCTGATGTGTAGGGCAGTGGTGATGCATTGACATTCATTACGCTTAATAATGCACTCGATTTCCCAGCTTCGGTCACTGCTGCTCCCGCCGACTGCATGCTTAGCAGAGAGAGTGAGTGAGTGCGGGGAAGACAGCGAGCGAGAGAGATGCTGGATGAGCTTCAAAGAGACTTCGTAAAGGCTTTTCGTCTCACTCTGCCGTGTGGTATTAAGCGGAAAAGCTGTCCGTCATTGGCCAGAATAATGTACGCCATTATCAAGAGCTCTGCAGTCCTGGGGACTCGATGGCCTTCAGTTTCACACACTCGACTACCCGATTCAGATCACGAACACAGCTTCTCACAGTCTGTCAGCTAAATTGGGGGTGTTACAGCAGGGGAACACCACAAACTTCTATCCGTGCTGAGATGTGAACCTTGATACTCGGGGTTCTCGTGGCTCTACAGTGCAAGAATATTACGAAATTCCCTCAGACAGAGCCATGTTTGATGTACAGGTCTTTGTGCTCATCCTAGCTGTAGTCAGTTATGTATTTTGTGACCATTCTCGCTGCTTGATGTGTGGAATACTGGACTTCCCCCATCCCCCAAGTAATAGGTGTGCTACTAGAAACACGAAGAAGGACTCTTCTTCTCTAGAACAGATAGTCGATGCAAGTTGAGAAGAAATAACAGACTATGACGTTCGCACCACTGTGACGTTCATAGCTCTCGGTCTCACAGGAAGTCTGCTACCTAGTAGACATTTCTCTAAAATGTTCTTGCTGATTTTGCTCCTGGTTTCAGGGGGCAATTGGGAAAAGTAACCACTATTTTACAAATTGAGCATTAAAATTCATTCAGCCTTGTACATTCTGGCTATGTGTCTTTTAGAGGAAAAGTGATACATTGTGCAATACAGTATATCCTTGCTATTCTAAGTGTTGTTATGGACTAAAATAGTCAGATTTGTTTACTTGCAACTTTGCTGGCATTAGTGCTAAAGGTTAGCAAAGAAGTAAGAGCAAAAGCGACACCAAAATCGGTCTGTATCTATCATTACAGCTAAATAGATGAAAGTTGTGGTATAACATTGAGAAAGCCCTAAGAAAGGACAATCAGAAAACCTTTATTCAGCTACGTCAGCTAAAACTTTACATACAACATGCTAACCAACACGAAGAGTGGTCCAAGCTCTATTTTTAAAATATCTATTATATTGAAAGTGTTTTTATGGACATATCGTAGATGGTTAAAAATGAAAGAATAAAAGGTAAAGTGAAGAATCCAATGAAGGCCATCTGATCTTGCCATGCATCAGCTTAGACTTAAAGTAATTGAAAGGATGGCTGGGAGTCAGATAGAACTCCAACTGAAATGGAGGAAAAATAGTGGAGGAATTTTATATTTAGTTATTGTAAATATATATATAAGGAATAAAGCATGACAGAGCTGCTAGTACATGTTTTTCAGAACAAGCGCATTAATACAAATGAGTGGTTCGATGTGCAGCCAGAACTGCTGTAATTTAAAATTAATCACCACCTTCTGACCAATCAGAATCGAGAATTCAACAGCGCTGTGCTATTTAAACCGTTCATTCCGGATCTGCAGGCGGAACAAATTCATTTGGCTCGACGACAAAATGCCCTTTCATGTAAACAGCCAGTGTTTGTGAGAATGACGTGATGCCGTGCCAGCGGATCTTACGCTCTAGCTGGTTTGGCCGTGTCGAGTCGTGCTCTGACCAAACCGACAATACAAACCTTATCTGGGTGAATTGGAACAGAAGCTCCCGGTCGCGTCTCATTGTCCGGCGGAAGATCACTGCACCTGATTCCAATCAGCTCGTCGTGCCCTTGTGTTCGGGCCCAGAGCCGAGAACCTGCTGCTTTCTTTGTCCTCTCCGGACTCTAGAAGAAAGATAACCCTTCTGAAAACAAATCAATTTGCTGGTGGTTGTGTAATGGTTTCTAATGGTTAGGAATGGTACTTTATGGTTTTCAGGTTTGAGTTTAAATGTTTCCTGATGCACACAATAGCTCCAGGAGCAGGTGTACGGGAGAAAAAAAATGTTTCAGACCCTCAGCTTGTGGAAAAGAGCTGAATTTGGCCATGTTTTCTTTTATGATTTATCATGCCCCCAAATGATATTAATCAGGCTAACAAGTGAATGTGTTGGTGTGTGTGTGTGTGTGTGTGTGTGTTGTATTATTTATGGCTATGTAATAGACCTGGTTATATTAATAAGGCTAACAAGGAATAGATGCCAATTTAGCCCACTTAGCACACTCTACAGAACACTAATTAGGGCTAATAATGCTAGCCTGTTATTAGACTAATTGTTTGTCACACCCTGACTTTAACGCAAAACAAACGCGTTTTGTTTCCGAGCCATGAACACAACAGTAATATATCTGGAAGACAGTTAATATTGGTGGCCTTTGCTTTACAATATAGTGCAGATTTGCATTAGTCTCAATTATTAGAAAGATAAATTACAGCAGATTCATCACAATACGCGTCAAACAGCCGGCACCCGGTACGCAGTGTGTTATATTATTCCAGCAGCCAGATGCTGACCAGTTTGTTTGGGTTCATCGTCTTCTCTTTGCCAAGAAAGTTGTAAAAAGGAGGGCTGCGATGAACCTCCAACCACAGCTGAGGAGCGAGACAGATAAGGAGAGACAGATGGAGCGATTGCGCGGGTTTGCGATCTACGCGGCTATAGAGACGTGGTGAGAGCCGAGAGCTGACGCAGGGCGCTTTAATGAGAAAAGCGCACACGTCCATCCTCCTCCACTTCCTTATTGTTGTTTACTTATAGCGCTGATTGAGTGATTGCACATAGGCAATTTTCTTATTTGTTTTCAGTTTCATTTCCACATCTTCATATTTCCATTCCAATTACTGTAGCAGTGGCTTAAAATAACACCTGGGTATTAGTCTGGATTTGTAGGAAGCTGGTTTGCGTACGTTTCCTGGATAACAGGCCTGGGCAGTGTGGCGATGTAATATGGATAAATTATGTGACAAGTTGAACTATCAGTATTAAAGACTGCGGTGTTATTTAATTTAAAGATTTGTCTCTAAACACTGACGGCTGATCGGACAGTTTCGAGAAGTAGAAGTAAACTTTAAGGCAGATTTACATTTCTTCATTTTCATTCTTTTAGGATTAAAGGTCCCAGACCTTTGTTTTGCTCCCAGACCTTTTTTTTTTTTTTTTTCTTGAGTTGTGCCTAAATTTCCAGACGTCCTACTGTGTGACACGACTCCGTACGTTCGAACCGTCTCTGCGTCACGATTTCACTCCCTGAGAAACTCTAGCACTTTCAGCTACTGTTTTGACAGCAGCACATAAAGGCTTTTTTTTTTTTTTTGAAAACGTCCTGTATTGTCACAGGAGAGAATCGTAATTTCTCGACTAGAGCCACAGGACGTCTCTGTAAAGCCAGCCTCGGTATTGTTCAGCAGATACCCTGATACGCGGTAATAAAGGGACCCGTGTGCCAGTTGGAGATCGTGAAACTGAATGGAATTTCCACGCTGAAATAAAGCGTCCTTGCTGAGATTCCTGGCAGCTATTCAGCTCTTCAGATTATTATGTTTTCTCTTGAGGAAGCAGGTTCAGAGCTGTATAGGTGCCGGTCAAGGCTGTGTTTTTGTAATCTCCATAGAAATGAGCTAGTATTGCTTTTGTGGCTTGGTTGCTTTATAAAATACGGAGCATTTTGTAGCACTCCTTCATTTGTTTTGTATTTTTTTTTTCCTGTCCAGACTATTAGACAGGTACCGGATTTTGTCTGGATTTATAATATCCTAATATACCATAACTATATTATATATAAAAAAGAATGAATGCAGTAGCTGGTGGGTAGGAAATTGTAATGTCTAAATTGGGAAATGGGGCAAAAAAGCCTTTTTTTTTATTTCCCTCTAAGATTATAACATCCTCAGGAGTTGTTTGGTTTTTGCCTCTGAGAAAACTTTTAAATGTTTTATGGAGAACCGTCTAACTATGGGCTTTCAGAAAAGCTTCCAAGTAGAACAGATGCAGAAAGTTAGAAGCCTGAAACATCCAAAGAACCCTTGACAAACTCGTGTTTGGAGGGACACTTCTGTTCATTTATTTGTTTTTTTTGTTTCTGTTTGTCGTATCACTCTCATGCAATAAACAGAATCTTTTGCTCTGTTGAACAAGTTTCAGTTTTACGTCTCTATGACTTATAGATTGGGCTGCCTATTACATTTTACTGAAGAAGAAGAAGAAGAAGAAGAAATCCTAACAATTACAATAGGGTTGCAAGCACTTCCTGCTTGTAGCCCTAATAATCATAAAGAAACCATACAGTCCCACAATCTACACACCTTTGGTGCTTGGCCCCCTAATAATAATAATAATAATAATAATAATAATGGAAATATCTAATATAAGAGTATGCTGTGAAATGTTGTGGTATACACACTTAAAAAAAGGTGGTTTACTTTTGTAATTTTTATGAAATCTTAACCTCCTGAAGTGGATCTGCTTAGAATCTCAAGATTCCAAGTTACTGTCTATATGTAAGGAATAAAACTCTTGGGGAGTGTGCAGTTGTAGGCAAATAATAAACAACAGGATGGCGTGAAGCAGTTACTGTTACCAAGTCGATTATTTTCTTTTCTTTCCCAAAATTTATGTTTTATTCCTCTTAGACCACAGCAATTTGCCACTGATTACATTTTTGTGGTACTTTTTAGCCGTTTAGAGTTACAAGTAAAGTAAAGCCATCCATCCTGTGGTGGAAAAGTGGAAGTGTTACAAAAAAACCACTGACACTGGAGACTCCTTCTATAACTGCTAAGTAAACATGTCATCATAATATCAAAAATGTGTTTATTTTGAAACGTCAAACAAGTTCCTGCGTAAGTTGTTACTATAGAAACTCTAAAGTGTTAGAATGAGCGCATTTAGCTGCTGTTATGGGAAATCAAGCAACACCTCCACCTTCAGACACACCTTCTTTCCCCATATGACCTAAAAATCGCTGTATGATATAACCGTACGTACGTTATAGACAGTCCTTGGGTTACTATAACGTTCACCGTAGAAACCTGCCAACAGTAATGATGTCATTCTACAGCATTCAGCTTTTTAAAAATATTTATTTATTTATTTATTTTTGACAAGAAAAAGCAACAGGGACGTCAATTAGGATTAGCATTCCACTCGGACCACCATATAAGCACAAAGAGTTGATAAATAATTCATCCAGTGTGAGTGATTTTTTTTTTTTTTTTTTTTTTTTTCCCCCATCACTACACTGATATCAGAAAATCTCATGAATGTTGGAACGGCTCCTGCTGTTTGTTTAGTTTACGCTGTATGATTAAGTCGCGCTGGGGATGTTAATTCATCCTGCCGATCAATAACGTCTCAATAACGTCCCGCTAGCACAGGCTTGCTAACATGGCCCACCCTTAATGTGTGTGTGTGTGTGTGTGAAGTAGGCTATAATAATAAGTAGGTTGCCGCTCCACTCTGTCTCTATGTTGTTCTTTCTTTTTCTCTCTTTCTCTTTATATTTTTTAAGCGTTCTCTCCAAGGCCAGAGCTTTGCTGACTCCAAGCTTCCTATATCCACACTGACTGTCTCGAGAAGCTCAGTGAGAATAAACTTTTCTCTGTTTTTTTTTTTTTTTTTTTTTTCCCTCTCTTGTCAGCTTTTCCTCTCTTCCTCAGTCAGCGAGATGCTATCTCAGTGGTTTGGATGCTAGTCTCGATCCCCTCACCCCTCCTCTCGACAAAGCACATTTGATAGCTCTTACTCAAGCATCTACGGGGATTGATACTGACGGACGGGATGCGCCGCGAGGTGCCCGCGTCGCGCTCGCCATTTCTCAACCTCAGACACGGCCCTTAATTAGCGCAGATCGCTTCTTGCCTTGCAAGTGCTACTGGCTCCCAATTATCAGCGTTCAGCTTGTGTTAGCTGCAGGGAAGGTTGCAGAGTTCAAAGCTCGGCTGCTCCCCTCACAGGTCCACCTTCACATTCTCAACGGCGGTTGCTGAAACACACGCTCATCCATGATATGATGCAATTCCAACACCCTCAGCCGAAACAGCCCAGGAATATTGAATGTTCCTGTTGTACTCAGGAGTAAGTCTGTGATTAAGTTTTTATGCCGGTAACTGGGGGATTAGTAGCTCAGATTCAAGGGCTGACGGGATGACACTGCTGGAGCCTTGAGCTAACTCCTCAAGACACTTCAGATAAAAAAAAAAAACACATCTATTTTGCTGAATACAGTCGTTAATATTAGGGATGCGCCTAAATTTTAACCGCCAAATAATTTCTTTTTTGGCCAAAAATGACACATTTCCGTTTTAATCCAAATGCATTTGTGCTGAAAACACTGTCATCGATTTTCTCCTTTTTCAGCTCGTGTAACAATGTTGCAGGTGTTGTGAAGGACAGGCTTTTTAATATTCAAGCTAGTTTTCATTACTGTGTTTTCAATTAAGAATTAATTAATGCTATTAACCTTAAATTCACTCAATTTCCAAACGCATTCAAAACAAAATGATTTATTACATATACAGTACAACGATACAAAAAGCAAATTAACAATAATATTAATAAAATCCAGAGCTCTATGAAACTTTTTTTTTTTTTTTTGTAGTTTGTAGAAGTTTTTTTTTTTTTTTTTTTTTTTTGTAGTTAGTTCATTGTTCCAATCAGCACTGCTAATAAATCAGCTTCAACTGCGTGGAAACGAGCTCCCGCCCACTAGCCCCTTATTTACATATTATATCCATACCTCAGTTTACTCTCATATACAGCTAATATACATGAAATATGCTAATTTATGCAGGTGTTGTTCCAGTGAGCTAATAAAAAAAAAAAGGAAAACATTCAGCACACTAGAGTTATCCTCAATATCTGAGGAAAGAAGGAAATGAATTGGGAAAATTTAGTTACGGTGAAGTTGAGTCGGCGGTGCTTGTGTCTGAGGTTGCGGCAAATAAAAATCTTCTTTACAGAAGCCTCCAAACACACAAGGGAGGAAAAGATATGTGCGATATGTTTGTCTTTTGCAGTCCTTTGTTTTTTTTTCCTGAAATGAACGCTGAGTGGGTGCGTAAGCTTTAAGGTCAAATCGTGAAGCGTTTTGCATTTTCACCCACAGGTAGTTAAGTTGTGAGTTTTTATTCAATTTAAAACTCGAACAGATGAGATTTAAGTGAGGTCAGAGTTAATTCAAGGTTCATTTATGAATACGGGTGAGACAGTACTAAACCCTTATTTCATATAAACAAAAACTCTGAAGTTAGTCAAGCCAAAAAGAATGAAATGTGTTGGGTTTGAGTGTTGATATGGCAGGAAGTGAAGGCGTATCTCAGCAACGCTTACGTGTAGTGACACCAAACCCAAGCAACAAGCTTTGGGTTCACTTGCAACTTGGGAAGGCTACTGAAAACAGGAAGTGAGGCAATATCCCAGCAACAACTTGACTAAATTTTGCCTTGAAATGTAGTATCTTCTAGTGAGCAAGTGCTAATTCTCAGTGGCTTCTGGTCTTCCTCAATCGCTAAGGGGTGCAGCCAAAAAGTGCTTGGCCCCCTTAATCGCTGCTGGCAGATATATTTTCAATTATCGATGATACAGATGTTAATTATTTAACTTCAAATTAAGCTTTTCCATCCACTCGAACCAGAGTTTAATTTTTCAGATATTCCAAAGATGACACTGATGAATAAGAAAGCTGACTGGAATTTGCGTACGCTCGTTTTTAACGATGAAATTTGATCCTAGCAGTTTTCCCCAAGCACTATGACTGAAAACCAGTTCTGACCACCGGATCCCTTCTTCCTGCTCTTCACGTGGATTAGATTAGTTCACCTGTCCACAATACGGCGACCTGCTGGCATTCCATAATTGATTCCTTGCACCAACAAGCCTGTGCCGTCAGTCAACCCTTCGTTTTTTTTTTTTTTTTTTTTTTTTTTTCCAGCTTTAATTAAAATCCATGACCGATTTCTAAGCCAAGTCGGGATCAATAGCAGAGGAGCGTCCAGAGATTGAAGCTCGATAAATCTATGGCTGTGAAGCCGCCGACCCTCCTGTCCTCAAGTGGGAATCTAGCACATCATCCTTGTGTGTGAAGAGGTATCGTGTCTGTGATCGTTACAGCCCCATACCTTACCCTCGTGTACTTTTTTTTTTTTTTTCCTCCATTGCAGCATTTGGGAAAAACTAACGTTTTTACATGAAAATATTCAGCAAGAAAAATAATTTCTGTTTTAACTCCAACCCACACATGCACACCTCACTCACTGGATCTTTACATTCCCCTGAAGATCAAGTAAAGTTTGCTTTAAAACCCTAAGGTGACTCAAGGTGAGGCTTTAAAAAAAAAAAAAGCCGGTTCAGGAGAAGGTGTTTACTTGCCGAAGGCGATTTTTTTAATAGAAACAGTTGAGGAAGAAACAATGCCCTGACTTCGGTAGTGTCGGTCAACGTATCTTATACAAGCAATATCTATTTTTATACCACTACAGTGTTGTATTCCGGATTCTGATTGGTCAAGAGGTGTCGAGTCATGTTCTGTAACAGCAGCTCTGGCAGTAACGCAGCTACAAATCACAGGTTTATATTAATGTGCGTTATTGTTGCTATATTTTACGCGTAATTGTTGATTAATGTAAAACGATGAGGAGATTTATGGAAGGAGTCTCCAGTGTCGGTGCTTTGGAACAGTCAAAGGTAAAGCTTTTCCAACGTGTGAAAGAGAAGAAAGTTGTTAATAGCCGCTATAACGTAAGTGAGAACGGGAACTTGCTTTAATTATTTTTTTAAAAACATCGTAATCAAGTGTAAGAGGAATAAAACATGCTGTTAAAGGAAAATAATCCTCTTTGGGATTAAATTGTTGATTATTTTTCTATAACCGCATCCCCTAAAGTGTGTCGTATCTTACTTATTCCATCATCTATCAAAAGCGCATACAACAAAAAAATTTGCTTGTTTATTGTCGTTTTTTAATTGGAAGACTCTCTCTGCGTCATGTGATCGTCTTTACAGCTTTCGGTCCAAATGTACATCATTTTTAAAAAATTCACGACTCCCGATTGTAGAATATACTTCAACAGAATTTGTATTTCGTATTTCGTTGTGTTTGTTTTTCGTAAATCATAAAATAAATACAAATAAAGCGCTGGCTGTTGGACTCGGACGTCACTAGCTACATGCACAGTGATGTTTTTAAAAATTTTTTACGAAAAATGTTTTCGCCCTTGAAAAATGTTTGTAGATTTAGACAATGGAAGTGGAAATTCTGTTTCGGTAACAAATACGGGTACAAACTTCAACTTTCATGGATAAATCACTGGTCAACACCTGAAGTGTTGTGAAACATCTACACTGGAAACATTTCTTATTCTCAGGTGCGAGTTTAGTCTTTCATTTCTAAAGTGTTCAGCTTTCCTGTGCCGATCTTCAGCTTTGGGTTACAGGGTAAATGAAGTCAGTAAGTCTAATGAGGACACGAGGGAGATCTTGCTGTCCTCCTCTCTCTCTCTCTCTCTCTCTCTCTCTCTTTCTCTCTCCCTCCCTTACAGCAAGCTTAAAACAGATGATTAACAGTTTGTAGCATCCTTTGTGTCCACATGCTATAAATAATACTTATTCATTTTGAAAGAAATCTCTTTGCGCCTCTTTAAATGTCACATTATCTGATAAACAGTTCAGATGCCTGGATAATTATAGGACAAAGAAAATAAAAGAATAAAAGGACGCGCAATTAATCATCTTTTAATTGTGATCATGGTATTTAGCTTCATCCATTAATTAAACATAATCTACTGTAATATTGGAGAAAATTAAGGAATGTCACAATTGATTAGGTTATATATTGCTTTTTTTAGACCGCAGCACTGTTTACTATTGAGAACTCTCGATTCTGTTTGGTCAGAAGGCGTCGATTCATTTTCTGTAGTTGTTTCTATAGCAGCACTTTACAGGGACAGGGACAAAATGGGAAAAAAGGGGACTAGATAAGGTGGACTAGACCTATAATAGCCACGATAGCTTATTGTTATGGCTTTGTTATTTTTTTTTTTTCATTTTGTTCATTCATTCTCTGATGTAATGTGAAGGAATACATAAATGATATTAGAATATGTAACGTAAATGTGTTTTCTGTTGAAATGGAATGCTAAAATGATGAAGTGCAATAACACAGTGTTTCTTAATTCGGCCGAAGATAATCGTGATAAATAATTGCGATTCCAGCGTTTACCGAAAATGGCTAATCTAATTTAGAGCAGGGGAAAATGTACGAAGGAAAAACACGCCACACAACGCGAGCGCTATATAAAGCTGCATTTCTCCCTCCACTGCCTCAGCGCCTGAGCCTACGCCGCCGCTGATTCAAGTCGTAGCTTATTATGCAGTTAGCAAGGACTGCAGCAGAAATGCAATTAGTCTCATTGCTGCTGCACGATCACTGACAAAATTCCATGGTGTTAATTAAGTTGCTCCAAAAATAAAGTTCCCCAAGCTACCAGCAAACACACGGGTCTGCTCAGGTTTCCTCGTTACACGGTGGATGAAGCTTGACTCCTCCCGAAGTGGAGGAACTTCACTTTAAAATAACTTTGCGGAAAACAGTTTGTAAGAGCAACATGTCCATCGGCGCCTTTGGAACCGGCGTGTCAACGGCCACGGCGGTCGCGCCTGAGCGATTTCACACCGGCCTCCTGAAGCATGGCGGCTTGCCGCTCTGCGTGTGTGTTCTCCTGTCTGAGCAGACATTGCCATACTGCTCACGGTCGAGTCAACACGAGGTCAGCTTTGCTTCCTTTCCCTTTGTAATGACATTGTGTGTTGGTTTTGATGTTATCACAGGCTGAAAATGATCCGGCCGAAAAAAAAAATTGTCATTGGCAAGATTGCATTAAAGGACAGATTAATGAAAGAGTGAGAGTTTTTTTCTTCTGCCCTGGAGCTGTTTTTTTTTTTTTTTTTTTTTTTTGACGTAATGGAAATTTCCCACGAGCTCAAAAAGCATGGGGTGTCTCCAAAATGGACGATAATTTTCCTCATGCATATTAAATTCGTTAGGTGAAATGATATCGTAAGTATTGCGCTGCTTATCATTATGCGCACAAACCCTGGGGACGGCCTTCTGGTGGCTAATGATAGCTCAAATGAGCTCCAACACCCAAGCTTATGTTCAGCGGAAGCTCGTTAGTGTGCAAGATTTGCTGGCAATTTCCACAGCCGAAACAACGGCTCAGTTTCTCCTGCTTTCTTGCAGCGTGGTATTAAAGAAGATTTATCCGCAGCTGCGTGTTCTCGGCCATATAGGTCGTTTCCCCTGGATCCCAGGCATGGCCCTATCACCCAGCTGGTAAATAAATCAGCGGCTTCCCTCTGCACAGATTTAATTTACCTTCTGACCGGGCCAGCGAGGGCTATTATCTCACCGGGGGAATAAGGACACACTCTAGCAGAGGAAGAATAGACGAGGGTGGGGAAAAGACCATACAGGTTCAAGACCCCTGGACTGTCCGAGCGAATAAATTGTCGCCAAAATGACATTCCGTCTACAGGTTTGGCAAACATTTACACACTTAAAGGTCATTCGGTGGACGCTACCACTGGTCAAAAGACATTTTGTCAAGTCCCCATCTTTGGTAATCAAATACTTACTCTTTACCTAAGCCCCCTTTTCTGTTAAATAAGTAAAGAGATGGGTGAAGCACACGGAAAAACGACACTCCCAGAAATCCAGAATTCCCTCAGGTCTCCATTTCAGTGGCCGTGCCTCATGCCTCATGTTTCACGTTTCATGTTTCATGCCCTGCTGACTGAACATCGCCGCCTGGCACGGTGCGCAGAATATGAATGAAACGATCTCCACATCAAAGAGATCAGCATTCGCTTCATATCATCCGAGACATTAGTTATCATTAATGGAGCAATCACGCTCTCTTGCCAATGAAGACGAGCGCGTTGCCTCAGCCCTGTCACCCTGCCGTCGCATTTTATAGGTACATATCACTCAGCTCACAGACGTGACGTGTAAACGACACAAGAACCCATTCAGTGGTTTGATGAACCCTATTAGCTAGGACTCGGTGACCTTGTAAGGTTACGAAGAATCAGCATAGATTAGTGTCATGTTGGTAATTTAGAACTGATTCCTTTAACAGGAACTGATTCATTATACTGCGTTAATTTGATTTAAAAAAAAAAAAATCCTACGCACTCAAAGCTACACACACACACACACACACACACATAACCTCAACCTCGTCTCGTCTCGTCCAGGAATATTAAAAGTGGTTTAATCAGGATGTTTGAATTCTCCTCTTTTGCTTAAGAAGCGACTGATTCCGTAGGATTCAGTGATTCAACGTAAAAATGTCTATTGTTTATGCATGAGATGGAAAATTGGGTTTGATTAAAGCACTTATTTTCTCGGAGCCAGTTCATTTCTGAGAGCAAATTAGTTTTTTTTTTTTTTTTTTTTTTCTTTGCCAGTCATGATGACAGATCCAAGCCACTTTTTTTTTTTTTTTTTTTCTTCTCCTCGCACTGAAGTGCGGTGCTGAAAGCCAAATCACTCCCAAGCAAGAGTTCAAGGAGTCTGTGAGCCTACAGAGGTCTCATTTTACCTGCATGGAGGTAGTGCTGGGATTAAAAATTCATATCATGATAATTCCCAACAATTGCCTTTTATACTGGTCAACACACTGCGCATAACTTCGTTAGACAGCAAACGAAGTGAATATGAACCCCATTTGGGATTCTGCCCAGAATATCGCTGTGGAAAGATGAATTGAATTACGTCGGAGGCCTAATATTTGCAAAAGTAATGTTTACTGTACATTAATGCTAGAAACAATTTAGCAATTGAGATGATTCATTTGGAAAAGGATTGTGGACTGTTTTCCTAAGAGCCTCTTAGTGCTTTATTGTTTTTCTCTAAAGTGTTTTATTGTTTTTATTTACACTCCGCACATTAGTAATTCCCTGATGTGCTTCGAGGTGAGAAAAATTACTGTTATTCTTAACTACTGTTGAATAAATTCCTCGCAGCGTGAGCATATAAAAGGGGAACTAACAAAAGCTATCTAAGCTATATCATAAGTAACACCTTCTGACCAATCAGAATCAAGACTCCAACAGCAGTGTAGTGTAAAGATGTATTTGAGGCATTCAGTTATTACAAAACGTAGAAGTAAACGTAAATTTCAGATTTGCTAATGACAAAAATAGAGTACGTCAGTGATTTCCGCCAATCACGAGTGGACGATGTGATCTGACTGGCCGCGATTAGAGCAGAAAGCTTAGAAATAGTATATATTCAAGAAACATCTATATAAACAGGTTACCATGACAACCCTATACTGATAAAAAAAAAATTTAGGAGTAATTCCTGAGGCTAAAATGCTGAAAAAAAAAAAAACAAGCAATTAAAAACTGAAATAAATGCTAGAATAAGTGCTAAGCAGGGCCATTTTACATATGAAGGAAAATGCTCAGGGTTTTTCTGTAGCTAGGCTTGTGCAATGAAACAATTTAATCGTCTCGGCACGATATTACACCTCCACGATGTCCAGTGATGTCCAGTTTACTCCGATTATATTTTGCGTTTTGCGAAGAATCTCCGCAATTTAGCGTCAGACTAAATAGCTAGTATGAGCTATCCTCAATAACACGAATAATACACATCTGGAATGATTCACGTAGGTATTTTCAACTCTCCGATGTGAACTGACACAGTTTGGAAGCCCCGCCCCCTTTCCCAATCTCATATGCTCACGCTTTCTGTCACTGTAAACGTTTGGCGTTACAGCTAATAATATTAAGACTCTTCTTAAGCCCGAAATGGTAGAAATGTTCGATTTTTGAAATTAGGATATAACAATAACATGAGACTCGTATGTTTATATGTTTCAACTGTCCCGAATCATTTTCCCACCAATCCTCCATAAGCGTTAAGCTCAAGGTGAAGCAAACTCTTTGTGTCTACCTGTCAGTGCTTCTTCCCCTTTCTGAAACTCCACATTTCGTGTGCATCTCGGAGGAAAACGAAATCCACTTAACGCAGCAGATGGATTTTTAACCACGGTAATTCACCGGCAGCGCTCGCTCCGCTGACTACCGTTCTAATAACGCAGCTCCGCGTGGTGTGTATAGATTTATACGTTCTCAACGTTTCCACACACCGCTCTTCATACTCATCCGCTACTCGAGTAGATTCCCCGTGTGGCGAGAGCTGAATGTAAACTCTCTCTAGCCACTCACAGGTAATTACTCAAAGCTTCTTTTCTGGATTTCCAAGCTGCCACTTGCAGTGGAAATGTCGGAGATCGTCTTCAGATCTCTTCAATTAATGGCACGTCGAGGTTCCGAAATGAAGAGTTCACCATTGGGCTTTGTGTCACTTGGTCATTCTGTCTCTCTTATCCCCCCATCTATCTATCCATCCATCAGCACTACTACCGCACTAACTTGCTGACTGAATCTCTGAATTTCCTCCCAGTCCATTCTTTGCCCATTCCCTTTCCTCGATTTCCATCAGGGGGTCTGAACTTCTTTTAACACACTCTGCAGAGGGAGTCGAATTGCACGAACGCAGCAGGAAAGCGGGAAACTCCTCAGTGGGCATCATTACCGTGCCAGCATCGCCCCAGTAAAAGCCAGCAGAGGCAAATCTTACACTTTCTTTGCAGGGCCACAGAAGACGCAAAGCTCTCAATATGCGTGTGTGTGTGTGTGTGTGTTGGAGGGGGGGTTGGCTTTGCAAAGTCAGCACTTGTATGTTTTTTTTTTTTTTTTTTTGTCAAACACCCCCCCCATTTTGTTGACAGGGAAGGAAAGCTAAGTCTGAGAAGTCATGAGAAAGAAAATGTTCTAATGCCAGGAAAGAGTGTTCGGAGTGCGAAAGAGTGAGAGAAACCGACAGAAAGACAGGGGAAAGAAAGAATAGGCCAAACTCAAACGCTCGAAAAAATTCAAGTGCGCTGTAAGCGAAGAGCCTGATAGCTGTACCGTCAATTCTAGTGGAATCATCCAGACACGGATCCACAGCGGACTGTCAATAACTGACAAAACTAGTGTGTGTCAGTGAGAGTTCCTGGCCTCTTTTTTTTTTTTTAGAGAGAGAGAGAGAGAGAGGAGTAGAATGCCAGCTGATCTACTCGGTAATTATTGTCAAAGCCGTGAGCCTTGGCAATGGGTCACACTGTGTCAGATGTGTAATTGCCCTTCATGGAGCGCAGCCGAATGGACACGCTGCTTGTTTTGTAGCAGATCTAACCTTTCAGATTGATTGCGCTGCATCACGCTTGCATTGAGTGCCCTTGGCAGTTTTTTTTTTTTTTTTTTTTTTTTTGCAATGATGGTGCAATTGAGCGACACTCACATAATGCGTGTGCAATTCTATAGCGACGCGTCCATTCATTTCTTTATTTCTTTACTTCTTTATTTTCCTCCGCTCACGTTGTGTCAGAATAATTGCGGGTGTTTAAGCGTGCCGTCTTCACCCAGACACCCTTTAAGAGCGCCTGTTGTGGTTCCTGTACAAATCTTCCCCACGGGAACATTTAAAGCGTCCCGACGTCTCTGCGTCTACGCACAAGTTTATCCGTTTAAATTCTCATATTACAGCCTGCCCCGTAAGTTGCACTCTATTAGAAAGAAAGGAGTGTCATCTCAGATCGACCGCGTGCACGCGTGTCTATTTTTTTTTTTTTATTTTTTTTTTCACGCCGCCTGAACGAGTCTATCCTCTCACGGTTCACGTAGAGGTTACAAAAGAAAGAGACAGATTGAACACATAAGTAGAGTTCCCTCGCTTCTCTCGCTCTCTCTCTCTCTCTTTCACTCTTTCCTCGGAAGATGGGGATTATCTTGACACTCCTTTCTGACACTTCTGCCTTCAAAAATGAATCCCCGAGCCTGCTGAGCCTGAGCCTACCCACCGTGTAACACATTCCCCCACACACACACACACACACACACACACACACACACACACACACACACACACATATGCGTGTGTTTCTGCCCATCTTTTATAGCTAGTGTTAAAGCACCAGGGCTTTTACAGCACTGGAAGTGTGCAACTGACTCGGACGGATGCGGTGAAGGAGAGAAAAGAGCCGTCACACAGATTTCCTTCGTACTCCCTCGCGCTTAGGGCTTTTTTTTTTTCTTTCTTTTTTTTTTTTTTTTAAACATACATTTTGCACGTTCCCGTCATAAACAAGCGCTCCTATAAAAAGACGCATAAAGTCCACGCCCTCTTTCCGCCAGCATCACAAAGACTGTTATTTCACAGCGCTCTCATCCTATTAGGATGTTATAACCCTCTTTACACGCGCGCCCTCTTCGTTGGATTTTGACTGCCGAGTGAGCAGCGAGTGAGACGTGCCGAAGCCACAAATGAAACCATAACTAATCGTAAGCTACTAAAAAAAGGCGCACATGCAATGTGCGAGACCAAAGAGCGCACAAAGACTGTTATTTCCTACTGCTCTCATCCCATTAGGACATTTTTCTATTAGGATTATTCTTATATACCCTATTCCATCCTGAATGTCTCCCTATTGGACATAATGTGCACTACATACAGGGTATTATCTACCTTATACTGCGCTTATATGCTGGGGCAGGCGGCCACAAATAGTTCCCTTTTGGAGATAGAGTGCTATGTAGAGGTTTACAAGCCAATAATTCATACGGATTAGAATAGAAATCCTTAATATCTTTCTTGTTGGAAATATAGTACACTACACAGAGTGTAAAAGACTTCATTTCATACTATATGCAGTGAAGCTACACAGGGAGTAGTGAGCTGAGTACTCAATGGCTCCCTAGCCTTGTATTATTTAGAAAGAAATCATTATTTCATGCCGCCTAGTGCAATTATATTGCAAGTTGGGAACTGAACCCCAGATACAACGATAGTCCACTAGATAAAGTAAAGGAACTGAGCTCCAAAAAATGACTCCCTGTTCAACATATAGTGCGCTACACAGGGTGTTTGCATATACCCTTATACCCTTATGAAACCAAGATAAATCATGTCAGCTTTTCCCACCCTCAATGTGAAATTAAAATGTATAAAAAAAAAAACTTACAGTAACCTAGTTGCATAAGTGTGCACACCCCTTAACTAATACTTTGTTGAAGCACATTTTGATTTTATTACACCACTCAGTCTTTTAGGATAAGAGTCTATCAATGTGGCGCATCTTGACTTGGCAATATTTTCTCACTCTTTCTTCCAAAAATAATCTAAATCCATCAAATTGTAAGCGCGTCTCCTGGTCCTAGGTCATTCGAAAACTTCTTTTGGTTAAGCCATTCCTTTGTTGATTTGGATGTATGCTTTAGTTCATCGTCATGCTGCAAGGTGAAATTCCTTTTCATCTTCAGCTTACTAGCAGACACCTGAAAGTTTTGCACTAAAATCGACCGGTATTTGTAGCTATTCATGATTCCCTTCACCTTGATAAAAGCCCCAGTTCTGGCTGCAGAAAAGCAGCCCTAAAGCATGATGCTGCCACCACCGTGCTTCACAGTGGGTATGGTGTTCTTTTGGTGATGTGCTTTTTTTTGTGCACCAAACACATCTTTTGAAATTATGGAATTGTTATATCTTTTAGAATTGGTCTCATCAGACCATTTTGCCACATAGTTTGGGGTGATTTAGTTGAGCCTGGGTGTCTTTTTGTGAGAAAGGGCTTCCGTCTAGCCGCCCTACCCCATAGCCCAGACATGAAGAATATGAGAGATTGTTGTCACATGCAGAGAGTAATCAGTACTTTAGTACTTCAGATATTCCTGCAGCTCCTTTAAATGTTGCTGTAGGTCTCTTGGCAGCTTCCCTGGTAAGTTTTTTTTTTTTGTCTTGATCTTTTGTAAATTTTGGAGGGACGTCCTGTTATTAATGATGTCACTGTGGTGCGAAGAAAATCCTACAGAAACAGCTGGTCTTTATTTGAGGTTAATCAGAATAATTTCATTGATGAAAGCTGTATGAAAATTACTTTTGAACATGAGATTGAATGTGATTGGTTCATTCTGAACACAGCCACACCCCCCTGCCATTGTACCAGGGATGTGTAGACTTTTTATATCCATTGTATGTAGTGCACTTCAATAGAGAACAGGAAGCTGAATCTAAGCTCACTACATTTAGGGCCCTTATGTGTAGTGCATGTCTATAAAGTATAGTGAATTGGACTGATGTTTTTTTTTTTTTCCTTGATAATTATCCCTCGTGTCCTCCATTCACCCTCATTTGCAAACACACGCCCATGTCAGCGACCCCTCTTTTTCCGCCAGAAAGCTGCAGCGTGCCAGCGTCAAGAGGCTACGTAAAACTTAACGAGTGTAATGGGAAAATAAGTGACTTATCGCTGGGCTGCTCATCGCGTTCATTAGAGGCAGCTCTTTTACGATCATCGATCATGAGGTGAGCAGCCAACAGCGGATTCCCTCCCGCTTTATGGAGCGTGGATTGTCACCTTGTTCCAATTATCTGTTACCTTTTGACAGGCGGCAAGTGCGCAGGGCATTGCTAAAACGCAGAGGGTGCGTAATTAGAGCGAGGGAGAGGGAACTCGGGGCCAATCAGAAGCTTCCCCGGGCCCATCATCCTCATTACGAGGCTTTCTTTTATACCGCGTTGCAACCCTGTGCTGAATTGGTGCATGGTAATGAAGATCGTCCATAATTAGGAGCTTTTTGACAGCTATTGATTTCAGTTTCAGCAGCTGCTTCTTAGCTGCTTTAGATTTAGGATTTCAGTCCAGATTTAAGTACTAAAAATGGAGTTGAAGAACCAGGCTGGATCCCTAGTCCCTAAATGCACTACATCGTATATGGCATAATGGCGTATAGACTGCAGAGTGAACAGTTTGCCTAGTAAAAAGCTGTTTTGGGAGGGATTTACTTCTTACTTCCAGTGAATAATGCACTGCAAAGTTGCAGTCCGATTTGAAATTCAGCCTCCAAGGTAGATCCTGTGTAGTGTCCTGTAAAAAGCCAATTAGGATTCTTCTCCATACACTGGGTAAGACATAATGACTTATACAATATCCCATATGTTCAGTAAGGAGCCTTCTGGGATTTAAGGTTTCCTTAGTCCCATATAACTGCAAACATGCACTTTATTAGGAACAGCTCTACACCTGCTCGTTTTTGCAATTGAAAAAAAACGTCACCTGGTCTTTTTTTTTCCGATCTGAACTGTCCAGTATGGGTGATCCTGTACCCTCTGTCCCCTCAGATTCCTTGTTCTTGACTCTGACGATGTGGTCTTCTTCTGTTGCAGCTCACCTGCCTCGATGTTCGACGTGTTGAGATGCTTTTCTGCTTGCCACGGGTGTAAAGAGTGGTTATTTGACTTACCGTAGCTGTCGTGTCCGCTTGAATGCTACAGTCAAATTCAATTCAATTCATTTTTATTTGTATAGCGCTTTTTTACAAAGGTCATTGTCTCAAAGCAGCTTTACACAAACAAAAGTAAAGTGAAGTGTGTGTGTGTGACGTCTCTGATGAGCAAGCAGGACGACGGTGGCAAGGAAAAACTCCCTGAGATGGTGATAGGAAGAAACCTTGAGAGGAACCATCCTCATATGGGTTTACACTGTAGTGTGCATGTGTGTGAGCACAATGTGTGTTGGTGTAGTCCATGGAAAACAGCTGAAGCGTTTTCGTGGCAGTGTGAAGCATTGCCGGTGGACAGGTCCAGAGTGAAGCGGGGGGGGAGGTCTGGATTAGCAGCAGCTCAGGAGTGTAGCTCATCTGGTCCAGAGCGTAGGGGGGTCTGGATCACCGGCAGCTCAGGAGTGTAGCTCGGCAGAAAGAGAAGGAAAGTGGTTAGGTACACTCACAGTCACCGTGTGGAGATAAAACTCAACATCCACGAGTCCCCCAGATCTACTCCTTTGATAAAAACACTAGTCGCTAAATGCTAGGTTAAATAAATACAGTTGAGGACAAAATTATTAGCCCCCCTACAAAATAGTCATTGTTTTAAAAGTATTTCAAAAGTGCTTTTAACCAGAGCAAAAAAAAAATTAACACAGCTTTTTTAGACATCCTAGTTTTATTTTGGATGCTTATATTATTTTATATTCCACACAGAAATGAAAATATTACACAAAACACAAAAACTACCAGGGTCAAAATTATTAGCCCCCCACATTCTAATAGTCAATTGTGTATCCTTTTTGCTGGATAACTGCCTGCAGTCGTTTGTTGTAATCGTCAACAAGTCTCTGACACTTCATTTGAAGAATCCTGGCCCATTCTTCTTTGGCGAATCTCTCAAGTTCCTCCAGATTCGATGGTTTTCTGGCATGGACATTTTTCTTTAGGTCACCCCACATATTTTCTATTGGATTTAAGTCAGGGCTTTGTGCAGGCCATTCGATGACATTCACCTTGTTTGTCTGGAGATAGTTCTTCACCAAGAGAGACGTATGTTTAGGATCGTTGTCATGTTGGAAGATGAAGCGACGACTCAGACCTAGTTTCACTGCTGACTGCTTAAGGTTTTCTTTCAAAATATCCACATATTTTTCTTTATTCATGATCCCTTCCACCTTGACAAGATTTCCAGTTCCAGATGCACTGAAGCATCCCCACAGCATAATACTCCCACCACCGTGTTTCACTGTGGGGACGGTGTTCTTTGGGTTGAATGCCTCTCCCTTTTTTCTCCAAACGTAAGCAGTGTCTCCGTGGCCAAAGAGCTCTAGTTTAGTCTCATCAGACCACAAGACACGCTTCCAGTATGAATAATCTTTCTCCAGGTTGTCCTGAGCATACTTAAGTCTGGCTTGAAGGTGTCTTTTCTTCAAAAGTGGAGTTTTTCTTGGTCTGCAACCTCGCAGTTCATTCCTGTGCAGAGCTCTAGTGATGGTCTTCTTAGAGACTATGATTCCTGATGTGGCCAAGTCATTCGCCAGTGTCTTGGCAGTTGTTCTGGGGTCTTTAGACACATCTCTCACTAGTTTTCTTTCCAGTGTCTTTGAAATCTTTCGCTTCCTACCTCTGCCAGGCTTGTTCTGCACTGTGTGGCTTTCTTTGAATTTCCGGATTATACCTCTCACTCCGGTTCTTGAGACTTGGAAATGCTTGGATAGCTTTGTATATCCTTCTCCTGTTTTATGTGCATCAATAATTCTTTGTCTCAAGTCCAAACTGATTTCCTTTGTTTTTGGCATGTTGCTTTCTCAAATGACAGCTCAATGACCCATACTGAGGCTGTTATACCTTAATTTAACTTAATTATTGAGTGAGATCACCTGTTTCACCTGATCACCTTTACGCACATCACCTGTGAAGGTAAAGGACTTAATAAATGGTCATTTCTTATAGGGGGCTAATAATAATGTCCCTGGTCATTTTAGCTTTTTCTTACATAACAATGTTTTGGTGTGCAAATATAAATATTTTGGTCCTTCTAACGAAAAATAGTATGTTCAGAAATGCTGTGTTAAAAATTCCTTGCTCTGTTAAATAGGTACTTGGGAATATCTTGAGGAAACTTAAAATTTCATAGGGGGGCTAATAATTTTGTCCTCAACTGTAAGTCTTCAACCTCGACTTAAACACTGAGACCGTGTCTGCTTCACGTACATTAACTGGGAGGCTATTCCATAATTTTGGGGCTTGGTAAGAGAAAGCTCTGCCCCCTGCCGTGGTTTTGGCAATGCGTGGTACTGATAGACAGCCTGCATCCTTAGAGCGAAGTAGGCGCGGCGGAACGTAAGGTACTAACATATCGCTTAAATACTGCGGAGCGAGACCGTTTAATGCTTTATAGGTTAGGAGTAATATTTTAAAGTCGATGCGGAATCTTACTGGGAGCCAGTGTAATGTAGATAAGACTGGCGTGATATGCTCATACTTCCTAGTCCTAGTCAGGACCCTCGCTGCTGCGTTCTGAACTATCTGAAGCTTATTTATGCATCTAGACGAACATCCAGATAGTAAAGCATTACAGTAATCTAATCTGGACGTGATAAATGCATGGACTAGTTTTTCAGCATCACTTAGCGAAAGTATATTTCTAATCTTAGCGATATTTCTGAGGTGGAAAAATGCTAACCTGCTTACATTATCTACACGCGCCTCAAATGAGAGATTAGAGTCTATAATCACACCGAGATCTTTTACTGTTAGACTACTTGAAACAGAGAGACCATCTAAAGTAACAGTGTGATCTCTAAACTTACTTCTAGCGGCTTGTGGTCCCAGTGCCAGAACCTCTGTTTTTTCTGGGTTTAGCAGGAGAAAGTTGCTTAGCATCCAGTCTCTTATGTCTATCGCACATGCCTCAACTTTCTTGCATTAACTTCAACTGCATGATTTCATGCATTGCAAAGCTGCCACATGATTCGCTTATATTATATAATATTTATATGCATAAATGAGGTTTTCCTAATAAAGTGGACAGTGAGTGGGTACTGTGGTACTAACGGCTATGAAATATTGGCTTCCTCACCCCACGAAGCGCCCCAAAGTGCCTACATGCTATGAAATAATGGCTCCTTGATTCTATTTAATGCACAGTATATGCACTAGGGACATTTCTGATTTCTTCCCACTTCAAAATAAGCATACTACATAGGATATTAGCTTGTACACTCTTAAAAAGGGTTGTCCTTTTAAAAAGTGTACATGTGTAGTGACCTGGACAGCCAATAAAGAGCCGTTTGGAATTGATTCCTGGCATGCACTGATATTTTTGCTAATACAAGGTCACGGCTTTGAGCTAGTTGGCTATGGATCAGATGTCTTAGCATGCACTGGCGCGTGGCCACGTCCTCACACTAGTGCATTTTGCGGTGGTAATAAGCGGACAGATCAATGCAGGTTTGCATTTAGACGACAGAGCGTGCAATCTTTCTCCACATGCCCGTGGTGCGCTGAACTCTCGGCATAATCACAACAGTATTTGCTTCCATAATGTAAATTCATACATTACAGAACTGCAGTCTGTGTTTTTGTGCCGCCCCTTCCACTGAGCTGAGCAGGAAAAAAGAATGATTATGAGTTTAATATGTGGCGTGGAAGACGCAAAAGGCATTGGTTTTGAATGGAAAAGTGACGCGGAAGCGTAGAAGCGCATGTTCAGTCAGGAGCAGAGAGCAGGATTTGAAAAAGCGGCAGAAGCAGATTTGTTTGATCATGTTTAATTCACGACAGCGGCGAGCGAAGGTGAAGAAAAGTTTAGGCTATTCCCTCCATCAATAGCAGGCAGCAGAAGAATCGAAAGCAGCTCCGCGTTTTCTCCGTCGCTCTCCCTTTTTTAGCGTTGGAGTGAGGGAGCGAGCGTGATGATTGAAAGCGGACTCGCTTTTATTTTCCCCGTTTCTACCGTGACAGAGTGTATTGAGCAATCAGCCTGCTTATCCTCAGAGGGGGAAAAAAAAAAAGCACGCAAGACGGCTAACACGGGAGCCACAATCAGATTCACTTATAGATTTGAGCTTGTCTGAAAACGAGTAGCGCTCATTGAGGCACTCGAAAACACGTAAATACGCCCGATTCGTGTCACCTACCGACAATGAGGTGTACGGTGAAGTGCGAGGAAAATGAATTGTGTCCTCAGGTCGCAGCCCTGTTCTTCTGGAAGCAGGTCGCGCAATCTCGCTCAGCTGCCGAAACAATTTTCAGATTGTCACTCACCCAGTCTTGTCTCTTTTCTTTTCCTTTTTTTTTTTTTTTTTTTTTTTGTATCCTTCCTATTTCAGCCTGTGGAGAAATGACCAGGTGGAAACTCCAGTTGTATCCGCACTATAGAAATGACTGACTCAAATAATAAAAGAAAAAAAAAAACTTGGATTCACAAGTTTCAAAGGGCAGAGGAGAACTGAACGTTGGCACAATCACTGATACCCACCATCTGCGGCTCGATACTCAACCGAAAAAAGAAAGAAAAAAAAAAATCGTAGAAGTGTAATCATGCTTTATTTTTCCAAGTTAAATCACATGTAAATGGATCAGTATCGTCCCACTCAATTTGTAATTAAGTAGGCCGTCTGTGGATCAAATCAGCGCTGGCATGAATAATGATGATTTCCGAATGTGTTTGGATGCAGCTAATCAAATGCAGTCCTGCTTAATTCATGCAACACTCCCAGTACCAGCGCTGTGTAATCTCCTCTGAAGAGAAACGGAGAAGAAGAATGTGCTGCAGGGATCAAAACGTTAAACCGCACATGGCCAAGAGATCGCGTCAGACTTTCCATTCTATTCATTTAGGAAATGCGGTGTGGAGAAAATGCATTTCAGGCAGCACGCTTGGTACATGTAGAGAACCACAAATATTTCTCTGGTGGATATATAGTGCACTACATAGTGTGTAAAAAACCTTTCATACCGTATGCAGTGTACCAATGTAGTGCACTTATATAGGGAATAGGAAATTTTGTCACACATTGAACATCACAAATTTTTCTTTTTTTAAAATCGTGTTTAATTAGCAAACAAATATCTCCGGCTATCTGAAACACCATTTCGCACTTTCCACATGTGATCCTCTGGCTGCTCCAAAAAGTTAAATGGTAGGAAATAATATATGGAATGCATGAATGGACACACATTTCAGTTCTTCCATTCTCAGCTGGTTACCTCGCATTTACTCCCACACTAACTAGAGACTATTCACTATCATCAGCTTTAGTTTATACTCTCAGGAATGCTGGGACCTCTATAATCTATACTCTATAGTCTATAGTCTGTACTGTACAGTCACTATTATCTATAATCTATAGTCTATACGCTATAATCTATACTCTATAGTCTATAGTCTATACTGTATAGTCTCTATTATCTATAATCTATAGTCTATATACTATAATCTATAGTCTATAGTCTGTACTGTATAGTCTCTATTATCTATAATCTATAGTCTATACGCTATAATCTATACTCTATAGACTGTACTGTATAGTCTCTATTATCTATAATCTATAGTCTATACGCTATAATCTATACTCTATAGTCTATAGTCTGAACTGTATAGTCTCTATTATCTATAGTCTATACGCTATAATCTATACTCTATAGTCTATAGTCTGTACTGTATAGTCTCTATTATCTATAATCTATAGTCTATACGCTATAATCTATACTCTATAGTCTATAGTCTGAACTGTATAGTCTCTATTATCTATAATCTATAGTCTATATGCTATAATCTATAATCTATAGTCTGTACTATATAGTCTCTATTATCTATAATCTATAGTCTATACACTATAATCTATACTCTATAGTCTATAGTCTGTACTGTATAGTCTCTATTATCTATAATCTATAGTCTATATGCTATAATCTATACTCTATAGTCTATAGTCTGTACTGTATAGTCTCTATTATCTATAATCTATAGTCTATACACTATAATCTATACTCTATAATCTATATGCAATAATCTATACTCTATAATATATACTCTGTAGTCTATTGTCTATATTCTAATTTACTCCACAGTCTGTTCTCTATAATCTATACTGTACAGTCTATACTGTATAGTCTCCACTCTATAATATATACATTCTAAAATCTATACTATATAATCTATACTCTGTAATCTCCTCTATAGTCAGTAGTCTACACTTTATAATCTACTGTATAATCTGTACTCTGTAGCCTGTAATCTACCCTTTATATTCTATACTCAGTAATCTCTACAATCTACTCTATAGTCCACTCAGTAGCTTATACTCTACTCTGTACTCTACAGTCTAAACTCTATACTCAAAATCTATACTCTGTAGTCTACTGCATAGTCTATACTGTATAATCTATACTTTGTTATCTATACTCTATAATCTATTTACACACTACTATTTACACACTACTATCGATTTACACTACATTATTTTATGTTCTTTTTTACTAAAGCTCTCTGCATTTCCAGGGAAAACGCCAGTAGGCTAAAAACCGCATTAGGACAATCTGCAGTTTTAATGTCTTAAATTTAAGGCAACCTGCTGCGCTTTGTAACAGTGATTTACAAGTCCTCACAGGGGGAAGTCTGTGGAAGTAAATAAAAGACCCCACAAGCCGTGCGAGAACGCTCCCTATTTGTCGGATCATTACAATCATCACTCAGCATTATCAAGCGTCCCGTGTCTCCTCCCACGCAATCATTTCACTGGTGGTTTTAGATAATTTCTGCTTCCAAAAATGTCAAGGTAGAGGTAGAAATCCCGATTTCCGTGGAGGTGGATCAGCCTAAAGAACGATTTAATCAAGTAAACTTCAGCGTAAATGAAGGGGAAAGAATTTGGGGAGGGTTTTTTGGGAACCGGAACTCTGAGCCAGATCTGTACAATCTGTTCCCAAAACTGTGTCTGTGAAATGTGTTAAAATGGATGCCATCCAGTGTGCTCACAGATACACTGGGAAATAAATAATTATAAACGAATTTGAAGTAAACCGAGCCCACGCTGTTGCGATTGCTTCCATGAGATTCCCGTCCAATTGGATCATGAGATTAAGTGCTAACCAACGTTCTCCACAAGCCGGCGTTTTACCCAGAAAATACCGGGGAAAAATTGCTTAAAATATTTATCCTGCTACATGCCACACTTCACACATTGCAAATCAGAAGGAATAATATTTACATGTTGAATTATTCAGGGTTTAGCGCTTTATTATTAGATCCATTATTATCCATTTTGGACCCACTGTTTTTGTCATCTCGTCGCCTGATACACTGGTGACACTGTTTGATGATGATGATGATGATGATGATGATGATCCTGAGATGTCGTGCCTGAAGTTAAGATGAATCCGAAAGTCGTTTGTTTACTCCGTGTGATATTTTCAGCTCAGTTAGACGCAGGAAGAACACACTTTTTAAAATAAATCACATTTCGGTGGCCTGCTGAGAAGACGCTCGTCAGTAATGAAGATCTCGCCATCCGTCACTCCGGCTTGTTGGCTTGCAGGAATCAAATAGATCTCTCCGGGTGGTAGACTGACAGGTCTTTTACTAAAGTTTTTGCCAAAATAGTTCAGGAACGCTTGCTTGAAATGAGCCACTGATTAAAAAAATGACTTGGAGTCCGTCACGGGCCGCCGAGATGCAGCATGTCGCGTGCGGACGTCACATGGCTTGACGTTTCCCACTGGGCAGTAACTGAGCAAGCGTGAATCCAATGCGTGGCCTCACCGTACCAAGCTGTGTGCATGTTCATTAGGACTAGTTGAGGTGGATCACTTTAAAAGATCAGTGGAGGGTCAGCGGGAGAGAGTGCACAGCGTGATGCAAGGCCGGCGCAGCGGTGAGTTACAACATGCTGGGATGAACTAAAGGTTATGGTCTTCCTGGGGTTTTTTTGGCTCCGTGTCACGTACCAGCTTTAAAAGTTCCGAGTTAGCAAAGTGTTACTAGTGAGAACGACGAAGAGGAAGTTTTTTATAAAAAGCAGAAATATGAGCTGATTAATGTTAAGCAAAAGTATACACCGATGATACTTACTTACTTAAACTAGAAATGAAATGTGAGTGCAGTCAGAAATGATGCATTTTATAGAGCAGTACACTGGGTTTCAAATACCAAACCTGAACTCTTTATATATAATCTGAGTCCACACGAGCTCAGTGGGGTTTGCTTTAACTAACTCAAATATTCTGTCTGCTTGTACCCTGAGTATAACATAACACTCATCCATTCAGCTATTTAACAGCACAGCAGACGTGAAAAGTTGTGTATAGCCTGACTCTTATTGTATATTAACTAAATGACAGACATGTAAAGCTGTGTATACTCTGACTCTTATTGTATTTTAACTAAATGACAGACGTGTAAAGTTGTGTGTAGCCTGACTCTTATTGTATCTTAACTAAACAATAGACGTGTAAAGTTGTGTATACTCTGACTCTTACTGTATTTAACCCAAATGACAGACGTGTAAAGCTGTGTATACTCTGACTCTTATTGTATTTTAACTAAATGACAGACGTGTAAAGTTGTGTGTAGCCTGACTCTTATTGTATCTTAACTAAACAATAGACGTGTAAAGTTGTGTATAATCTGACTCTTATTGTATTTTAACTGAACGACAGACGTGTAAAGCTGTGTATAGTCTGACTCTTATTGTATTTTACCCAAATGTCAGATGTGTAATGTTGTGTGTAGTCTGACTTATTGTATTTTAACTAAACGACAGACATGTAAAGTTGTGTATAATCTGACTCTTATTGTATTTTAGCTAAACAATAGACCTGTAAAGTTGTGTATAGTCTGACTCTTATAGCATTTAACCCAAATGACAGACGTGTAAAGTTGTGTATAATCTGACTCTTATTGTATGTTAGCTAAATGACAGACGTGTAAAGTTGTGTATAATCTGACTCTTATTGTATTGTCTGAGCCACATGAGCCAGTTTGTTGGGCATTTCAAGACTTATAGGGTGTTTTTCTCACTTTTTGTTCATTCTTGTTTCTATCAGATGTTCTGCAGCTGTCACTGATGGGCTGAGCTTTTTTTTCTATTTATTTCAGCACAAATCCCCAGGATGGTGTGAAACACAACCATCTTGTTCAATGTTGTTCTGGCCTCCAGAGAAATGGAGAGATTGGAAGAGAGGCGTTATTTGAACGGCTGCACTGTTTTGCCAAAAATCTCATCTACTGTCTTTGAAATGAGCTTCTCCCTCTCTCTGTCTTGCTCTCTCTCTCTCTCTCTCTCTCTCTCTCTTTCCTCTTTTTCTCACCTGCTCTCATGCCCTTTTTTTCTGCGTGACCCAAAGACAATAACCTGCCGTCGATTGCTTGTACATTCAGAAATTCGATACCAGGAAGGAATGTTCTCCACCATGATGAGATACATTAGAGCCCATCCATTTCTGCTTTTTCAATTCTGCCTTTCTTTTTTTCCTTTTTCTTTCCATTTTTTTTTTTTCACTTCATCAGGCCCTCGCCTGGAGGAGGCCATCTCTAAATTAGGAGGGTGAAAAATAAAAGGTCCAATTTCTCTCCATTTTGTGGCCTTTTAAAGAAGAAAATCAATGCCACTTTGGTCCTAAGGGAAATGAACATATTTATAAAAGTGAAAAAAATAGTCAGTGCGTGGGTGTTTTTTTTTTTTTTTTTTTTTTTTTTTTTTCAAGGTTGATTAGAAAGAAAATGTCTGCTATCATTTGTGAAGTGATGCATGCTTGTAGGCACATGGTTTAAAAGCAGTGAGCAATATGTGAACATATGCATGCCTACATTTGCAGGAACAAACTTTGTGAACCCTGTACCTGGATTTCTGCATTAATGACTCATAAAATGTGGTCTGATCTGTACCCAAGTCATAATAATAGACAAACACATTCTGTGTAAGAGGATAACACGCAACCTGTTGTGCTTTTCATGGCTTTATGGAGGAAATTGATTAATCATTCTTTGAACTCTTGTATTTAATAACTGCTTGATGGGTCCCTGTACAGTGGATATAAAAGGTCTACACACTTGTGTTCATCCCCCTGTCGAAAGGAATCGATCAGAAGAGGGGTACGAAATATTTCCCAAACATTAGATATACCTGGGAACACCGTGAAGGCCATGTTCAACAAGTGGAGAAAAATGAAGCACCACAATGACATCATTAATAACAGGACGTCCCTCCAAAATTTACAAAAGAACAAGACAAAAACTTATTAAAGAGGCTGCCAAGAGACCTACAGCAACATTTAAAGGAGCTGCAGGAATATCTGACAAGTACTGATTACTCTCTGCATGTGACAACAATCTCTCATATTCTTCATGTCTGGGCTATGGGGTAGGGCGGCTAGACGGAAGCCCTTTCTCACAAAAAGACACCCAGGCTCAACTAAATCACCCCAAACCACGTGGCAAAATGTGTTATGGTCTGATGAGACCAATTCCAAAAGGTATAATAATTCCATAATTTCAAAAGATGTGTTTGGTGCACAAAAAAAGCACATCACCAAAAGAAGACCATACCCACTGTGAAGCACGGTGGTGGCAGCATCATGCTTTAGGGCTGCTTTTCTTCAGCCAGAACTGGGGCTTTTAACAAGGTGAAGGGAATAGCTCACGAATAGCTACAAATACCGGTCGAAAAAGTTCTGACATGATTTTAGCCGACTTTTTTATGTCCACTGTAGCTGCTGATCACACTTGCACAATGCTGAGGAGGAACTTCGGGCCTTTACTTACGATTGCATCTCCATGAATAATTGCAGTCCAGATCCTGAAGTACTAAAACAGCCCCAGACCGCGATGCGACCTACACCGTGCTTCACCATACACTATTATTATGACTTGGATGAATTGAAGTCCATATTTTAAGACTTTTTTTTTTCCTTGCAACTCCAGGTTTTGCCACCATTCTTCACTATCACTGCACCACCTAACTCAACTGTCATTTCCCAGGAACTGCAGGAGACGCCGCTTCCGATTCGTCCTCAGTCGGCGGGACGTTGCCGTACTTCCTGCAGGAGCCAGAAGATGCTTACATCATCAAGAGCAACCCAATCCGGTTGCGGTGCCGTGCCACTCCGGCCCTGCAGATTTTCTTCAAGTGCAACGGGGAATGGGTTCACCAGAACCAGCACACGGTCCAGGAATATACGGACCAGAACACGGGTAAGTAGAAGCGCCATTTCCGTTCAGCTACACTGATAATGATAACGATATTTTCCTATTTAGTTCCATCTCTAGTACAGTCTTTTATTTATTTATTTATTTATCTATTTTTGTACAGATCATTTTTGCAGTTTCTGTAGCTCAAAATGGGTTCACTTTGGTGGTTAAAGCCAAAAATTATACAATTAGGCAGAAAGGCTTTTTATCAGTCCCACTTAAATACAACAATTATACAAGTGGCATAAAAACACGGTGCTTTGTTCTGTATTAATTATTACACCATCACAGCCAGCTTTTTGAAGAGCAGTTGGGGAAAATGCTTAAATTAAAGATATCCACCAATCATTTCCAGAAACACTTTTATTTACATAGCAATAAGGTACACTCCATTTTATTGAGCACAAAGGAAAATGTTTATAAGGTAAAATTGGATGAGATCAGAGCCATAAGGAATCCACTTTCTGGGAAGTGTTTAAGTCGTAGCAGCAGGCGCGATCAGCAGGTGTCTTTCCACTTTATTCCCTTTCAAATGTCACTTTCTGCTCTTTGGCTGTGATTGAGATTTGTTTGATCCCTTCTGTCTTGTCAGGTGCGCTGTTAACAAAAAGAAAAAAACAAACAAACGAAAAAGACCTCAACTCAATCTGGGCGTTAGAATGATTTTGTCTTTGCAGCTTGTGAACAAAAGGTGCTCACGTTCAACCCAATCACGTGCCACGTCATGAGAAATGAGCGGCTGGCGTTCTGATGAGGTTCCTGCAGGGATTTCCAGAATAAAACACAAACTAATCCAGCAGCCTGGCTGAAATGCGCCGTGATTAGCCAAGAGAGGAAAACCGCCTCACATTCATGAAGCCTTCTCTGGCAGGAAGACGCTCTTAATTGCTTATGGAAGTTCATTATTTTTTTTGTTTGCCATGCTGCGAGATTATTGTGGGTCTGATAACGGGGACGTGAAAAGGGTTAGTTCTCTTTATTTCCCCGATCGTGTGTTTGAGGGACGGCTTTTTATGAATAAAGAGCTCCATACAAATGCTATTCAAATGTAGCTATGCGAAATTGTCAAAATTATGATGCTAAACATTGGATGAAAACAAAGCGAAAAACAAAAGTGGAGCCAAATTAAAAAAGGCGCTTTTTCCTTTTTTTTTTTTTTTTTCTTTTCTTTGTTATTGTGGGAAAATCTTCCATATAATCAATGTCAGTTGTTTGAAAAAGTTTGTCACGTCTCTGCGTGAGTTTTGTTTTCTCATCAAGAATCGCACATAATAGTTTTTTTTTCCCAAGGCTGCACATGTGGAACAATGGGATTAAACAAGGGAGATTCAAATTAGCATAATGTTAAATGAAGCGATCGACAGTCCAAGATGATGCTTATCAGTTTGCGGCTACACTCACTGGAAATGTGGCAGATTTCGATAAAACAGATTTGATTGTGTTTTTATTCATTCATTTCTTTTTTTTTTTTTTCCAGAGTATTATGTCGTTACGTTCTTGTTACTGCTTTAGTCCTATAATTGAGACTTGTAATTTGCTCAACAGTTCGACCCCCGGACGTTGCCTAGGCAACGAAAAGCTTCGAAACGAGGGACTTTATATTGGGGCTAAACTCATAACCTCCGATAACGTCGTCCCTTTATAGCAGCACCGTAATGGACGACAAATACAGCTGGGATTGGATTAGAGCGAGGCCTCTTAATCGCAGACCCGGATCTACAAAGGATTGCACTTTATCGATTAGGACAGCGGCCCTCAATGCCGCTGATATGATCTCTTATTTACCGGCGCCCCAGATGAGGCTCGGGTGCTGATAAAGCGGCCAGCGAATGCCCTTGAGTTTAATGCGGGAGAGGCAGGAATGGTCCAGAGACGAGGGGATAAGCGCCAATTACCCAGGTGACAGAGTGAAGAGGAGGCGAGCTTGGCAATCTTAGCCGAAATCAGCCGTTTCAAACTGTTTCCTGGGCTGGAAAATCAGCAAAGTGAGCATGAAACGAACGGAACGATGCCGGCGCTGTAGCAGAAAGCCTTAGCTAAAATAGATTCCCATTACAACTTTTATTCTTATTTCATCTGCTGCTGCAGCTAGCACACACACGTACTATTGCAATAAATGAAGGGAAAGAGGGAACACTTTGATGTAATAATCATATAACAATCATAGTATGGTTTTGGTTACTTCAGAATATTTTCAACAGTACGATGTATAAATAGCACTTTCTTTGATTTTCACATGTTTAAAAATATTTTAAAAGATTTTGAGGCACTCGTTTCACCTAAAAAAAACCCCGTCATTGTGATGTGTATCTACGCTGAAATATTAACTAGCGATGTAACTATTTCACATTTCATTGTTTTTGTTAATACATTAATATTTTTTGCGACAGTTCCAGATGGTTAATATAACATACACACATTATACGATTATATACGTGTCAAAAAATATTGTTTGCGAAGTAATCGTGCTACAGAAAACATCATTACGTCATCATTACGATTCTTCCATGTTTACGAAATACCCCAGACATAAAGCCCAAATAAACACGTCGCTTTGTTTGTTTAATCACATTTTGTTGGATAGAAAAAGGATTGACCCATCAGGATCATGTGCATTTTTCACATTTCTGTTCGAAAGCTACTAGTCAGCTAGCTAGCTACACTCTGAGCTCAGGGATATTTATTTCGTATATTTCTGAAACGAATTCCTGGCTACTCCACTTGCTGCAGGTTTTCATTCCAACCAAGCATTCGAAATGAAAACCTGGAATGAATTGGACACAGCTGAACTTAATGCTTATTAATATGTCTATATATTACCGTAATAAGAGGCTTTTTTGACAATGCGGCATCAGTCATGTGACCAGCGTTTGAATAATTCAGCGTTAAGTTTCATGTTATTGGTGTGAGACTCTAATCTGGGATTAATGTTTAGTCTCAAATTCGATCTCAAATGGGACCATTACTGATAAGAGCGGCCGTTTCTACGCCTGGATTAGCTCACACGCGGCTATCAATAATTGATTCTTTTTTTCAGGAGGTCAGGCTCCTCATCTATAATTCAGACCGAGCGCTGTGATTAGACCGAATCAATCTCAGAGCTGTCTGCTAGTTAAAGAGGCATTAAAACATGACTCGGATTCGAGTGATGGACGTTTGGACCGCTCGTAGCCACTCGTGTGGTCAGAGCTGAAAAGTTGCCACATGCTCTAGTTTAACTTTTTGAATCTGAGTACGCATTATAATTAGCCTAAAACTTACTTCCTGCCCTGTGTAGCGCACTCATATCTGAAATATGAAGGCATTTAGGATTAATTCTGTGTGAACACAAATTTAGGTATAATATCAAGCCAAATTTAGACAGCTGACAGAAGAATGTAGATTCTTTCTACATTCACGTTTCAGTGACGTGTTGCGATTCTGATTGGCTCCTGAGTTATATTCCTGACACAAGCACAGCATGTGCTGTTACAGAAAAATAATCAACTTCCAGATGTTCACCGTGAAATCGCACAATGTCTGGTCACGTTTTATTCCACGAATTTCTGTTTCTGTTACTATAGAAATGATAATGTATTAATAAAGAAAGACAGATCTGTGCTATCATACTTTAATTCTGGTTAATAGAATAACTTATTATTAGTAGTAGTAGTAGTAGTAATAGTAGTAGTAGAATTTTGTAATATTTATAATCAATATAATTCATGTATTTTATATATTTTTATTTTTAAATTTTTTTTTTTATACTTTTTTACTTGTACCAATGTGCACTCAAAGCTCTGTTAAACCGTTATTATTATTATTAATAATAATATTACTATTTATTTATTTATTTATTTATTTATTTATTTCTAGGCCCATTTAAAACAAGGCAAATATGAGACTATTTTAATAAGAATTTTGTACTTTTTTCCAGTAAGATACCCAATAAAAATAACGTATTACAACGAGTCCATTGATATAAATAGATTTAATATAGATTTGCAGCTACACTACTGGCAGATCTTCTGTTACAGAAATTAATCAACACCTTCCGACCAATCAGAATCGAGAATTTAGCAGCACTGTAGTGTAAGACAAAGATAAATGACGTTACCTAACCAGCTCGGTTTGTACTTGCGCTGCCGAATGATTGAATGTATAGCTCAGACAGCAAGGCATTGACACAAACTGAATATAAAAGTGTAGATTTATACTGTATATATAGCTTGCACTGCTGTGAACGATGAGGTCTTTGTGTGTGTGTGTGTGTATGTGTGTGTGTGTGTGAGGGAATAAGGGTTTAATAGTGAAAGAAAGCACCAGGACCGGAATGTGGTTATTTTTCTCGCCGGCCCAAAATGCCTGAGGTCAGCCAAAGCCGACGCTGTATAGATTTACCTCCCATTGCTGGAAATAATGAGGTCCGTTAAAGAGTGATGGCAAATTCGCACCAGGACTCGTGTGCATGTGTTTATTTTCCTACTGTATATCTGGTAGCCTTAAAGGCATTAGGGTAGTCCATTTGAGCTTTGTTTTCCCTATAAAAAAAAAAAACATTCAGAAAACAAAATAGCACTACAACAATAAATCAAGTGCATTGCCGTATGTCATATAGTACATTTCCAGTGCACAATTACAGCTTTTTATTTTTAAATCCAGATTTCTTTGCATAGAATCAGCTTCAGATGCTGTAAGTGTAATTTTTAAAGGATGCACAGACTGAGAACTAGGGTAGGACACTCACAGAAGAGCTCATAATGTACAAAATCATCAAGCAGTTCATAAAATACACACTTAAGGCGCTTAGGCAGAATCTGGGACTAAAGTCAGTTTGGTGCTTGTTCAGAGGAAGTGGAGAATAAATACACACTCGTGTTACTTAGACCGGAAACAGATAAAATGATGGGTTTTGGGGTGCGATGGCGATGACACTTGGCCCTAAATATTCAAACACAAGGTGTCGCTTCATTTTCTATAACAGCACCTCTGACAATAGTGCAGCTGCAAATCACAGGCTTATATCAATGCGCTCGTTCTAATAGGTTATCGTTTCCATAGCAACAGCTCATTCACGTTACATTTTCTTTGGAAGGAGTCTCCAGTATCAGCGCTTTGTAACAGACAGATGTAAAGCTGTAACTTTTTGCCATTTTGACAAAACGTATATATATTTCGCTCTCTTCTGTTGTTGCAGGGTATGTTTACACTTTTCAGAGTAGCTGTAATAGTTTTTTTCTCTTCAAAAGCCACAGAATATGCAAACGTTTGCCGTCACCTGCATATGCCCAAGCCATATTACCACATTTGTAAAGCACGGTAGCTCTTATCGCTCTAAGTTCACTAAATCTCATGATGAGAAAAACATTTTAAACACAGACCTGTAATGTGTTTTAGCAGGATAACGGCGAAGCAGCAGCCCAAAATCAGCGGCTGTCATTTTCTGACACGAGAGATTACGTTCGCTTTGTCGTGATTACAGGCTGCAGTTGAGGCTGAACAGCATCTATTTTTACCGGATAAACTGAAAAAATGCCGTGTTGGAAAGTTCTTTCTAGCTTTCTAGAAAAAAAAAATGATTAAAAAAAAAGAACCTCTATATGCCACCAATTCCTATCATTTACCTTCTCAGACTCTGCCTTTCTCACACTCATTCATACGAGATTGCAGTCATGAGGTGTTTTATTTTTCCCGGCTCATGTCAAAGCTCTTCCCAATGATTGTTGCCAGGCATAATCACGCTGTGAGAAGTCGTCGTCCTGGAAGCTATTTATCATAGTTTTGTTTGCGTAGAGACGTATGAAAGAGTGTGAGGGAAGCGGCTGCAGCGCTTCTTGTTGTGCCTCTGTCATCATCTCTTTCTGATAAATGACAGCTGAGAAGCATACGTGTAGCTCGTGGACCCGCAGTGGGCCATGAATAAACAGAAATAAACAGTGTTTATATAGCACCTTTCATTTGTGATAAAATATCAGGGAATGCACATCCAGAAGCATATTACAATCATAAAATATTTGCTCATACATATGAGAGATATAGTGGTACTTATACTAGAAAACATAATAATACATTTTTAAAAAATGTTAGATTATAATTTGGGATATTTTTTGAATTGAGTTTTTGGTAAATGAGAAACTCCTAAATCATATTCATCTACCTCCTCATTTAACCCGCTACCTCCTCACTTTAACCCTTTACCTTCTTATCTTAACTCACTTTAAGCCTCTACCGCCTCATCATAACTCACATTAACCCTCTACCTCTTAACTTTTACCCTCTACCTCCTCATCTTAACCCTCTACCACCTCATCATATCTCACATTAACCCTCTACCTCTTAACTTTTACCCTCTACCTCCTCATCTTAACCCTCTACCACCTCATCATATCTCACATTAACCCTCTACCTCTTAACTTTTACCCTCTACCTCCTCATCTTAACCCTCTACCGCCTCATCATATCTCACATTAACCCTCTACCTCTTAACTTTTACCCTCTACCTCCTCATCATAACTCACATTAACCCTCTACGTCCTCACCTTAACTCACTTTAACCCTCTACCTCCTGATCTTAACCCTCTACCTCCTAACTTTTACCCTCTACCTTCTCATCTTAACTCACTTTAACCCTCTACCTCCTTATCTTAACCCTCTACCTTCTCATCATAACTCACATTAACCCTCTACCTCCTCATCATAACTCATCTTAACCCTCTACTTCCTCTTCTTAACCCTCTACCTCCTCATCTTAACTCACTTTAACCCTCTACCTCATCTTAACCCTCTACTTCCTCTTCTTAACCCTCTACCTCCTCATCTTATCTCACTTTAACCCTCTACCTCCTGGTCCTAACTCACTTTACCTCTGCCTCCTCATCTTGACTCACTTTAACCCTCTTCATCTTAACTCACTTCACACATCTTGACCATCTTCCTCCTTGCCTTAACCATAAACTTATTTTAATGATCTACCCACTGCTTTAAACTGCTGCCTCCTGCCTTAAACCGCTACCTCCTCCCTTCAACCCTCTTCATCTTCATCTTGACTCCTTACTCCTTCATTTTAACTGTTTTTTATCATCATAACAGCAGTTCTTCTCATCCTACCCCACCATCCTTCACATTTTAACCTTCTGCATTCCCGTCTTCACCCTCTTCCACCTCACCTTCAGGCTCAATCTCCTCATCTTATCCCTCATTCTTATCATCTTAACCCCTTTTCTTATCATCTCCACCCTCTACCTTTTCATTTTAACCTCTGCTTGCTCATCTTAGCCCTCTTCCTCATCATTTTAACCCTTGCTCCTAAATTTTCTCCTCATCTCAGTTCGCCAAGTCCTAATCTTAACCATGCTCCTCTTCATCTTTTTTGCCCTCACCGGCCTTATCAACCTAACCAACTGAATAATCAGCCTTTTTTTTTGTGCAAAAGCCCTTTAATTTTGTTGAGACACAGAATATAAAAGTGCCTCAGTAGTCCCTAAATATTTTAGGGATCTTTTATTCTCACCCATCCTGCCAACTATGTTCAGAAGTTACGGGCTCTATTAAATGTAGTACAAGATAGCCAGAGGCAGGAGAAGATACGAGCACAGCTTTACTTTGGGCTGATCTAAGAATCAGCATTGGCTAGCAAGGGTCAAACAACAGACAGCCAGAGGCAGGCGCACGCTAATCCATAATCCGAATGAAAGCAGACAGGCTCGGTTCAAACTGAAAAAGTCTAGAGATGCAAGAACTAGAGGAACTAGCAGAAACATGGCTTAAAGGTACACGACTTCACAGAGAAATGAGATGAATATACTCGTACACTGGCTACAATTACAATGCACAGAGACTTTGTATTTTTAGCATACAAAAGCAGAAAAGCGAAATGCTATAAATGGTAGTAGACGATTTTTTTTTGTACTTTTCCTGAAAAGTTTCTCCATGACAATGTGCTTTTGGCTGGAGGTCTTTTCTTAATTCAAATACAATAGTTGATAGAATCACTGAGGTCTTTTTTTAATATGTATTTTATGTTTAGAAAATATTTGGATGGAAAAAAAAAAGCCTTAGGTTAAATGTGACAAACTTGAGAGATTAAACCGTTATACAGACGTGAAGAAATCTGAGTCTCTCAGAGGGTTTATTTACTTTGATAACACCAGCACTTGAGGGCTTTTTTTTTTTTTTTTCCCCTCTGATCCGTTTTAGCATATTTTTGACATTTTTGCACCCTGACCTTGAATGATTAAAGGTGATCATGAGCAAGTTCCTTCAGTTTCTTCAGTTTTAACAAACAGATCATCAAAACCAGAATGCCTTCTGTCCCACCATCAAAGATTGTCCTAGTCTACACATACTTTTAACCATTTCTAAAATGGTTCTCTTAAGGACATCAGCCTCTTATAATTATCATAGCAAAGCTTAATTGGGAATTGTTCGCCTCCTGACGCCTCAAACAAGGACCGACAAACATAAGAATAGCGCGTTATGCCCTTCGGCGACATGCACGCTCCTGCTTTTACACATGGCCTCGGAGAGCCCGTCTGGAGCGCCCGTTTCCTGGTTCTGCTCTCTAATCACAGCTAATAATGAGAATTAACATGGCACGGCTTCTCTGAGAAGGGACGTTAGCAGTTAGAATGGAATTAGTGCAGAGCCGCAATTGGGCTGCGGTGCTTTAACTCGTTCGGTTTGTGTGGAGGACAGCGCTCAGGAGCATCTGTGAACCGAAAAGCCCCCCCGGGGGAACATGATTTAGATTCACCACATAAAGCAATCTCACAGACTCGCAGGGGAAGATGTTATTAAAAGAATTACTGCGCTAAGCGGAGTACAATATGTGAAAATGAATTAAACATCTTTTAATCTACAAGCGCCCACAAAGTGTTTTTTCTTATTGAAACATTGGCTGTTTACGCAGCCGGTTTTAATAAAAAAAACGCTCAAGAACGTTAGCTTATCAAGAATGTCAGCTTTTCTTATTTCTGAGCATTTATATGAATGTATGAACTGCGTCGCTTGACATTTAGGAACCAACTTGTACCGTGGGCGGTCCACAACCATTATGTGTAGCTAAGAATGGATAAAAATTATGACACCCCAACCCCACTGGACGCCGTTGGGATGAACTGGAACAGCGACTGCACCCCAGACCTCCTCAGCCAACATCAGTGTCTGACCTCACTAATGCTCTTGTGGCTGGATGAACACAAATCCCCACAGCCACGCTCCAAAATCTAGTGGAAAGCCTTCCCAGAAGAGTGGAGCTTATTACACCAGGAAAGGGGAATAAATCTGGTATGGGATGTTCAACAAGCATATATGAGTGTGATGGGACAATTAGATACTTTGTACCATTATATTCATAAAGGTCTAGTAGTAGTAATCGAAAACAAAGTGTATCTTTATTTGTTTCAAAGGCCATATTTCCATCGAACTGTGGGCAGTTTTAGTGTTGTGCTGTAACATCTTTATGCAGCTGTACTGTGCATCATTGTGGTCTCCCAGAACCCAGAACCACCTCTTGTTCTCCCTGCTTTCTCCCATGACTAGTTTGTTGTACACATGCCTGTGACTTTATAAAGTCTTGTATGTGTGACTGCAACAATTCCTAGCAGTGCTTTTTTAGTTCCCCAGTCCTCCCCGTTTGGCCAATTCCTAGTTTCCTAGTCTCCAGTTCCTTGCGTTTCTGGAGTTTTCTGCTTTTGACCTCAGCCTGCCTGGATGTGAATGTGACTCTACCTCTGATTACGGCGACTCCCTGTGATCTGCCCCCATGCAGATTCTCTGCAGGATATTCACAGCAAGAAACGGCTAAATACAAAGACTCCGTGCATATCTACTACTGAGTGTCGGACTAACACGGGTTCTGTGCTTTGTACCAAAGATAGGAGTGTGTACCAAAGATATCTCCCTTTTCCAGGACAATACAGATTGGATTGTCTCGGAAAAGAGAGATACACACACCCGTATCTTTGGGTACGAAGCACAGGACCCAGGTGAGTATAACATGGTTGCAGTCAAGATCATGTTTACTGGTGAACATCAAGATGAGACCTGGACTAAAGAATACAAGAAAAACAAAGACCTGCTTTTTTGGCTCCACTTTTTTTTCCCCACTAACTAATAATTACTAACTAAAGAAATAAACTAAAACATATGGTCCAGAGCAGTTACACACAGCCTCAAGAAAAAATCTTCTTAAGATCAAGAGGCGCGCAAGTGGTACAACTTGCTGCAACGCTAGCATCAGGATATATGACCAATAACTTACTATGGAAAAAAAATACACTGAAAACAGAAAACGTTCTGCTTTGTGATACTGTACAGACTTTGTTTTTTTTATGTACAAGTTTCTCAGAAAGCAGAACTGGAGACATTCGTTTAGCCTGTTGCAGGGGCAATTTTGCGCAGGTGTCCCCAAGTTCTCAGCCTGTAATAACATCATCACAGGAAATCGCACGTTCACTTTCTTCACACTGAGTCTCTTCTCTTGAGCAAAGCATATTTAGAGAGGTGAGAGTGACTTTATACTGATTTATTCTCCTGGAGCTCTTGGGTTCCATCACCAGTTTCATCAGTTTTCATTTCATTATGCTTGTCCTGCCGAAAAATCCAGAGTACTCTGACCAGCTCAGCGTGGGTTTTGGTACCTATTCTGGTCAAACCATGACAAGCGTCCATTTCCACTTCACATCCATACTCGGTTTGTCCATTTTTGTCCCATGAGGCCCTTGGCCTCATCCTTTGCTGTGGTTTGCGTGCCATGTGCTGCTAGAAGGAAGCTAAGACCATGATGCAGGATGACATTAATGCACTACTGAATCTCAGCGCTAAAGTGAAATGTCATGTCCATTTGTGGAGTGGACTGAGTCACTGGGTAAGGGTCACACTCACACACACACACACACACACACTCTCTGTGTGTGAGAATGACTGGCACAAAAACATCTACCTAAGACTCTGTTTTTGATGATTATACCACTATGGACTCATATCATCGATCTTCTCTCATATTAATTTACTGCACCATTAACTTAATATATGTTTTCCACCTTCCATCATAACTAAAGAAATAAATAGGTGAAGAATTTAAAATGCGTTCCCCCAATGCATTAGTCATTTTCTCACCAGGGCACTTGGCAGCTTTCTCATGAATATTCATGCCTCTGCCCTGAAATAAGATTTTTTAAATGCACGCTAGTGTAATAATTTAGTACATTTAACTGAGGGATAATCAGTAATGAGCATTTAAATAATGTCAGGCTTTTCACACACAAATACAGGAAGTGGTGTGATGAAGGTCAGTGTGGTGCTACACCATCTCCTGACATAATCATATGAAAGCACACTCAGTGCCTCTCAGAAGAACCTCTCAGCTCCATAGTGTTTTACTCTTCCACAATAAGGATTCTTAATGTGTTGCTGAAAAAAGGATAACTTGATCTCATAAGAAATTTATACGAATATGTAGCAGTGAGGACAGTGTGGTTGGATTTTGTTTAGATTCAGCTGTAAGAAAATTCTTGACCAAAATCAAAGCAGGAATTCAGGGCATTGATTGCTGAGTGCCAGGATTTATAAAAAATAAAAATAAAAAAAAGTGTGTGTGTGATTAGGATTTTTATTTTTTTTATTTTATTTTTTTTTTGGGGTTTTTGGCTGCAGAATATTGATCAAAAAATTCCTCTTAAAAATATAAACAAATAAAAAATACTACTACTACTTCTAATAATAATAATAATAATAATAATAATAATAATAATAAATGAATGACTACACAAATTAACTTTTTTTGAAATGAAAAAAATGAAAATGAAAAAAAAAAAAACTTTCTTTAACAAGTTTATTTAAATGCAATTTCATTTAAATTGCAAGCACATTTGTTAATAATTTAAAATTTTAAATTGAACAGATTTTAGATTTTAAAGTCTGTTTAACTTCAGTTTGTGTTTTTTTGTTTGTTTGTTTGTTTGTTTGTTCATGTTTTTTTGAACATCCAGAAACTTTCTTTTTTAAATTTTTGAAAATAACTTAGAAAGCTTTTGAAAAAAAAATTAAAAAGTGGCACTGAAAAGCAAACTCTATAAATGATCACATGACCCTCACACACACACTCGCTTGATGAACATGCGAGGAACAGGTACACTGTCGGCACACGCTTCTTTCTCTTTCTCTTTCCCTCTTCGTGACAAGAATTAGTCTTTAACAGACGAGGGCAGTAGTTCAGGACTGCTCTCGATGAGCTAAAACATGTCTCTCTCCTGCAGATTCACTTATCACGCACGAGATCTCATCGCTAAGCATCTATTAGCGCGGCACGTTCCCCTGCTTTCACACTACTCTCAGAGCCATCTGCTCCAAGAGCTCGATTATTAGCTGCATTTGTCAAGATTAACTTGGTAAATATGTCACGATTAACTTGCGCTCGTGACTGGATAAAGCATTTTCCTGAGCACGTAAACAAACGAGCATCATAAACTGAGCTTTTAAACCCCAGACTGCTAAAAATGAAACTGGCCTGTTATTCACTATGCTTAAAGAGAGAGAGAGAGAGAGAGAGAGAGAGAATGTAGCGTTCCAACCTGAGATAAGTGACTTCTGTCAAAAATCTCCTCACGCTAGTACAGTTAAGTCAGGCTGAGAGAACAGCATGGAGCTAAAGCCCTGTTAGACGAAAGCTTTGAAGAACAGACGAAGCAGTCCAGAGTTTCTGGAGAAGCCGTTATTAACCACGTGACGAGCACACGCTTCCATCCTGCCTGCCGGTCCTGCGCTTTATTACGACTGGTGTTCTTCATGTGCTCGGAGTTATCATCACTGCTTTCAGCTAACGCTCACACACACTCTCACACTCACACATATACACACACACACACAGGGACACACACACACACACACACGGACACACACACGGACAAGAAAGAAAGACAAAAAGCAACATGCTGGAAAGAGAAAGAAAGAAGGAAAGAAAGAATGGTTAAAGAAACTGAAGTATGCAAAGAGAAAGAAACAGAAAGAATAAAGAATAAAAGATAAAAGCAACTTAAGTATGTAAAGAGAAAGAAAGAAAGAAAGAAAGACAGATAGACAGAAAGAATGAATAAATAAAATATAAAAGACTGAAGTATGCAAAGAGAAAGAAAGAATAAAGAATAAAAGATAAAAGAAACTGAAGTATGCAAAGAGAGAGAAAGAAAGAAGAATAAAGAATAAAAGATAAAAGAAACTGAAGTATGCAAAGAAAGAAACAAAAAAGAATAAAGAATAAAAGATAAAAGTAACTTAAGTATGTAAAGAGAAAGAAAGAAAGAACGAACAAATAAAATATAAAAGACTGAAGTATGCAAAGAGAAAGAAACAAAGAAAGAATAAAGAATAAAAGACAGAAACTTAAGTATGTAAAGAGAAAGAAAGAAAGAAAGAATAAAAGAAAAGAAACTGAAGTATGCAAAGAGAAAGAAAGAAAAAAGAATAAAGAATAAAAGATAAAAGTAACTGAAGTATGTAAAGAGAAAGAAAGAAAGAATAAAAGAAAAGAAACTGAAGTATGCAAAGAGAAAGAAAGAAAAAAGAATAAAGAATAAAAGATAAAAGTAACTTAAGTATGTAAAGAGAAAGAAAGAAATAATAAAAGAAAAGAAACTGAAGTATGCAAAGAGAGAAAGAAAGAAAGAAACAAAAACAAAGAAAGAAGAAGAATAAAGAATAAAATATAAAAGAAACTGAAGTATGTAAAGAGAAAGAAAGAAAGAAAGAATAAAAGAAAAGAAACTGAAGTATGCAAAGAGACAGAAAGATAGAAACAGAAACAAAAAAAGAATAAAGAATAAAAGAAAAGAAACTGAAGTATGCAAAGAGAAAGAAAGAAAGAAAAGACTAAAAAGGGAAAAAAGAAACTGAGATTATGCAGAAAGATGGATGGATGGATGGATGGATGGCTTGTCAGTGGGCGTGTTGCAGGTGCTTTGTGTTAATGTGTGAAGAGTGACACAGTGAGTGTTAATGAGTTTATACATGCGGATTATTAACCTCATTAACAGACTAATGAACTCAATATTTAAACATTATTTAAAAAAGCTGGTGCTCTCGTTCATCTTCTGCTCTCAGGATTCCACTTGTTTGAAAGAAGTGACAGTGTGTGTGTGTGTGTGTGTGTGTGTGTGTGTGTGTGTAAGGAGTGTGTAACACGTGCGTATGAGGAAGGAGAGCGTGTCAGATACGAACACTACACTGTTCATCGTTGCTCTCAGCACACAGCTTTTCCTCTCTAATCCACCTCCAGAGGAAAAAATATCCTGGAAGTTTATTCTGAGTGCTAGAAGATACAAGAAGCTGCTTTTAAAAAAAAAAAAAAAAGAGAGAGAGAGAGAGAGAGAGAGCAACCCCAGACCAGAGGCCTTGCTTTCTTTCTTCAGCGCGTCACTTGTGTAGCTCACGTGTTTACTCTTCATTTTCACGTCTGTCGTTCTCTGAGAACATCACGCCGCTTTCTCACTCTGCCACAGCTGTGCAACTAAAACAAATCAAACAATCAGAAGTCCAAAGAACAGAGCGATATAAAATAGAGTGAAATCATCAATCCTTCCATCTTTCCTTCCCTCCTTGCATCAATCGTTCCTTTCTTCCCACCTTTCTTAAGATCCATGCTGAATTCCCTCTTCTTTCTTTCCTTCCTTCAATCATTCCATCCACTCTTCCATCCATCCCTCCCTCCCTCCTTCCAACAATCCTTCCTTAAATCATTTCTTCCATCCATCCATCCATCCATCCTTACTTCCTTCCTTTCTTGGTTCCTACCTTCAATTCTTCCTTCCTTCCCTCTTTCTATTCTCCCTTCCGCCCTTCCACCAATCCTTCCTTGCTTTCTTTCTTCTATCCTTCCTTCAATCCATCCTTCACTTCTTCCCTCTTCTTTCCATTTTTCTTTCCATTCTTAATTCCTTCCTTCCTTCCATTCCCTGTTTTTATCACCATGTTCTTTGGATTTCAGCCCATTTTACTGGCTAATGTTACTTCCACTGCTGTGTCAGAGAGAGAGAAAAGCACAAGAGACAGATGAAAAGGAAGGAAGGAAGGAAGGAAGAAAGGAGTCTATCCCAGAGCTGAACATATATAAAAGACAATGTATTAGAATCAACAATATGAGCAACATTATAATCCAATAAGATAAAAAAAAAAGTCAACCAACAATCCACCAGCGTGTTTATAATGAATCTCCTGCAGGGGTTTTATCACATATAAACGACAGAAAAAAAAAAAAAAAAAAAAACAGCGCACATATCCACTGAATGACATTTCATTAAAACTGTGTCTCAGTGAACAAGTGAAGAAACAGAACGGAGGCAGTAAACCTTGTTATGCGACAGCATCGTAGTTCAGTTTTTTTTAAAAAAAAAGGATAAAAAGGGTTTTATTCTCAAAACATCACAAATTCAAGTGGAGATAATAAGCCAGATCTTGTACTGCTGAAGCGCGTGCACATAACGGTTCGAGGTGATGTGACATGCTTTTCTGCTCACCACGGTTGTAAAGAGTTACTATAAAAGTTACTTGCTTTCAGCCGTTCTTCTCTGATTTTCTCACAATCAAGACTGGCAGAAAAATCTGCATATTTTCTCTCAATGTAATTCTCTCTCTCTCTCTCTCTCTCTCTCTCTGTCTCTCTCTCTCTCTGTGTGTGTGTGTGTGTGTGTGGTGTGTTCAGGTCTGAAGGTGCGTGAGGTGATGATAAACGTCTCCCGGCAGCAGGTGGAGGATTTCCACGGCCCTGAGGATTACTGGTGCCTGTGCGTGGCCTGGAGTCACTTAGGCACGTCCAAGAGCCGCAAAGCCACCGTACGCATCGCCTGTGAGTCCTCAACACACACTCTCTCTCTCACACACACACGCACACACACACATACAGTGTATTGTGCTGAGTTCATACCAAAATTACACACACAGATTTAATTAGAACGAGCAAATTAATATAAACCTGTGATTTGCCGTGCAACCGGAACTACTTTCAGTTCTAGAAAATGAACCAACAGCCTTCTGACCAATCAGAATCGAGAATTCGGCAGCACTGTGGCGGCGTTACATATAAACGCGCCTGTAGTCTCCACCCCTTTCTTAACATGTGCAAAATGGCTTCCAGCATGATGTCTGTCGCAGTCAGAGTGCTGGACTTTGTGAAATAAATAATCGGGGGAATAATGTCTATTCTGAGAAGGTAAAGTGAGCGCAAAAACACGCCATACTTCATTATTAATCCTTCATTATTTATTGAAGGTCGTCCATAAAGAATCCGGGAGTGAGCTTGAGCAGTAAACGTCGAGAGAGTGAAAAAAATGCAGCGATGAGATACACGAGGTTTCCAAAGAAACACAAAACAGAGGCTTTTTTTTTTTCCCGTTTCTCTGAAAACTCGTCACTTTTTTTGTTTTGTTTTGTTTACTAGCGACATTCCTCTGTATATATTCTACCATTCAAAAGTTTGGAGTCTATATTTTATACATGTCATATATTCTTTTATTCACTAGAACTTTACACAGTGTAGGTTTCAATAATGTAAAGCACACAGCAGTTATTTTCAGATGTTTTATGTAGCAGTTCAACTATTTTAGCAAAGGAATATGTTATTAAATGCTAAATAATATATCGGGATTATTTATGTATAGTAGTCTGCCTCGAGGTGAGATCACTGCTTTCTGAATATTCATTTTATTAGAACGTTGCTCTACATCATTCAGCATACATTTCAACTTTCTATATTTTATTTGATTTATATATTTTTTTCCAGCTGAACCCGTGATCTGTGAAGTTGCATATATCTGAATCGGTTTTTATCCACAATGAGCTTATCACACTCTCCTGCCCCATGAGTCACTGGTGTCAAACTCCAAACTTTCTACTGAGGCTAAATCTGGCCTCAATTTATTTGTGCGTCACAAATCTACAGAAAATAATCCTGGAAACGGTCCGTACGAGGCAGCACCTCATGCCAAAATGGATTAAATATCTATAATATTCTTCACCTCATTACTAGACAAATGTTTTTTTTTTTGTTTGTTTGTTTCAGATCGTTTTTTGCTCATTTCTATCATTTGTTTAAAAAAAAAAAAAAAAGAGAAGCAAAATGATCTGCCACTAGAACAAGACAATTTGAAATTTTCCGTTTGAATTGATTAAAGATATCTGGAAATTTATTAGAATCTGATAAAGAGAAATATTAGAGAAATAGTAATTATAAATGTAATGATAAAAAACAACAGTAGAAACTTTATTAATATAGTATTTATTAATATATTTAAAATGCAAAAATAAATAAATAAATAAATAAACAGTTGGTGAAAATACAATAGTAAATAGGCAAATAATAGAAATGCTATATATATATATATATATATATATATATATATATATATATATATATATATATATATATATATATATATACAGTGTATGAAAAATATATGAATCAAAATGTGTAAAAATGGAATAAAAGTACAATAATTAACAGATAATAGCTAGTTAAATGCTACACCTTTTTAGAATTGGTGATAGATGACAGATTTGTTAGGGTATGTGTATAGAAATAATGGAAAAGTGCCACTTTTCACCTCTTTTTAAGTTTCACAGTATGTGGAATATGGAGAAGGCAAGCACTAGATCTTATGCCGCATCTGACTTTGAAGTTTGGAATGATGTCATTTCCGACCTCTATGCGTTCCAGGGCCAAATTGGGAAAAAAAAAAAAAACATGAAGAGACGCCTCCATGTTCATCTTTTGTTAGCAACAAGCTAGCTGGCTAACTGCGATGAGTGACTCGTAAATAGTGAACAGTTTAGTTAGTGTTATAGATTAAACAAGCGGATATGTCTGTATGCTGATTGGTCTAAAGTAAATACTTGTATATACTGTATAGCACAGTAAAGGTAAGTGCTACGAGCAGCCATGTTGACTTGACGTCACTTGCTGAACTCAGACTGGAGGGGACTTGTCAAGTAGGAATTCCAAGTCGAAGGTGGTGTTTATTTTGTTTTTTTTCCCAGTTGGAGGTCGGAGTTGCGAGTTATGACCTTTAATTATGGCAGGGTACTAAATCATTAAGCAGTTTTAGAACACACACAGCACAGTGACTTTATTCATTATAGAAACGGAATGACGTATGAATGAATCCGCATCTGATTCATGAAACCGAATCAGACGAATCAAATGATTCGGCTTCATCTGAGCAGAAGCAAGCTCACTCCCACTAATCCCTTATTTTACTTGTCATATACAAACGACGAATCATCCAGAACTGAGAAAAAATACATTTCAGTGAAACTGATTTAGAGGCAAAGTTGTTTGAGGCACATAAGTGTCTGCTACTGAATGGATATTATATGATGAAAAACATTAATTCAGACTTCAGAAACTTTTACTGCTGCCAGGTTTAAATTCTGAGGAAATAAATTGAACAAATCCACCCTAGTTTTCGTAACAGTGAGCCTCATGGTGCATTAAATTACCCTGTCAATCCAGCATCAGTTGTTAATTTCATATTTCACTGTTTGCTTTTTTTTTTTTTTTTTTTTTTTTTTTTTGCTTAGACATCCTGCGTCTGGTGTTTTTTTTTTTCTTTTTTCTCCTGTAGAGAGCGTTTGTGTCACTGCGTCCTCTCAAAACAGAAAGAAAGGCGTTTCAGGCGTGTAGAGTGTGTTTCAGTGTGAGCGGCTCTGATCCGAGAGTGTAGGAGAGAGAACTGAACACTGAACACTGCAGAGCTGTCAGAGATACTGAAATACACACAGCTACTCAAAGCACTGTTTTTTCTCTCTCTCTCTCTCTCTCTCTCTCTCCCTCTCTCTCTCGCTGTGTGTGTCTTTGCTTTTTCATTTCATTCTCTTATGCTGATGTTAAAAATATGAGAGACTCCAGCTATAGTGACAGATTTCACCGTTTTTTGGTTTTGTATCATTCTGCAATCAACACACACACTACACGACACACAAACCACACCACACACACTTTTATTATTATTGTCACAAATCCCATGGGTTTCAATCAGCGATCCCCACTTTTGTGAAAAAAAATGACTTCAGATCAAAACAAACATGGTGGACGACACTTCAGCTTGGCTGTCATCGCTCATATTGCTTTATACCACAGCGCTGTTGAATTCTCAATCCTGATTGGTCAAAAGGTGTTGATTAATTTTCTAGAACAACACAATGCAAATCACAGGTTTATATTAATGCGCATGTTCTAATATGTTTTTCTAGTAACTTTTTCTTATTACTAAGAAATGTGTTCTTATTTGGTGAAGTTATCTGTAAGGAGATGTTTATTTAATATTTATGGAAGGAGTCTCCAGCGTCAGCGCTTTGCAACAGTCTGTAACTTTAAGTTAAGTTGAGAAAAGGGGGTGGGGATTCCTGTGAAAGTCCTGTTATGACGTATTTGAGTCATATATTGTCTCGCTCTCTCTGCAGACCTCCGTAAGAACTTTGAGCAAGACCCACAGGGGAAGGAGGTTCCCATCAGGGGCATGATCGTTCTGCACTGCCGGCCTCCAGAGGGTGTGCCTGCTGCCGAGGTATTGTGTGTGTGTGTGTGTGTGTGTGTGCCTTTCTCTCTCAATGTATTTTGCTGGCTGGTTGCTGATAGATAATATTTAACTTGAGCACATGCCCTGAGGTTTAATCATGCAGAGGTACACAGTAGGGGTCATGAACACACACAGATGACAGGCACGTAGTGTGTGGGTGCAGTGAGGTTAGACTCTCAGCAGGTTGTTAATCATGGCTGAAATGGAGGTGCCATGTCACTTTCCCCTTCTATGAGTGCACTTCGGCTCTTTTGTCTACATTACAGCACGTAACTGTCTTACTCCTCTCACTCTGCTGAAGGGTCATGCGCACCTTTTGCTTTCACTGTGCATCAGTTTATCACTGCAGTAAGATTTTGTGGGCTCATGCAGGCAAATCCAGGAACTTAAATCATAAAAAGGACAAGTACATCACACAAATCTATGGGACTAGGGAACTGAGTCAACTAGGTAACTAGGGCTAGAAACAAGAAATCCAGGACATCACTGGAAAAACAAAACATTCAGACTTTGCAAAGGCTCGAAAGGACGGGGTGGAACTAGTTCTACCAATTAGAGAAGGCAAGGCTAATGAGATGGGGGCATGTTCAGGGCAGGGCTGTGAAAAACAGGAAGCAGGAATGACAAAGTAAGACTGAAAAGTCTACATCTACACCTGTACTTCTGTACTACACCTGTACTACACTGTAAGTGTAGAGCTGTGCCTCAATTCATATGCTTCTACACTATTCAAGATGATTGGTGAGAGTGAATCCATCTAAAAACTGTCCAGTAAAATGAAACATAGATGTAGCAGAGCCAGCATTCATTCATTGGTGGGGGTTGCAGTGGCAACAGGATGAGAACATCAGCCCAGACTTCTCTATCCCCATCTCTGGCATAATGTCTGGCATCCCCAGACATTCTCAAGCCAACTGTGAGATGGAATCTCTCCAGTGAGTCCTGGGTCTCCACCGGGGTCTCCATCCAGTGGGATGTGCCAGAGACAGCTCTGGTGAGAGCTGACCAGGGGACATCTTTGTAAAATACCCAAACTACCTCAACTGACTCCATTTGGAGAGGCAGTATCTTCTGGGGAGTCTCTGATCATGGAGAGTAAGCCCAGCATCCCTACACGGGAGCGTCATTTCTGGTGCCTGTACTTGCAACTGTATTTCACAACTTGTGACCACAGGTGAGGATTGATGACTGGTGACCTTGTTGGATTGTGTAGTTTGGTGAACCTCAAGGCTATGTCACCAGGAGCTTAATCCTCCCAACAGGGCCTGACTTGGTGATCTGAGGGTAGACTTACAGATCTATCTAAGGGTAGAGGTCAGACAAAGAGTGATCCTAAAGATGACCATGAAAGGTACAAACAAGACAGTGTACCCTGCCTGGATTAGGGTTACCAGGTCAGGGGGTAGTGTCTGCAGATGAGCACCTGGTGACCGGTCCACCGATGAAACCCGATTGAGTTCACCCCAATATGGCGACATGGAGCCATCTTGTGGGCTCACCACCTGCAGGATGAAGGGTGAGTGTCAGATGCAGTGTCATTGCTGGCTTAGTTTGCTAGCTAACATGCAGTCTGGCACTGTAGATCACACTACATATCATTTGTCTTCTGCACAACACTGATTTGAAAAGGTATTTATCAGCATCTTGTACAAACCAATTAAAACTATGTATCTTTTAACTCTTCTGTAGTAAGGTTCCACAAATGACAATGGGGTGAAATAAATAGTGGACATCCACAAAACGAAGTTAAATGGAACATTTACTCCTGCATTTGTGCCTTGTCTCTGCTCTAAAGGGGGATTGTAGCGGGCAGTAACATAAATGGAATTTTACTTTTGGGTAGAAATAAGAAAAATTTGCCTGACACCAAACCAAATTAGCAATGCGCAAGCGTTATGACACTAAATTACTCTTACGCGTGCACCAAAATAAAGCCCATACATGGAATACATTAGACCAAATTCAGTCCAAGCATTTTGTTATTATTCATGCATCCCAGTGTTGCCATGGCATTTTTGGCTCTGCAGGAGAGCCCAGGGGCTGCAAATATGAACCAATACAGAAGATTTTTTTTACACACTTGAGCGCCACAATGGACATACTGTGCAGGAGAATTGGAGTGACCTTTAAAGAGATATAAGAGTTCCTGATGTGAGCTATTACAGCTATCCCTGAAGATCAGGGTCAGCCAATCAGCATTGCTCTAACAGAGTGAGTGTGGTATAACTTGTTATTTTACTGACATTATCAGTCCAGAGAATGTAATGAGTTTCAACCTGTGGTCTTTATTACGCCATAATATTACGGGTAATGTCTATATGCTTGAACCCTAAAGAAATGATTGTGTGGCACCCAAAGGTCAGAGGCAGTAGGCTTCCTCGTATTGTCAACTGGGGCCATGTGTTCACCATGTTTATAAGAAGACTCCATATGAACATCACAGTTTAGTGATTTTGCAGGTCAAACTGTTCAAAATAGCTCAGATTTAACGAGGTGTTGTGCATGGTTGATGTTTCTCATTATAGAGAAACCCATTAAAGTTAGGCTAGTGGTCAGTCCTGAGTGTAATTTAGATGGAATGTTAGTTGTATAGAGTTATTTCTTTGTCATTTACACATCTAGACATTAAAGGGAAATGTTGATATGCCAGACAGTTTTATCTTGTTTTGTTACTGTAGCATTACATCAATGGATCAGTGCTAGCTATCTAAGTCATTAGCCTCTGTCCTTAGCTAGCTTATGCTTGTTATCTAGATTTCCCAGTTGCCTAGCAACAGTGTTCTCGTTACTTTAACCAACTAAACGGTGAGCGTATTGTTTGTTTGCCTTCCCATGTTGCTAGCACGACTGTGAAATGCAGTGATGATCCATAATCTGCCAGTTTGTGGTTGAGGAGCAGAAAACTCAAAAATAGTGGAACATAGAAATCAGGAAAATGGAAAACTCTTTGCCAAGAACACAAACAAGAAGACAGTACAGGCCATTCTGGGGGTTTGGTTATAAATTAAAACATTATCAGACTTTGGCTTAACCGCTAAAACGGCTACTTGCAGACAGAAATGCACAAACTATAACGAAACACATTCAGACTCCATCTTTAACTGACAATCATGTGATTATTATGTGTTTTAATGGGTTTTTATTGTGTTTTAATTGAAAAAGTCCTTTTTTTCAATACAGAAATACAGAAATACAGAACTGTTTCAGCCTTGGTGTGCAATTTTTCCAAAAAAGTATCGCCCATCTAATACACACCATGTGTGTGGATGTCGTTAAAAGAAGATGACACTTAAGAGTGTGTGTGTTAGGAGTGTTACCAATTGAATTAGACATGAATATTTGTGAATATATAAAGATGGCATTTAGACATATTTAATATTTATGAGAATTTCTCAACAGCTGAAAATAATTTGTTTGGTTTTAAGAATAAATTAAAAGTGTAACATCGCATTTATAGAGTATGCAGAAAAGACTCTTTTGGGTCCAATTACAGATACATTTCTTCCTCCATGATCAAGCAGTAAACCAAGGTCTTCTGAAATCAAACTCAAAACCACACAGAGGGCAAAGCAAGTCAAGTGTAAAGTCCTGTGAGGGACTTTTCATTTTTGAGAGCTACCTTTAAGAAATAAAGATTAAAACAGAACAACACAGTGCAGAGATATGAAAGCTCAGATCAATAAGCTCGAGCAAACCTGTGCTGGACTGGAGAAGACAATATGAAGCAGATGGATGCAGGATTGCTTGTCTTTTCGTCCTTGGGCCCTGGTGTGCGGCTTTTATTTACTTTTACATATGAGCTACAAGAGCAGTTTTGAAATTCAGAAAGTTATAAACTGCCAAATGTAGATCCATTCACCAAAATGAACGACATGCATGCACATTTATCTTCATGGTGACATTTTAGGAGATGCTGATATGCTAACTATATCGTATAAAAAGCGGTCACCTCACACATCACACACAGAAGGCTGTCTATAAATCACATCTTGCATAGGAGTCAGAGTATTGTCTTTGTTTTTTTTTCACCGCTAGCTCAGGCGTCTGCATTGGCTCATCGCGTATGGGACTGAAAAAGGTTTTTTTGCCGAGGTCTGTTAGCCATCTGCGTCAATATTCCTTCTGCACGTAACAAATGTATGGCTGAAATCTTCACAGACATATTGCTAGTAACGGAATTAACGCCGACGACACACTCAATCTGCTCACAGTTTGGAGGGAATGCTTATGCGTCGCCTAGGCAACCTCGGCAAGTGGGCGTGCAAAAGTGTCCTGTCGTGTAGAGAAACATGAAAAGTGTCTGAAAGTGTCTGAAGGAGCCTCTGGGGTGGGATCAGGTGGATGAATGAGGAAGAAGAATGGAAGGGAGGAAAGGTGAGGGGAGGAAAAGGGAGTATGGAAGAAGAGAAAAATAAGTCCAAATTGGCAGATAAAGCTGTTTATACAAGTTTAAGCCACAATAAAATATTTTGAAAGAATTAATGTTTTAAAATCCTTTGATTTAGAACATTCAGACTGAGCTTTATGGAGCAAACCAGTGTGTAAATCTCCAAGGAAATTAATTCATGCATATTGATGCTTACTACCGAGGGCAGGTTTTTAAAATCCGCTCCTTGTTGTCCAGCCTCTGCATGTTCAGCGGGAAATCACGAGGGAAAGTTGATCTTAAAAACAGGACTGAAGCACGTATAATGACCTTTTAGTACAAATATATCAGTGTTACGCTGGGGGGGTCGACGTTGTTCCAGCTGTACTTACAACATGAGGCAATGAATAAAGAGCATAACACCTTGTAACACATTATAAACTGAAATATAAATGAACGTTTTCTATTTTAAGGCTTGGATGCATCACACAGTCAGTTCAAACCTCACGGGTTTTGGTCAGCAAAATCTGGGCTGTGAGAAATCCCTCAACTTGGAATTCCCAATGGGAGGTCGACATGAATGCAGAATAAGCAAGCGAGGTTAGCGAGTGAGGGAGGAGTGGGGTATGTGTGTGTGTGTGTGTGTGTGTGTGTTCTAAAAGGATTCCTATCACAGGTTCTGAGGTACAGAACTTAATCGCAATAATTATTCTGATAAGACATTCAGCAACACAAAACCACACTGAACACCCCCCACCCCGTGCGCGCTCACACACACATACACACACACACACACACACACTCACACTAGATGTGTTAATCAGTTATAATCTCACTGTGTCTCTTTCTCATGTATACACACACTTTCTCATTTGCCACTCAGTGAAATGGTGCTTCAGGATGTGTCTTTGCTGCAATCTTGCCTAATGAGAGCTTAAAGTTTCCCATGATTCTCTACTCACAGGGTGTGAAACCTTAGCAACACATATACCTCAGCTGGAATGTGAAGCTCGCTTGAAAGTTTGGCATTTGGTGTCCTAATAAGTGCCTGGAGTGTTAAAGAAAATGAACCTCGGCTGTGTCTCATTCACGGATTCAGCTTTGTTTATTTATTAGCAACAGCGCTGCAGGTGGAAAGTTCATTGAACCACATCTAATGTGCACCATGCAAGATTTCCCAGCGTGCTCTCAGACTAATGATAAGGACAGTAAGATAGAAGCCAGCAGGAACTTGACTAGAGTTGCAGGACAACCTGAAAGCAGCAGGAACAACACTTAAACAAAGAGCAATAAGCAGTGAAGTGTACCTCAATCACCTTCATTCCTACACCTCTGCTAAAAAAAAAAGAAGGACAGAGATGTGCATCTAAAACAGGGGTGTCCAATCTTATCCATAAAGAGCCGGTGTGGGTGCAGGTTTTCATTCCAACCAGGCAGGAGCCACACCTGATTCCACCTGTTTAATCAGCTGACCTTGGCTTTCAGTAGACTCAGGTGTGGTTTCAGCAGGTGACACATGATGAGTCTCACCTGGGTCATATAACTGGCAGTCTACTTATTTGTGTCTCTGTGTGTTTTCAGTTTTTTTTTCCCCATAACCCTGTGAGCGAGAGAGAGACCGCTTGGCAGAGGTTGCGAAGCACACACAAATACACAAACAAACACACACACACCGTGAAGCGTGAACTTGAACCTGATGGAGTTAAAGCGAGTTTTGTGTTTCCTGTTGAGTTTTGAAAGTGCGCTGGAAAACCACACCGCGGTTCTACAGTGTACAAAATCAAAAGACATTATAGATCTGGTTTGAATAAACAAGAATAGAACTCTTCCTGTATCATGAGGCAAAAAAATGAAAGACGCACCCCTTCTTGAAGGCCGGTTACGTTTCTGTGGGATGGTTCTCAAGATGGCGTAAAAGGTTTCTCCCAAGGGGACGAGTGTGCGTTTAAAACATGGGCAGTATGTGTCATGTAAATGGCCGTAACACCCACACACACACACACACACACACACACACACACACACACACACACACACTGTAGCCGTAGCTGAAAATTGCAATTATTTATCTCTATCAGGGAACGTGAAAGGACGTCAATCCTCAGGGTAAATCCAGACATCTAGCTGAGGACCTGAAGACATCATGAAATGGCTGCGTAAATAAATGAAAGGAATTCCGGGATAATCCAATTGTGTCCTTTAGTGCCGGGACCAAGGCACTAATGGCATCTAGTGGATGCTGCATAATTGAAACAAATGTGCCAATTAGACTGTCATTTCTCACATCGTCTGCCACACACTTAGCCTGGCTAATTTGTGTCTGTCGCCTCACACCTCCATCACCTTTCTCTCTCTCTCTCTCTCGCTCTCTCTCGCTCTCTCTCTGTCTTTTTGTTTTCTTACTTTCTTCCTTTTCTGTCTCTCTCTATCTCTTTCTCTCTTTCCTCCCATCTGCTTTCTCTCTCCTCAGCACATCTTTTCATCATTAGCCCAGAGCCGAGAGGGAAAATGAGAGAGACCGATAGAGAGAGAGAGAGAGAGAGAGAGAGAGAGAGACATGCACCAGCATGCAGAACAGTGAGGGGAACTCGGCCTTCACGCTGCATTAATTGCCGCTTTTAACTCCCAGATTTCCCAGATGGAGAACTGATGAAAACACAAAGACAGAAAGACGCACAACTTCAGGCACAAGACCTCACTGCCAGCCTCAGATTCATTTATTCATTATTTGAATTTTGCTTTAATTAATCCGCGACCCTGACCAGGATAAAGCGGATACTGAAGATGTATGAATGCATGATAATGAGAGCTCCGATTCGAGCGCGAGGACCTTCTGATCTCATCAACAGCTCTTCTTTTACATCTCATTTCTTTTTCAGTGTTTAAGCAGCCGCCATGAAGTGGCAGCGGTCATTCCAGCCGATACTTGATATTGATTTAATGATGTCACTTGACGTATTGTGTGTGAGTGTGTGCGCGCGTGTCCTGTAGAGGTAGGAGTCCGGAAAACACTACATGTAAGGAGTTACGTACTCGGAGTCATGCTGTTATAGGAAAATAATCAATCATACAGTGTGCTTTTTATCTGTTTACAGTTGCATTTAATGTTTCGGAATGTCCGCGAAAACAAGTTAGTTCCTGTTCTATGGCAGCTGTGCACAGATGTTCCCTCACCAGCCTGTCCTGATGAGAAGCCTCGTCAGTGTGAATGGGACGTGCAGATAACCACCAGGAGAGGTTTTATCCAGACAAATCTTCATAATGATAAATTTCAAAATCCGGGAGTGTATAATAATAAATTACAGCCACCACGGACGTGCTTGTGCATGAGCTCGTCTTCATTATGCTAATTAATGGCTTTCATTCATTATTAGCCAAAAAAGAAAGCAAGATCCAAACCAGGGAAAGCAAATATACAAGTGTTATCTGTATTATAACAGAACGGATGTAACGTCTACTAATAATCAATAACGATAATAAATCAATTGGTTATATGAGATAAGTAGATCATCTCTTTTAGATCTTTACACACCCAGATCTGCACGTGTGTGTGTGTGTGTTATTTAGTGATTATGCTAATGAGAGGGTGGGGACAGTACACTCTGTAGGAGCGCCCTGAAGTGACAGAAGCGGCGCCGGGGTTTACAGACGCTCAGCTGGGAATGACTGCAAACTAAATGCCATAGAATTAAAATGCTCCACTATACAGAGGATATCACAGTGTGTGTGTGTGTGTGTGTGTGTGTGTGTGAGAGAGTGTGTGTGTGTGTGTGAGAGAAAGAGAGACTTCTTCAGACTTTAATCAGCAGGATTAGACCAATTTGTATCTATCTATCTATCTATCTATCTATCTTCTTATCTTTCTATCTAACTATCTATTATGATTATTTATTTATTTATTTATTTATTTATTTATTTTGTAATTTGTACATTAGTACACACGTTTGTACTGCTTTGCTGATTTTTTTAAATTGATTAAAAATCAATTTTTTTAATGTGGTACTTTGTTAGAAGGAACTTTGTTAGAGTGAGACTTCATGAAGCAATTTCAGCCATAATTAGACGAAGAATAACAATCACCGGACTCATAAAACTTTGTCCGATTTAGAATAAAAATATCGAGATTTGAAAGAATCGACTCACAAGTCAAATGAACTGACTCGCTGAAAAGAGCCAGAATTCCCAACACTACTGGTGAACTGTCTTAACTGTGCATATTGAACTGTGTATAGTAAAGATTCTAGAGATTCAGATTCTGTCTCTCTCTCTCTCACTCAGGTGGAGTGGTTAAAGAACGATGAGCTGGTGAGTTCGCTCGACGACGACAACATCGACACTCGAGCCGACCACAACCTGATCATTAACGAAGCACGACTCTCCGACTCTGGGAACTACACCTGCCTGGCCAGCAACATCGTTGCCAAGAGACGCAGCGCCACGGCTACTGTGGTCGTCTTTGGTGAGACACATATACACACACACACACACACACTTCCGTGTGGCCATGATGCCATGAACCTCTGTTTTCTGTTTCAATACTGATTGCACTTAATGGTGTTCATCTGCCCATATGGTTGTACGTCATACATTAACGTAGAATATTTGAGTCCTGAGTAGAAGTGAGAACTCATTCCCAATCCTGCATTCACATTCACATTCACGTTCCTACTAGCCAAGACACCACTGGTAGTGTTTTCAGTGTCAAATGGCGTGACACTTGCTGCGTATAATTAGCTAGCGCTAATCACCAACATTGGTGTTTATCCTGCAGCGTTGTGTCTAAAGTGTAGGAATTTAAAGTGTTGATCTCTGAGGGAGTTTTTTTCCCCCCCAAGAGTAACTCAGCATAAAGCTGGGAATTGAGACTCCGATTGTAACTGCGTGGACGGCGTTAGCGCTGAAACAAAGCACTCTCACACTGTGATTTAATGTCTTCTAAGCATTTAGTGCTACATTAAGAAAAAACTTCAACTCACTTAATGGCAGTGTTGCTTTCTACTAAATAAAAGCCACTGGCTATTTAGCATTTAGTAGCAAACCGCTCTCCATTAGCATTTATCGTTAGCCATGTTAGCGTTTCTGAGTATAATATTTATGCTAACGAGAAATCCTCGATCCCCTCAGCGTGTTCACTCAGAAATGAGAAAGCTTGTGGAGGGACAAATGTTTATGGTTTTTCTCCATGAATGCGCGGTAATCTTAATCCTTAATGCTATAGCCCAGAGAGTCAATTACAGCGCAGCATTAAAAATCAATACGTCTTTATAAACGTGGAGGCGTGAAGCTGCTCCGTCTTAATCCCATTTCAACACGCACCGTGTGCTCATCCATCACTCACACAGTCCCGAAACTACGCTCAGACACCACTGCTAGCACAGAGACCAGAGCCAGGACGGTGTGTGTGTGTGTGTGTGTGTGTGTGTGTGTGTGTGTGTGTAAGAGAGAGAGAGTGTGTGTGTTCAGATGAAGCTCCACATCTGAAGCCCTTCTGAAGTTCTGAAGAGCTTCTGTTCTTCTTTAGTGGAACAGCCCTAACATCACAAACCTGTCTGTCCGTCTGTCTCACCAGCTCTCATGCTGTCTGTCCGTCTGTCTGTCTGTCGATCTATTTATCTATGCCTCTGTCTGTCTGTCTGTCTGTCTGTTTATAGCTCTGTTTATCTGGTTGTCTATTCCTCTATCTATCTGTCTATCTGTCCTTTAGTCTGGCTGTCTATTTATCTATACTCCTGTCTGTCTGTCTGTGTCTCTATCCCCTTGTCTGTCTGTCTTTCTTTCTGTAAATCTCTTTATTCCTCTGCCTGTCTGTCTCTCTGTCCCTTTGTCTGTCTGTCTATCTATCTGTCTTTTAATCCCTTTGTCTGTCCTTCTGTCTTTCTGCCTCTGTTTTTCTATCCCTTTGTGTCTATGTCTGTCTATCCACCAATCAGTCTATCTGTCTATCTATCTGTCTGTCTGTCTGTCTGTCTGTTGTGTCTGTCTGTTGTGTCTGTCTCTATTTAGTTAGAACCTGTAGTGTTTTTTGCTATACACTGTACAGTTAAGGTGTAACAGCGCTGCTGGTTGTCGTTGGTAACGGCATGTCTTGTTCTGCTTTATCCCTCATCAGCAGCTAATTCTCTCTCTCTCTCTCTCTGTAGTGAACGGAGGCTGGTCTCTGTGGACGGAGTGGTCTCAGTGCAGTGTGGATTGTGGGAGAGGAGTACAGAAGCGCTCTCGGACCTGCACTAACCCGGCTCCGCTGAACGGAGGAGCGTTCTGCGAGGGCATGTCCGTACAGAAGAGCACTTGTAACGCACTCTGTCCTGGTCAGCGCTCCTCTACACCTTTACCTACACACTCCTATAAAGCCCGACTCTAACCATCCATCACTTGTTCATTCCTCACTGCCGTGCTTCAGACTCGAGGCTGTGAGATCACACAGACGTGTTTCACTAAATGTCAGAAAAGGAAGTCGAGAAAAGGAAGTGTTTTATTTAAACACGAATAATAGTTACGTGTAGAAGGAAGAGAAGAAGTGATGTGTCACCAAACACACATAGTGATGAGGAAGCACAAACTGTCACCTCTTCTCTCTCAACTGTCATCTCTTTACACCAATATTTCCACCTCTAATTTCGGAAGATGAAAGCTAAGATTTGGAAAGCGCTAACTAGCAGCTATACACAGTCATTCCTCCACCAGCCTTTTTTTTTTTTTCTTAGCTAAAAAAAAAAACAATGCAAAATCATAAAATCAGTGTCAGAAAACTTACTTACTGTTACAAAGCTCTGACACTGGAGACTCCTTCCAAACATGTTAAACATCTCCTTGTAAAAAACATCACCAGATCAACTATTACACGTTTTTCTTTGTTAAACAACAGCACGTTTTTAATCTGTGCATTCTTTATCTTAGATTATGTGGCACATCCACTATTGAAGTATCTATGGCTTGGGTGATTCAACTTTTCAGATAGTTTTAGACAGTTTTTTTAGACAATGTGCACCATTTGGGGATTGATTCCTACAGATATGAATAGAATTCGTGGTGAACTGACAGCTAGCGTGCTATAATGACTCTGTCCTGCACTTAATCCTGGAGGACAGAGGAAGGAAGCAGTGCCCGTCTAGCAGACAGTCTGCAGCTGCTCATGTCCTGTCCCCGTTTTCACGCAAATGAATTAGTTCGGGTCCCTTTGAGCGCCAGTGGACCCGGCCGTGACCCACTTCTCAGCATTATTTTAATAATCACCTCGCTCTCCGAGCCGCGGCAGGCAATAACCTGCTGATTTAATTGCCTCGGTTCCTTCTCTCTGGGAAAGCAGCTTAAAACTCATATTTATATACGAGCCGCTTCATCACGCCGCACTCATTTGAATTATTACCCGCTAAAAAAAAAGGGAAGGTAATTTTAAAGCATGCCGGAGCGTTTTATTTTATCGACGTCTTTCCAAATGAAGTCGTTTAGCCTCGGACTCCTTTAAGTTAAGACGATTACGGCGATTATAGCTTGTTCTAGGAACGAAAGAGCCGCTGTTGTTTTCCTGATTTTTCACTAAGAGTCACGTTCACTGAGAGCTCCAGTCGCATTGCTCATTCCTCAGAACGGCTCTGCGCGACGGTGGCAGCAATTGGCTCGTTTGTTTCTGCAGAAAGCGTTTTCGCAGTGTTTCCATCGATCATCTCCGCCCTCCGCGTAAAACAGACGTGATGTATGAATTGCCCGCAACATCTGGATCGCTATAAACATTTGTCTTTTTTGTGCAGGCTTTGACTATATGCCGCACCGAAGATTCCAAAGACTCGAAAGCCAGATCAATTTGAATGTCGCCGGTTCTTTATTCTCATTTCGTTTTGCTTTATTGACCACGTTTTGTGAACGAGAAAGGCTTATAAATCAGATACAAATTTTTAGCACAGTTGAAGTTTCCAGCCCGGCTAAAATACGGCACTGGGTCTGTCCCAAGACAGTGATTTCATAGCCCAGTGCTGTTTAGAATTCATCAGACACATTAGTGAGACATGTTACATCGAGCAAGCAACATACAGCACCTGCTCTTAACACCTGAAACCTGCGCCACATTAGCACACAAACATCATTTGCATTTAGATGAGCAGGGAAGGAGCCTCGCTCGGCCATGGAGAGCTTTACGAACTTGCAATGTAATAACTACGTAATTGTTTCCTCTAGGGCGCTCTTACGCGTGATGCTTCTTGGCAGCGCTCGAGCCGTGAGCGTAACATGTGGCGCAGTCAGATTGGCTAATTTAAACTCAACGCTCCCCCAATGAAATCATCCACGTGATGCATGGAGATTAAAACGTTCACAAGCTCCTTGTTTGAGAGATCTGGTCTGCTGGGAAAATTGAGGGCTTCTCTTAGTTCTCATTCGTTTGTTGGTTGAGCCTCAAATAGACCACGTGAGAGAGATTTGATGAAAGTGACAGGAGGGACATGTGCGATCAGCCTGGTGATTGGTGAATGTAAACGTTTACCCAGGCTTTACCAAAGATTAGCCCTGCGCACTTTACATTGAAAGTGGGCTAACTTTATCTTCGTTTGAAAGTAATGACGGATTTGTGTACCCTATGACTTTACATTGGTCTTAACCTTAACCCATGTGTCCTCAGTGGATGGAGGATGGGACGAGTGGAGCGAGTGGACGGCGTGTAACGCCCAGTGTGAGAGGCAGAGGTGGAGGGAGTGTACCGCTCCTGCTCCTCGCAACCGCGGAAGAACCTGCGAGGGCAAAGGTCATGACATGGAGAACTGCACCGGCGACCTGTGCACTCAAGGTAAAGCCTATTTGGGATCATCATCATCATCATCATCATCATCATCATTTAGCCATTTTCTTCATTGCTCTGTTTTCCATCATCCCATGGCATGATGTTTTAGTTTTAGATCTCCTTTCCCATACAGTGGCATATGCTATTAAACCCTGAAGTCATGCTCTCTTATATAAACTCGCATAAACTTTGCAAACCTGTGTGACAAAAAATTTTGGCAAAATTAATGATGTCCAATGGTATAACTGCTATACAACCCAAAATGGCTGCTATATGTATGTATGAGAAATTTCAAGCTTACAAGTAGCTTAATGTGTATAACTTGGTTTTAGTCTCTAAAACATCACCATATCAACACCATATGAACAATTTTTGCACCTTCTGACCAGTCAGACTCCAGAATTCAACAGTGTTGTAGTTGTAGAGTGAAATTAAAGGCTCATTCCAAAAAAGCACAGTTTTCACAAATCGAGGCTAAGCATTGTAGCTGTTGCCTCAATCCACGCCTTCTCGGCGAGGTTTGTTCTGCGGTCCTCCGTCTGTGGGCTGAAGCAAAGTGTCTCGGTGCCATCTGTCAGCGCATCCCGACTGTAATGATGCCATGCATCATTATCTCCAGCTGATGTTGGCACAGCCAGCATTTGGACCTCACTGCATGATCTGAATCTCCGAGTGCCTTAGTTAAGTGATTCGGGGGTGCTCTCTAATTCAGTATCTCTCTCTCTCTTTCTCTCTCTCTCTGTGTGTCTCTCTGCAGATGGGAAGATGCTGCATGATGTTAAGCCTCAGAGTGAGTCTCTTTTCTTCCATATTTCATGAATCTGATTCATTCTTCCAGAATCAGTACCGTACCTTTGGTGATATCTGCTTGGAAGAGAAGGGGTTCTGTTACAGCCTCAGTTGTTGGCTTGTTCATACGCCGGTTGAGAGAACTGGTCGTATATCATATATATGGAATCTGATATTGAGTAATTCCCTCCCATTGAAAAAGCTGTCACCGAATTGAGTTTAAATATGACAGCGCAGGCTTAAGTTGCCCAGCCGCACCCTATTACAGAGCTTTAATCAGCTTATCCTTCACTCCAAATCGTTGAATGCACCTGCCCCGATAGCAGCTCGGATACCTGAGAGGCGGGAGAGGTTTGTTTTCCTCAGACGTCACTCTTCCGAAAGGAACCACGCCGCGCCGGAGATCGGGATAATTGAGTATCGCCGCTAAACATCTGCACTCACATCTGTCAAAATATGACGTCTGATTAATGCGGTGGAAGAAGAGATAGATTCTCCGGATGAGCAAAATACCCACTGCTTTCAGGACACATCCTCCCATCCATCCATCCATCACATTTTGTTTATCAGAGGTCTGTCAGTCATCAGAAATGGCCATTTCCCACAATCCCTGCCGCAATCATTCTGCCGTTTCAAGTTCAGGTGGATTTGCAGCGGTCAGATTAGGCAGGATGAGTGATGGGATATGGCGTGTGAGCGCGAGCTATATTTAGCCGAGCTAATGGGATGCAATTACTGCACATTAGCTCACTTAAGCAACCATAGCGTGTCTTCTTATGCTCCCCTGTGTTTTGCGTTAACCCAACCAATCACCACTTAGCACATTTTAAAACGGGTGTCAGCAACATGCTCCTTCTTCCGTCTCTAAATGCGGTTTGAAATCATTACTGCAGCAGGTCAAACTGAGTCCCGCGCATAACACTCAGCATGAATCCAAGGTTAATTATGTTCTGTCCAGATAGGTTTTTTTTTAAACATGAAACTTGAACAACATGTTCTCGGCTCAGTGTCTATAAATGATTAGTGTTTATAAACTCAAATAGGCGATGTTCGTGGCTGTCCCATACCCTCTGTCACCTTCTAACCTGCCATCCGGAAGCCTACAAAGTTCAATTTCTGTTAATGCTGTTTAAACTGACAATCACTGAGACGAAGATAGGATTCATCAGACAATAAAACATCTCAGGACGTGCTGTTATACGCAAATATTCAATGACAGGGTGGTGCGATGAGTTACTGGTACCACCCCAAAGTTGACAAAGATCATTTTCCTATAAAAGAACATTAATTCCTTGCATACCACAGCAACTTGCTAATGATTACAATGTTTATTTTTTTAATGAATTAATATTGTAGAATGTCCATGAGACTTAGCACTTATGTTGTAGCAGCTAGAAACATTCTCGCCAGCATCTCTTTTTCTCCCTCTTGAAGTTACAAATAATAAGTCTTTTAGTACTGAAACTGGAGACTCCTTCCATAATTGTTAAATAAATTTATAGAAAAGATTACCATGAATGAGCTGTTACTATAGAAAGGATACCAATCAGAATCAAGAACTCAACAGTGCTGTGGTACAATTTGAAATAAATATAACAATCACACGGCTATAGTGTCTAAAAAAAGTTGAGGACAGTGTGACATCCATTGCTAAATAGTGAACACACAATGAGGGTTAAAGTTCGTTTCCTTCGGGTCAGCCTGACGAATGTGGCCACTTAACTCCAAAGCAACATTACCTCATTAGGAAACTTTAAATACAGCAGGTTGAGCTTACAAGCAGTTACCCAGCGTCGCATTCCCAGCACGGTTGATGCCCTTTTCCGTCCTCGGCGAGCTGGCAGAGTCCTCACGCTGCAGAGGTCAGCTGAACAGATGTAGCTTGGTGTGGGGTGCTGGCACACTGCGGCGTCTCTGATTAAAGTTGTGAGAGTCCTGGAATTTTGCACCTTCCCAGATCACAGACATGTGCCAAGCGCATCGTCATACGCTGCTAAACGTATGCATATTGCACCTGTTCCCGTTTGCACAGGTGTCCAAGGGATTTGCCAGACTAATCATGAGCGCTGGACGTGACAGCCATTTTTTAGCGATAGTAATTGAACCATGACCCCCGTTAATGCTCACTTTCTGTGCCAGCCATTTTTTTGGGGGGAAATTCATCTTGGAAAAGGAACTGCTTACGCCAGTAGTTACAGTTATTTACACCCTTTTTTTTTAATCAATGCTATTTCAAAATCCTGGACTATTATACAGTCACATGCCTTCTTGAAAAATTACTTTTTTAAAAGTAATTGATAATATTAACATAAAAGAAAAATGGCTTTCATAAATGAAATTATAGATTGGCTAGGTGACCACCATGACATAACACTTTTGTGTTTGGGTTTGTGTGAACCGAAATACTTCTTCATTAAAGCATGTTATGCTTGCAAACTGTAATAGTCATCCTCTCATTTGCTAAATATTTCCAATGCAGCTAATGCAAACTGCCACATCTGTGTGGTTTTGTCTTGCAGGTATGGATGGCTCCAACGAGGTGGCACTGTACTCGGGACTGGCAGCAGGAGCCATCGCCGTCACTGTCCTCATCATATCTGTGACGCTGTATCGCCGGAGCCAGAGTGAATACGGAGTGGATGTCATTGACTCGTCTGCCCTCGCTGGTGGATTCCAGTCCTTCAACTTCAAATCTACCAGACAAGGTGAGACAGGATAGACTGAATGATGGCTTAGATTGTTCAGCCCATTCATTTCTGTTCAGTGAGTATTTGATGGAGTAAAAAGTTCTAGGCAGTGGAAGCAGATGTTCGCACTCTGCTGTGTGCACGTAATAGATTTATGAGATCATGCAGTGTTGCCCTTGGCTTGCTTGAACTAAAGGTCTGTAGAGTTGTTCTTAATGCATGATAGGATGCAGAACGTAGGCTCAAAGTGTCTCAGTGTTGACCCATATGTCCTTGCTGAGATTGCTTCCTGATCAGTTCTTTATAGATGCTTGTGGCAGTTCTGTCTAAACTGCACATTCTCACCCAGACTCATCAGAGATGCATGCTGCGCTGAACATCAGTTTCATTCTTTTTTATGAGTGAGTCTATCATTCCTGTCTTGTAGCACACAGGCTGATCATGGTAACAGCAAGTCACTGTGACCATGCTGTGCTCATGGTCTGGAGAGGCAAATTTACCCTCTGGCTCCACACAACGCCCACCACACAAACCATACCAAGGGAGGAGGGGATGTGGGCTCAGTTGGGTATCTTCCCGCAACCCATCAGTCTTGTTTAACTAGCCCAGCTGTCCCAGCCCTCCTGCTCATCATTCTGAGCACTGTAAATGATTCTTATTGAGCTACTATCATTCCTCTCAATGTCACTCTCGTCTAATACACAATACGTTTTTTCCTGACACTATCCTTCCACTGGGCTAGTGTCATTCCCACCACTGGACCATAGACATTCCTGTATATTGGGCCTGTGTTAATAATGGTCCTATTGGACCATTATTGTTTAAGTGAAGTGAAGTGACTTGTGACCAAGTATGGTGACCCAAACTAGGAATTTGTGCTCTGCATTTAACCCATCCAAGTGCACACACACAGTAGTGAACACACACACACCGTGAACACACACCCGGAGTAGTGGGCAGCCTTTTTTGCTGCGCCGCCCGGGGAGCAGTTGGGGTTCGGTGCCTTGCTCAAGGGTCTCACCTCAGTCGTGGTATTGAGGGTGGGAGAGAGCGCTGGTCATTCACTCCCCCACCTACAATCCCTGCTGGACCTGAGACTCAAACCCACAACCTTCAGGTTCACCTTTGGGTTGCAAGTCCGACTCTCTATCCATTAGGCCACAACTGCCCCCATTGTTTAAGCCCATTGTTTAAGCCCATTGTATGACTGCCATTCAGGCACATTGAACTACTGGCATTCCTGCCTATGACAGCCATTCCTGTATGACAGCCATTCCTGTCTATTTGTCGACTGTAGTCCTGACTATTGGTCTATTATTCTGTCTGTCGAAGGACTATCATTCCTGTCTACTGGACGACAATCATCCCTGCCTACGGGATTATGGTCATTCCCACCTATTGGACAACTATCATTTAAGCCTATTGGACTTCACTCCTCTCTGCCTATTGCATGACTGTCATTCAAGCCCGTTGGAAGACAGTGATTCTTACCTATTGGACAACTGTCATTCAAGCCTATTGGATGGCTACCAATTAAGCCTATTGGGTGACAGTCAAACCTGTCTATTGGAAGACAACTATTGTCAAATAGGCAGGAACAATGGCCTAGTGGACAACAGTCATTCTGTCTAATCGACAACAGTCATGTCCTGCCTATTGGGCAACTATCATTCAAGCCTGGATGATTGTGAAAGCTGCCTATTGAACAACTACAATTTACATCTATTGTACAACTATAAGTGTATTGTACAGCTATGATTTAAGAGTATTGAGTGACTATCATTTAAGTCTATAAGACAACTGTCATTCAACATAATTGTCAGACCACTGTCATTCCATATTGTCATCCACACCATTTGAACCTTCCTGTATCTCCTATCAGTGAGCTTTTAGGACCAAACCTCACTTTGTTGAGTGCTTGACTAGTAGATCTAATAGGTCCAATATTCCACAATGACGGTAGCTCAATAATTTGTGATGGTGTGATTATAATTGTTGTAATATGCAGTAATAAAACAGCACCTGCCAGAGCCATTCTCACTACTGGACCATAGTCACTATCATTCTTTTCTGTCTAGTAGGCTACTGTTATTTCTAATGGCATTGCACTGGCAGACATCCCATCACTGACCTTCTAGGACCACACCACATCTATAGAGTGTGCATGTGGTAGTTTTACCAACTTTGTGCTATGTGAAGTGTCCTTGAGTGGTAGAAGCACACTGTCTTTCTTAATGAACTATTTGGAGGAGGTATGACACTTGTGTTTTCCTGCTTATTGTAATTAAGCACCAGGTTTTAGTGCTTGCAGTGTTCTTCAGATCTGTAAATTCACATGTTAATTTGGTTAAAAAAAATTTCAGTTTTTCAGACTGCATGAAGTCACTCATACAAACAATTAAGATGAGCATTGCACTAACACTCCGCACTGGGCCACAATGCCAGCCCTTGACATTTAATTTCAGTTTAATTACTTTTGCGCTTAAAAAAAAAAACTAGCTCATTGTTTCACATTAAGCAGCTCAGGTGATAAACATAATGTACTCCTTCCTTCTCTATCATTATCTTTCTCTCTCTCCCGTTCTCCATCAGATGAAGGGATGAGTATTCCCAATAAAGTAATGCCACATTAATATAAAGCTGTGATTTGAATTACAGCCGCTCTTCTCTCAGAGCTGCTGTTATAGAAAATTAATCCACACCATTTGACTAATCAGATTAGTGATGTGGTATAGAACAACTAATAACTGGATTCTGAAGTTTGCTTAAGATCTGAGTGGGTGTTCATTGTGCTGTTTTGGAAAAATCAACTTCTGTGTTACATCTCACGCTTGCAAATTTGCAAGAATATCTGTTTTAATACTCATGGTTCATTAATTCAATTGCTTACCCTAGCATGCCCATGCACCAAGACCATCAAGACACCTTTATTTCCCCAAGTAGAATTTCAGCAATTCCGAGCTTACTTTTTTTTTAATCGGTGTTGCAGTCAAGATGTCTGAAGTGTCGATCCTTCACCTCTAGAAGACACACACTATCAAACATCATCTCCTCTGAAGCTGCCTGACCTTTTAACTGGCTGCATCTCAAATGCAGAGCTGATGGCATGCCATGTCAAGTGCAGCGTGTCTCTGCATGGAGGCATCTCGGTTTCATTTCACTCTTACTGCATCAGCACAGATGGTGAAAGCCCCAGAACTATTTTTGTTTGGTTTTTTTTTGCTGATCATTTATTTATTTGGATGATTTTTTTTTTTATTTATTTTTCTTCGTGCATGTACTTATGCCACACGAACAGAAATTTATTGTAGCTTCTGTTACTCATCAAGTCAACATCTTGGAGAATGATTCATCTGAACCATTATTACAATGCTAAAACATCACCACATGCAACGAAAGATTGAATCAGAGTGTCTCCAAATTACTGAATCAGTGTTCGCTTGTGTGTATAGCACGAGATACACAAAGCATTTGGTGACTGAAATGTCAGTGACACTGATCTGTGCGCCTGGGGTAATTTATGGTTTTCCTAAAAATAAAGGGCCATTAGCCTCGCGCCTCTTGCTGCGCGGCAGCTGGGATGAGGGTTACAGTCTGTGCGGCACGTGGCACAGGGCGAGCCGGGCACAGGGGCAAGCTGGCAGAGGTGGAGGAGGAACGGTGAAGTATGACCACCGCCTGCCGGAGCTCACGCTGGGATCATCCCGATTTAGTCACTCTTCTCAAAACTAGAAGGTCACCCAAAGAGAGCTCAAATGGATGCTCCCTAGGAAGAGGAAGAAAAAGAGAGGTAGGAGGGAAGACGGGAGTGCTAGGGCAAGGGAAGATGATAAAGATATCACACCATGGGAGATTTGAGTCATAGCTAACAGCGAGAAGAAAAACATTTCTGAGAAAGTAAAAATCCAGCAATTAAAAACAACCTGTGAGAAGCAGTGACCTGTAATGCATGCTAATGAAACACACCAGGTTGATTTGTGGAGGACAAAATGGTGGCTTTTTTTTGTCCCTGAAGGTTCATATTAACTGTGAAGTGTAGAAGCTTTAGGTTATATATGTTGTTCATGTTTATATATATATAATTAAATATATTAAAATAACCTTTTCACTTTAGCACCCACAGCAAATGTTAAACCAAGGTGTTTATAGCACAGTTACAAAGTGTGGAAAAAAACAGATAAAAACTGTAATCACTGCTCTCTGATGCTACACTTTCTGATTCTTACACTTTCTGATATTCTGACTTCACCCATATTTCTACAGTATTTTCCCATTTGGCCTGCATGGTGCGATATCACGACATCATGACGATATAATGACGATATCATGATGAGTGATGTCACAAGACATTTTTCTGAGATATTGTAGGTATCACAAGTTACAAACTCTGAATTAAAGCAGCTGATTAGATGTTAACATTTGGTACCATTTTCAATCTTTAAAAAGTATTGAACCTTTACTGTTTTCAACTTCTTTTTTCATTTGATACAATTTCAAATGCGTTTGGTCTTTAATTCTGATGTACTTATTTCATGCCCGGCACGAGCGCAGAATAATCAGGAACGATTGCGAGACTGATGCATCCGCTCCAGTGATCACAACCTCAGGCTGATTTTTAATGATTAAAAATATCCACTTTAATTCTCTCTAATTTATTGACAGTCCAGTTGTGACCACTCTGATTTCAGATCATAAATATTCACCATGTTTAATATATTTATGACTCTACATTCTGTAGTGTGGTGAGAATGCTCGAGCTTGTTTGGATGAGCCTTGCCAGTCTGATCTCCTGAGCCTTGGCTTTATGCACTGCTGCAAAATGCACACACACTAGTACAGCAACCTGAGAGTGCTTTTGGGCTTTTCTATCCATCGATATTGGTTATATTGATTATTGTACAAGAGAGAATCATCCTATCTTTCTTCTCGCAGGCAATCCTCTGCTTCTGAATTCATCTGCCCGGCCTGAGCAGACCTACAGCTTCCGTGACTCTGTGGGGAAAGAGTTGTTCGACCCACTGCCTGACGCCACGGCTAAAGTCCAGAGCTCCTTCACAGCCGAGTACCATGCCAAGACTTACCCCCAGGGCCTGGCGTCGCCGGTACCCACAAACAACGGACCCTACAACTCCTACAGGACTCATCTGAGGAGCAGCGGCATGTTCGGACACCAGGGAGGACGACTGGTCATGCCCAATGCAGGTAGGGCTGTGGAGATACACCACTCTAATGATAACCAAAAGTGCAGTCTCTATGAGCTTTCTTCAGTTCTCTTCAAAATTTCTTCTATAGTACAGGTTCCTAGAGGTGCTGGAAATCTGAAATATCTCAAATCTGATATGATATCACATTGTCCTGGCTTTAATCACAGTTTCTACATTTACAAAGAAATTGTGTTAAGATTACATTTAAGTGGTAGAGCAGGGTTCAGTTTGTTAAAACTGAGAAATTATTTATTTATTTGCATTTTTATTTGTTTGTTTATTTGTTAATTTATTTGCATACATATTTATGAATGTTTGTTTATTTATTTGCTTACTCTTTATTTATTTGCTTATTCATGTGTTTGCATATAAGTTTGCATAATTGTTTGCTCATCTATTTATTTATTTATTTATGTGGTTGTTTGTTTGCTTATTTGCTGATTTGTTAGTTTGTTTATTTTTTTATTTGCATATTTGTGTGTTTGCTTATAAATTTGCTTATTTGTTCACTTATTGTTTGGCCATTTATTTATTTCTTTGCTTATTTCTTTGATGTTTATTTATTTGATTTTTTTTAGTATTTATTTATTTATTTATTTATTTGCTTGCTTATTTATCGGTTTCTTATTTACATATTGGCTTACTTGTTTATTTGTCTGCTTAATTTATTTGGCTGTTTGATTATAAATTTTGCGTATTTTTGGTTTATTTGCTTATTTTTTCTATTTATTTGCTTGCTTTTTTGTTTGTTTGCTTATTTGTTTATTTGCTTATGTGTTTCTTTCTTTGTCTGCTTATTTATCTGGTTGTTTGCATATTTATTTGTTTACTTATCGTTAGCTCATTTATTTATTCGCCTTTTTTGGTTGCTTATTTATTTATGCTTGTACAGGTTTGTAAATAGATATGCAGATATTAATTTGGAGCTGAATTGTACCGTGACACACTTAAGAGCAGGCCGAGGTCAGTATTATTAATGGAGACAGAAAGTTCTGGTGATCTTTAAAGAAACGATAAAACTGCAGTATTAACGTTACTTTCTTATAGCTGTCTTTGTTTAACAGCGAGTCTGAGGGCGAACAGCTTCATTATAGCTTTGAATGTAAGTGCCTTAGTTTATGTTTTTATGCCTTTAGTCAGCAGACAGACGTGAATTTTTTTCCCCCAGCACTCCTAAACCTTTTCTCATGATAAAGAGCCAATCTCAGCATCATTAGCACAAATCCGCTGCAGAAAGCACGATGAGACGTGTTTCATTTAGCCATGATGTGCCGTGAGACAATCACAATTTTCACTGGCTAATGAGCAAAAAGGTCAACAGTCCAGCAGACCTGCTTTCTCTTCTGAAGGGTACTTCAGTCCTCTTTAGAGTCACAAAGAAATCAACAGCGTGTGTGTGATTGAATGACTGTCATGACGCAGTTTTAAAACACTCTACAAGGATATTTGCGAAAGCACGGCTACATACAGATTCTTGGATAATGAAAAAGAAATTGGTCCAAAAATGTAATAAGCTTCAAGAAATTCAACAAAACAGCTTTAATGACACGGGGTTAAAAGATTTTTAAAAACTGAATGCATAAAAAAGGATAAACTGAGAAAATTAACCAACACATTTATTGGTCTTTTAGAGCACTAGAGCTCTCTCTCTCTCTCTCTCTCTCTCTCTCTCTCTTTCTTTGTCCCTTATCTATCCAAGGAGACGACAGAAAGCCCCTAACAGCACAGAGAAATGACCTTGAAAGCACTCAAGCCTGCTCCTTCCTCCATTTTATGTTCCTGTGTCTCAGAAGTGACCGCATTTTATACTTTATTTCTTAACCAGATCACTCACCATCCAATTACGCTGCTCATCTAAGCGCATTCATTCACATTCTACCACAGCACAGTATTTATAGAAACTAACCTGTTTCCTGGACGTTCCACAATATTAAAAGTAAAAGTATACAGTGTCAAAGAGTATACAAAACATTGTAATTGTTAGCAAATCGCTGTGTTATAAGAGGATAGTTTGACGTTACCAGTCTCTGTCCGTCTGACAAAATGACCCAAGATGCCACGATAAACCCGATCTTTCCACAGTAATCATAAGAATTGAACACTCTATGCTTATTTATAAGAAAAAGTGCAAACAATAGCCCCACCCCAATCCTAACATTAACCCTTTTTATGCAACATTTTATATAAGCAACATTTTATACAATCAGAGTTGTGCAAATTTTTATGAATTGGTAAGTCTGAGATATTAATAATGGGAAAAAAAAAACCCTCGATATATCACTTCTTTTCAAACAGCACGTGTTGTTTTGTTGCCGTAAACACCTGTGGTTCTTTTGCATGGGGGGGTGCGCAAACTTTTGCTGTCCATTCGGCACTTTTACACAAAACGTCACTTCTGTGCAGTGTATTCAAGCCCTTTGGATTTCAGAATGTTGTTTTAAAATACTCAGCGGTGAAGTGTGAAGTGTGAGTCCACAGTTCAGCATCAGATAATACACTCTGAGTGCAACTCAATAACACTCCTTCCATTTTAATAAATCCTGAGTAAATCCTCTTGTTATTCTGAATAACCAAATCATTTCAAAAACAGACTCCTCGTTGGATCTCAGAGCAGTGCTGACCACGTCGAACCCAAGGGCAGACGAAATCGATTAAAAAAAAAAATCTTACATTCATCACATATTCTTCTACATAACTGAGAAATCACCAAAGATCTTGTATTCCCACTTGAGATGCTCTCTACTCGAGCTATTTCTTAAAAAAAATCACAACTATGTGACATAAATACTCAGACACAGAGTCAATTATATTAACAAAACAGCCAGTGAGAATTCTTTTAGCAAGTGTACGTCAAATGATGACGTCTGAGCACCTGGAAATAAGAAGTGCATTGCGTGGATAGCCAAGTCGCATAATTATAATAATAAATAAGTCTATAATTTGAGAGAATGACTAAGTTTTTTTTCATACAAGCAATTACACTGCAATGCATTTATTCAGAGTTATTACCAGAAGCTGGACATTTTCATTCCCATGTGATTCATTACATATTCATCAGCGCACTGAAAGTTTTCAGCTTGCTTCAGAGAAGAGTGCACTTCAGACGTGTGAGCTGACGGCAGATGTCTGGCGTGTTGTTTGTGCAGGAGTCAGTCTGCTGGTGTCCCACGGGGCGATCGCCGAGGACACGTCCTGGGAAATGTACATGCTCATCGATCAAGGAGAGTCCAGGTGAAACAAAATATCCCTCCATCATTCTGTACATTTCTCTCTTTCCTTTTCTTATTTAACTACAGGTCAATATGTCTTCCTATTTTTCATACGATACACTCGGTATCACATTGCAATATGTTCGGGGTCATCTTAAGGTAACACACACATATATATATATATATATATATATGTGCGCTTGACATGTTCAATGAGGACTTTTCCGGAACATTAGGGAGCAGGCACACATTAGCTACAACTGAGGACACGCCAGAAACCAGAAAACACAATTCTACTACAAACCAGAAAGGAAAACGAGGAGAAAAACAAGAGGCTAGACTTAACAATTGGAATTGCTTAATCAGTCCACAATAAGAATCCCCATGATGCCTTGTCCAGGAGTCCGAGAGCATAATTAACCCTTGCATGAACAGCAGTTTGAAAAGATCCAGTGGCTTCACGTGTCTTCAATGAAACACATACGTGTCTTCATCCTCCCTGATTGGTAGATGTCATGATAGAGGTGAATTAGATTGAGGTTGGGAAATGGCCGCCTTTAGACATTCGCAAGATCTGGGGTAGAACCAGTTAGTTTAAATGAAACGACCACTGTGAAACACATTGCATATGTCGGTGCTGTATTTTTGTTTTTCTCTTTAAGAAGATAGCCGTTGTACCGCGCTGACAACAAAGTGGGGACATTGTTATTACTAGATAATAAATAGAAGAAAAAAATGTAAACGCTCTCATAACATAACAGAAGGTTTCGCTGTTAGCTCCGGAAAACAAAAAAGGTCAGAAGTGGCCCAGAGTATGGAAAACGACAGTGGTCAGAACCGGGTTGGTGGGATTACGCAAATTCCTGTCATGAAATTTGCCCTCATTCATGGGTGATTTTTTTATCTAGCAAATTCCACTTGGTTTTAACACATCAGTTTGAGATATGATTAACAGATGTCCAGCTTTTACCCTAAACATGTGACTAAAAATGAGTGAATAGGCAGTGAATATTATCTTGCATTGTTTTTTTTTTTCTGGGCAACAAACTTGTGACCTTTTCCTTGCAGACAGGCAACCAATCAGATATGGCTATATTCCAAAACACAAAATTCCTGGTAGCTAATTGCAGGACTGGATAGTATGATAGGATGATGTGATATTGATATTGCGATAAATTTAAATAACTGTAAGTATTGGCAGTACTTATGATGATTAGAGTAACAAGTTGCTGATTGGACATCAAAATATATATTGTGTCAAAGGTTTTGTTTTACCTTTTGCATTTAATTTAAATTAAAAATTATAGTTTACTGTACTTTTGCATAATAGTGTATAGTAAGAATGTCTTTAGATACTGTGGTATGATATTTTCGCTGTATCACTCACTCATATCCTGACACTGTTTTAGATCAGTGGATGAGTGAATGCAAAAGGTCATGTCAAGGACAAAAGAACACCAGAATCTCTACAGTTCAGGCCGCATGATGGGGAAAATCCTACATCCAGGTCCTGTGAGATCAGTTTCAATCTCCTCTCCTGTCTTTCTGACCTTGTGTTTTCAATCTTCCTTTCCTCTTCCTCGGTTCTCACTATCACAAACACACAACAGATGGTGTGAGTGTTCTCCTCTCCAAATCACAGTCTCTCGGCGGGAACCCTGTGAGAAGATCGTTTTCCCCCTTCGCCCTCGCGAGTCGAGTCACAAGTGCCTTCTGGAGGCGCGTGTGTTTTTGCATGTTCCCTCCTTTAATTGGCTTAAATGACTTTAGAGCAAGGATCAAAACACGCAGCCGCCTGGCGCCATTGAGGCTTATCACATGGGAAAGCATATTTAAAACGAGTCTCAAATTAGAAGTCTGTCCTCCCAAAATGCTTTAAAGTCAAAGCAGATGAAATTAAATAGCACATGGCTTTAAGTTGAGCTACATTTTAATTTCCTTTAATCCATATACACATAGATGATGAAATGTTGAGTAGGATTACGGAGCAAGACATGAAACAACACCGCATTAATAACAAAGTGTATATTAGTGGGGCGATATATAAATCTATTTTTATTATTGTGTGCTAATCAGTAGGCAGCTATGTAGGTGTGACTTATTGATGAGAAATTGACGTAACTTTGTCTATTTTATTGCTCTACAAATCCTTTCTTCACTTCTGCCATGGAAAACGTAATTCATAGTACATGAAGTTCCTTTACTCCTGCAGTAAGCATAGTAACGACCCTGTGCCGGCCTCGTCTCATCTCCGCTGAAGGAGAACCAGCTTGGCTGTCGTTGCTCACTCCGTATGCAACCTTAAAAGGGAACAAGGGGCCGATGGGACGCAATTACGGTCAGCGGATGCAAAATGGGAGTGTTCCGAGTCATTGTGCACATGGACATAGATCGAGCTTTCCATTAGCCGAGAGAGTCGCTGCATTGCAGAACAGTCAGGAATGGAGAAGGTGTGACCTTATAAGCCATTTAGACCTCTTCCATGGCATAAAGACATAGGAAAGCACAGGTGTTTCTTTTGTCCAATGATGCTACTGTTGTTTTTGTTTTATCAATGCAAACGTTAACTCTGGTGATACTAGTACATACTGTTATATGGTGATAACGTGCAATTAAACGTAATATTTAATGGTTGCCTTTGTTATTTCTGATGCTGTATACAAATATTGATATTAGCACCAAGTTCCAGCATATTTCTTTACAGTAGTTACTTTTTACTTGCAGTTACAACTGGAACATTTGTGACAGCTATTATTCAATAGCTAAATATTTTCATTAATTATTATATTGTGGCACCAAAGTACAAACCTGGTATTTTTCACAATAATCAAATTGCATTTGAATACAAAAAAAAAAAAACATTGCATTACAAATAATTGCATACCTACATATTTGTGTGGCATCCTGGGAAAACATTTTTTAATATAGAAGCTATAGATGTTATATATATATATATATATATATATATATATATATATATATATATATATATATATTAGTTCAATATGTTTCACTTTTGCATGTATCTGAATCACAAGTTCTAGCATTTTAAAGTATCTATACCCTCTACAGTATTTCCAGTAATGGCTATTGGCGTTCAAATAACCACTCTTCTCAACTGTGGGGAGTAGAAGAGAATTTCAGAAGCATAATATGTCAAAACCTTGTGTCGGATGGGCTTCAACAGCAGAAGACCATATCAAGTACCACTCAGACAAAACCAGGAATCTGAAGCTACAGTGGGCACCAACACTGAATGGCTATAGATTGGAAAAAGACCAGGAGATGTTTTTGAACTCTCAATCTTCAACTATCCATTTTTGATGGAGAAATGAATAGAAGTAATTTATATTGAGTTAAGATATTAGGTTAATTTTGTTTTCTGATGTTCTTTGTCATTCTGAAATTTTGACATTCCAGCATTGTAGTCGATTCTGACAGCGTGTCTAGCAACGTTTCCGGATCTTTCTGGAATGTAACAAACCCAAAACTGACGTGAATCTGACTGAAATATTATTAGGGGGGCTATTGTTGTCAACAGTACACAACAGTTTTCTGATTTGGGAAAGACGCTGTTGTTTTGAAAGATAGTTCCCTTGCTTTCTCAGGTACATTAGATCAAAAGCTTTCCAGAAAGTTCCACAGGGCATCTGGTTGAAACCCATTATGAACTCGAGTGATGTCACTGAGGAACTGTACAAGTTCGTCTTTGTGATTCTGATTAAATTAGTACAGACTAATTTAACTAGATACAAACCTGGTGTAATAATAACTGCTCAGTAGTGAACTCAGACTTAGTGTAAGCATGGTGCTGGAGGACTGGGATTTGCCCAGTCATTTCCTGTCCCTGATCTGTCACTTTCTGTGCTTATAAACAGATTCTGTTCTCACCTGTAGTGAGAGCGAGCATCTCTCTCTATCTCTCTCTCTCTCTCTCTCTCTCTCTCTCTCTACCCCTCCTCTGAAGCCATCATCCATGAAGCTGTCACTCAGACCCTTCTTTGGCCAGGAGGGAGCAGTGGAGAATTGAATTTACCTCTCCAACAGTCAGATAGTGCACATCGAATGCACCTTCTCTCTGCAGCATAATAGGAATCCATTAAAATCCACCAAACACAATCGATCACAGCTGCCACCTGAAAGGTGACTTCCCTCCAAGATATTTTAAGCCCGTCAGAAATAAGATTATACTCTATTGCCAAGCTTTTATTCTATGTCAGCATTTTATTCCATCTGTTTGTTTGTTCATTTGCCTGTTTGTTGTTTCTCGAGAGCTCCTCCGCATTATGTGTCATTACAAGGATTTTACAAAACCCACGAGTCAAGTCATTAACCGTAGCGATATTAAACATATGTATCAGTATGTGAGAGGTTGTTTGCGGTATTAAAACCCGCACCTCCACTCTATCAGATATCCATTAAATCTGAGACCCCGTCAGGAGCAGCGTGGCCACTAATGGCTCCCTTTCATTCCTCGTTAAGTCTCGCAGGGATGAATCATCCGTCACTTTGAATAATGCACCTCATTACAGACCTGGCTAGCTCCAGCAACAGACCCTTGACAGTAATGTGGAATAGAATCACTTCAAGGAAAGATGATGAGGCGCTTTAGATGCTCTGGCGTCTGGTCTCACAGGTGTCATGTGACAATCTAGATTTTGGCTCGTGTTACAGATGCAGGAGTTTTGATTCAGATATTAAACACTAATAATGATTGTTTTGTTGAAAAGCTTGTTAAGTGGTTCAGGAATTCAAGATGGATTCATTTTGGTGTTTCATCGAGGAAGAATTTATGATTCGAGTCTCAGGTTACAGTCACTGATATTTCGTATGTTGAGTTGTTTTCGAATAACTGGGACATTTCCTTATGAATTAAGGCTGTTTATTTTTGACTATTTGGATTTCTAAGAGTGATCTGACTGGTTAGAAGGTGTTGATTGTGTCTTGGAGTAAGCGCATGTTAGCCTTCACCCTCCCCTGTAGGTAGCTCTCATATAACAGGGAAGAACTGGCTGGTGGGTGGGAGAAAATCCATTGTACGGGTATTTGTAGGTGTAAATAAACAGTATTAAAATGTTTACTATGTGGAATTTTGTCTTTACTTTGAAGAGGTATTATTCATGCATCCATCCAAGTGTGTTGACAAGTTCTCCTTGGCATCTCTGGTGCTTAAACCGATGACAATCTCACTGAACGAGGATATGTGAAGTGCCTTCGAGGCTCAGGAGCTCTCAGTGATTGAATAAAGTCAAGCTAGGTTTCTTTTTTAAAAAAAAAAAAAAAAAAAACACCTGAAATAATGAGCGGTTTCTTCAGGAAGCCATCATGCATGAAGTATGAAATTGTTAATATAAGTGAGTGGGCAGAGATGAATAGGCTGATTGACAGTTATGGTCCTTGTTCCCTCTCAGGAGACATTGAATTACATTTCAGCAGTGAATTCTGAAAAGCCTTTTATGCTTCAGATACAACCTAGAGAACTTAGAGAAGTTAGTGCTAATAAGATATTATATAAATTCAGATATTTAATGGGTGTTTGCCTTGCCAAATATTTTCTTGTTAACAGAGGTCAAAGAGGATATAAAAATGAAAAAAAAAAAAAAATCTAAAGTTAATTACTTGGCATGCTGTTTCTTTCTAACTCTTTCAACGTGTCCATTTGGAAACATGCTCCATGTATCCTTTAATTAATAGTAATTGTAATATAAACAAGAAAAAAAAGTTTACTAAGAATACTACAAGATCTCCTCACATCCCTTTGACTCGAAATTTCATGACGGACGTGAGCCTTCGTTAACTCGTCCTTAATGGGCTTTGTGTTGTGTTTCATGCACAGTCACAAGGAAAAGACGGAAAGTGATGATAATAGGCTGAAAATTATACACAGAGTCTTATGAATATGCAGCAGCCATTAAATGACTTGCTCCCAGGTGCCCTTCGAGAATCAGCAGCTATTTTCTTTTCTTTTTTTTTTTTCTTTCTGCAGAATTGTGGACCTCTCAGAAAAAAAAAAAATGCTTCCTTTAATGATTTCCAAGACTGCTAACTTGGCAGTTGGGGTAATTGTTTGTGTAGGATCATGCGGTTTGTTCACACAAAAACAGTCCTGATTTGTTTTATGTTACCTGATTGTTAAATCCAGCCAGATGGGAGAATGCGAAATCGTAAAGTTGTCCGCAAAACTTAAATGCTCGTTAATGCTCTTTTTAACCCCCTGGTTAGGCACACTATTTAGCAAAGGATGCCGCAATGACCCAGATTATATTTATATTTTATAACAACGTTCACTGTTCGCAATATAATGAGATTAAGAGAAATAGATGATCACAATCCTTTCTCGTGCTTGATGAACCTCCTGATAGACATAGAGCATATGGGACAGCCACTAACACTAGTCTTTTGTTTCAGATTTACAAACATGGGGCATTTTTAACACTTTTATTTCACTTTGTTACAATCTGAACATAATGATGATCTCTGGAATTTTTAATTTTTTTTTTTTTTAGTGAAAACTTTGCCTTGTCATTTTTCATATCTGCAGCGCACCATCATTAGAGAGATGCGAAATCCTGCTGGGGCCAGAGGTCACGTACGGCCCCCCAGGCCTGAGTCTGACCTCCCCAGTTGCCATGACGATAGCCCACTGTGCCGAGGTCACCGATGAGAACTGGAGCGTTCGCCTGAAGAAGAAAACGAAGGACGACGAGTGGGAGGTACGAGGCGTCTTCCCCTCTCTCCTCTCTCGACCTCGGCTTCATTTGAAATTCAGATTGGCGAGCGGAGTGGCTGCCTTTGATTTATCATCCCGCCTCTCGCGCTGTACAAGGTTCAGGTTATCTTTAAAAAACACTGCAAAAAGAAATGTGTGTACATCTCCAGTTCACAAAGCAGAGAGCTTGTTTCCTGTCAAATAGATGAAGCAAAATGGAGATAGAGGTTCTCTTATGCAATGTGAAGCCAGAGTGTCTTACAGAGGCCGGTGGAGGGAGAAGTTTAGGGTCATTTCTCAAGGGCACAATAACAGTAGAGGGAATTTACTGGAGGGAATCGAATCCAAGTTCTCCAACTGTTAACAGAACTAACAGAATAAACAGCTTTGAACCAGTCTGGGAACTTTGCTCCAAATTAGATAGACTTAGCTGTAGAGGAATTAGCCGTAAACTGGTCAGAGAACCTAAATGTATAGAATCTAGAATGTATTATCAAATGTAGTAAATTTAAATTAAATTTTTGGTGGCACAGTGGACCTTACACTAGCTACTAGCTAACTGCTGATACACACCCGAGTCATTCGGGATCATTGGTTAATTTTAAGCCTAAGTCTCTGGGTGAATTATTCTGAAATTTGAATCTGAATTAGTGGAATACAGTTTCAGTTTGATCTAATTCAACTACAAACTTCACTTACAATTTCAAATAAAAGCATAAATAATTGGATTTGAATATTTTCATTTCTGATTGTAGCGGCACATGTTGCATATTTGTAGTAGATAATAGTACAGCTATTACTCAATGTCGTTACTATTAAGCTTTAACTATTCCACCCTGTGTTGTGTGAGGCTAGCATGACTTTATAGACTTTCTGAATGCAGCCAGAGGAAAACAAGGTGGTGATGTGTGAGAAAGTGGTACAGGAAACAACGAAAACAAGACAATTTTGCCATGTAATAACAGGGAGGCCAAAAGAACTGTCAAACAGACAAGACCTCCGGGCCAAAGGGCCATCAAACACAGCTGCTATCGATCCGACTCCACTGGGGAAAACGACCTGAAAATATCGGCGATGTGAAGCAATCTGAGAAAGAACCCTGTAGAAGGTGTCACTCCTGACCTGGTCACTCATTCAGTGCTAAATCAAAGGCTTAACAAGGCCTCACACCTCTGCTACATTTCAGAGATAATGTTTGCAGGATGCCAGCATGGTTCAGTGAGATACTAATTATTTTTTAAATTATTATTCAGTATAAAAACAGGCAATTTTCTTCATAGACCATATATATATATATATATATATATATATATATATATATATATATATATATATATATATATGTTTGAAAAAGTTCAATGCAGGCTGTAATAGTGAAGTGAAGTGACTTGTGGCCAAGTATGGTGATTTGTGGCGAATCGGAATTTGTGCTCTGCATTTAACCCATCCAAGTGCGCACACACACACACTGTGAACACACACCCGGAGCAGTGTGCAGCATTTTTTGCTGTCAGAACACAAAGTGCTTTGCAGCTTGCTCCGTATGGGGGCTGCATAGCCGCAGAACGGTCAGAGTGCCCATGGTTACCCCCGTCCAACCCTGAAAGAACTGGACCATGGAGCAATGGAAGAAGGTGGCCTGGTCTGATGAATCACATTTCCTTTTATATCCCAACGTTGTAAAGTTGTATGCACGGCCGGTGTGTGTGTGCATCTCATACCTGGGGAAGAGAAGGCGCCAGGATGCACTATGGGAAGAAGCCAACCGGTGGAGGCAGTGTGATGCCCTGGGCAATGTTCTGCTGGGAAACTTTGGCTCCTAGCATTCATGTGGATGTTACTTTGACACATACAACCTACCTAAACATTGCTGCAGACCAAGTACACCCCTTCATGGCAACGGTATTCTTTAATGGCAGTGGCGTCTTTCAGCAGGATAGTACGCCCTGCCACACTGCAAAAATTGTTCAGGAATGGTTTGAAGAGCATCATAAAGTTCAAGGTGTTGACGTGGCCTCCAAATTCCCCAGATCTCAGTCCAATTGAGCATCTGTGGGATGTGCTGAATAAACAAGTCCAATCCATGGAGGACCGACATCACAACTTACCGGACTTAAAGGATCTGCTGCTAATGTCTTGGTGCCAGATACAACAGCACACCTTCAGAGTTCTTCTACACACCTACACATTAGGCAGGTGGTTTTATGTATGCATATGTGTATATATATATATATATATAATATAGAGAGAGAGATATATATGAGAGAGAGAGAGAGAGAGAGAGAGAGAGAGCGTTTACAGGTTCTTGAGAAAGACTGCATTGTTCAGATGCTAGCTGTCCTTGTGCTTTTTATTTTTTTAGAATTAAGATCTTACATTGTTTCAGCACATTGCATCAATCCTCAGTAGTGATCTAACAAACATTCCAGTTTTAGAAGCAAATTGACTTTTTCGCCTCACTGAAAGCGAGAGTCTTTGTGCCAGCCCTGGATCCATCAACGTCAGCATAGTGAGAACGAATCAATGACCTTCTCTGGTAAGGCACAGAGAGCCGGTGGTGGTGTCAGCTCACCTCTGTAAACAGCTTGCTCTTCACCTCCATTCACACTTTTACATCATCGTTTCATCCCGGCTCAGGTCGAGTCCTTTGTCCTCACTTCACTGTACACTTGTAGTCTGGATTCAGACTAAGAAATGATATTGAAAAGAAGCCATATTGCTGTATGTATACGCCTCATAAGCATACCCCTGTTATTCTTTAGAGATATGACCTTGGCTTTGGTGAAGCAATTCGTTCTAAAAAAAAAAAAGCGAGTGTAGCTCCTGCTGTATATAGCAGCTGGACAAAGATTTCATATTTAAAGGGGGAAATGGCAGTAGGCATCTCAGCAGATGGAGACAATAAATTGCTTTCGGTGCATGCCTCAGAATTAACGTCTTATCACCCATAGTCATTTTACACACATATAACCACCATCGCTTCATAAACAGCTGTGCATGGCAGAAGAGAATCTAAGACGATTAAATAAGCGCCAGTGCTAAATTCGAGGCGGGATTTAATTCTTGCTACAGGTATTATTTTTCCTTTACAAAAAAGACATTAGAGGTATACTGTAAGTGCATTTAGTGCATATAGTCACAGTATACTGAAAGCACGCTAAAGATTTACCACATTTCTAGCATCCATTCACTAGTTTTGTACTTGGTTTGGACTGAATGTTCATACAAAGGTTTGAACAAGTATAAATATAGTATATAAAAAGTACTCCAGTGTACTTCTCAAGTATCCTTACAAGAGCTAGTATATCAGAGGTAGACTAGTATACTTGTCTTCAGATATACTCAAAAATGCTATTAATTGTACTATTTATTATTGTACTATTCTATTTAGAAATGCTAGCATCCCAAACACTTCGAGTATGCTAAGAAAATGTAGTATAGCAAAAGTAAACTAGTGTATAGATTATATCAAAAGTAGACAGTGTATTTCTCTTTGAGTATACTGATAAATGCTAGCATATCAAAAGTAAACTAGTGTAGTTCTCATTGAATATGATTACAAATGCTAGGATATCAAAAGTAGTCAGTGTACTTCTCTCTGAGTATACTTAAAATGCTAGTATATCAAAGTAAACAGGTATGCATATGCTAGTATATCTTTTTGAGAATACTTTGAAATGCAAGTATATAAAAAGTAAACTAGTGTACTTTGAGTACAATTACAAATGCTAGCATATCAAAATATCAATATAGCATATCAATACACTAGTACACTTCTCTTCAAGTATACTTAAGAAGTGCTAGTATTTTTAACATACGAAACTTTTCTTCAAGTATAATTACAAGTTTTTGTACTTGTACACGTAGGGGAATTCTCTCCAAGCATACATTAGTGCATTTGCAGTAAACTTTGATAAATACCTTACTAAAGGTGGTATTGGCCGTACGTGCCTGCACTAAACCTTCTTTCTCCTCCATCCACAGGAAGTGATGTCAGCAGAAGACGATTCGACTTCCTGTTACTGTCTCCTGGACTCTGGAAGGTGCCACCTGTTGCTGAGCGAGCCGGGCTCGTACGCCCTCGTGGGTGAACCGCTGAGCGACGGCGCCACCAAGAGGCTGAAGGTGGCCGTGTTCGGCAGCTCACACTCCTCTATGAGCTACAGCCTGCGAGTGTACTGCGTAGACGACACACCTCACGCCTTTCAGGTCAGCACCACGAGTCTGTGTTCGAGTAACATAATGGCTGCAAATTATGCACTGTGTTACACATTTGTGGTTCGATGATGTGTGGGTGTGCAGGAATACCATAATGGGGAAATCTCAAAAGATTATAGATAAACTCTTTTTTCCATAGTGCTGAATAATTCAAACTGCACTGCAGCTATAGTGTTGGCATGGCATGGGATCATCCTTTTTGAAAATATGAAGTTTAAGCAGATACAAAGACGTTCCGTGACTGTTATATTGAGTTGTATGGTTAACACTGTGTGTGTGAGTGTGTGTGTGTGTGTGTGTGTGTGTGTGTGTGGACTCTGTTCATAAAAAATGCATGAAAGGAATTCTTTCAAATGCATAAAATAAATGAAGCATTACAGTGCCTCTGACTGCATTTAGGACTAAATGAATAAGTCAGTGTCATGCATGCAGCTATTTCAGTGAGAACAGAGTTGGCCATGAGTATTTTACGATTTTAATTCCACTCAAGTTGAGGTTAAAAGACAACCTGAAGTCAAAGCTTGCCTTATTAGATCAAGTCCTTATTCAGATGTGCAAGATTCACATTTCAAAGACAAAATTCGTCTTTGTCTGTAATCTTCCACTAAAGTGCAGCAGCTTCTCTAAACTGCCTCTGATTTGTGGCTACTTTACAGAGAAAGTTGTTGATGGGATAAAAATAATAATAACCAATCAGCAAAGACACGTTAAGATGCTTGCGGGGGTGAGCTCGGCATTCAAATCACTACCTCCCTTCCAGCTCAAATACATACAGCCTCACTCCTGGGACACAATTTCCATCTTCCTGCAATAGCCGGATTTCATCCGCCTCCTCTAATTAGCGTACCGGTGATTGACTGCAGGCTAGCATCTTGCTCTGACTTCATGTTTGTTACGGAACACCTACTTTTCATAAGCCAAATTCTGACAGATGAAACCAAAGTCTCTCCCGCCAAATTATGCTGCTTTACTAGGAGTGTGTCACATTGCGGAAGAAAAATGTATTCAGATTTCACTTTCACATTGGGCCTCATTTATCTATCATTTAGTAAAGTTGTGTGTACCTGTATATTGGATTCTGCCTCATCTCAGACTCAGCCAAAAGTGTCTAAACGAACAAACAGGCATAAATGTAGCCGTGTTACGTTGCCACTATCTCTGTGCTTTCTGTCTGGAGCTACACACAAGCACATAATCATACCACTCTAACTGAGTCACTCTATAAATTCTCAATCCAGTAAATGTATCACTGAGCTTCAGATGGCTAGAGTTGGAATTTGAAACCATGTACAAAGCCAATCTGTCGTTATTTTCCAGACCAATCACCATCACTTCCATCAGCTTTGGGTAATGTTGAGAACATTATCATTTAAACCAAAATGATCGAAATTCTTTATCCTCATATCAGACAGGACAGTTTTTACGTCTAGAACTGCCTTAAACAGTGGACAATGGACAATGCAGGTTGTTAATACTCTTTCTCCCAAAATGCTGATGAATTCTTGATTCTGATTGGTCAGAAGGTGTTGATTCATTTGCTGTAAAATCAGCTCTAACCATAGTTTTGGCTACAAGGCAAATCAGGTTTATATTAATGCAGTCGTTCTAATGTCTTATGTACACAGGCTGTGGTATGATGGCTGTTGTATGATGGATGCTCCACATAAACTAATCTTAATAATACCAATTTACCTTACAATTTACCTGCTAGCCTGTAGGTATGCATTAGCCTGTATGTGCCACTGAGGAGGGGAACATTGCCAAATAATGACAAAAAGGAACTTAAGATGATTGTAATGAGTTTTTTTGACTCATGTTTAACTCCCGGACCTAACCAACAGACGTGCCATATTCTTTGCACCCCAGACCTAAAATTTTTACAGCATGGAAGCTCCAAGGTGCTAGAGAACTTCCTCAGGAATTTTGGTCCAGGATACCACAATTTCTTCAGATAATTAAAGCCATGTTTTAATGCTCTGACCCATCCATTCTACAGTTTCCCAAAGGTGGACTGACATCTGTAGATTGTTGGTCATTATAGTAAACTGATGTTATTTGTAGATCAGCTTGTGATGTGATGCTGCTGGAAGAATCCATTTAAAACGAGTTCACAGGCTATAAAGGGATGCACATGGTCCCTGACACTGTGGCAGTCAAATGATGGTCAACTGGTGTTAAGTGGCATAAAGGGATGTACATAGTCCCAAACACTTTAGCGTTCAAATGATGCTAAATTGTTGTGTGGCATAACGTGTTATATTCCTACATCATTACACAATTACACATGGCAAGATGGAGGCATGGATTTGTGTTGTTCATGTCATGACCCTTACTATCTGCATGCTGCAGGAGAAATTCTTCAGACTAGTTTGAGTGAGCCCACTGAGGCCTCTCTTTAGGGCTGATGATTTGTCAAAACAAGAACAAGAAGTGCATAAGGAATAAATAGTTAATATAAATGTAGTATAATATAAATAGTGTTAATCAAATAGTTGTTGAAATAGATCTGTTAGTATCCTCTCAAAACAAATCTTGTTTGGATAGATATCTAGTAGGTGCTCATACTTTTAAGATTAGAGATTTTCTTTAATCTCTAATTTAATCTCTAGTTTAAGATTAGAGCATTGTGTATTTGCTGTAAACTTCACATACTCTAACTACATACGCTAACTACCTACCATCCATGCCATTTACTCATCAATAAGGAAAAAAACTACATTCCGGCATTGTTTTATACGATAACAACATTAAATAAAAATTCAGCAATTAGAGTTCAGTACATGTCCATGTGTGAGAGATGCTGTCCTGCTGAACCATTCTTTTTTTTATCGGAGTATTTGTCTCCTGTCTGTTCGCTGGAACGAGTCTATCCATCTCTGACCTCTCTCATTAACACTCTGTTTTTCGCCCACACGGTCCAATGCTCGACGTTTAGTGTTGTTTATTACACCGGTCTCTGTAAACCCCAGAGACTGCAGTGTGTGAAAACCCCAGAAGGCCAGCTGTGTCTGAGATGCTGGAACCATCACGTCTGGCACTGACTACCATAACCACAGGCAAATGAGCTCACACACACGCATCTTGTCCATGATGATGTTTGGACTCATGACATCTAAACCATTCAAGCTCATGACTCGTGACTCATCGCTTGGAGGAGCAGACTTGCTGTGTTAACAAGCCAGGAAATGAAGAGGGTCACTGAGTTTCTGTATGTCTGTCTGTGTGTGTGTGTGTGTGTGTTTTAAGGATGTAACTGAATACGAACACATTATTTAGAATGAACAGTGTTCTAAACAGATACAGACACAAATAGGATGTGCACTATTAATGTTTTTTGGAAAGATTGCCTGAAAGCTTCACATGGTATCTGGTTAAGACTGGAGATGTGCATGAGGACTGGGATCTAATGAGCGGTAAGCTTGACCTGTAAGTGCAAAACACATTAAGAAACCGAAAACACAACACATCAGAAAATGCAACAGCAAAAACAAAAACGCAACAGCGAATCACTCTTGTATGTGCTTGTTTTTTTTTGTGTTTTGTTTTTTTTCTTTTCGCGTGTTTGGTTTTGCTTTAATATTTATTTATTTATATATTGTCATGCTTAGTTTTGCTGTAATGTTTTTGGTTTGTTGTCGTATTTTTGTTCGTTGTCGTATTTTTGGTTTTACTGTCATGTTTCTCATTTTGTTTTAGTTTTGCTGTTGTGTTTTTGGTTTTGGTGTCATGGTTTTGGTTTTGCTGTCATGTTTTTGGTGTTGTTGTTATGTGCTTGGTTTTGCTGTTGTGTTTGTTTGTGTGTTTGTTTGTTTGTTTTGCTGTTATGTTTTTGGTTTTGCTGTCATGTTTCCAAATTTGTTGTTTTTGGTTTTGCTATCATGCACTTTACACCTCAATGACCACATATCACAGTCACCTGCCTTCAATTAACACTTCTTTCTAAATCAAAGGCTGATTGCACAAACCAGTCTAGTTTGGAAAGGTAATAAATGGGATAAGGTTCAGTAGGTATGATTGGTCAGTGGACTCCCGTATCAAGTGCAAAAATAGCATCTTGGCAGCCTTTTTTAATAAGGTAATATATTGAACAATTCTTGTTAGCTTTGTTTGCAGTGTCATTGGAATGGATTGGGAATATTAATTAGAGATCACAGGTGCTCAGCTGCAGGTGGCTAATGGAATGAGTTGTTTCAGTGGAGATTGAAGATGTGTTCATGAGCTGCTGGTAGTTGAGTGTTTCCCGTGTGAAAGAAGTTATTTTTGGCTGAGTAATCCGTTTATTTCAAATAGGCGACGGATGATAGTGCAGCAAATCCAGATATAAACCAAAATGCCATCTAGACTTTGGAGGACTAGAGCAGAGAGGGCTTACACTAAGAGGATAATGCTAGCTGTAAAGGGTTCAGAAGGTTCTGAGAGCTAGGACAGAACTTCCAGGCTTTCCAGCAAGACCCTAAACTCTAGAAGTCACTTTATACAAAAACATCTGTCGGAATAGATAAATGTAAAGTACTGCCCTTTGCTCAAAATCCACTGTTCTTTCATTCATACTGATTATAATGTGGTTTTGTGCTTGTACATTTGCTATTGCAGGAGGTAAATCTAGACCTAGTGTGCACCAAAGTGGAGCCAGATCTTTCAGGATCATTGTGACTGACTGAACAGTCACTCCGTCTAGTGCAAGACTAGAAATCCCACCATCACACTCTACTGATCTATAGTACCCTACTCCTATTATTCCAGGATTTCCTTTCACGCTGCCTTCCCTATAATGTCTCTGATCCCACTTCTTCTTTACTCTCCCACTTCCATTTGAGATAAGTCTTATACTTTTGTGCTAAAGCAGGTAGCATTGCCACCTCACAGCTCCAGGGTCCGGGATTTAATCCTGAGCTCAAGTTATTGTGTGTGTGGAGTTTCGCATGTTCTCCTCATGTCTGTGTATCTTTTCTCTGGGTTCTCTGGTTTCCTCCCGCCTCCCAAAAACATGCTATCAGGTGGACTGGGTACTCTAAATTGATCTGAGGTGAGGATGTGTGTGCATGGAGTTCTGTGATGTACTGGCGTCCCCAAATAGGTTCCAAACCACTGCAACCCTGGCAGATACCACGCTCATTTACCTGTAACTGTAAAACAAAATACTCCAAATGTTGCATTGGATAAGCACAAGTCTAATTCCTAATGCAGGCTGGGACAAAATTAAGTACGCTGTGTTTGTTGGCGGATGTTACACTCATATTTTTTCATATTTGCATCACGTTTCATTCTGAAAGTGTGATGTGGTTAAAAAAAAACGAAAGGTGACAAAAAGCAACCCACAAGTTTTGTTTTCAGTAAAGAGCTGATGTCGCACTGCATGATTACAGTTTGTATTTTCATATAGCTGTCAACATTGCTGTCTCTCTTTCTTCATCTCTCTCTCTCACACACACACGTCAGAATCAATCACTGTAGTGTTGCATGAGTGTTCACACTGCTAGCAGTAAGCAGGGAGAAATTGAGAATGCTCAGAATAGATGCTGTTCACACACACACACACACACACACACACACACACACACACACACGTATCTGAGAAAGCCAGTGAGACACAAAGCAGTTATGACAGATGAACAGTGCTACACCTGAAAGCAAGGCAGCCGTTAATCAATTTAAATTCAATTTACTTTTCTAAAGTTCACGCTGATTCTGGTTTTTGTTTTTTTTTTTGTGTGTGTGTGTGTGTATGTATGTGTGTGTTTGTGTGTGTATTGGTTTGTGTTTTGCTCTGTTTTTGCATTGCCATCACCATTTTTCATCTGAGCTGGGAAAAGCAAGGATTCTCTGAGGATTCCAACACTTTCTAAAAGTGGATATGCTGATGCCAGTTTTTTCCCTCTGACCATCGACCATTAAATCTGTGACTCACACACTGCAGTAATGTTGATTCCGTTTTGTTTTTTGTTTTTTTTAAAGCAGTTTTACATGAGGGATTTAATGATGGATACAGCACCAATGATGGATACAGTTTAATTGTGTTTATTAAGAGTGTAACGAGTATTCTCGCTTACTGTCCTAGGATCTGAAACTACATTCATTTCATTTTTATTCAGCTGCAAAATGTCCTGTAGTAATGTGTCAAGGCAGCTTTAATCAAGAATGTGTTTTTCCACTCATGCAAAGTTTGTTGGTTTTACTGGATGGTGGGAAATGAGCCAAAGTTATATATAGTACAAAAGACATTCTGGACAGAAGAATGAAATAATTATCTTCAATCAGAAGATGATCTGATGCACCATTCATATGGAAACTCAGTGACACTACAGTTGTTGCTTTATGAACATGTGTGGTGGAAAGGGAAAATTCTGACATTTTCTACTATAAATAGTTCCTAAAACTATGCTGAACTGAAATGTTTTTTTTTTTTTTCTTTTTTTTTTCTCAACTATTTCTCAACTATTTTAAAGTGAAAAGGTCGACAAGTTCATTCCAGTTCCACTGAAACACCTCTACATTTATAACCAAATCTACTCATGGAGGAACAACATTGCTGACATTGTAAAGAATTATCATTTTACAACACAAAATGAGTTCTCACTTTGATTATCATCATCATCATCCACATCAGTTTCTGTCTCATCACCTGAGGTAAAAGTCACGCAGAGCGTTTAAATCCAAGCCTCATCATCGCCTCTTCACTCTGATCTCTGTTCATGCTAACAAAAGCTGATTCATTCACTTACTTCTGTCCTGTTCTCTTTTTAATTTCGTCATTGAAACATTTTAAAATTTTTGTCCGCTGGCTTCTGTACAGAGTGTGTAAGCGCTCTTCTTTGTTTTTAATGATGACGATGATGATGATGCGATGATTGATGGAATGACCTTGATAGTCAGACTTACTGTTTTTATTGCTGGTTTGGTGAAATATATTTATGATTTTTTGAAGTTGAGGTGTCAATGTCAAACTGGATCAACCAGCTGTCCCGTGTCCTTTTCCAACACAGGACCTCCTCAGGTCAAAACGTTTGGGGACAGTCTTTCTTGAGACTCCTTGAAAGTATAGAAGCTCTCTATAACAAACTAGAGCAGACCATCGCTGACATCTCATTATCAACTACACACACCACCATCCTAACATCTTCACCTCTGTGGTTTCACACTAAATCACACCTCAGAGGATAGTGTGATCTTTGCAAGGTTCATGACATCACCAGTGTGAATCACACGTAGGGGTTTCAGGAACTTTCCTACTCTGCAGTGGAACTGATAAAGAACTAGGAAGGAGCAGACATCTTCAGTATAACAAATATATAAGAAGTATAACAAGTATAGCAGTTTTATTAGATCGTCTTTGGTTTGAGCCTTTGGGGAAACCTTTAAAGGTTCTGGCAATCAGCCAAAGAACCCTTGAGAGTTGCATAAAGAGACCAGTTAGAGCTCTTTATATAATTGAATGCTTTTTATGCCTTGCCACAGGGAGTGGTGACTGCAGAGAGCAACAGACATGGCTTGCTCCTGGAGGAACCCAAGACTCTTCTGTTTAAAGGGAACACCTACAGTCTACAGGTCTCCATCCAGGATCTACCCCAGTTCCCATGGAGCATCAAACCCTTTAGCACCTGTCAGGTGAGGATCTTTATTCAGTTTATTCCTTACATTCCACAAGCACAGTGTCCTGCTGTAGAAGTACTGCAGATACTTGTCATCATTCTGCTTTATGTAGAAAAGATATTTCTACTTGCATGTCGATCTCCTGAGATTACCAAGATGGAGAGTGTATGGGAAGGATGAGCTTCTTCCATCACTCAGAACGACACTTGATAATTGCAGGTGTTTGTTATGAGATGTATCCAGAACGGGATTGTTAGCATTCAGCCAGTTCACAGCTGGCGCTATGTGTGTCCGGGGAAATGAGGGTTAGCCTTGGCCTTCCAGGGTTGCTAGCTATCATGGAACAATTATATCATGGGAGAAAAATATACATATTTGTTCATTTTGCAAGATAGTTCTTTCTTGGATATTAATTAAGGAATAAAACACTTGGGAACATGATGTTATAGGAAAATGATCAACCAACGTGAAGCAGAGTTACTGTTAGCACCCGGAAGTTGATTATTTTCGAATAATATCATGTCCCGAAGTGTTTTAATTCCTCTTGTACCATAGCAGTTTGCCAATGCTATAATTTAAAAAAAAATTATTAAAGAAAGACACATCATCAAGTGTCCGCACAATGCGATTTGTTTTTTCAGGAAATGGCTTTGGCTCTTTTTCCAGGCAACACCTTAGCATTAACTGCTAAGGAGCGGTCAGATTCCGCTCACACCAGAGAGGAGATGATGATGATGATCTAACACCTTGCGAACATCATGAAGGCTTGTTAATCAGCAGACGAGTCGAGTCAGGTGTGGTAGGGTCCCGCTAGGCTGGATTTAATCTCATGCCTGTCTCCTCCAGCTTAACACCTGTCCTTTTTACACTGATCTGGAATCAGCTCTGAGGACGTTTGTTGGATTAGGGTTTGGAGGAAGCAAGAGAGAAGCTGACCCTAGAAATAGAGGACTGTCGGTATATAACGAGATAAAGGGATCTGAAAGTTTGACTGCTCGACGAAAGTTTTCCAGTGGGAAGTGAGAAGGCTAGACTCTAGACTACAGGCCCATTATGCACCTCTTCTGTCCCTCCATGAAAAACAGCCTCTCATGAATGCGGGTTGTGGGAAGTCAAGGACGCTCTCTGCTCTTGTGCCTCATTGCTGAAATTAATTCGACATCAAAGCTGACGTTGCTCTCCGGCACTCATGTACTGCGCGTGAGGCTTAAACCGAGAGTGACCTGACTGCTGGAATTAACAGGGATTTGGGTCCGAGCCTGGTTTTGTCCTGAACTTCTCAAATTCAGCTCTTTTAGCTGAGTAGCAGTGTTGAGTCAGTGACTTTACTCACATCAGTGAACACTGTGTGTCTCCTCTCATCATCTCTCTCCCCTACTCTCATCTCTCTATAAATCTTCATCACATTCTTCCTCTACATGCATCTTCCCCTTATCTTCTGTTTTTCTTCTTCCTTTCTCCATCTCTCTTTAATTCTATTTCTCTCTCTTTTCTACTGTCTCCTTCTCCCCCCTCTCCTCCATATGTCCCATCTCTCCATCCACTCTTCCTTCATCTCTACTTTTCCTTTCTTTCTACTTTTTCTCTGTATCTCTTTCCCCATGTTTTCTCTATCTTCCTCTCCCATCTCTTCCATTCTGTCTTTTTTCCTCTTCTTTCCTCCTGCTTTTTTCTTCTCTTATTTCCTTTTCCTGTTTCTTCCTCCACTCATTCTCTATCTCTCCCTCTATCTTTATTTTCTTCCTAATCTTTCTCTCCGCTCACTTTCTTGATCTCCCCCTGTCCTTTCTTCCTACTCTTTCTCTGTATTTCCCCCAGGTTTTCTTAATTTCCTCTGCCCTCTCTTCCATTTGCTCTCCATCTCATTCTCCTCTCTCCTTACTTTTCTACCTCCTTCTTCATCCTTCCTTCTGTCTTCATTTGGTCTCTATTTCTTTCTCTCCCTTTTTGTCTCCGTCTTTCCACCTTGTCTTCTAATCCCTTCCTTTCTTCCTACGCTTTCTCTATATTTCCCCCATGTTTTCTTAATCTCTTCTTCCATCTCTCTTTCATTTGGTCTTCATCTCACTCTCATCTCTCCCTTTTCGTCTCTATCCCCCCCCAATCCTTTCCTTTCTTCCTACTCTTACTCTGTATCTCTTTCCACACACTGTCTGTTTCTCTCTCCCCTCTCTCTCTTCTTCCATGCTGTCTCTCTGTCCCCTCTTGCATTCTCTTGCTCCTCTCTCTTTCCTTTCTGTCTCCTTCCACTTTTTCCTTCCTTCCTACTCTTTCTTTATTTCTCTTTCCCCATGTTTTTCATCTCCCTCTCCTTTTTCTCCCCATTCTTTTTCCATTTCCATCTTTCTTTACTCCCCACACGTCTGTTATCTCTCTCTCATCTCCTCTCTCTCCTCTTTTCTGTGTGTGTGTGTTGCAGGAGTTCTCCTTCTCGCAGGTATGGAGCAGTAACCAGCAGCCTCTGCACTGTGCCTTCTCTCTGGAGCGCTTCAACGTCGGCACCATGCAGCTCTCCTGCAAGATCAGCGTGCGCCAGGTCAAAGGTCACGAGCAGATCCTGCAGGTCTACACCTGTGTGGAGGAGGTCAGTGCTTGTTTCGTGGATGACCTGATCAGAAATACATTCACGTTACATGATCATTATGAGTCACAACACTTGTGTATCTTCAGTTCAGCAGAGCTCGCTGCGTGACGTTTGCCTTTTGATGTTTTTCCAGAAGGAGAAGGAGACGCTCCCATTTTTTATGCAGACCGACTGCACGGTCACCTCCCAGACGGGCGCTAAAGCCTTCAAAATCCCTCCGTCCATTCGGCACCGCATCTGCGCCACCTTCGACACTGCCAATGCCAAGGGCAAGGACTGGCAGCTCCTAGCTCAGAAACTCCACATTCAGAGGTAAAATCCTTACACAAACATGCCGTCTTTGTTCAGCGTAACTTACTCAGCATCACAAGTTACCGTGTTATTTTTTTTTTTTTAAGAAGCCTCCGCTTTGCCTTCACTTCTTCCACTTAACATTGACGCACGCTCTGCTGTGCTATGACACGACACGAAACTCTTTAAATAATCATGCTGTTATAGCGTATATGCTATACATTATGCATGTTCTGCAATATTTAATAACTTATGCATGCTAAGCATGTCATTTCTCAAGAAGGGAAGCATCTGATGTTTTAGGTCCGGGCTCTGTAGTTGTTCAGCTTTATTAAGGAACGTTATTATTTCATGAACGCTGAGGGCTTTTCAGATAATTTACTACTCGGGGCAAATAACTGCTTATTGTTTGGTGTTTAAATGCACAAACATGTTGAAACACTGCCATCAAGTGGCCGTAAATATGAGCACAGGATTAATGCAAACATTTAAACAAAAAACCCTTAACTGGCTTTTAATATGTGTAATTCTAAACAAGATAATGTAAGATCATTTATTTTAGAAATAAATCTAAAGTAGCCTGTTTGGCGTTCCTTGTAAATGACTTAGTGCTGGTTTTCCCTCTTACTCTCTCTTATCAGAGCCAGATGTCGGAACATCAGACTGATAAATGGCTCAGCAGAGAAAAGATGAAGGGAGTAAGGGCACAGGAGTGGAGGAAAAGTCACAAATAGCAACATTTCATACAACTTTTACATTTTAATTAGCACTAAATTATAAACTTATATAATAATATTATAACACACTGTTGTTAGTTTCTTGATTCTAAATGGTCAGAAGGTGGCGATTATTTTCAATAACAGCAGCTCTGACAGTAGTTGGAGCTGTAACACAAATGAAAAATTGATATTAATGCACTTGCTCTAATACGTTATTGTTTCTATAATAACAACTCACGCACAGGGACTTGTATGGCGGAATGCTACATATAAGGCTTGTTATTTAACAAATAAAAAAATTTAATCGGTGAAATGAAGTTTTCTGTCAGATATTTATGTAACATTTATGGAAGGAGTCTCTAATGTCAGAGCTTTGGACAAAGTCTCCAGGACTTTGCTGTTAAATTCAACGTTGTAATCATTGGCAAATCAGGGTTGTGTAAGAGAAATAAAACATAACATGGATTAATTTATTATAACCATACACCCTCAAGTGCTTTATTCCTTACTTAGCATATCTTTAGTGTAAAGTGTTACTGTTAGTATTAATGTGATTATTATTACTAGAATATAAATAAATACAAAAAAATCCATTTATTATTATTATTATTATTATTATTATTAAATCATAATACAATACAATAAAGTAACTCTCTGTAGATTTCTAGTTGGCCAGAGTCAACATTCATCTCTTGTCATTTTGTCCCCTTCCTCAGGAACCTGTCGTATTTCGCTACACAGCGCAGCCCGTCCGGAGTCATCCTCAGCCTGTGGGAGGCTCGGCACCAGGCCTCAGGAGACCTGGACTCACTGGCCAGCGCCCTCGAGGAGATCAGCAAGATCCACTCAAAAAGCTCGGCCCAGAGCCCAAGCGAGACGCAGCCAGACTACAATCAGTGACGGAGAGATGCAAACACGATCTGTCTGTAAACTCATGACGTGAGTGCTCACGTCCGGCTCCAGAGAAAGAGAGAGAGAGAGACGTGAACATGAAGAGTGTCTAATGACAGAGTAAAAGGATGCACTGCTTTAAAAAAGAAGAGGAGAGCACTTGAGGAAAGTTCTGCCTCAGCTGTACCATCATTATGAGGGTCAGCGCGGGTCATAAACCTTCTTAAACATTTCCTTTTTTCTTTTAAGCTTCGCCACTGGTTAACAGGCAGCATGGACCTTTAACGCTTCAGTGTGCTACTACTTACTTATTTCGTGGTTTGGTTGCACTATAAAGCATTGTAGAGGTCAAATATGTGGCGCGTTTCAAAAGAAGCGACGTGGTTTCCCCTTTGTGAGTGAGGATCAGTTTTTCCGCACACTGTGTACTGCGACGTTTCGTGTTGCCGGTAGGGAGGCATTGTAAAAGCAGCGACTGGGATGCAGATGAATAAAATATGTGCTTTTCTGTTTAATGTTGTTTTTAAGATGTGTAAGCGGAGGTTGGGGGGGGCGTAAGCTCGGGTCTCGGGTTGAACATCAACACAACAGCTCCAATGTGTTTCTCTTAGATAACAACAGCAGTTACTGCGGTCGTCTGTGCACAGAGGACGTTGCACTGTCGAGACAGTTACAGTCAGATAATTAACACGAGCCCAAGATCAGCTTTTAAAAAAAGCCTCAATCTGAAAGATGCCTCATTTCCTGCAACTGATACAGCAGTGGAAGATATTAAGCCTCTTCCAGTATGGCGTCAGTTGAGAGAGGAAACTGAGGTGAAAAGCCGCTTTTAGAACGGGATTAACATTTTGTTAATCCACCATGTTGCTGCTGTTGCGTTGTTTTTTTTCTTTATCTGACATGTTTTCATGAAGAGTTTCATATATAAAGCGAATTATATACATTTTTCTCTTGTTTTGGGTGACAGAAACAGAACGGACAGAATCTATAAGCGACTGATTAGTAGCCGTCAGTTTTTGTCCTTCTCCATAGTGATCAACATCCTAAAGATGACAACACAGAATGAAGAAAGGAATTACATGAAACTGCCCTTTTAATGCCATATTTTCCCATCAAATGTGAAATTGATTTTTCCCTGAATTAACCTAAATTATTCTGGTCTTCTCCTCAGCTCAGCTCTCCTCCTGCTGCTGATGAAAATCCAGCCACATGACAATAAATATATGCATAATTGCAGGATTTTTCCTGGCAAAAATGTTTCCGCTTGATTTTTTTTTTTCCCCACAAGATTTTAATGTATTGACAAACAGTTTATCCAATAAAGGTAAATGGAAAGAGGTTATGATTTTATTTACTAATTCAATTTACACAATTTATGCCATGAAAACACACAAACTCCATTTCCCAGAATCCTCAGCCAAACAACTACAACCCCAGTCACATGATCGTTCCTGTTCCTCAAATTCTACACCAGTTCCCAATCAGCACTTTCCCCATAAATTACCCAGACTCTCTGAGAGTTTTGGAGATCATTTAAGCCCAGTGTCGTGTGTAAATGTGTGATGCTGCTTCACACGACACAGGGCTTAAATTATCTTGCGCCACGGCACTGTCGAATTCTTGAATCTGACTGGTCAATAGGTACGGATTCATTTTCTATAACAGAAGCTCTGACAGTAGTGCTACAACACTACTTTTTTTGCTACAACACCACATCCCAAAGTCTTTATTCCTTACTTGAAAACTGAAAATGCAAAAATAAACACAAAAACAAACAAGCAAATAAATAAAAGGTGGGAATGGTACGTCCATAGTTTTTCACTTAAAATACCATAGATAGAAGTCAACCTAATAGCTTCTACACCATATAGTGTACTAATCTCCTGTAATAACAGTTTTAAACTAATACAGGAAGTGAAAGAGCTTAGGAATTCACTCAGGTTTCAAGGGTTAATATAGCCAATATGGAGCGAGCACACAGCCATCTGTTCCTGCCAGCTTCCTTTAGAATCAGTCGAAAAAAGGAAAAAAAGAGCAGTCTCCCAAGAAAGCTTTGGAACAAAAAAAGGCCTCTTATCTGCTCTGACCAAACTCGGCCACAATAGAGGAGCACGTGCCAGCGAGATAGATGTAACAGGAGGGAGAAAGAGCCGAGTGGAAAAGGTTGTCAGACTGGAGATGGATACGGCAGTGCGACACCATGTCCGTCTTTTCCAAATCATCACCTTCATTAATCTGCTCCCTCCATGGGGCTCATTTCTGAGCTCATTTTAATAGGGTTCACTCAGAGAAAGACACGGCCTGGTGGTCATTAACAGTGAAAGATGTTATCCAGTTAGCATGAAAGTCTCGAAATGTCTTTCAATGTTCAAGCAAGACTTTTTGAATTATGGACTTCAGGAATTGTTTCTTCATTCATAAAGGAAGAGTACAGCGAGGAGAGAGTGACTGAAAGCTGAAAACTTTACATGCTTCAGTCGAAACAATGCAAAAACCAGCATAATGAAGCATTTAGGGACATTGCTAAGAAGAAAATCCTAGCAGGTGGAGAGGAAAAAAAATGAATTTTAACACAACAAATCAAGCGTATGTTGACGGACAGGAGGGAATTTTTTTCCAGATGTTAGTTAAGCAACAGTAAGACAAAACAAGCCAAAAGTCTGGTGGAGTTAATATAATCACCGCCTCCATTTTTTTTCCGTCCGAAGAGACCACAGTTCCGCACTTTTTTTTTTTTGCTCTTGGCTCACAAATGCATGTTTTTCACATCCCATGTCCTTTCCCCTTCAGTGAATCAACTTTTCTGCCAGGTGTTTGATCTGAACACTGCCAGTTTTCAGGCATCTCCCTTACTGCAGTAAGGATCAAAATTATAAATGCTATGGCAAAACTTCCGCTCAATTAATCTAACCGAAGATATCACTATCAGGGCTGCCATTCAAGGTGACGGCCACTCCTGCACATTCCAGAGTGATGCATTTGATTAAAATGCTGTTTAGTGAGTCACATGTAACTTACTGATGTGACTAATAAGACAAATAACCCGTTGCATCATTTCAGTACTCCAGGTGAAATTGAAATCTAGAATTCTTTTCTAATGATAATGATTTCATTCATTTTATATATATATATATATATATATATATATATATATATATATATATATATATATATATATATATATATATATATGTGTGTATGTATATCATTGTGACTCTATATAGTTGCTCTTTTATTTATCATTTCCATTTTTCTACATTGTTTACTCCTCGAATCTTCATATCAAGAGTGGCTATGATTTCATTCCCTAGTGGCACACCAGAAAAGCTTTCACCCTATCACCTGAGTTTGAATCCTGAAGATGCCAAAGCCATCTGTGACCAGGAGTGGAAGAGGGGAAAAATGGAAAGGGGGTAAATAGACACAACTTACCAAAATAGATTTTTTTTTCCCCATGCCCTACATGGCTAACACAAGCCAGTTTAACATGTCATCATATACTCGCCTCAAAAAAACATCATTTGGGTCTGAAGGCCATTTCTACATATGTGGTTTCATAAAATTGCACAAGATATTTGTTCCGTTAATGAAGTCAAACATAAACTATATGATCATCTAAGTCTCTTCAAGCATACGATCTCCATTTTAAAACTTTCTATGCCCCCCTAAACAAACTCTGTGGGTTAGAAAGTGATTCACATTCAAAACAGAGTGGCTGGTTTTAACTGTGTGATGTCATTTTGTCCTGTTTTTATAGAGAATTGTGTCACACAGTGTCACATAAACAAGTTTGGGGTACTGATTCAATCATGTGTGTGTGTTGATTCAGACCTGCAGTTTGCACAACTAAACTAGCTATAAACTTTCATTACACAGTAGCTACATGAGGCTGCCTTCATACTTGTTTTAGTTGTAGTTAGTTAGCCGATGTTAGCTAGGAATGGTAAGAGGATATGGATACATTGTGACCTCTGACACAATGAGACATATAGTATAGTATAGTAATAAATATACTATACTATAGTAATACATATAGTATAGTAATAAAATCACTACAGACAGATTCATCTGTAAGAAAAAACTCCAAGTGTTAAAGCAGCATTAGCCTTGTAGCTAAAGTAGCAAACTTCAGAGCTCACACATCTTACCTACTTGACTACCTTTGGAGTGATGAGGAAAAGTTTTGGAAATGTCATTTTTGGTCGAATTTTTTCTTTAAATTTGAATGTTAACGCATTCTTCTGCTCTTTTCATGAGTTAAAAGTGCTGAGACATGAGCAGTGTTTTCCCTTTTTTCAATGTTAGCGACTAGCACCGAGGCTAACGTTAAATCTCCTCACAAAATCCTCACGTGAGATTTTTTCTCTTTTCTCATCTCAGCTCCTTACTGAAGTGCTTCATTCATCCCAGCTGCACACAAAGACATTTCCCACGATTTTTATACCTTGTATGAGTAAAAAAATGGCTTCACAGCTAGCACTTTTCACTAAGGAGCAACGTGGAGCTTGGTGGTGGTGTTATGGCCAATAACGGAGCTTATTACATCTCTATGTGTCTTCTTTCCTCAGTGTTTTATACTCATTCACCAGTAGGTGGCACAAAATATGGCCTTTCTGTGAGTTTCTTCCTCTTTTCCCCCCTTATTAACCTATAGTGATAATATAATAGCACTTTTTTATTAGCTCACATATTTTGCCAGACCCTAATGTTCAGTTCATGCCAGAATATACAATATATCATGTTCTTCCTAAAAGTGATTTCCTGTTTTTGCTACAATTGCACATTAGATTTATAGCATTTGTAAGAGGAACACAGTGAAATAAAGGCGTAAAAGTATTTAAAACCAATCCAAAAAAGAAGCTTTACTGACTGCCCCATTCCCTTATATATTTTCATTCCCACACACCTTTAGGTAGATCCCTGATCAGTTTTACGGCTCCGTATCCATCATTATTGTTTATATTGATCATCAGGGAGATGAAGATAAGATATAATGGGGCCTGTAAAATAAATGCGGCAGCGCTGGTATAAAATTTAAGGAGATGGCCCAGGTCAATGGGACAGCCGTCAGGACACAGCGCTCGCTCTCATTCTCTCACTAATGACTTCAAGCGCCATAAACCTTCCTGTCCCAGGAGCCACTCTCATTATCACACACACCGACAGAGCAGATAAAGCAGCGTGAAGAACGAGAGGCTTCAGGCAACGATATTTCTACCGACTGTTACTGCAGGAGTGTCTGAAATTCTGACTGCACCCCAAAGAACTGTTTGATTTCATCACTTAATCAAACACTCAGGATGAGTTTTAGTCAGTCACTGACTTTCACACTGAAGGGAAGTGGTAGGTCAGTGGTTAAGGTTTTCCGCTACTAATCGGAAGGTCGTAAGTTCAAATCCTAGCATTAAACCGCTCAGTTGTATCCTATGGCCAAATGAGGTAACGTCAACATTACACTTTATTTATTTAATATCTATTAATAGTTACCAATCCAGGGTTTCTACTACCATTGGTTGCTTTTTTAAAAAAAAAAAAAAACAGTGTTTGCTTTGTAATTGAAGCTGCTAATACTTGTATTTTTTCCCCCCAGCCTGCTTTGTTTATCTTTATTTCGACACTGTCACACCTCCCAAGTGGGGACTCTTGAGATATGAAATCCAATTCAGTGTTTAAATCAAACACTTTCTTTTGACTTCTTGAGAATTTGTTTGGTCAAGCCTGAAGTTATCAAGCTGGTACCCTGATTCAGGCCATATGTCACATGTCATGGGTTCACACTTCTGTAAAGTAATGAGTCCACGTTTAAAAGAGTGATGAAAGAGGTGAAATTTGGAGCCACACTTTTTTGTCTTCATTTTTTTTAAACGTTGGAGTTTTTTTAATATGTTGGAGAGATTTTTTTTTTTTTTTTAATGGCTCAGCTCCTGTTACCTTGCTGTGCATACAAACTCCTACGAGTGCTTATACTGTATGGGCTTGAATAATCACTTTCAGCTATTTTTTTTTTTTTTTTTAAACAAATCTCATGTGAAAGCCGGCATACAGGTGTGTCTGGAAGAAAATTTCAGGTGATCTGAATGTGGAGGAGGTGGCATTCCAATATGATGATATCAGATGGGAGTGACTGGTTAATAGGAATGTTGTTCTAGGAATAATGAAATCTATGATGATCCAGAAATCACATTCCTCAAAAGAGAGTTGAAAACTAATGACGAAATATGAGTACAGGTTAAAATATTAATGCTATATTAACTTGAGTGTTATAGTAAAGATCCACCAAAGTGTGACTCAACAAAACAAGACAGAGATATAATAAGATGCTGCTCAAACACCTGAACTGAACAAAGAACTCAGAAGTTTGTGGTCTAATTTCCAATAAACATGCTTAATTGACTGTACAGTGTCATTGCTAGGACGCTCAGGCTTGAAGACAACGCCCAAGTTTAAACTGTGTGGGAACAACAAAGGACATCAGCCATGTAAGTAGGTGTGGGCGAAGCTTACGCAAGCTTTGCTCACTTTGTCATAAAAGGAAACTTTTGCTGAATAACCTGCACACATTGGAAAGTAACCAACATTAACTTGTTCAGAAAGCCGTGACATTTTCATTTCCATGAGATTTAATAGATCTAGATATGCTGCTGAAGTAAAAACTACAAAAGTTTAAAAAAAAAAAAATTTCAATGCAGATCTGTTATGTCATACTATAAAGGCATGTCCCGTCATGTCTCATAGCAGAAGAGTAATAATTAATGGAGGACTAAAATGGAAATGTAGAGAAAGAAGAAACTTGCTTCAGATCATTTGTATGATTTGATAAAAATTTTGAAACAATGTTGCATAAAAAAATAAATTAATTAAAAAAAAAACACTAGTAATCATGTGGGTAACAATATTTAGGGTGCCGGTATTTGTTTTTTCTTTACTGTATGGTTCCAGTGGTTAGTGGTTAATGCTTTAATGGATTATTTTTCCTATAACAGCATGATCTTAAGTGTGTTATTCCTTTTATACCACAGCAATTTGCCAACAATTACAATTTGTAATATAATCGTGAATGACGCATTGCACTTTCTAACAGTTTACAGTTACATTTAATGTTGTGGAATGTCCACAAGACAAGTTAGTTCCTGTTAGCTTACATTATAAACAGACTCTCCTTCTCTCTCTCTCTCTCTCTCTCTCTCTCTCTCTCTCTCTCTCTTGAAGTTAATGAGACAAAAATCACAGCCATGTTACTAATAAACTAGAAACACAAATTCCTCTGTCCTGAAGACTTTCCTGTGTCTGGAAACACACTGACTGTTAGAAAGCACCGACACTGGAGACTCCTTCCATAAATGTTACATAAACATCTCCAATTAACAATTATACTGTTTTTTTTTTTTAAAATACAACATGTTTTTTTTAATCAGTTTAATATTAGGCTTCGATTATGTGCAGTCTGCCATACAAGTCCCTAAATAAGAGTTGTCACTATAGAAACAATAATGACTTTCAGCAAATCCAAACTATTTTATATTTTGAATTCTTAACAGAATTCTTAATAACGCTTTTGATGCTCTCTGCATTTTCTTAACCAGCTTCATGAGGAGCTTCATGGGGATCATGGGGTTCTGCATGAAAGCTGCTCATGTGGGACAACAATTAATTTCATTTCATTAAAATGACTTTTTGATTCAGAAATAAATTCATACATGGCAATTACCTTCACTATTTACATTTTCATCCAGAAGCCTTTATTAATATGGCTTTAAGACAGTGAACAAATATTTTTAGGCTACAGTGTCCATAAGTTGACTTCTAGCGTACATCTAATCTCTCAAAAACTTTATTTTTGCAAATCCTGTGTTAAAGAAGTGAGGACAAATGAAGCCGTGTATCATTAACCAAACTCACATTTTAAACATTTACTGCAGCATCAAAGTAAAGATCAAGGGAAAAATAAAACAAAACAAAAAAAACCAGCGGCTGTCAATTTCTTTTTGTGTGCCGACATTTCAGATGCAAAGTTCAAATGTTTTCTTATCTCACACGAGCGGCACATTATCAGAGGAGACAGAGAGACAACAAGAGAGAGAGAGAGAGCAAAAAAAAAGAGGCGCACACACACACACACACACACACACACACACACACACACACGTCAGCAGTATAAAGACTCAGTTGAAGACTGAAGTAGAAGTAGTACATAGAAAGTAATCTATTGTGAGCCCAATCATAAGAAACATGATGACTCTTTGCCAGATTAGCATACAAACCACACAAACGTTCCTTCGTAGTCACTGTGTTATGTATAGACATAGTTACAGTGAAAAACCACAAACCTGGTTTGTTGCACAGGTTTGATTTCAATTTTCGTGATAATCGTGAGTCATAACAGAGGCTGTACATTGGGGTAAAAATAATGCACCTATCATCACACCATGTTGCATTGTCAGATTAATTTTTGCCATATTTTCAGCACTGCAGGTCTGTATATAAACAGGATGCAGAGAAACACTGCCTCATGTTTAGAGGGAAATCACAACTTTATATGGACAAAGTTTTAAGACACATTTTCAGCGTTAGCTTATTTAAACAAACTCTGAGTGGACAGAAGTGCTGCATCCTTTTACCATATACCTTATTTTTTCCATTCTTTTTTTTTTTAATCCTATATTTGTAGTCTTTGGAGTTTGAGTGCTTATTTTTTTCAAGCTTTTATAGATTTGACATTGGCTCTGAGGGACGAGGCATCTAAAAAGTAAAAGAGTCAAAGTGAAAGAAGTTCATTTTAAATCAAAACTTAAAAAAAAAAAAAAAGTAGGCACTTTTCATCTATTGTTAGCAACAATAATTTGCTATGATTGAGCCATGCTGATTTGATGTCACTTGCTGAACTCAGGGTTGAGGAGACCATCCAGACTTTCAGAGTAGGAATTCTGACTTAAGGAAGTGTTTTCTTTGTTTTCACATGAGCATTAGTCGAATGTGGCATAAGTGTTAGCCTAAAAACTAGAGCCGTTACCTATTGTTTATTAAAATTAGTTAATATGAGCTCATGTTCAAAACAAACAAAAAAAACAAAATCATTGTGTGACCTGAGGTGTAGACTTCCTCCTCTGGTTTTAGCTGTGTATTAGCAATTTTTTGCACTTCACCACTTCTAACTGTAGCTAAATGCGGTGATGCCAGTCAGTCACTCCAGGTCTGCTGAACCTGGCATAACCTTAGTAGCCTTAATCTACAAATATAAATTACAGTCGAATAGAGAGGAAGTGGGTTGTGTGAGTCGTCTGAGTCACCAAGGTGGTGGTTGTGCAACAGGACGTTTGCACTGCTGGGTGACGTTTTCGCTCCTTGTTATGAATGACTAATCGATCTGTACAGATATGGTATGACTGTCACATTGACATCGCAGCATTCGTTCTACTTAAGATATTTCATAATTTCATAAATTCCCCACAAGACCACTTTTAGTAAAGACTCGATTGAAAAGAAATCAACTCTTTACGAATGGCCGGAAATGAAAGCGAAGCAAAGTTCTCTTTGCCCTATGAGGTATTCGATCATGCATGTGTTGCTCTACAAACAAAATTACGAACATTACTGGCTGTTATATATTTATACCTCTGGGCTAATTTTATTATTTGATTATTCTCTCTATACTATTTTGCTCACTTTACAGTTCACTATACACCCAAGCGGAAGCCATTTTTTTAGGATTCAGCCCTCATGACTAACCTGTAGGCCTGAATTTTAGCACATGACCGTGAAATTCCCCTTAGATTAGTCAATGACTCACTAAACTGGATCGGCTCCTCCCGCTTTCCTGCGAACTGACAGCAGTCTAGGCCGCATCCCAAATGGATATTGGAGATATAGCGCACTTCGTGTAGTGCAAAAGCCTTCATGCCATACTGTATCTAGTGCACTTACATACTTAATCCAAGGAGCTTAATCCAAAAAGGCTCACATTTAGATATTTATTGTAATATAATTGTTGGTAGAAGATGTTATTTCGTACCCTAGGTAGGGAGCAGGGAGGGATTTGGCATTCAGCCTTGCCATACATGCAGCATCGAGGTTATCAGTGCGGTGCAGGCAGCTAGGCGTCACTCTGATAGTGCCGACCTCACACCAGTGTGTGTGTGTGTGTGTGTGTGTGTGTGGGTGGGTGTGGGAGTGTGTGATGCAGTGTTTGTGAGAGGGTTCCTAAATAAAATGAATCCTGTGCTTGAGCAAGAAGAAAAACTCCAAAACTGAAGCAGCTAGCATGATATCAAGCACAATTTCTTGAATACAGTCAAATTTATCAACTATTTCTCATCATGAAATTATGATAAAAACCAATATAAGCTTATTAAACTCTGAAGTCCTGTTCTATAATCAGGCAATGTTGTTGTTTTTTTTAAGAAATGAGTTTATGGAATAAATGTATCACTTGCCAAGATAGCAGTTTCCAGAACAGGTCGAGAATTTTGGTATTCCCCAAACTTTTTCACCCCTTGAGATTTAATGTTGCGCAACACACATTAGCAGACTATGCACGGTCAAACTGAAAACATTAGGTGAAGTCGCAGTTTAAATTTTATGCATTTTATTAAACTACACTGTCACATTTGACTAGTAGGACATTGACTAAAAAACAGTCAGAGTTATCTCATATGTGTTATTTGCAATTACACTTGTCTGTGAGGGTTCTCTGGTTTCCTCCCAAAAACATGCACCTTTTGTACCTTTAGTGTGTAAAAGAGTGCGGCTTAAGCTCTAGTTATGTATCATTAAAGGTCATACTAAAGGTAGAAAGAGTACATTTGAACGTGCACCTTTAGAGTGACAAGGAAAGGTGCAGATTAGTACTCTTTGTTTTCTGAGCGTGGGTGTGAATATGTGTGTGTGTGTATGTGTGCGTGTGTGTGTGTGTGTGTGTGTGTGTGTGTGTACACAGCGCCCTGTGATGTACCGGCATCCCATTCAGAGTGTGTATTCCTGGGATGGACTCCGGATCTACCTCCACCCTTACTCAGATAAAGTGCTTACTGAATGAATGAATGAATGAATGAATCGATGAATGAATGAATGAATCAATGAATGAATGAATGAATGAATCAGTGAATGAATTAGTGCTTATTGTATTTGTCAGTGCACATTTGTAGTGCCTTGTAGGACACAGTAATGTCATTTTGATTATTGGTTATTTTAGGAAACTGTCAGGCCTAGAAGGAAAAAGAGGCATTGGGATTTGGGAGTCAAATGATCTGACTCACTGAAAAGAAAAGAATCATTTGAAAGAATCAAATGTAAGAAAGTCTTTTTGAGAGAGAGAGAGAGAGAGAGAGAGAAAAAGGCAAACCCTCCCCCACACATTTCCTTAAATGGCAACCATGATTTAAGCAATCAAGGGGAAGTCATCGAGTGTGCACTGAAGAGTGGATTGGAAGTGAGCCCGAGGCAGTGAATGAAGCAGGTGAAGAGGGAGGAGCTTTGTACATATCAAGTGTGTGGTTAAAGAGCTGCTGTGAATTGTTCGACACTGTTTCGGAATGAAAGTGCTCACAAATGTCGCGGTGTGGAGCTCATTCACCTCAGGTTTCTCTGTGACTGCTGAAGGATCATCATGAGACACTTTACCAGCCTGGTGAGTCTGGAGCTTAAATAAAAACAATGAAAAAAAAAAAAAAAACAACTTTTCCAATGTAAACGCGTCGAAACTCGCTTTTTTAAACCACAGATAGTTTTACACAGCAGCCAGGAATCTATTTAACTGCAAAGCACACTTCACAGATCTCTCTCTCTCTCTCTCTCTCTCTCTCTCGCTCTCTCTCTCTCTCTCTCTCTGAATATAACCTAAGCTCATTATTTATACCCTTAACACTAATATTTGGGCTCTTTATTGAAGCCAGAGAGCTTTTTTTTTTTAAATAGTTTATTCCAGAAATATTAACCTACACAACACGTGGGATTTGGGATTAAGGTAAATTAACATTAAATTAACCCTTTCATGTACAGTGTTCACACTTATAAACACTCAATTTAAAGCTGTTTTTAGAAAAAAAAAAAAAAAAGAAGAAGATGTAAATAAACTTCAAATCACTTGAAACCATTCCTGTATTTACTGTATAAATCATTAGTTCTGATTTCTAAGCCTTTCTAAGGGTTAAAGTTAGTTTTATTGTGTTTTTTTTTTTCTGTGTTTGTTGTTGATGTTTTTTTTTTTTTTTTTTGCTTACTGATGTTCCCAAATTTAAGAACTTGTAGGAAAGGACATATCTGTAACAAACACATCTATACATAGAATTTATGGGATTATTATATTTATAAATTTATAATAATTGTATATGGTATGGGTAGCATGGCCCCCCAGGGTCCCCGGTTCGATCCTGAGCTTGGGTTACTGTCCGCGTGTGTGTTCTTTCCCTGACCACATGGTTGTCCTTCCACCTCCAAAAACATACAGTAGGTGGATTGGCTGAGATAAATTACACCTAGGTGTGAGTGAGTGAGTGAGTGAGTGAGTGAGTGAGTGAGTGTGTGTGTGTGTGTGTGTGTGTGTGTGTGTGTGTGTGCGTTGGTTTTTGTGGCTTATGAGGACTTTTGACCTGATTACGTACCGACACTACGGGGACATTTGGAATTATGAGGACAGGGACAGTGTCCCCATAATTCCTCTAATATATCTATATATATCTAAGTAAGAGAAGCTAAAATTCAAAGTTTCGGTCGAAGTCCACTTACACCACATACCCCTGAAACTGACTTTACACAGTGTTAACTCGGAATTTAATATAGCGCCCCCTTTAGTCTGGTCTTGGTATTGCACCAACTTACACACTCACACAAAATTTGAGCCTTCTGATTGGCTACCGCTGACTCGCCTAATTCGCGCTCTGATTGGCTGCGGCCGATGTCATTCATGTCACGTGTCTCGGTTTGTGGGCGGAGTTTCTCTATGTGCAGCGCGTCATCATGCGGAACTCATAATACGTCAATCTTTAAAAAACAGGTATGAGAATTAACTTTATACACTTTATTAAATGTACTTTATATGATTATATTGCAAAATGCACGTTTACTTTAGTTTATACATATTCAGATTAAAAAATAAAAGATTATGCTCATGAGAATGGGGTACATGTTTAGTCTAATGAGTATATCTTAAAAATCCTGCTAGTTACCATAATAATCACAGAATTCTCTACTTTAAAAACTTGCCAAATGTATTTTTAATGAATGAGTTTAAGTGTAGGTTATGGTTTATGTGAATTTGGTTTAATTAATATAAACGGGAAATATCGGTAAATTAGCATGGTAGCGTTGCTAATGATATTTAATGCTAATGTGCGACATCGCTGATCTTTAAATCATCTCTTCCGGAACACAGTGCGGGTGTATGGTTTGTAGCTCAAATGGTTTCGAGTGGCCTGCGTTAGCTGAACACAAGCAACAACCGGTAAACAACAAACAGCATGGAGACTGGAGAAGTGTTTATTTCGGTGTTATTTTATTAATCCCGGAGCGAACTCTATTAACTGTTAGTTGGCTGCAGTTGCTTAGTTTGGCTGCACCACTTCCTGTTAGCTCGCGCCGCTGTAGTGCGTGTCGGGGGCGCGCGTCGGGGGCGCGCGATTTAACACTAACATTTTATCATGCTGCAGCTGCGGGTTTTACTCTCTCTGACCCCTGACAGTCTCTACACGCCTCGTAAATAAGCTAGTTCGCACCTTTAAATAACTATATATATTTATTATATATATTTATTATATATTTTATATATAGTATATAAATGAGAGTGGTGTGGTTTGTTTATCAGCTGTGTGTGCTGGTGCTGCGGTGACGTCACAGCAGAGTAACTGCACATCCCTCAGCATCACTGATGGAGCCCTCGGTAGGCTCACAGGAAATTTACATTGCTTTACATTTATATAACAATAACTTATATACAGGCCAAAGTGTTTTAAGGCTTCAAACTTAAGTATAAACTAAATGAACTAAAGTACTAAGGATGAGTTGTGCGTGGACACACAGCGTCCGGTGTACAGACTGTGTGAGATGAAGCTGAGGAGGAGGAGGAGAGACAATCCCAAACAGGAGGCTGAATATTTCACATCTGCTGCCAAAGACAAGGAGGGATTTGATGTGAAATATATAAATTCATTTATAGGTAAGTCTTAATATGTCATTCTTTGTTATTTTTTTTGTTTAAAAAATTATTATTCTTATTTAGGAGCATCAGGATGTTAGAGAACACTGCAGATGTGCTGCTCGGCTTGAATAAACACTGGACTAACAGGTGTTGTGCTTTCTCATACAGGACGTGGAGTATTCAGTTGTGTTCATTTTGATAAGGGAGATTTTCTTTTGGAGTACAGAGGACAACTCATAAACAAAGCTGAATGTGAACGACGACAGAAGTTATATCACGATGCCATGAAAGCATTCATGTATGAATTCCGTTTCAATGGAAGACTCTTATGGTATGTATAACATTGCATTGTTCTTCATATAATGTTTTCTGTAAGATCATGCTAATGCATAAAGTTTTGAAAAGGTTTTCTGTGCAGCCACAAGATGTTATGTGTTGTCTTATATCATGCTTCAGTGTCGATGCTTCCAGAGAAGATGGTTCCCTTGGGAGACTTGTCAATGATGACCACATCAGCCCAAACAGCAAAATGAAAATAATCACTGTAGAGGGAAAGCCTCATCTGTGTTTATTTGCGACTAGGAGCATCGACCCTGGAGAAGAAATCACATACGATTATGGCAATTCTGAGTTGCCTTGGAGAAATAAGGTATTGAAGATTGAACTATTCAGTGTTATTGGGCCACGCTTAAACATGCCGGTACAAATATAACTTACAAATCATTACATGCTACAATCATCTAATTATATTCCCAATATTTTACACTGTCATAACAAATCTTCACAGATTGTAGCTGAAGAACACCAACTGCCACCAGAGGAAAACAGCACTATGGCATTGAGTGAGGCCAGGAGGGTGAAAGACAATCAGTCTCTGTCACAGCACCAGGTATCCTGTAGTCAGTGAAAGAATTGGAAGATGGCTAACATGGTCTGCTGAAACCAAGCAGTACTCCAGTTTTAATACATGCCTTTCGTCTTGCTCTTTAACCTGTTCTGTAGGCTGTTTCTGAGGCAGACCCCTTTACCCCTGTGACCGAAGATACCCAGGCAGCCATCAACCAAACAGAACAGGTCATTTACAGAAATATATAATGAATTAAAACCTGTTGATTTTACATATACAATTCTATACCCAATTTACAAGCTTGAATAATAAGTATTGAAAATTTGGTTTTATTAATAATAAATGTTTTATGATGTCTGTTTTTAGAATATAGCTGGAGCCGTCACTGAGGTTACGTCAGAGCTGACGTCTGTGATGGACAAGTTGGAGACTGATGTTCTGGGAGGAGAGACAGAAAAGGTAAACTATAGAAATCATGTTTTGATTAATGATCCCCCTATCAGCTTGTGTGTGGCACAGCACTGGTTTATCAGTACACTGGGTATTAATGGGACCTTGTAGACATGTGATAGTAAATGCACATCAGCAGCTGTGTGTAAAGCATCTGACACAAACCTGGTCTCGAGGGACTTCACTTTGTGAAGCTATATCATGTACACCACATACATTATCTTAAATTGGCATTTAATAGATGTATAGTTACTGACTAGAGTTCATTCCTTTTACTATGTGCAGTGTGTTATATTCTCATCCCTCAGTAGTAGGGGACCATTATAGGAGCAGCACTGAGTATATATGTGGTCTACCGTGAGTACAGCAGTGACACACACGTTACAGTGTGTGGGGTGCAGTTATGAGTTAATCAGCTACAGCACTGTTTTTACGGGCATCATTGTCACTGATGGATGTTCATTATATGGGTATAAATAGTATACCATATATACAGTGCACTTCCCTAATATACTGTATATACAGTGCACATATGAACACTTCCCAGAGCCCTGACCTAAACCCTATAGAGCATTTGAGAGATGCAATGATGGAAGACTGCTGATGCGCTACTGTGGATGAACTGAAAATTTGTTGATTGAAACTCGTTGGAAACTTCCAGCACAACTGTTACAGAAAATCGCTGATTCCAAATTCTTCTTGGGAATACTGTGTGTGTAACAAGTGTGAAATGAGAAAAATGTTTTGTGATGTCTGTTTTTAGAATATAGCTGGAGCCGTCACTGAGGTTACATCAGAGCTGACGTCTGTGATGGACAAGTTGGAGACTGATGTTCCAGGAGGAGAGACAGAAAAGGTAAATTGTAGAAATCATCATCTGATTAATTATCTCCCTAATTGTTCTGTGCAGTTTGCGGAGTTTGAGGGAGTTTTTAATCACAGTACACTGTCTGTTTAAAGTCACTGGGACTGGTGCACTGTAATAGTGAAGTGTGTCTGTGAGCTGCTCCTCGCACTGGAAACATTTCTTGAGCACAGAGATAGAAGTGTCTGCAGTTGTAGGCACTATATTAAGAATGTAGTTAGTGTGTGTATGTGATGTGTATGGCTGAGACCTGTTTTATGAGAACACTGTGTCTAATGAGAACCTTTAGGAACTATGCTATAAGGATCCTCTACCAGAGGAATATTAGTGTGTGTCAGTGTGTTTGACTAGTACATGGTATATGAGGACAGTATTGATTTATATGATGACTCTGTGTTCATCAGCTTGTGTGTGGCACAGCACTGGTTTATCAGTACACTGGGTATTAATGGGACCTTGTAGACATGTGATAGTAAATGCACATCAGCAGCTGTGTGTAAAGCGTCTGACAGAAACATGGTCTCGAGGGACTTCACTTTGTGAAGCTATATCATGAACACCATATACATTATTAGGTATTTATCTGCCTCTTCAGAGTCACTGGGAGTGGTGCACTGTAAATGTGTATTGATCTGACTTGGGTGCTGGTTTATCATCATAGAAATCTCTTGTTATTTTTGTTTTTAGAATACAGCTGGAACCATTACTGAGGTTACAACAGTGCTGACGACTATAAAGGACAAGATGGAGCCTGAGGTTCCAAGAAAGGAGACAGAAAAGGTAATTTTGAGATCATCTTCTGATTAATTATGTCCAAAAGGATAGCCATTGCCTGCTAATGTCACTAAACTGGTTAGAAAGACACTATAGCTGCCCTGCCTGTCTGATGTTTCGAATGAGAATGGAGTTTTTTTGATGTCTTCAATTTTTTTTGGATACACTTCCTGTATATCAAATAGTCATAAAGTCGAGTGCGAGAGTAAAGTGTGCCTGATACATGCATGCAGAGAGCTGTTGGAGGTCAGACATGTCAGAAAATGTAACTGGACATAGTATAGTGTGAGTGTCAAGGAACTGATGCATAGCACATTTGTTGTAGACTACTGTTGCCTATTTAATGGTGTAGTTTGCATGGAAAACACCATTAGTTAAAGCTAATGCATGTTTGAACCAAAATAGGTTTAAAAATTGTATTGCCCTTTTGGATCTTGAATGTGACACTAACTTTTGTACCCACCACCCACTCGGTGTAACATTTTAATTCATGAAAATGGTGTTTGGTGTTTGCCAGAAAATACTCCTAGCCTGGTTAATCTGTAACCTTAACATTTTGTTGTCTAATATTTCAGATTACCATTGTGAAGGAGCAATCTGGGCCTGAGGAAAAAGATACAATAGCACCAAGTGAGAAAACAGAAAAAGTAAGTTTGCTGGATAGACATTATTTCTGGCTTATGATATTTCTATGGAATACATCATCAATAATTTCCTTCATTATTTGTATAATTTATTTCATGTTGCATAATTTCAAATATCTACTGTATGTGTAATGACCAAAGCCATTCATACACTATGTCGAATATCACATTAGTGAGCAACATGTTCTGCTATCAAAACCTATATTTATCAGTTATTTTGATCATTTTTGATTTGTTTTAAAAACATACATTTTGCTTTTTTTGTCACCATTGCCTCATACTTAAACACATCCAGAATTAAAATGAAGACGTGTGAAAGAGAATGCTGATGCAGTATCTAGAATATCCAGATACTTGTTAGTATTTTGTCACCTCAGCTTTTGTTATATAAAGTCAAGAGTAAAACCTCTAACAGGCATGCTCTTTTTGTCTGTATTTGTATTTGAGTTGTGAAAATGCCCAAAGTGCACATCATCTAACATCAAATAAATGGATTTTGCTTTCCATGTTATTCCTCCACTAGAGTTACTTTTAGACAAATATTTTTGGTTGTGATGTCAAATGAGTTTTATTAATTCTATTCACAGAATTGTAAACATGAAATGGTCTTCACAACTGTTTCGAGCATGAACAAATGTGCAGCATGTGTTGGACCTGTAGCATCACTCAAATGGATTGGTCTGAGATGCAAAGGTCAGTAATGTACTTTACAGTATTTAAGATGGCAGTTAATTTATAACTGGTATGGTTTGTCCAATTGGCCCATTGTTTCCAGACAGTGGTCCTGGTCTCATAAATTCATAAGGTTTGAAAATTATTAATAAAATTCTAAGCTTCATCTTTTTATATTGAGTTAAGGCAACAGTTGTGGTGTTTTTAGTTTTATGTGTATTGAAGTCTTACATTCTTACTTATTTACTTCTCTCTCTTTTGCAGTCTGCAATTGTTTTTGGCACAAGTCCTGCTTTGTAAAACTTATTAAGAATGAGTCACTATCATGGGTGAGTGCATTTATAATTCATTATATAAATTTTAGTCATTTGCAAGTGCAATTTCTAGTGATCGTTTGTTTTCTGGTACTAGAGAGTAAGTACTGGTGAGGATGAATCACTAGATGAAGAATATGTGCCACAGTCAGAGTCAGACAGTGAATCTGAGAGTTCAGTAGAGTTACAAGGAGAATGCCCCTTGAATATGGAGAAACGAAAGGCTATTTATTCCCAGATTGCCAAGTTGAATCCTGAAGGTGCAAGCAAGGGCAAAGTGTGTGTTAAGGCCAGAGAAGAAGTTGGTTTACTTTATGAGGAGCAGTTGACTGATGTAGATTATGACAGTGAAGCGAGCTATACACAAACCTCAGATAATCTTTCAAGCAAAGTTCAGGGTAAGCAAGTGTCTGAGACCTACAGAACGTCAAAAGTTGCAGTTTTAGGCAGTGCATCAGACAGTTTAATGCTGCCAACAACAGTCACTGGAACATCTGCAAGCCAGCAACTGTTGGAAGTAAGAGAGGGAGCTGGTGGAAGTGATTTACATGGAGATGTTGAGGAATCATTAATGGCAGAGGGCAAAGCTAAAGTGGATGAAGCTGAGGAGTGTCTTCAGTCATCTGTAATTTCTTGTACTGAAAATAAGAAAAACTACTGATGGATTAGAAATTACAAAAGTCATTGCGTACTACAGAGGCAACGTCATCTTCTTTCATTGCACTTAAAAGCTTCCAAACCCCAGGAGATATCTGGTGTGGGAATGTAGACTCTGCCATGGCTGCCAAACCCAAAACCCTGACCCTACCGTGGTGTTCATTTAGTTCTCCTGGCTAAACTGATGGAAGTGAATCTGAGAATGGCACTGAAAGTGAGAATATGAATGTGTCTATGAGTGCACCAGTGCAGATTGGTAGGTTTTTCTAACATATTGATGTGTTACATGCCCAATTGTTTTGGTCATGATCAGTCCACACTGTTTGTGTGCTGAATAATGTGGTAATCTCTTCTTACAGGGATGCAGAAGGATCACCCACCAAAAGAAGCCAAAGCTGGATGTTCTGGTTGTATTTTCCAAGTTATATATGTGGTTTTGACTTTTATTTTAGTCATATAACTCATAATTATCATTTTTGTTTTACCTATTTTTAATTTGAAACAAAAGTATATGTCATCATATCTCCCAGTCTTTATGGTTGTATGATGTGCATATTTATATACTTGTTTGTTTAGTCTCAAACACAGATGCTTTGCCCATGTCCCATAGAGCACCTGCTGTTTTATGTGCAATAAGCTGGCTATAAGGTTCACAATTTTAAACATCACAATCTAATTGATTCTTTTGATACGTGTTGTATACACCAATCAGACATAACAACCAGTGAAAGGTGAAGTGAATAACATTGATTATTTCTCTACGATGGCATTTGTTGAGGGTTGGGATATATTGGTATAACAGTCAGTTCTCTGTGTTGATGTGTTAGAAGCAGGAAAAATGGGCAAGGGATGCTACATAAAGGTTCCTCTGAAAGTAACGGAACAGCAAGCTCAATTAGTCTGTTTTTGCTATACACTGAAGACGTTTGGGTTTGAGGTCAAAAGATGAATATGAGATGATGGTTTAGAATTTCAGCTTTCATTTCCTGATTTTTATATCTGTGTTACACAGATTAAAACATGGCACCTTTTGGTATAGGCACAAATTCTCTTAAAGTAAATTAAACAACACTTAATATTTGGTTCATATCCCTTACTTGCAATAACTGTATCAAGCCAGCATACATACATCCCATATACATCGCTCAAAACAAGAGTAGCTGTTCATAGCTACTAATTCTTTAAACTATCAATTTAACAGGATACACCTGGGCAACAAGAAACACCAGTCACATGTTCCAACATACTTCATCACTTGAAAATAAAATGTTTAAAAAATCTATATGTAAATATCAGGAAAAAAAGCTAAAATTCTGAGCTATCATTTTATATTCGTCATTTGATCTTAAACCCAGATGTCTAGGTATAGGAAAAACAATATAATTGAACTTGCTTTTCAGAGGGGACTGTATTTAACAGAGTTAAAAATTATGTTAACAGTTAACAGTTATGTTTTTTAAGTGCTCAGTTGTAGTATCCCTAACCTGAGTTGCTTAATGTTCTGTAATTGTTGTATAGAAGGACTTGTTCTGTTAAGTCACAGGTGACCCGGTAAATCACCATGCGGTCATGTTTGTGTTTGTGTTAAGTCGAGTACCAATAAAACATGCCTGTCCTTCTAATACAGTGTAAAGTCTTTTTTTGTGTATTGTTAAACTGATGTCCCGATAAAGCGGTGTGACCTTATAAGTACCAATTCTGTCGGAGGCGGGAGCTTCTCAGACGGTCCTTATATGCAACCATAATGTCAGGTCTTGTGTTTAAGAGTTTAATTTTGCGTAGAAGAAATCTGAAGTGAAATTTGTCTTGCTAAAAAAAAACCAAATTTTTTGATGTTTACGGCATTGCTGTAGCACAAAGGGAAAGGTGGGTCCCCTTAAACCACGTTTCAACTGGTTTGGCCGGCAAAGTCCTCGTAAGACTTAAAAACCAGTATGTGTGTGTGTGTGTGTGTGTGTGTGTGTGGTGCCATGTGATGGATTGGCATCCCGTCTCATGTCCAGTGTTCCCGGATCCACCGGGACCCTGACCAGGGAAAAAGTGCTTGAGAGTGATTGAGTGGATGATAGATATCATTATTTATGCACATTGCTCAAACAAACAAACAAATGATAAAATTTCATTGATTCAAACAGTATTTAAGTTTACATTAAACCTGTTCATTGCATAGCTGACTAAATTTATACTCGCTGCATGTAAATTAAATATGCTACAATAAAATGACTTAATTTTCAGAGCACAAAATGGCTTTGGTTGTATTAAAGTAATGCCCAATTGTTTCGATTCAAAAACAACCCAGCATATATTGCCATACATTCAGTTATATGTGTTAATCCATGGTATAAATATGTTGTATCTTTAAAAAAAATGTAGGTCTGTAAATCATATCTGCTTGGACTTCATGTGTTCTGTCGGTGGGAAGTTCAAGAATAAAAGCTCTATAGCATTTTTTTTAAATATATAATCTATCAATAAAGAGCCTAATATTTCAATAGTCCATGAAAATACATCTGTATGGAAGATTCCTGGCTGCAAAAAGTGTGAAACGTGTCAGTAGAGTTCTGTTTTTAAATGAACCCAAATAGCAAGCTAAGTTAGAACCTGAACTGACTCAACATGGGTTAATATTTGAATCATCATGTTGAGGGTTTCAGATGAGTGTTTCGCATCTTTTGACTAACATGCTTCAGAGTCATCTTCGTGTTTATGTGGTATTTCAAAGAAATGCAAACTGCGAATCAGATTTAACACTGAAGTTAAGAAGTGTTACCAGCAGGTGGGGCAAGAATACTACAGTAATTTTATTCCCTGAGTTGTTTCCTGAGACTGTGAGGAGACTTGCATCGAGCAGTTTGTATAACTTGGGATAGGAAGTGATGATAAAAATAGGTCTGACATTTTTAAAAATAGACCTTATTTCATCATCAGTTCCTGACATGTTTAGAAATAGGGCTTATTTCATCACACAGAAAAAAAATACGGCTTACTATCTATAGCCAATTTTGGTGCAGTTTGGGAAGCTATGTTTGGCTTTTACAATTTATTAGCATTTTTCTCAAAAATGGCTACATTCCAGTGGTTAAAGTTCCTTCACTAAGGAGTCCAGTCGTAAATGTTAAATAAACATCTCACAGAAAACCTCAGTATCAATAATAACGATAGCTACGATATCAATAATTGTCCATTTTTCTTAGTTTTTTTTTTTTAAATAACATGCGAAGTGTCTGCCGTATCAGTCCATACAAAAGTAAAATATAACAGAGCTCAGAAAATGTGCATCAGCATGTTCATGTAAATGTCATTTATTATGTTCTGCATCTGTGTTTTCTAGCTGATGTTATGGATTTGGGCCTGGAGCTCGAGCGGGAGCCGAACGGAGCGAGACATTGTGTGCAGGGACGGCATGGGGTACGAATCCAACGACATCTGCTGCCTCAACTGTCCAGCTGGTGAGAGTCACGGTTCCCATAATGCACGCCTGGGAAGAGTGTTTCAAACGAGCATGATGAATGTTCTGAATCTTCAAGGATTTGATTTTCTTTGGCAGATTGATTGATTCATTGGGTGATTTTTAACATTTATTCTTTTGCAGGTACTTTTGTCAAAGAGGCGTGCAGCACAGCGTTTGAGAGAGGTGTGTGTCAGCAGTGCGACTTTGACACCTACACCGAGCATGATAATGGACTTCTCAAGTGTTTGATGTGTACCAAGTGTCGCCCAGGTACTCAACTAAGTGTTACACAATCACACCATTTGAAATGTGTATCGGAAATGACTTAATAGTGAGGTAGAATACAATCCAAGCACAAAGAGCATAGCTAAATGGTAGAGCGAGCATTAAACTGAGCACTCTCTCTATCAGGAAAAAGGTGCATAATTGAAACTGAGCTCTGAGAAATTAAGGGTTAATCATGCAGAATTACTGTTACCATCCCAATGGTGATTATTTTCCTATAACAGCATGCCCTGAAGTGTTTTATTCCTCCAATTTTTAAAAATTAAACATACTTTTTTATCAAGTTCTGGTTACAATTAATGTTGTGGAACGTCTCATTCAGTGTTTCTACATTTCCATTCACAGCGTTCTGATTCTGATGCCAATCTCTTTATCAATATCAATATCTGTAGATCAGGAGCTTGTGGAGCGATGCAACAGCACCAGAAACACACGCTGCCAGTGTAAAGCAGGTTCCTTCTGTCTGCCAGATCAAGCCTGTGAGGTCTGCAAGATTTGCAGGAAGTATGTTCACACTCACACCTCTGCATTGAGTATGGGTTTGGGTTTGTGTGTGTGTGAATCTGGGAGTGAACGTGGGTGAAAGTGTGAATGCAAATATGAGTGTGTATATATATATATTGTATGTCACAAGCAGTCACGATACACTTACACGGGTTTTTTGATTTGCCGAAACTAATATATTGTGTTTACAATGTCGATATATGTTGTGTAACCTAATATCAGTTCTCACAAGTCAGACACCGTGTACGTGAATCTTGTTTTGGCGATTAAAGCTGATTCCGATTCTCATGTCGTTTGATATCTCTAGATGTAAAGAAGACGAGGAGATGGTGGAGAGCTGCACAGCCCACTCAAACACCATCTGCCGAAAAACAGGCTCCATCTCCTCTAGCACATCGACAGGTAGCCCCCCCCCCCCCCCCCCCCACACACACACACACACACACACACACACACACACACACACACACCATCTTACCTCATGAAGTCCCAGTATGGCCAAGTCGTACAAGCAAACTTCGTTTGTAAAATTATCAATAGTTAAAGGTGGAATTTGTAACGCGTCATGATTTTGTACAGTATCACGCACATTCTTTGGTCAATAAGGGCGGAGCTTAATTTAAATTAGATCAGCCAATCACACACTTAATCATGTGATGTCAGTTTTTTCGAAATTCCTGTGCGTTTCATATGTGCGAATTGTTTACTATACGCAATATACTACAGCACTGCTCAATTCTGATTGGTCAGAAGGTGTTGATTAGTTTTCTATAACAGCAGGTCAGACAGTAGTGCAGTTTGAAGGAATGTTGCATAACCTCACATAACATCTCGTAATTCTATTCAACGGACAATTTTCAGTTCTGGAAAATAGAAAAAAGGTAGACGAAACTATCCCGATGATAATGTGATTAGTGATTAGTTGATTAGTTACTCATCGTGATGGAAATGTGTGTAACTTGTGTTTGTGTTTGGAAATGCAGTGGTAGTCTCGATGGTTGTCGTGGCCTTCTTCATGATAATCGTGATCATCGGGTGTGTCCTGTACCGGAGAACATCAGCTCAATGTAAGAACGCGAGTAAGAAATGGGCTTCACACAGGTTTATACCTCAGTTCTGAAATATTTTCACCAGCGCCAATATTTTCACTCCTCTGTGTAATTTCAGTGGCGTCAAGATGGCCGAGAGGAATGTTGAAAACATGCATAGTAAGTAATTTAAGTTTGTGTGTGTGTGTGTGAGAGAGAGAGAGAGAGAGAGAGAGAGAGAGAGAGAGAGAGAGAGAGAGAGAGAGACACAGGGATTTTCACCACAGAATATGTTATTTTTTTCCGTTTTAGGAAAATGGCAGTGATTTGGTGGAGGCAAAGCAGAACGCTGTGAACGGCACGCTGGAGGAAGGAGCACAGATCCTGACTCAGCCGGTGGGTGAAGACATGGCAGAGGATGAGGAGGATAAAGGGCTCGGCCCAAGCCTCCCCAACACCACGGCTTCGTCTCAGACCAGCCTGCCTGTGTGCACACTGACAAGCGAGTACTGCCTCAGCCGCTCACTGCCTCAGCCGCTTAACACTCTGGTGAGAGTCGCAGCTCCAGTGCATGCAGGCATCAAACACAGCTCGCGGTCAGAGCAGAACTAGTGTTATGTCAATACATGAGGAGACTTGTGGATGGAATGAAAAATAGAGAAGATAAAAGGAAGGAAACAAATTTTTAAAGGCAGAAATGGCAGGGAAGGGACAGGTTATGATGGATGGATAGATGGTGGAATAGATGCAAACAATGGATGGGTGAAATGGTAGATGAGTAGATGGATAAAACAGTGGATGGGTAGCTGTATGGACAGATGGATGGATGGATGGATAGAAGAATGGACAGATGGACAAACGAATCAGCGGATGGGTGGATATCGATGCGCAGATGAGTGGGTATATGAAAGGTTTATAGGATGGTTAAATGGGTGAATAGAATGAACTGATAGAATGGAGGGATAGATGGACAGAAACATACAGTATCATTTAGTCTTGTTTGAAGGAGAAGAGTAGCTCAGGATATAAAAGTCCTGATGGATGGCTGAATGGATTACATTTAAAAACAAGACTCTTGCAATTACATTTGTAATTATTCTTAATCTTGTGAAGAAAGACAAGACCAAAGAAAAGGAAGAATCACAAGAATAGAGACTGGAAGCTGGAGGGTGACATTGATAGATGAACGAAGGAGCTCTTTCCTCTTTATCTACTCGTATATAAATGACAAGATTACTAGGATAAGGTCAGATGAATAAATAAAACACTAGAAATGATAGAAAAAGAGAATTGAAGGAGAATAAGAGATTGGTTTGTGTGGAAGTAGGAGCGTGGGAGAGAGAACAGACAGACAGATCGATCCTTTATTGATCGTGTAAGAAAAAACACATCGTTCTAGCACGCTGTCTAAACCAAGTAAAGATACAAAAGGAGCTACTGCAAGCAAATGAAATATTGTACATGAGTCAGAGGAAGTGATGTCATCTTGGATCAGTTACTTGTTTTTTTTTAACACAGGAAGTTTGATGCATGCAGACACCGGGGAATATCGTGCTAACAGATATTTGCATATTCTTGTGCTTTACCACAAGAATGTGGTTATGTTTACATGAGCCTGACTGATAGGAAACTTTTCGCTGAAGTTTCAAAGGTAATAAAATGGAACAGAAATTGAGCCGAGACAAATTGAGTCGATTTCAAATGTCAAACTTATATAAGCAGTCTTAACGTAATTCCAAAAATCGGACTTTCTGAAATAAACAAGAAAAAAAAGAAAATTTAAAGTTTGCTCAGATTCACCAAAAATACCTCACACACACACAAAATTAACCCAAAATCAATTTCTGTTCTCAAGTATTTGTACAATATTGCAATATTTAGTGATTTAGCGCCATCTAATGATATACAGTATAGTAGGTTTGGTGATTTCAAAATCACACTGATGAATATTATATAATGTTTTCCTCTAGAAAGACATCTAAAAATCGATGCTTTGTACCACAGCACTCTTAAATTCTCTACTCTGATTGGTCAGAAGGTGTTGATCTATTTTCTACAACAGCAGCTCTGATGGTAGTGTAGCTGCAAATCATGGGTTTAATTAAAACCTTCATCCTAATACATTAATAATAAAACAAAGTGTTGATATTTAACACAAAGAAATAATGAATATTTCTTTTATTTATTTATATCATCTTGGAACCTTAATATTCCTCAGTTGTATGGTAATATCTATCAGTCAGGCTCTAGCAGCATTAAGTGACGCTAGCACAGCTGTGTGTGCGTGTGTGTGCATGCTTGTGTGTTTGTGTGCCGTTTAATTCATCCCTTTACATCTCTGCTTAAAAAAAAAAAAAAGACCAGCTTTATTGCAAGCTTTTGCTCGTAAGTTCATTGTTTTGCTCTTTGTCCTCTTTTTTGCTCTTCTGTAGTGTAGCACAGCCACGCCTCCCTCATCGCATTTCTCAATTAGTGTTGTAAAACAGAAACTTGTGCATACAAACAGGATGTGGTGTCATACACGTAATCATCAACTCACAGCTTCACAACTTCAGTCAGTAAAGAATGAAATCACTCAGTGGCTTCAGAATGCATGGGGAACAGGTTTCTTCCTCATGACAACTTGGGTGGAGGATTTTATTTTTATCTCACTATGTTTACCTGTGTGTAATAAGCAGGAGAATTACATGATGGCTTTATGCTGCACTTTATTTTGCTCGGTTTCATCAGATTTTAAACCTGCGTGTTCCTCATTCATGTTGAAGCATTTTGATTAAAATACCCTGCAAGAGTAAAGAAAAGTGGGAGCAAATGACTCTCCTGTGCGAATCAGCTCTTAATGTTCACATAAAAGAGCCAAATCAGAGTGACACGTCACTAAGCAGCGCCATCTGGAGCTGAAACCACAGCATCATCCAAGCTTCAGTAAGAAATCATGTTTGTATTAATGAGTATTTTCCCACTTTCTCTCCATACCAGGAAATTGAAAAACTACGAAGGCTCGTTCCTTTAAACGGTACGTTCTTGTCCTCCTTCATATAATAAATACTTCAGTCGTGTCATACTGTGTCATTCCTGCACAGTGTGTGACCTCTGGTTCCTTCCCTCTTTTTTTTTTTTTTTTTTTTTCCTCAGGAGATGAATCTCTGAGGAAAAGCTTCGACCTGTTCGGAGAGATAGACCTGAACTACCACAACCGCTTCTTCAGGCTCCTAGGCCTGAGCGACAACGCCATAAGGTCCGCCGAGGTGTCTTGTTCTTCACCCGAGGACAGAGTGTACGAGCTGCTGAAGATCTGGATGGAGAAAGAAGGCATGAAGGCCAATTTTAAGAGCCTCATCGAGGCCCTGCTTAGTCTGAACCAGAGGCTGTCTGCAGAAAACATCGTGGCAAGAGCCGTCGATTGTGGCTACTTCAGCTATGAAGAAGACTGAAAACAAGCACAAGATCTACTGCAGTGCTTTATTGTGTATGAATTTTTAATGTAAATATATTTGATGGAATTGTTTTGTATTTTTTTCCCCTACTCAGGCACTGTTGGGAGAAAAATGGACTAAGCCATTGGAGTGTTATTTATTATTTTTGTACTATATCATCTAAATATATATGAATGTAAGAATTTTGTAAAACTGTAAAAAAAAAATTTTTTGGCCCTTTAAATAATGTGAAGTGTTGATTGGTTGATTTTCATGTTCCATTTGTTACTTTTTTGTTACTTAATATTAAATTTCCAAGTATTTGTGTTTTTGTATCTTTTTTTTTGTGTTATTACACACTATTTGTGTTTTTGTATCTTGTATCTATAAAACAAGACATGAAAATTTATTGTACTATGGTGGTTGGAATTATCAGTTGTCTTTCACTTTTTAGTCATCACACAGACAACACACACAAAAACATACTTGTAATGGTGGATTAAGTCACTTTTTACACACAGTATACCTATTTAGATTTTATTATCTTATAAGAACAATGTAAATAGCCTGTTTATGTAATTTTACAGCTTGTCATACCGCCATTGACCACAAGAGGGTAGTGTTGTATAAAGCGCCTTTATTTCAACCTAAAACTCTCAGTGCTGTAGTGAAAGAGCTGAAGAGGAAAGTAATATTACAGCAACTCTTGAGTTTAAGAGCTTCACAAAAATCATGAAAATGCTATAAAATATATATTTGATCTTTTATGGTATTATTGACCAAGAATTAGTCACAGGCTCTACCTTATCTTCAGGCAGCGTAATGCATTACTCCCCCCCCCCCCCCCCCCCCCCCCCGTGAGTTATAGTGATCGAAACCTCAGAAAACATCATTACGACCATTAAGACCTGGTCTAACAGGGACTTCAGGTATTCATTAGATTCTCAGGAGGATGCAGCTTGCTCAGACATGACTTTTTTTGTGGATGCTGATATTTCGCAACCCAAACAATGAGCTGTTGGTTAAAAACTTGAAAACTGTTGAAATTGGAGGAAAAATATACTTTATACTCCACTCTGTTGGGCCAGGTTTATGGAAAATGGCACCACATTACTTCACCAAATGATTAATGTAGTGAGAGCCCAAGGTGATTGCTGGAACTAGAGAGAAAGCTTTTATAGATGTTTGTGAACAAATGACAAGATGGTGTACGTGGGAACACCTGACCATCACACCAGTATGTGCTTGTTGAACATCTCATTCCAGATTTATTCCCCCTTTGCTGCTATAATAAGCTCCACTCTTCTGCGAAGTCTTTCCACTAGATGTTGGAGCGTGGCTGTGAGGAATTGTGTTCATTCAGCCACAAGAGCATTATTGAGGTCAGGCACTGAGGAGGTCTGGGGTGCAGTCGGTGTTCCAGTTCATCCCAATGGTGTTCAGTGGGGTTGAGGTCGGGGCTCTGTGCAGGACACTCGAGTTCTTCCACTCCAACCTTCACACACCATGTCTTCATGGAGCTCGCTTTGTGCACAGGGGCATTGTCATGCTGGAACAGGTTTGAGTCTCTTAGTTCCAAGAAAGGGAAATTGTAATGCTACAGCATATAAAGACATTCTATACAACTGTTTACTTCCAACTTCGTGATGACAGTTTGGGGAAGAACCACATATGGGTGTGACGGTCAGGTGACCATACAAGGTGGGAAATTCCTTTCATACTTTACATACTTTCGAGATATTATACTCTTGAATGTAGTTAAAGTATACAGGAAATACGTTGTATGGTCACCTGACATATTGTAAATATTTTATTCAGTGTTATTTTATCTTATCTTAAAGTAAAAGTAGATGATTATTCACACACACACACACACACACACAAGATATCTGCCTCACATCACACACTGATTTTAGTTACTAGTGGTAAATGAATGCTCTCTTTATTTATTTATTTATTTATTTATTTATTTATTTGATAGGTATGTTGTGCTATATTTTATACATGCCATAAAATAGATGCTCGTTGAGATTATTAATTTTAATTCAATTCAGTTAAAAAATAACACCGAATAAAATATTTACAATGTTTGTTTCCCACTTTCTCTACTAATTAACATACATTTATGAACAATACTGAAATGAATTTATTCCCATAAACTAGCTCTACGACTCGAATAGCAAAGCCACTGCATTACCCATGGTGCATTGCGCCGAGGAAAAGCGGAAGTAAACAATGGCAGCTCCGCTAAGCTAGGAGAGTCCAAAGGTGTGTTATATAAACTGTCCTAACGCTTTTGAGGCTTTAAAATATATTTATTAAAAAATCTCTTGTTTTATCGATTAATGTTAAATGCAAATGCAGTCTGTTTAGGGAGAATCTGAGCGCGCGAGGGGGTGAGACAGTTACCGTGGAAACAAGAAGAAGTTGTTTTTGGTGTTTATTTCCGGAAAGTGAAAATGTTCACATTTATTCAGTGACTGTGGAAATCCAGGTGGTGGGATAGAAATCTGACCAATAATTCTTTCTAGCTTTAAAAAAATAACAATAAAAAAAGCAATAATAATAATAATAATAATAATAATAGCAACAACAACAAAATAATAATAATAATAATAATAATAATAATCATCATCATCATCATCATCATAACAACATGCAGACTAAACTGAAAAATTTATTTATTTATTTATTTATTTTTCTTACTATTATTATTATTATCATTATTATTATTATTATTAATATTATTAATATTATTATTATTATGGGGGGGAGGGTTGTTTGTGCACCTGGGCAGCACTCCGGAAAGGAGGGAAGACTCTCAGGCGAGGAAAGAAGAACTGAAATCATGCAGATAACGAATAACACTAAAGATCACGCGGTTTATTTTTGGTGTGATGTCACCAAAAGCAGGAAACTTTCAGACTTTCAGACTCAGAGCACACATTACGCTGGCACTTGTGTGATTTCGACATTTCAAAGGCTACTCACTTTTATATGCTTTATACCCATTTGGTGGGGTAAGTAAAATATTTTTTTTAGATTAGAAGTATGCAGATGTATTCCACAGCCTGGTCGAATTCTGGATTGTGATTGGTCAGGAGGTTGTTGATTAATTTCTATAACAGCAGCTTTGATCGTAGTTCCGGCTGTTATTCAAATAACAGGTTTATATGAATGCGCTTGTACACAGGGACTCCACATAATCAAAATCTAAATTTTAAAACATGAAAGAAGATGTGTTGATGTGGTGAAGTTTTCCGTAAGGAGATGTTTGTTTAACATTTTTACGGAAGGAGTCTCCAGTGTCAGCGCATTGTAACAGTAAGTTTTCAGTTGGGAGTTTACTCTTTGCGGTTTCTTGGTAATGTGTGTGTTAGTAACTCTGAGTGTTGAAACAAAATTCTGTATTGACTCAAGATTCGTCTGTAACCTATAAAATTTTAAAAATAAGGTCCCTCAGGGGTTCTGGCTTTTTAAAGGGATTCACTTTAAAGCCTTTCTGAAAGGGAACCCCCAGGGTTCGAAATGGACGCTTTAAGGGTTTCCCCGTGGGATGTAATAAGGAACTGTTTACATTACTCAATAACCTTTTTATATAGTAATGAGGAACCTCCATGCTGAAACACATTACATGTTTATACAGAAATATTACTGATGTGTTTAGCGATTGTTACCATAGAGAAGAAAGAAATATTAAAATCTCGTAACGGTCAGGTTTCATTGTTACTAAAACAAGAGACATGAAAGTTGAAGCTTTGGAAGCTGATCTGTTTGAAAAACAGACCGAAGTGCTGCTGAATCGCTCTCTTTACGTAGACATGTTTAAGATTACTACGCAAGTCATTCAGGGTGGATTTTTCCGTTAATTAGTTTACAGTGTCTGATGTTTTAATGTGACTTTTTTTTTTTTTTCTCATTTGTCTTAAAGACTGACAACACCCTCACTTCCGTTAGTTTTTTTTTTTTTTTTAACCATGTGCACCATTTTTTCAGGCGGTTCCAGTGATGAAGGCGACCGTATCCTTTTACACAGCCTACCTGCTGTGTTTGGTGCTCAGCCTGGTGTGTGTGGTGCTGGTCGTCCACTGGAACGCCTCCTACCGCGGCGGCTTCTCCTGGGACGGGAAGGTCACGCAGTTCAACTGGCATCCCGTGCTCATGGTGGTCGGCCTGGTTGTGCTGTACGGAAACGGTGAGGGTTTCCGTAAAAAGTGTTTGTTGTGATGTGACGAGGACGAAGGGTGTGTTTTAGCGAGTGGGTGAATAAGCAAAATGCATGTGTGTGTGTGTGTGTGTGTGTGTGTGGGAGGAACATTTTTGGCTTGTGTGTGTGAGTCATTTGGGGATTGCAGTGTATGACTTTATGATTTTGTTTATCATGCACATACATAATAATCTGGAGCTCATAACAACAAAATGTAAGCAAATCATTGAGACAGCGCCTGTCAATCAACTAATCATATACTGTGTATATATATATAATCTTTATTATCTCAGCCGCTGTATTGTATCGTGTCCCGCTGACCTGGACTCAGGACAAACTGCCATGGAAGATTCTTCATGCCTGCCTCCTCCTGCTTGCTCTGATCTTCACCATCGTGGGCTTGTGTGCCGTGTTCAACTACCACAACGCCAATAATATACCGAACCTTTACTCGCTGCACAGCTGGGTGGGAATCCTCACCAGCGCCTTGTTCGCCGCTCAGGTGCAGAAACGATCCAGTGTTATCATTATTACGGTTCTCTAGAGAGGACGATGTCAAATGCTATCTAAAGGACTTTTCTTTTCAGTGGAAGGTGTGTACATGAAGTAACTATGTTACCATGGAAACGAGAACCTTTTAGAAAGAAATATACACCCTCCAGCTTCAACTTTCAACAGCGCTGTGGTGTATTCATAAATATAACTGGTTTATAATAATACTGTTCTGCTCTGTGTGTGTGTGTGTGTGTGTGTGTGTGTAGTGGGTTGCTGGATTCGGAGCGTTCCTCCTCCCGTGCTCCCCCGTGCCTCTGCGCGTGTTCGTCAAACCCACTCACGTGTGGATGGGAGCCATTCTCCTGGTCCTCAGTGTCGTGTCCTGCATCTCAGGCATCAACGAGAAGCTGTTTTCTGTATTGTAAGTGACAGACAAAACAGGACGTGTCAAATGAGTTGAAAATGTAAACAGTGTGTTGCGTGATGACAGATACAGAAGGAGGAATTTTCCATATACAGTTTTGCTTTTTGGCTTGCTGGTCTAGTGTGACCGGCTTCCTGCTGCTCACATGGCTGGTCACCAGGTTCATCTTAACGTTCAAACGGGGAAAACCAGCGTTGTCAGATTCAATACAGCAGAAATATGTATTTCCCCAAATCTACCCTCTTTATTTCTTTGTGTATGAAAAGGAAGTAGTGATAAAAAAAACAAAAACCCACACATAGGACTATTGAAGTACTCTACTACTCTAATCCTTACTCTAAGTCTGACACCAGATACAGAATTACAAAATCAATTCAGATAAGCGACGACATCTATCGAGATCTTTCATCATTTTATTCAAAGTTATGACAAATTCGAGTGACAGTCTTCAGGGTGTATTTCCTGCCCATGTTTGTTTATCTGACTTTAATAAAATTTGAAGCTTATGAAGGTTATAACTAGTGTTTTAGCCCCGTATGCAGCCACAATAAAACAGGCAACAGTGTAAATTTTTGCCAAATAAAGAAGAGCCAAAATATTATGTGTGTTGATAGGAATGTAGTTCTCAAATTATAAAGCAAAAATATTTGCGTGAATTTAATGTTAATGTCACTGATTCACACAATCTGTTTGAAACAACAAGGACGTAAACAATTAAATTAATAATAAAAAAAAAATTTCAAGAAATGTAACACTGTAATGTGTAGAAATAGGTATAGTTGCTGTTACATATGGGTTTTTTCTGTTTATTGTACCTTTCAGTGCTTTGCTTTGATGCTGACGTTTAATAATGTAATACCATGTTCACACACAGGTTCATTAAATCGCAGAATAAGTTTGTATTTAAAAAAAAAAGTAATATACAAATAAACCGAAACTATATTATCATCCGAATTATTAGCATCGCTTATAGCATACTCCATCTTCAGACTGTCGGATTATACGATGAAGATTCTCTAACCTGCGATTAAAGAAAATCACTACCTTCTGTATATGATCAGATCTTGTGCAGAAAACTGGCTCACATAAATAGAAATAAGTGATGAAATAAGGAGATCTTTCTGTCCATTAGCATGTTTCATTATGTTTAGCTGTTACTACTACTGTATTTGTAGCTGTGCTGTGAGTTTCTCGTTATCCTGATTCAGATTCACGCTCTGTTTTAGCTCCGTTTTTGTCCATAGATAAATGTGTCATAAAAAAAACCTCGATACAAGTGTGTGATTTAGACATGCAGTTTGCACAATGCTAAAAAGGTGGACGTAAACTGGACACCAAACATGTCATGGCTGACTGACCCCATTTTGAAGTTTCATTTTTGGCCAAACTGTCACTGAGTGCTGTTTAAAGACTGTGCGTGTGCCTGAAAGAGAGACACGAAGGAACAAAAGCTTTAGAGTGGAAACAAAGCAAATCTTGTTCAGTATGAAAGTATGAAAGTGTCCTAACACCGAATCTGCTCTGCTATTGGTCCGTTCTCTTAGAAAAAAGGGAACCAATGAGACGCTGCCGTACAACCAGCTGCCACCGGAGGCGGTACTCGGCAATTCACTTGGCGTCGTCATCGTGGCTTTGGCGCTGGTCGTCCTGAAAATCCTGTCCAATCAGACTTGGCAACGTCCCGAGCCAAGGAACGAGGAGGCGGGCTACAGGGTGAGCCTGTGTGTGTGTGTGTGTGTGTGTACAAAAAAAGATGTTTCAATTCTTATGTTTATAACCTATTCTTGTTCTCGTTTTGCTAGTTAAAAGCAGGAATGGTGTATTTCTCACATATAACATGCATTAGGATTTGACGTCCATGAAATTCAGCCTTAACTCAGGCAACATCACAGACGTCATAATGTTTAATATTTATCATTAGTGTTGTGTGGTTTATGATGAGCCACAGAGGTGCATCACATCATACTGACAAGCATTAACTAATATTATATGTATAAAACCAGTATTATAGTTTGCATTCTTGTTAGTTTCATATATATTACAGATGTTCATGTTGCTTTTTTTTTTGTCCTTTTTTCTTCTTTCCAGCAACTGCCAGGAGACAACAGCTGAAGTCTCACAGCCTTTTCATTTAGCTTTCTTGATGGTGTCTGCGTCGGATTACAGTCTGGATCAGTTTAATGCACAGATACGGAGGTTTATATGATGGGAGTGATGATTTATTCACTTCTAGTTACACCACTTGTTTGTGTTTGGACATTTCATTTCCGTTTTGTAAGTGTGCATTGCATCAAAAAAAAAAACAAAAATTAAATAAAAAAAAGCTAAGCATCAAAAAAGTGTGTTAGTATGATAAATTAATTAAATAAATAAATAAATATGTTTAGAGATTTGTGCTACATTATATGATATATGTGAAGTGAAAATGTAATTTAGGTTTTCTGTCAATAATAAATAGCAGCAATAAAATATACAATTTAAAATAAATTAAAAATTTTTTTTATTATTATGCATCATTGTAACTGTATGACCCATCTTTTTGTCTGTCTTTGTTCCTTAATCCGGTTCAAACCGGTTTGGTAATTGGGGGGGGGGGGGACGTGGCGGGGGAACAAGTGAAGCAGAAGCCCATTATTGGACAGAGCAGGAGCACGTCGGTGTTCAAAGTTAGCCAATAGGAAACGAGGGAATGATTTCATCCAATCAGAGCGCACTCGTTCCAAATTAGCATACGCTCTGTATATATACTCATTTGCTCCGCGTGAGTCATGTGTTAACCCATTTTTTGTTACCTGGAGTATTATATATAATTATTTTTTTTTTTCTGTCGCGATGCCGGAACCTGCAAAATCAGCTCCTAAGAAAGGCTCGAAGAAAGCAGTGACTAAAACAGCCGGTAAAGGCGGTAAAAAGCGCAAGAAGACGCGCAAAGAGAGCTACGCCATCTATGTGTACAAAGTGCTGAAGCAGGTCCACCCGGACACGGGCATCTCCTCCAAGGCCATGAGCATCATGAACTCTTTCGTGAACGACATTTTCGAGCGGATAGCCGGCGAGTCGTCGCGTCTCGCGCACTACAATAAGCGCTCCACGATCACGTCGCGCGAGATTCAGACCGCCGTGCGCCTGCTGCTTCCGGGGGAGCTCGCCAAGCACGCCGTGTCCGAGGGCACCAAGGCTGTGACCAAGTACACCAGCTCCAAGTGAACGCTCTCCGACCTGCTAGACGTGGAAAAGAATTACAAACAAAGGCTCTTTTAAGAGCCGCCCAGGTCACTATGAAAGAGCTGGTCTTCCTGTTTTAATATTGTCAGTTTTTGCGGAGACAGTAATCATTATTTATGTTTACCGTTCGCAAAAAAAGCGAGAATGAACTGTAAACATGTAACATTGCACTGTTTTCATGTGTAACAAAATAATAATACATAATAAAAACTAGAAGAAAGGATCAAACTAACCAAAAACAAAATAAATTCCGTATTCAGCGGTCCTTGTTCAGTTCTGGCACCGCGCCAAACATAGAGCACGCTGCTTTCAACTAGGTCCGCGTCTTAGGTATATACCTCCTCGCTTACAGCCCGCCCTTTATTTCTCTGAACACAGCGCGAACAGGAAAGGCAGAATACAGCAGGATGTCTGGGCGAGGAAAAGGCGGAAAGGGACTCGGGAAAGGCGGCGCCAAGCGGCATCGTAAAGTTTTGCGAGATAACATCCAGGGTATCACCAAACCCGCCATCAGGCGTCTGGCTCGCCGCGGCGGCGTGAAGCGTATTTCCGGTCTGATCTACGAGGAGACTCGCGGGGTGCTGAAGGTCTTTCTGGAGAACGTGATCCGCGATGCCGTGACTTACACCGAGCACGCCAAGCGCAAGACCGTCACCGCCATGGACGTGGTTTACGCGCTCAAGCGCCAGGGACGCACCCTGTACGGCTTCGGCGGCTGAACGCGCACTTCCGGACTTCACGCTCTGAACAAACAAAAACTCCTAAAGGCTCTTTTAAGGGCCGCCCAGTTATTCTCTCAGAGAGCAAACTCCAAACTCTGCCTGTTCACTTTCACTGGGATTGTTGTGAGATTTATTTCTGTACAATAAACATGTTTCTTATTCTAATTCACTGATTTTTTTTCTTGTTTTGGAGTGAAAATGTTTATATAACCATAATTATTAAGTTATGGGATAATTAGTGTTATATAACAAAACAGTCTGTTTTATACATAGTGAGAATATATATATATATATATATATATATGAATCATAACATTAAATTTGATACATTAAATTCATAAATTTTCATTATAATGGTCATGAGTTCTGGAGAATGAATATATATATATGTGTGTGTGTGTAAAATATATTTACTGAAAAAATGTAAAATTGTAAAAGTATTTTGTATATAATTATTTAAATTATTATAATTTTATATTTTTTCTGTATGTGTATATATATATATATATATATAAGTAAATTTTTTTCTATAAATATATTTTATATTTTTTTTTTCTTCAGATGGCCATTAAATAAATAATTATATTGTAATTATATTAATTATGCAAAAGACAGTTATAAATCTGCTAATGGTGCATTTTCAGCTTGCAAAATCTGTTACTTATTTTCTGTGGCATCATTTAATTAAGGATTGAGGAAAACTAATATTTATCTGTTTATTGTAAGTAAATGAATCGGTTACGTGTGCGTGTAGTAAATGATCCGGTTATTTAAGGCCTGAAGTACGTGACTGATTTTTCTATTTCATCTTAAACTATACCTCACTATTTTTTTTTGATGACCGTTAAAGGAATAATTACATTATAATTCTATTAAATATGCAAAAGTTGGTTATAAATCTGCTAATGGAATTTCCTATGTGCATTTAAAGTCTATTATTTGCTCTTCTTGGACATAATTTAATTGAGAAGTAATAAATCAATACTGTTTCGACTGATCTGGCCAAGATCACATCTTGTTGGTGAATAAAAACGTCAATAATAATAATAATAATAATAATCCCTTAGACCCGTTTTCTTATTTGCCTGAATTTGCCTTATAGCCAAAAAAAAAAAAACAAAAAAAAAAACAGTAATTGCGTAAGACTCCTATAAGCTTCCTTTTTCATTTGTGATACGTATTTACGATATTTCTGAGCTTTAGGATCTTTATGATATTTAATATTTAATAGCTTTAGGATCTTTGTTATTTCTGAGCTTTAGGATCTTTATGATATTTTTGAGCTTTAGGATCTTTAGGATCTTCATGAGCTTTAGGATCTTTATGATCTTCATGAGCTTTATAAATGCATATGAACGTCCCACAGGAAACTACTGCTAGTGTTGAGCTCATTAACACTCGTCATACCAGCACATAGAGCACAAGTTGCAATGACTGAAGACTTTTGTTATTGTTATCTCAGGGATTAAACGTACACTCTTCCTGTTTATGCTCAGTAAGCCTATCATGACCCAGAATCAGAGATAATTTATTAGTGAATAAATTATAAGTCACTGAATCCATGTGCTGCTTAGAGGACAAACAATAACGTCCTTCTGTAAGGACTCCTCCCGTGAGGGTAAACCACAGAGGTATACGACTGATCAGACTGAACAACAGGCAGCTGACGGACAAAAATGCCACCAAACTCATTTTTATTTCAATAATCATACAGATGCAGAACCTTCATGTGATGGAAAGATCAGATACGTTGATATTTCTGACTCAGTGAATCCAGGCTATATGTGGCTCCATTAGCATTAAGCTACTAAGTGTCCTTGAAAATTCCTGCCTAAAGTCTTTTTAAACATTAATAATGTGTATTATGTTGATTTAATGGACTCTTTATTTAATGTAAGCACAAAAAACATCATTTTATTTCAGAACTTTACTCCTCAGAGTTAGCCACTATACACAGTACTGTACACATCCCACACATTGCTAATGCTAGCATTCCCATTTCATACGTAAATCCCAACGGCTGGGAATTTCTTCCCAATGAGACGATTTTACTCGCTTGTTATTGTTTCTTTGATGGAATGTTTGGCAGAAATGAGACATAATTAATGTTTAGAGGGATAAAGTAAGACTCTATGAGATTAAGGGAGGTTGAAATGGCGACGGTGTGGAAGTGTGCTACCTCCACCGCCGAAAATCGCCTAAAATGACTCGCTGTTGAGGAAAGTCCTGCTAAAACGACCATGGGTGTGTGAATCAGAGTCTTTTCTAAGTGAGTTTACTATAAAATCTGCATTTCGTCACGAAATTTGTTATATAAACTTTAAAAGAATAGAGGAAGTACGGTTTCCACCACTCAGTTTCCCTGCAGATTTGGCTGCGTTTTTGTCATTTTAAACAAAATGGCCGGACAAATCGAGCAAACCGAGGAGCAGCTGAGCAAACAGGGAACTCAGCTACCGGGAAATACTTTTTACACGGCGATTTATGGATCATTTGTTCGGAAATTACAGCGTTTCTCGAGGTAAGAAAACACATCTGAAGTCCACTCTCTACTGTTGGGAGCAGCCGCGCGGTCGGTTGAGTCTATAAGGTTCTCATCGCTCGTTTATATGTCGCCCTCAGCTGTTCGACGTAAACATTGTCACTTCGTGCATTTTTTAAAAAAGTCTTTTAAACGTTAACGATAAACTTCTGAACGGGTCTGATGGCAGAGACCGCGCCAGCTCCGGCAGCCTCCACGGCCAAAGCGCCGAAAAAGAAATCCGCCTCAAAGGCGAAGAAGTCCGGACCGAGCGTGTCAGACTTGATCCTGAAAGCCGTGTCCGCGTCCAACGAGCGCAAAGGCGTGTCTCTGGCGGCGCTGAAGAAAGCGCTCGCGGGCGGCGGATACGACGTAGAGAAGAACAACTCACGCGTCAAGCTCGCGCTCAAAGCGCTCGTTAAAAAGGGCTCGCTCGTGCAGACCAAAGGCACCGGAGCGTCCGGCTCGTTTAAAGTCAGCAAAGGCGGCGCGGTGAAGAAACCAGCCAAGAAGATTGAGGTCAAAGCCAAGAAGCCTGCGCCGAAAAAACCGGTGGCTAAAGCGGTAAAGCCTAAAAAAGCACCGGCTAAGAAACCTGCTGCTAAAAAAGCGCCTAAGAAAGTGAAGAAACCCGCAGCAGCTGCGGCTAAAAAGGCCACAAAGAGCCCGAAGAAGGCGAAGAAACCCGCGGCGAAGAAAGTGACCAAGAGCCCGAGCAAGAAGGTCAAAGCCGGGAAGCCCAAAGCAGCCAAACCCAAACCGGCCAAGGCGAAGAAGGCGGCTGCGAAGAAGAAGTAAAAAAAAAAACTTAAAAAACATCTATAATACCACCGAGTTGTCAGAGAAAGAGTTAAATTTTGGACTGAGCATGCGCAGAACTGATTATAATACTACTACGGGCTACAGGAGGAGTGGAAATGAGCTTAGAGACGAGATTATAAACAGCTGAACAAAAAGCGGCACACTGAACATTAGCCATGTTTCCATCCGGCTTTTTCACAGGAGAAACACTTTCACATTATACATGGTTTGTGGATATTTCTCTCTCTCTCTCTCTCTCTCTCTCTCTCTCTCTCTTTTTCTCTTTTTTCCCCAAAATGTCTTTAACTTTTATTGATACAAATTTGCGACAATAGAAATGTTTGTTAAAAAGAAACTGGGATTTTTATATGTGTGTAATTCCCAAAAACCAAAAAAAAAAAAAAACATCCTTGTGTAGTCCGTCCGCACTTCCGGTAGAGAAAGTAGTGTTTTGTTTTTGTTTTTGTTTGTTTTTTGTTGTTTTTTAAACGGAAGTGACGTAACGTTCACCTGAACAGTGATGGGATATTTGAATGGAAATATTGCTATTGATTTAATGGACTCTGAAAACACAACACACTGTCACTACCTCTGCACACAACGCACAAATCCGATTAAGGCTTTGTGCAGCTTTTCCAAACCCTTTCCGAGCCGCTTACACCACAGACCTGGAAACAAACAAACAAACAAACAAACAAACAAGTCTTTACACTAAAACTCCAACTGTACATGACATTCTATGTGTGTTATTTTTTTCCACATCTCTACCTAACCTCATTTTATTTTTTATTTTATTATTTTATTTGTAATAGTCTGTGCCCATGTTAGTCCCATTTTTATCTCTGTAAATAAATCCTGATTGAAACTTCCTGTAAATAGCCAGGACAAAGATGTTAATTTATTTATTTGTGTAACAATAACAGCTCTTCTGTAGTTGTGGTATAACATGTCTCATTTTTTCATTCAAACTTTTAAGCATTTATGTAAAAAAAAAAACAAACAAACAAAAAACATTTTAATACAAAAAGTCCAAATAAAACAAGTGCAAAAGCCAAAGTTGTTTGTTTGTGTAGTTATTTACACACTTTATTACACTTTACTGAAGTTCGATGTTTATTAAAGCTGCAGCATCACGTCATGTTTCTGAGATCGTTAGTTACTTACTGTAGTCAGATATTCAAATATCCGAGGTACTAATGATGAATATTTCTTCTGGTATCTGAGTGTAACGTGATGTCTGTTGTGTCTGATCTCCACAGGCCAGAGATCAGACGAGATGGTTCTGATCACTTTGACGCAGCAGACACGCTGATGTAGGATTTAAAGGTCTAAAATAAGAAGACGTTCTTGTGAAACTGGTTCTTTCAGTGTTAGTGAACTCACTCAGGGCCGCAATCAGGATCAAACATGTTTGAGGGGCGAGCGAGGGGCGAGTGAAGAGTGTAGAGCGAGTGAGGGGCGAGTGAAGAGTGTAGAGCGAGTGAGGGGCGGGTGAGGGGCGAGTGTGGGGCGAGTGAGAGGCGAGTGAGAGGCGAGTGAAGAGTGTGGGGCGAGTGAGGGGCGAGTGTGGGGCGAGTGAGAGGCGAGTGAGAGGCGAGTGAAGAGTGTGGGGCGAGTGTGGGGCGAGTGTAGAGCGAGTGAGGGGCGAGTGTGGGGCGAGTGAAGAGTGTGGGGCGAGTGAGGGGCGAGTGAGGGGCGAGTGTGGGGCGAGTGAAGAGTGTGGGGCGAGTGAGGGGCGAGTGTGGGGCGAGTGAGGGGCGAGTGAGGGGCGAGTGTGGGGCGAGTGTGGGGCGAGTGAAGAGTGTGGGGCGAGTGAGGGGCGAGTGTGGGGCGAGTGAGAGGCGAGTGAAGAGTGTGGGGCGAGTGAGGGGCGAGTGAAGAGTGTGGGGCGAGTGTGGGGCGAGTGAAGAGTGAGGGGCGAGTGAGGGGCGAGTGTGGGGCGAGTGAAGAGTGTGGGGCGAGTGAGGGGCGAGTGAGGGGCGAGTGTGGGGCGAGTGAAGAGTGTGGGGCGAGTGAGGGGCGAGTGTGGGGCGAGTGAGGGGCGAGTGTGGGGCGAGTGAGGGGCGAGTGAGGGGCGAGTGTGGGGCGAGTGAGGGGCGAGTGAAGAGTGTGGGGCGAGTGAGAGGCGAATGAGGGGCGAGTGTGGGGCGAGTGAGGGGCGAGTGAAGCGCGAGTGAGGGGCGAGTGTGGGGCGAGTGAGAGGCGAGTGAGGGGCGAGTGAGGGGCGAGTGAAGCGCGAGTGAGGGGCGAGTGAGGGGCGAGTGAGAGGCGAGTGTGGAGCGAGTGAGGGGCGAGTGAGGGGCGAGTGAGAGGCGAATGAGGGGCGAGTGTGGGGCGAGTGAGGGGCGAGTGTGGGGCGAGTGTGGGGCGAGTGAGGGGCGAGTGAGGGGCGAGTGAAGAGTGTGGGGCGAGTGAGGGGCGAGTGAGAGGCGAGTGAGAGGCGAATGAGGGGCGAGTGAAGAGTGTAGAGAGAGTGTGGGGCGAGTGAGGGGCGAGTGTGGGGCGAGTGAGGGGCGAGTGAAGAGTGTAGAGCGAGTCGACGCCCGTTCCAGAAAACAGCTCAACCTGCACAAACAAAACAATATCCCGCGTCTCACTGATCACAGGGATAATTTACTAACAATTATTCTGTTTCTGTTTCAATATCAAATATGTTTAAGATGTTTGCTATAATTCAAATCACAGGAACTAACTAACTATAAACAGTTAAAAGGATCCTACTTTAATAAAGAAAACATTGTCACTACTGGCATGTTATAAGATCAATAAACCACTTCAGGTCATGCTGTTATAGGAAATTAATCCACATCAGCGCAGTAACAGTGACTCCGCTTCATCACACCTTTCTATCACTGACTATTTTCCTATAACAGCACACCACCGTGTGATTTATTATCTTAATGGCGATTTACAGCAAGTGAAACAAAATGCCCACGTTGTCTGTCAAATCAAGGCGATGAAAATGTATTTCTCTCGTTGCATGACGTCATTACGTCCAGTACATAAATGTGGGAGATGATTTATTATCTGAAACAAAATCGAGTGCTCCAGACCAGCACCTCGTGGTGTTACACAGGAGCTCCTGTCACCCTCTTGTGGTGTAATGTGTAGTCCGTTGCAGGTTTGCAGAGGATTTTGGGAATTGGATGCAGAAGTCATAAGTAGAAGGAAAAGATATATAGCCTTGCTAGCTTTAACTTCCTGTGGTATGATGGTATGAGACGTGCCTCCATGTGCAGGAGGTTGTTTGGGTTTTTAGCACGTGAGGTGCTAGCTAAAGAAAATGGGAAGGAAAAAAGGAATATTTGGGATTCTCTTCATCAGGTGTGGGTTAGAATATAAACGTTTGAGCTTCTCAAAAACATGGTGAAATTAAGTTAGCTGGGAGAGAGAGTATTCAAAGTGATGCTCACTCTACCACTAAACAATGATCTTTGCAATGCTTTGGGAAACTCGGCCCAGAACAAGATGGTGTCGGCTTAAAGCAACCGTGGACTACCTTATGTTTTTACACCCAGACTTCTGATTTTTAAAATTTTTTTACAGGATCTTTGCATCAGCTCTTCATCGTGTAATCTTTACAATGGGACGAGTAATAATCTCAAAAATTGACGTAACACGCTACAGACACTGCTAGCGTTCTTATAAAGCTACGCATTTTTACTGCATTATTAGTGTTTTTACAGTAAACACACCACCACATGGGTAAGTGAGTGAGTTCAACGTTTGAACATGTATGTATTTTAACTCCTTGATCCCGCCCTTGTTCACAAAGCTCCTCCCCCAGGATCTTCAGTGGCCCGTCGAATAAAGTGAAATAAAATATAAAATGGCTGCCCGTGTAATCCCGAACCAGAATTCCGGGCCGGAACAGGTTTTCTCAGCCACTTCTGCCCAGGCCATGGTTTAAACCATTGTTTTGACATTTTTTAAAGGCTCAAAGACAGAGAAATACAGAGAGAGGGGCAAAGGGAGAGAGAGATAAGAGAGAGGGGCAAAGAGAGAGATAGAGAGAGGGGCAAAAAGAGATATAGAGGGGGCAAAGAGAGAGATAGAGGGGGCAAAGAGAGAGATACTTGCAGGTAGTGAAACCTTTTCACACAAATACAAATTTTTCCCAACATCATAAAAGAATTACTTGGCTGTCAGTTGAGATTGTTGCCAGAATATACAGTATATATATATATATATATTATTCTGTTGCTTTTCGTTCTCCAACACACCAAATTCACCTAATCAATCAACCAGCAATTCCCAAACTGTGTGAAAGTAGGAAAAACAATAAAGCATAAGGGAAAGATCCAGGGTTAGGAACTGTGGCCAAGTCCATCCAAAGATTTTACATATATACAGTGTCTTGGATAAGTATTCACCCCTGCTGATGTGTAATGTTTAATCTTACAAGCTGGACCTGAAAAGGATGTAATTCGTATTATACATCATTGAATATATGGATGAATATATGGATCCCACTTTATTCCAGACCATTTTGAAGCCCAAGCAGCTATCAAAGTCTGGGACAAAGCTCTGGAAAATGTAAATCAGAGTTTGATTATTAAAAATATCCCAAACCTCGAACATTCCACAGAGAGAAATTAATTCCCAAACATGGAAAGAAAACAGCAAAACTGTGACTCTGCCTAAAGGAGGTCATCTGACAAAAGTCAGTGACCGGGTAACGAGGGGATTAGTGCGAGAAGCAACCAAGAGCTATTCACAGGGCAACCATAACCACAGGAGACCGAAAACTAGCAAGGCGCCTCATGGGAGTGAAAAGAGTCAGCTCTTGGTGGTGGTGAGCTGAGACGATTACTCCGTCTCACTGCAAAGAACCGCTGTTTCTTGCATACCACAAATAATACTTGTTTTCGTGAAATGCCTCTGCAGCATCGCCTCATTAACCCTTTCACGCGTAGATTATTTAAAGCATATGTAGATTCAAGTGATGGTTTTTATTACTCAGACTCAGGATAAAAATTTTTTTATGGTGGTCAACACTGCAGAAGTGACCCAGATAATACATCACAATGGTGAATATGTACTGGTATCTTTTATGTTATTCCATAAACTGCTCTGACTTCAGGTAGACTCTTCAACTGTTTGTGTTAAATATCTCAGTTTAACAAGTCATAACACGTACCTGTTGATTTCTGAATTATGTTGCATCATACTACGCCATCAGTGCAATATTTAATAATTAAATTTATCATGCTGATGTTATTAATGGGCAATGTTACAACATTACAATGACTTAAAATTGAACTAAAATTAAGGGTTTATTTATGGCTTACTTACTACGCAGCTTGTAGCCAAACACAGTCAGCTAATGTTACTAGCAAGCTGATTTGTCTAGCAACTTTCTGAGTCATCTAAATAATAATAATAATAATAATAAAAAAATATATATATGTATATATATATATATATATATATATATATATATATATATATATATATATATATATATATATATATATATATATGTTTACATTTTTATTTTAGTACACAGATTAACATATCCTATAGGCTAACTTCTGATATAGCTATGATATAAATGTCTGAGTTTATGTGAGAACATATCGTAAAAAAATGTGAGTGATTATGATGGCAGTTTGTAATTTTTATATATATAATATATTTTTTTTTATTTAGATGACTCAGAACGTTGCTAGACAAATTCTATTATTCCACTAGGGGGCAAAATAGAGCAATAATCTCAGCTCCTGACAAAATGTTAAAATGATATTTAATTGTTCATTAGCTAGAGAAACGGGTGAACTTTGCTGTCCGCCATTTTGATTCCTTATACTCATAACACTGTTCAGCGTTTTAAACTGTAAATATGACAGTTTGTGGTGTATGTGGATGTTCCAATCGACCAGGCGGACAAAAAAAAGTTTCCGAAAGTAATTTACAAATCAGGGCCCCTGAGACTCAGCTATTACGTCTAAGAAATACGTAAATTACGGAAGGCTGCCGTTAATCTTAAGGATATCATGAGCATATCACCATTTTGCAAAACAAAGTTTTTTCAAAATTTTATTTAATATATGAATATACGTGGGTTTTTCTTTTCAAAAAAAAAAACAAAAAAAAACTTATGCACTCTTTAACTCATTCATCCTTACAACTCCACAGATATGGTGGATTGATCAAACTTTGATATAAAATGTACAACTTAATTAGACAGTTTTGATGTTAAAAAATTATGAACAATATGGACAAAAAGCAAAAAAATCTTCCAACATTCATCTTGCTGCTAAAGTGCACGCAGGTACATGTTTACCTGGGGTGAATAAGTGGAAAGCAGGACATTGTTATGAGTATTTAATGTGTATTAACAATTTTTTTAAAGAATTAAATGAAATATCTTGAATTTCTGATAAGAATGTCTATCTGCATGACAGGACTGATGCATCAGGTATTTTAGCTGCATAGTTACAAAAGTGTCGCATTGTGCATCAGTGAAAACAATCCTTAAGCATGTCTCTTTCTCAGAGAGGTAATTTTGGGGTTTCACAGCAACAGTGCAATCATAAATTTTACATTTTATACTTGTAACTAATTTGGATAAACTATATTGAAAAATCAGTATGCTAGTCTCGAGTGATTTGCATCTTATATTTCCTTAAAAAACAGACATAAATGTGGAAACCATGCAAAGGGTTAAATGACCTCATCTAAGACCTCATCTGGAAATAATAATAATAATAATAATAATAATAATAATAATAATAATGATGATGATGATGATGACTTTCAGGTGATTATTACTGACACGTGATTATCCACGCGGTGGCAGCACGCGCTCGTGTAGACGGTGACGGCTGTGGCGCGCGCGCCTGATGTTCCCAAACTCGTGGTCCTGACCTGCACATGAGCACGTGCGCATCGTCCGCCAGCTGCTGCACGCGCACAGTCTAAACTTTTCCTAAAGCACGGCTTCTTTTTTATTTATTTATTTATTTTTTTTATTTTTTTTTTTGCTGACTCTTCACGCTGCACGTTTTCCACGTTTTCCACGTTTCCACGCTGCTCAGTGGAATTTCCGAGGCGTACCGATGAAGCATCCCAGCGGGGATTTTCGTGCAGCACAAGGAGGCGTAACTCTCCGGGGTTGCCAGATTGAGCTCAAACCCCATCATGACCTCATCACATCAGTTTGTATATTAGAGTGGAAAAAAAACAAACAAATTTTTGGGTTAGTTGTTAGAAGAAATAGAATTCAGTAGCAGTTTTAGATACTAAAATTCAATTTCATTCTTTATTAGCTTAAGGTTGATTAGATCAGCCATTGTGTCATGTAGGCCATTTCTAAAAATATACAGCCATTAATATTTAATATTTAATATTTAATTAGTACATTAATACTTATTATTAAGTAAGGAATAAAACATGACGGGTGGTGTGATGAAGCGGAGTTACTGATAGCACGTCAACGTTGATTATTTTCCTATAACAGCATGTTGTTCCTTTTATGCCACAGCAATTTGTCAACAATTACATTTTTCCAAAAAAATAATAAACGATATGTCATACTTTTTATCCATTTATAGTTACATTTAATGTTACGGAACATCCTCGAAGCAAGCTAGTTCTTGTTATCACTTATGTTATAGTAGCTTACGGTATAGTTCCCTGACGAGCCTCTCTTTTTTTTCTCTCTCTCTGTCTCTTGAAGTTAATAAGACAAAAACAAACAAACAAACAAACAAAGACGCACCATGTCACAATTGTGGAATTATCCGTACAAAAGTGGTGTGAATGTAAACCTTGGTGTGAATGTCATTACATTGTATAGTCTTTAACCTGATTTTGCTGTCGCAGACAAAAAAAATCACGCATCATAAAAGAATTCTTTGGTCATAAGTTGAATAAACTTAAAATTAGTGCTTTTATGACCAACGACAGCCTGACGTCAAAGTGTGAGAAATTTCTGAATTTCTGCTACGATGCTTATCTAAAAGCCACCAATCGGAGGACAGGATATGACGACGCCAAACTCACGGGTCAGCTACAAATACGGTAGCGATGATGGCGAAATTGAAAGGAAACATACTAAGAAACAGAAACAGTATCCTTATTACGTCAAATCCACTTTGAAGCATGGTTGCGTTTACGCGAGCCTGTTTTCAGCACCGTCCCGATTGCAGAACGTAGTAATTTTCTTTCATTACAGGCCCATCGTTAGAGTATCATCGTCGTATAATAATGACACAGACAACCAAGCGAAAAACAGGGTTTTTTTTTTTGGGATCATCTCGTACAGTGTCACTCATCCGGCTTTACTCTACACACTTCCATGTCATTAAGGCAAGTCATGAGGGCACGCTTATAGAAAACCGAAACAAGGCCCAAAAGGAGGTAGAAAAGCTCGCTTCAATCTGGCAACCCCAGGACTCGGGCTGGACTGCAGACAAAAGTTGAGGGAGTTTTTGGGAAACAGATGAGAGGAGACTGAAGCCACATCGGACACAAAAGGGTGAGTTCAACAAAATGATTTGCTTCAGTTCATTGAGATTTGCATTTTCATTGAGATGATCAAACTTTAACTTATATCCTTCAGTCTTTGTTTTATTGCTGTGTAAAAAATAGCATGTGTAATACAAAAGTGCATGGAGTAAAAGTAGTTTAAACTACATAAAAAAGGATGATTAATGTGTATGATGTCAGTGGAAGAGAGAAGTATCAGGAATGAAGGATATGGCGTATGGTAAATGATATATTCTGATTATATTGTAATATGCCTTTCGATATGTTAAAGAAAAGTCACTGGTGTGTGAAATGTAAACATTATTTTGACCCTTTGATTGCCATCATTCAGTTTGGTGTTTTATTATAATTATTTATTAATTATTTATTTGCACATTTCATTTATTTATTTATTTTTTTGCAAAGAGTGACACCATTATGATAATAATTTAATGTTAAATGTAAGACAATGTAGACCCTCAACCACTATTGCGCTCCTCTTTGTGGTGACCAGCGGCTCATCGGGACAGATATGCACTCTCATAGGAATTTTTTTGGAAGGAGTCTCCAGTGTCAGTGCTATGTAACAGTCAGAAGTAAAGCTCTTTCAAGTTTTCTACCATAGGAATGTCTCAAGATGTGGTTTAAGAGAACATGAGGGAACGACTCATAGCTGCTACAGTGTAAGTGATAACAGAAACTAACTTGTTTAGTGGACGCTTCAAAACCTTAGCTGTAACCCTGAGTGTGATATATCGGTCTTAGTAAAAAGTGTGATATATCGGTCTTTAATAAATGAAGTAGTCTGTCATCTGTCGTCTGTCCTGAGGACTTTCCCATGGTGGAAAACTTACTGACTGTTACAAAGCACTGACACTGGAGACTCCTTCCATAAATATGAAATAAATGTCTCCTTACAGAAAACAACACATCATGACATGTCAACAATCACACATTTTTCATTGTTAAATAAGAGCATGTTCGTAATGTGTTTAGAAGCTATAATTTGTGAATGATCTGTTACTATAGAAACAGCAACGTATTATTGAGTGCATTAATATGTTCTGTGCTGGGATCTACTCTCAGAGCTGCTGTTAGAAGAAAAGTAATCCATGATCCATGACTGTTGTTTGTGCTTCTTTGACCCTTGACCTCTGTGGTGGTCCTGGAATCCTCCTTCATGGTGGCAAGGGGCAAATGGGGGCAAAAATGTGCAAATGAGACAAGCATATATAGACAGAGTGTGAAATGTTCCACGCTCCAATGCTCCAGTGTTGCGTAACACAATGCGTAAATGTTCCGTAGTTGCATTTCTATACTCTTAATGCTATGACATTTAGGATTCTGTTGGAAATAGGATTCAAGGACATCTGGAAAGCCTTTGTGAAACACTATAAAATGTACTAAATCTGCTATAAATAATAGGAATATTTCACCCAGATTGCTAACATTACTAAGCTAGTTGGGTGAGAATGTATTATACCAATGAATTATGCTGAGTGGTTAAGTAACAGTGCTCATATTAACATCAGCAAACTTTCTGTTTATGTTCTTTTTTTTTTTTTTTTTGTCAAATTGTCAGAATTGCTACTAATCTCTTTTCCAGCTGTTTCCTTTGCTAATGAATCAGAAACATTTTTCAAATTCTGTGCACTGATGTGTCATGTAGTGTCTGTAATCCACCCACATAACAAGGGATGTAGTAGCTCAGTGCGAGCATCACCTCATACATCAGATTTATTTATTTATTTTTTATTTTTGGAAATACTTCAGGAATTGAAAACATACCACATATGCACTGACTGCAGAAAGCTGAGCTACACGCCATGGTATGGTTTCTGGTTTTCTTTTCCAACCATGTTGTAACGTGTACATTTTTAAAACCTTGTGTAATAACTGCCACGCTGTGCTCCGCCTGAGCAAAGCCCTACGGTGTAGAGATGGAAAGTGTGAGTAATTCTTCAGGGGTTCTCGAGGATTGAGTCTGCCACATCTGCACTTGAGCTGCGTGAAGCTCCTGGCTGTTGACAATGTTTGACAACACTTTTAAGGATGCAGTGTGTAGTTACTTTATAGAACAGCTCTGACATAATGTGTGTATGAGGGTTTTTTTTTTTTTTTCGGAAAGGATTCTGTTGAGGGAACACCTAAAAAAAAAGAATATAATCAGACTTTCCCCCTTTTCTGACACTGACACTGACACTTTTCTGGCTATGCAGTGAAAAAAATGACATTCTTGACACTCCTTTGTGTGTTTTTCCTGCTATTCAAAACTTTGGTATTTCAGTTTAGTAGACTTTTATCTAAAGTGACTTTCCTTTCCAAAGCGAATCAGACAGAATCTAACCTGCTGCAGTTGACGGTTAACAATGTTGCTCGTTGGAATTCTGACAGTCCTGAGATTTGAACTCAATGAGATACAAGAGATTTTTTTTTTTTTTTTTTTTTTTTTTTTTTTTTTTTACGATCTCATTTCTGACCTGCTTGATTACTGTAAAGCAAAATAAAATGTCTACTAGCTTTTTAAAAGTTTTTTTTTTTTACTATATTTACTAAATAATTCAGAGTCGTTACTTAATATTATGCTTTATACCACAATGCTGTTAAATTCTCGATCTGATTCTAATACGTTATTGTTTCTATAGTAACAGCTCATATAGTAACACTGCACCTAATCTATGTTGAATAGTAAATAAAGAATATTTAAATAAAGAAAAAATAACGCATAACGTGATATGGTGATGCTTTCTATAGCAAGACGTTTATTTAACATTTATGGAAGGAGTCTCCAGTGTCAGAGGTAAAGGTGTAAATTTTACTACTATACATTTATAGCTACTATTTTCGCAGATGTTCCACAACATTAAATGTATTTATTAAGAGAAAAAAGTATGTCATTCTTTAATAAATACAATTTGTTGTATTGACTCTGGGACATGGTGTTATAGGAAAATAATCAACTTGGGGTGGTAACAGTAACTCCATCTTGTATCAGGCTGCAGCCCATTGTTGATTATTTTCCAGTAACAGCATGTCCTCATGTGCGTTATTCCTAATGTAATGAGCAGCTTGTTTGTTGAGAAATGTTGTACACTTTCACTAATGTGCCTTTTTTTTTTTTTTTAACTCTCTTTTAATTTTCAGACTTGCTGGACATAAACCACAATGCTGGCTCCCTGGTCTCTCCAGTGCCACCTGCCAGTGTTAGCATGCATATGGAGCCTCTGCCAAGCGCAATACGAGTACCTGGCTTACCCCCATGGTTACGCCGAGCCCGAACAGGATCACTACACCCTTCCGCAGATTCCCAGTGATGTGCCCAGGATCCAATTACGCTTAGCCGGAGAGAAACGAAAGCACAACGAGGGACGTGTCGAGGTTTATTACGAGGGTCAGTGGGGGACCGTTTGCGATGATGATTTCAACCACCACGCCGCTCAGGTGGTGTGCAGAGAGCTCGGGTACTCCAAGGCCATCTCCTGGTCGCCTTCCGCCAAATACGGGAAAGGAGAAGGTATGCTGTCGTAGCTCATGACAAAAAAAAAATGGCTGACAAAAGGTACTGGGAACTAGGTAGATTCTGAGCTATTACAATTAATGTTGCTGTGATTGACATTTGATGTGACTTTAGCTATGCCCTCATTTCACATAGAAATGCTAAACTAGTTATCTACCCCTAACCCTAACCTAGTCAACATTTGTGCACTGCTTTCCTCTGGTTTTTCAGGCCGCATCTGGTTTGACAACGTCCACTGCACAGGGAAGGAGAGCACCCTGGCGCAATGCGAGTCTAACGGCATCGGTGTGTCTGACTGCAAACACTCAGAAGACGTCGGAGTCGTCTGCAGTGACCAGAGGATCCCTGGATTCAGGTTCCTCAATCCAGTCACCAACAACATAGACGTACGTTTTTTTTTTTTTTTTTTAGAAAAACGTTTTTAATAGAGCTCAAGCCCATAACCGTTCGGTCACAGCCGAGTTCGTTGACCACCATGAGATAATGACGAAGCCATTTGCACTATATTTTTACACCAGAGTTTATAACTACATGATTAAGTGTATGTTATGTTAGGGCTGTGCAAACTAAATGATTTCTTTGTTGACCAAAGGCCAGATTTTCAACAACCCCCTTGAAAAAAGGGTTGAACAGTGTAGCAATGATATGACTTTTTTTTTTTTTTTACCTGACCTCTGCAATTAGTTGCAGTGACTGTAATTCCTTTTTTGAAGAACGAAGCCCGTTTTGGTCCAGGTTTGCTCATTAGTGGGAGCCGGATGACGTAATTTCATTCTGGCTAGTCTGGCATGTCAAAGTTTTAGGCTGTAATTCTGCGATTTAAGCTTTCTAAGACCACTTTCATTGTTGTTGAACTGGAAATTGTTTGCTAGAGGAGCTAGCATTGGGTTTTAAATTCTGCAGAACCTACTATCACTGGTATATCCTTACTGATTTATAAGAACTGGCCAAAAAGAAAGCAGAGTAGGGACAGTTTTTTTTGTTTGTTTGTTTGTTTTTTTCTCCAAAAGAGACAGGTACAAATTACAAGTGAAGCCTACATGCCTTCAGCTGTCTAGACATCTGGCCTTCAGACTTCATCTAGTCAGATTTGCTTCAGCTGCCGGCAACTGAGCCAACGAGAAAAAGAGAGTAATTTTTTCCCATCTGGCAACAGACCACACGTAACGGTGGTAAAGAGGCAGCAAGGTCAGCCATAATGACAGAAATTTTGACCACATGGAAGAAGGAATCGTGTGGAGTTAGCATCGTGTGGAATTAGCGAGATTTAATGCCAGCATGTTCAGCCTATCATACAGCATTAATGCATTAGTGTTTTAGAAGATTATTACTCAAGAGTAGCTCTTTACAAGTCCTAGATAAATCACAGCTGATGAACATTCACTGCATGTTAACATTAGTTCGTCACAGCATTATTTATTACCTAAGGACAGGATGGATATCGTGTCCTAGTGTGAATTCATCCATGCGCTGTGGAAATATTTCCCCATCCAGGGTTTAGATCACGTCCAAACCACTAACTCGGGCCATGCATTGTGTTTTGGAGTTTGTGTGAATCTGTTGCGACATTTCTTGCATAACTTTATGCAGTAGTGATGACTGAGCTAGTCTGTGTTTGTGTGGAGAAGGGCTTTGGCAAAGCTCACTTCCTTGCTGGCTAACTGCTAATACACTGTCCTGCACACATGCATAAATCCTCTGGTAAAAGTACAGCTTCAGAGTCATCACCCAGATTAAAGTAGAAAAGTATAACCTATTAAATTTACTTAAAATGTGAAAGTAAAATTACAAGAACGAGTTACTAAGCAAAAAGACGTATTAAGTTACTGATGGTAAACTAATGCCATTTTCACCAAGGAATGTCGGAAGAACATTAGCTAAGGCTAAATAACAACAGTTTTTTTTTTGCTAATTTCTCAAATGATAACTAGCATGAAAATAACTCTGATGATGCAAACAGCTGAAAGTGTACATAGCAGCAGATAGCTTACAGTGATGGGTATTAGGTCTCATTTTTGCTGTAACATCTGTTTAGATTTGTTATGAAATTTAGATTTGATGCCAAAAATTCACCTTTTATTGACTTTATCTAACTTAACTATAAAGCACAGACTATATTCACTGAAAGCTTGTTAGAAAGTGCAATATGGAAGTCATAGTATATACACTGTTTTATACAATCTACCCACTTCCTTCTTGGCTTCTCCTTCATTTTTTACCTCTAGTTTACACAGCCAGGAACTGAAAATACCAAATACCTCATGAAACATTTAGCAAATTTTCTGCATAAGTTTTATCCCATCCTGGAAGAAACCCTCACACCTCACAGAACTCATTAGCCTTAGTATAGAGAAAGTTTATTTAAAACAAATCCCAGGTTTTATCCTCAGCTCAGAGACAGTGTTATCCCAGCAGGAGAATCACTGCAGATCCTGTTGTTCTGTTCCAAACAATGACTCATATGTTCCCAAACTCCCCCGCGTAACCCTGCGTCGTATTTAATGAACTGGTTCAGAGTAACGCTGGGTCGGTTTTTCAGCTTTTAAATCGCTCTGGATGTGAGTGTGTGAGTGAAACCGTCTGATCTTGGATCAGTGTGGCAAAAAATGCCCTGGAGGTGCCCTAGGAACTCACAGCTGTGTATGTGTCTGGCTTTGCGCAGCAGTGGTCTTCCACACAGCTCTTTTAAACTTCACAGAACACGTGAGGCCAAATGAGCTAACCTGGATTCAGGTTAAGCCAGATCTTTGACGCTGTCTTGGTTTGCATTTCCATCTTGGACTCTGTGTCTGCTGAACGTTTCTGATGGTAAATGGTTTGCAGTGATGCATGACCAGGAAATGAGGAGCACTTTAGAGGAACAATCCACCCTAAATGACTTGCTTTATAATTAACATGTGGGTTTCACTGGCATCCAAGATTTTAGTTTGTAAAGAAATTCTGACACTTCTTTCATTGATATGTTGCTCTATTTTCCCTTTGGCTAATGGTTTCCTACATTGCACAACCAGCTGATAGTGGTGCAGTGGGATTTACCCCTCTCTTCATCTCTATCTAAAGAGAAAGATGCGGCGGCACTTTAATCTTTGAGTCCGTCCAGCTCTCTTACCTTGTCTGCTTAAACATTCTGCTCAAACAGACGCTAATATTGCCACCTAACCAAGCTGAGTGCAGACAGCAAACTCCACAATCTTTCTTTTAATCTTTCTGAGGCTAAAGGTCACGCTTATGCCCTTGAGCTTTGAGTCAATACATTACAATGACATCCCAAATGGAGATTAACTGCCTGTCTATATGTCATGCGTTCCTTAAGTATCATGACATCATTCTCTCTCTAGCTTTCTCTTCCCACCCCCAGTCTCTCTCTCATAAAAAAAAAAAAAAAAAAAAAAAAAAAAACACATGTGCAACTTCTTGAGCTTGCCCTAATGAAGCCTTAAATACAGCCTCTAAAATGTGAAACCACACGTGACTCCTGTTTTATTCTCTTTTAACTCTTTTTTTTTTGTACTACTTTGAAACTGCCCTTCTGAAACTATCTATTAGCAGAAAGTGATAATCGTCAATGAGTGTTTCTGGTGGCGCCAAAATTTATAGGAGAGTGCTCATTTTTCCAGCTCATGTGCGCCATTAGCACCAACAGGATGTTACCACCCATTTAAGCAGCCTTGTTTGTTTTAAGTAGAAGGATATCAGCTGGTAGGAGCAAGTCTGCTAGCATTGTAAAAACATGTTAATGCTTGCTGTAACATCTCTGTAAATTTGAGAAGACCTTTTGCAAGCAGAGACTTGGAGGACGAGTGGTCAAGTTTTTTTGACATAAATAGCCATGATGAGGTTCAAGGCCATTTTGCCTGTTTCCAGTGGAGTCCTCAGAATCTCCTAGAAATTCTGAGTATCACTCATGAGCATTTGATTGGTGCCACATGTTGGGAGCCTAAGGGCAGACTTTATTCAGAATTAGCACTCAAGGACGATAGAGACCATGTTTGCAACCACACCATATTACTAAACACTGTGACTGTGGTCACTCCAAAATCTCTATTCCTCAAGATGTGGTACAGCTCATTCATTACGCTAGGGCATGTGAAACATGATATATCGAGATCACTTCATTCAGCTGTTAAGAAACGACACTCAACATGCCTTTCACTGTATCACACACTCGAAACAGTCCAGACATGCCAGATAAGATAAACGGTCAAACAGTCAAACAGTCCAATGTGACATCTAAAACCTATGCAGGCCCCCATTTCAGCTAAAACATTTCAGTCAGCTTTTTTGTAAATTAGCTTGATTGTCAAGTGTTAAATATTTTTATTTTAGAAACCTTAGAAGCTCCACTCAGAGAACATGGTGCCCTAAGGGTTCTTAGCATGTTTCTTTGGATTGTTCTAGCTTTCTAAAGAGTTCCTACCTGGAAGCTTTTCTGTAATAGAAACTCGCTATTGCACCTAAAAACAGGAACCTAGAAACTTCTGGATTTTAGCTTTTTTCCCCAAAATTTGTTAAAATTTGCAGAAAGGTAAAGGCAAGGAGTGTAGTTAAGGAAAGGGTTAGTAATTAAGGGCTAGGGTTAGTAATTCTTCCTCCGGCTGCTGTTAGAAAAAGTCAACTTTTTATACCCCTAGAACCTAACAACAAGTCAAACGACCTTTTGAGCAGTCGTTAGCGACTGTTATGCACTTGACATAGATCTCCATCTAACTGCTGTTTAGAAGATCTGAGAGAGCAGATTCGGTCACTCGCCACTAGTGTGTAAAGCCTGACTGAGTTGCATGAGCCTATGTTCCCAACAACCTATCACTGATCACCATTGCTCCCAATGACCAATCACTGATCACCATTGCTCCCAATGACCAATCACTGACCACCATTGCTCCCAATGACCAATCACTGACCACCATTGCTCCCAATGACCAATCACAGACCACCATTGCTCCCAATGACCAATTACTAATCACCATTGCTCCCAATGACCAATTACTAATCACCATTGCTCCCAACAACCAATCACTAATCACCATTGCTCCCAACAACCAATCACTGATCACCATTGTTTGTCCTACCTGTGTACTTCTTTGTTCTTGATTTTAAACTCTGGTCTCTGTGATATTTATAGTACTTAAAGCAGGTTATTCCATCTACATTATTATTGCTATTTTTTAAACTTTCTATTTTCTTTTCTTTTCTCTATGTAGAGAGAGAGAGAGAGATATGTTTGTAGTAATTTTATGTTTCTTCTGTATTTCCTGAAAACACCACTGTACACCACTAGCTTCTCTTATGACTTTGCTACAAGATGGTATGAAATTCCACCCAATTCTTACAAACTTTGCTGGAGATCATGTTGCTTTTTAGGAACACAAAGTATGAGAAGTGCAGAATGAGAACCAGACACCCTCCATTCTCGCTGTCTCTGTTTTTTTTTTGTCTGTCTGTCTGTCAGTCTGTCTCTCTCTTTCTTTTTCTCTCTCTCTCTCGACTGGACATACACATGCGTTCCATGAGACTCTTCTTTTTTTTTTTACTCTCTCGTTCCTCCACTTTTTTTTGGCGTGCCGAGGAAACAGGTTCACCGCTTGTGCCTCTGTCTCCTTCTCCAGATCGACAAGCCTAAGGGGGCTTTATTTCTTTCGGAAAGAAAAAAAGACAGACATGTTCTTACAAATCGACCTTCCAGCTGGTGAAAAACCCCCGACACACACATACACACACACACATCTCCATTTGCGGAAACAAGCCACATGTGTTTAGGAAATTTACTAAAGCTTTTTTCCTGGTAATAGGTTGTAACTGGGGCTACCTCCTTGTATCTGAACTCACATGTTGTTTTAACATGAGCTTGAAAACGACAGGAAGTCGAGCAGCAAATAGCATCTGATGTGTGTGTGTTTGTGTTTGTGTTTGTGTTAAGGGTCTATTGAGACAAGCCACATTTCAGCAATTTCTCCCATTTTTTTAACCTCAGAAATCACAAATAGTGTTACATGAGAACTGTGGGTGGCTTTTTTCTTGTTTTGGAAAGTTTCAGTGTTATGGTCTGCATGCTTAAATTTAAATCATTTCACATAACCAAAGTCGCTCTATTACACAGACACTCTATTACTAACTTACTAGCAAATTCCATGGTGCTTTGTTTGAGCCATTTTGACCACATTTACCTCTTGCCTTAACATGCAGTCTTTATCTGAATATCAGTATCTGGATAATGAATGGTCCGATCTTGCCCACATTACTCGGTATTCATGTGCGTTCTCATCGTCTGCATTCTATACACATTAATCTCTCTCCCGTTATGTTAATAATATGCTGGGAAGAGTACGGAAAGCTGTAAACATGGCAAAAGTAGGAGTCTGTTGTTGTTCCTGCGGACGTGAGCTTTCGCCTCAGTGGAAACGCACTGTATGCATTGCCAATCAAGGGGTAGACAAATCAAAAATCCACTGGATCAAAAATCCACCCACCCATGCTGTCCAGTCCCATGTTTTTTTTAGTTGCCTGAAAACATAACTGACTAGACTAAAAAGCAATTAATCATTGAAAACATTTCTACCATACAGTTTCTCGATATGTATAATGATATGATACGTAGGTTTGCTAACAAGCCGCCAACAAAACAGCAGTGTTGTGTTTAAAAAAAAAAGCTGTGAAAAATTGAATTAGATGATACTTTTATTTTACAAAAATGCATTTGTATCTATTTTACAATTTTAAAGATTCAAGACCATGTTCAAATCAGCTGCTTCTGCTATACCTCAGTGTTGAAAAGTATATTGTGATGTAATGTTTCATGATATTGATAATACATCGTCAAATTGCTCAGGCCTAGGTAACACACTTTAAAGTGAAATGCAATGCATATTGCTGTCATGGTGGATATGGTTGTTTCTATTTTTCTATGTTTGTGCTTTCAAAGATAGATAGATAGATAGCGTATTACAAATCAACCAGTATTTGACCAAATATGGAAGCTAATACCCACTAGTTGCATTGCTTCATACACTGGTTTTACTAAAAACAGCACTGTGAGGAAGACGTGCGCTCGGCTTCGTGCCACTGCACTAAAACAGATCCTATATTTTACCCTTTGGTTACTGACCACAGAGTCATGTTTAGATTTTTTTTTTTTTTTAGAAGACTTGCTCCTGTTTGCTCATGTGCCAGACAAAAATACAGCTGCGTCTGAATTTTGGTGAGAATGAGAGACCTTGCAAAATGACTTTGAGGTGTCTTACTTCAGATAGATAGTATTTTAGTAAAAGAAAAATAGCTGATATTCATATGTTGATTGAAAAACTCTCTTTATTGATACCACAAACATCTAGTTACACATGGCATTTTGCACCCAGTGGATGCTACAGCGGATCGTACTGTATGCTAATCAATCTCAGATGTTTTTGAGTATTATGGCAGATCACAGACCTTCAAAGAAGCGTGTTTCCAAGAGTTAACCAAAATGTATAAATGGCTCTTTAATGCTTAACTGCAGTCTTAACACTGTAATTGTGTAGCCACTCGAAGTACCGTTTGACCACAGATGTCCATGGACGTCGGTTATTGGGTCTGCCTAGCTTACATTTACATTAACTTGCATATGAGTATATACAGTATGGGTCCATATTAAGCCATTTGTATAGAATTAATATAAAACCATAAAGATTGTCTTTGCTGCATCCTCAATCGATTTATCAAAGTTTTTCATTCTGGCCACATTTGAAAAAAATATCCTTTTTAAATGTCTTTGTATTCACTTTTTAGGATTTATATAATATCATAATGCCAAAAAAGTGAATATTCGAGTTATAATACAGTTTCTTATAAGTGTTATTAGAATTGTAGGCCATGACTCATGTATGATCCCGATATTAGGATCCTTCCAAGAATCCCTGCATTCTGTATAAGGAATAAAACACTTCAGGTCATGCTGTTGGGACTGTTACAAAGCGCTGACACTGGAGACTCCTTCCATAAATGTTAAATAAACGTCTCCATACAGAAAACTTCACCATATCAATGATGATGCATCTTTCTTTGTTAAATAACATGTTTTTAATTTGTTTATTATCAGGCTTGAATTACGTGGGGCGTTCACCATACAAGTCCCCGCGTAAGATGTTACTATAGAAACGATAACGCATTAGAATGAGTGCATTAATTTAAACCTATGATTTGCAGCTATTGTAGAAAATGAATCAACATCTTCTGACCAATAAGAATCAAGTATTCTTCAGCATCACTGTGGTATAACATATTAGTGTGTCATGTGGTAAACCAGAGTTAATAAGCAGAAAGGATGCTCTCGCAGCCCGGTATGTTTCATTACAGCTTTGCATTTCAGATTATTTTGCTTTCCGTTTGCTGTCTCAAACAGTAGAGTGTGACATGTTCATTTCAGCTGCTGTGGTAAGGAAAAACTTCGCTAAGCTTCGGGATAGCCATTATACTTCTTCCAGATGGGCGTGTAGGTGGTGTGTGTGTGTGTGTGTGTGTGTGTGTGGAGGTCAAGCTGTGGGAGGCTTAAAGCCTTTTTTCTGCTGAGCACAGCCAATTGTGGAGTTCCCAAACTTCTCAAACATAGCCATAGACAAAGGAATGCAAATAAACTCACTGACCTTCTCACACCAACGTGTGGTTAACATCGTTTCGCAGAAAGTTAGCTTCCATTCTTTCAATTCTCTTAGTTTCCATTCCATTCTAGTCATGTTAGCATTGCTTCCCACTAGTAGGTTTACTGTGTAAGATGCTGTGGTTTGGTAACAATGTTACTTACAAGTAGATGTTTTCTTTATTGTGTAGTGTGGGTTTGGTCATCAATCAGAGCTCGTCTGCACTTTGTCTCATGACATAGGGAGTCAATGTATCACACCTAGCATCATAGGCTATGTTAGTATTGATGGATCTGGGTTGAGTACATGGGAATCCGTGCAGAATCAGAGGCCAAATTTTCCCCCCAAAAATGGTCTTGAAAGAACAACATGGTATTGTAAAGAGGAGTTTAAAAAGAACAGCATACATGACACGCTATTTACATTGCAACATATTTCAGCTTACTGAGCTGTAAAATTAGTGTTCGCCTCCAGACCTTTCCTCCTCCACTCCATTTTCTATCAACTCACATTCCTGATGTGCTGTGAAATGTAAGCTGCAAAATGGCTCATATTGTTGGCGTTGTCTCAGATGTGGAGGAATGCTGCTACCAGTGGCTTATTTCAACATAATGAATCATAAAGTTCTGCAATAAACTGGCAGTAACAGGAGTGTTCTTGATGTAATGCACAGCACTGACGTTAAGTGGGAAACGTCTCTGTGCAATTCTGTGGGAAAAATGAAACTATCTTCACTGATAAATGAATTTCTCCAAAGTATTTAAAGTTAATGTGGCCAACAATTAATGCTAGTGGGTGCCTGTTTGCATGATTGTAAATGCATATGACTACTGGCCAGGATTAGCTATAATTTATTGTTGGCAATTTTAGCAGTTTATCTTTCCCTTTTCAGCATTTGACCATCCAGGTGGAGGATGTACGCATCAAGCCGATTCTGGCCTCCAACAGGAAGCGAATCCCTGTAACTGAGGGCTACGTGGAGGTCAAAGACGACGGCAAATGGAAGCAGATTTGCGATAAGGAGTGGAGTCCCATGAACAGCAGGGTGATCTGCGGCATGTTTGGCTTCCCTGCTGAGAAGAAATACAACACGCGCGTCTACAAGTCAGTGTGCTCTGCTTTTTCGAAAGATTTCAATACTATTTTCAAATATTCCTAACCCAGCAGATCATGCAGTGAGACATTCCACAATCTCTCCATCATAATTCCACAATCTCTCCATCACTATTCCATAATCTTTCCATCACTATTCCAGAGTCTATCACTATTCCACAATCTCTCCATTATAATTCCACAATCTCTCTACCATCTTTCCACAATCTCTCCATCACTATTCCATAATCTCTCCACCATCTTTCCACAATCTCTCCATCACTATTCCACAATCTCTCCATCGTAATTCCACAATCTCTCCATCACTATTCCATAATCTCTCTACCATCTTTCCACAATCTCTCCATCATTATTCCATAATCTCTCCATCAGCATTCCATGATGTCTCCATCACTATTCCATAATCTTTCCACCATCTTTCCACAATCTCTCCACCACTATTCCATAATTTCTCCTTGACTATTCCACAATCTCTCCATCACTATTCCATAATTTCTCCTTGGCTATCCCATAATCTCTCCATCACTATTCCACAATCTCTCCATCACCATTCCATAATCTCTGCATCACTATTCCACAATCTCGCCATCACTATTCCATAATCTCTCCATCACTATTCCATAATCTCTGCATCACTATTCCACAATCTCTGCATCACTATTCCATAATCTCTGCATCACTATTCCACAATCTCTCCATCACTATTCCACAATCTCTGCATCACTATTCCATAATCTCTGCATCACTATTCCACAATCTCTGCATCACTATTCCACAATCTCTCCATCACTATTCCATAATCTCTGCATCACTATTCCACAATCTCTGCATCACTATTCCACAATCTCTGCATCACTATTCCACAATCTCTGCATCACTATTCCACAATCTCTGCATCACTATTCCATAATCTCTGCATCACTATTCCAATCTTTCGATCACCATTCTACAATGGAGGTTTTTTCAATACTGGCTACTGACGTTGGCCACCAAAATGATATTCATTGTGCATAATTTAGCTAGATGCATTAATAGTAAACAAATTTATTCATTGACTCCACTGTAACGCATGAGTCAAACAGAAGACTCTTTCATAATGGCAAAAAACACAAGCCACTTTTCCATTCAGTCATTTGGAAAATACTGGCTATGTCTTAACCGCATGCACAAATCGCTGACCTCCTCATGCAACTTACCAGGAAGGATCGTCTCTGATGACTCGTTTTAGTTTGCCTAGCTGAATTTGAAGAAAAGCCATGAATCTTTGGACATCATCCCTGTTTAGAATAATTCTTTGCAATTTATTGTAACTTGGAAAAGAATTATAAAAGGCTGTTTCTGGTACATTCCACGATGCATGGCTGCCCAATGTCTTATAAATCTCTGAGCCTTCATTCAGGACCATGTGGAAACCTGCTTGAAAACATCTCGCCAGTAAATAATCATGCATTTAAGATAATGTGGGATCACATGCCTAGTGTTAGCATTAATTTTCAATGAGAATTCGTTGAAGGTTGCTTGCTAAAATATTAAACGTTCACCAAAGGGTCTTTTTTGGTCGCTGTAAGTTGTGTTTTGTGAACTGAATTATTTTTTCATCTGTGGTTTTAATCACAGAAGCAACTTGTTCTGCCAGTATTTTAGTGTGTGTAAGTAAGTCAATGTCCCCGTTGAGTTTGTTTTTAACACAGACGGCTTTGGATGGAGTCCAGCGCAGGACATTCCTGTGCTTAGGGGCTAAACGAGAAACAAATGTGGCCTGGGTCGCGCCTCCTGCAACACCTCAACACATGAGACAGAGTGTTCTCTTATTAAATGCTCACGTTTGGAGGAACATTTGGTTTTAATGGATCACAATGGATCAATGGATTTGATATATTTTGAGATCCGCTTTTGCATCATAATATTTTAGTTGCATGTGGTTTATTAGGAACAGTCACCTGCATCTGACAACTAACTGACCAGAAAGGACAAAAAAAAAAACCCTGTAAATTTAACAGCATTTGCATGGAAGAATAGGGTGGCATGGCTGACATTTCAGATTGGACATTTTTCGAAATCCTGGCATTTTATTTTTGTGTTTTATTTGCACAGCTGCATCTGGATCTAATAGAATAGGAAAAAAAACAAGAATCGGTGCACTTCAGCGAATCAGTGAAAATGAAAGAAGAAATGTTTGTTTGAAGGTTTGGCATGGTTGAGATTGCATAAGAAGAATAGTTGCTTCTGTCTGGCTACGATGGGCCAGAATAAATGACTGGAAAAAACTGCACATCTGTGAAGATTTAGACAATTTTTTTTTTCATAACGAATTATGGTTGATATTGGAGATTGTATAGCTTCCTGAATCAGTATTTGTATCACATCCTTATTGAGGAGGAACTCTCGGCTGTGTCTGGCATCCTGGAGCAGAACCAAAAGAACCAAAACCCAATGCAATTCTGGGAGAAAAAAATAAATAAATTTTTACACAGAGGACTAAAACATGCATTCCTGCTTCCTGATGAGATACTGACCCTGACACACTTCTACTCCTGTGTCTCCTCTCAGCCTCTTGGACCCTGATCCATCCCGATTCTTTACTTCGTCCCACAAGGACACCCTAAAGATTATACCACTTCCCAAAACCAGTTCTTTGCTTCACTGGATAGTCTCACCATGATATTGTAGATTTGTACTTAAAAACCGCCGGTGGAATTATAAAGACTATCCTGTGCTCATCTCAGGACTCTTATTTACAATCTGTTCATCTTTTCAACACACACAGTACTGATATGCTCAGTGGGGATCTAAATGTACATCTGGATTTCTGTAAAGCTGCTTGTGACTATGTCTATTAGTAAAAGTGCCATGCACCTAATACTGAATTGAGCTGACATGAAGTTGAGTTGAAGTCTTTTTGGAATCTGCACCTCATCATTGTATTTTAGTTAGTAATTCCATGCCGTTTAGCAAAAACAGACTTTGTTTTCATGCATCTGGATCCAACAGACCAGAAAAATAACCAGAGGCATGAGACTCACACATACAGGTCTGCGTGGTATTCTCACGCTGCCCAAGTTCATATCACCACCCCGAAAAAATAAGACTGATTCATCTGAAGTTAATTATCTGAGTTGGAAGACAAAGGCAGATTTATTATTCAGCATGGCAGGATTGGTCCATATGAGAGACTATTCTCTGATCTGAGACTGTTCTCTGTTCTCCAAACTTCAGTTCAGCTGGTCTGTGGTTTCTGGTGAAATGGGGATATGTCAGATTTTTAAAAATATTATGATGATGATGATTGATTTTCTCTCTCCAGGATGTTTGCGCGCAGGAAGACGCACTCGTACTGGGATTACTCGGTGAACTGCACAGGAAACGAAGCCCACCTCTCGAGCTGTAACCTGGGACATTCGCTTTCGTCCAACAACACATGTACTAAGGGCATCCCCGTGGTGGTGAGCTGCGTGCCAGGCAGAGCCTTCGCTCCAACCCCCTTATCTGGCTACAGGAAAGCTTTCAGACATGAGGTGGGTTTCAGAGCTCTTCATATGTACAGTTCAATTTCAGGATTTCAGTTTAAGTCTTCACTAATTTGAAGTGTGTGGATTTGGAATTTGTGTTTATGAAAAACTGAACCTGAGTCACCGAAGATTCAAAGACACACCTAAGGATTATTCATTGAAAGAAAATGAAGAGAGGTATTAATGTTGTTGGTGGCATTGCGAGTGTATTTCATGTATTTCCATGACTGTGTTGGATTGGTGTGTTTATTATTTTTTCACTGTGTTGGTTGATTTCCCACACAGTGGCTTTTTATGGTAATTCAATTAAACTAGCAAAATATTCAGATGGAAATGTTGGAATTGGTAAAATGCATATGAACATGATCCAACACACACACACACACACATACACGGAGGAGATTGCTAATGATTTCAGCTTCAAAAAACTTGTTTTCTGTTCACTTTGAAGAACTTTATTCATAATTTAAAAAGTTTAAAATGTTAAAAGCACATTTTTTTAGCTAGTGAGTTACTGATATTTGGAAATTTCAGATATAAGCTATTGGATTCTACAGTCTAGCCCTGAAACTGTGTACTGCTCGTGAGCATTATGTCTAGGAACAAAGAAGAGCTAAATCATTTAACATTTTAAATGACATTTTACCTTTCGCTGTCCTCTACAGCTTTCTCAAAACGGACCAACTTTCTCCCAAACCAAAGGCTTTTCACTCAGAACACAAAGCCGGCATTGCAGTACCGTCAGTGTATCATTTCCATGTATTTTAAGATGGACATTTATTTCAACTCCATACATGAAGGATCCGTTCCCAACCCTGCAATTTCGGAGGAACCTCTATGATTACGCCGACATTAATATAAGGGATGGTGTTCGATCACTCTCAAATTTTGCTCACGCAGGATTTTTCCCAAAAGGATGATTTCACTGACCAAACCGTGCGCTTCCAGATGTCAGGACGGCAGCCTGTCACGTTCCCGAGTCCTACTGAACCATCTCTTTAGATTTTACACCAATACAGTTGGTTAGACTTGTTAAATTAAAGCAAATAGACATATCTTAAACTCCTCAATGTTTTAATTATGTCTTATATTATGTCTTGTACATATATTCAGTGTAGACAATATTGACAGAAATGTAAATCCACAATCTCTTCGCATGCTTGAGGATCCTCCATGTGGCAAGCTGAAATGCTACATTTTTTAGCTGAAATGAATTGCTTTGTATGAATAAATCACATCAGTCCTGCAGAATATTAACAATTTTTACATATACATTATAAAATAATGGGGGAAAAACTATTGGTTTTGCCTCTGTAGTGCCCCCTCTGGTTCTACTCTGCTATAAGTGCAGACGATGTGTCATGTGGAACCAGAGAGTGGAGACATTTCTTGACTGATTTTGCATCATCATCATCATTATTTTAACAATTAAACATTAACAAAGCAGAATGTTCCTAAGCATTATAACAGTTTGGATGAATGTATTATAATTTTCGAACATGTTTTTTGGTGAATGGATGGACAATATGTTGAAAAAAAAAAAGATTTTGAGGATTTACACACACACACACACACACACACAGTCTGGTGGATTCTGAAGCATGGTGTTCCATTCCCAATAATATTAGTTATACTGGTGATAATTTAGATGAAGATAAGATTATATAAGTTAACTTATAAGTTAAGTTAAGGCTATAAACTCTATAGATCTAGCCTGGGTTAAAGGTAACCAGTGGACAAGTATTTCATTCTGTATTTCAGCAGCCATTGGTGCGTCTGAAAGGAGGCGCGGTGGTTGGTGAAGGTCGGGTGGAGGTGCTGAAAAATGGCGAGTGGGGCACCATTTGTGACGATCACTGGAACCTTGTGGCTGCCACCGTGGTGTGTCGAGAGCTCGGCTTTGGAACCGCCAAGGAAGCGTTGTCTGGAGGTCAACTGGGTCAAGGTTGGCTTAAATTGCTGTGCTGTTAAATTATCGACTCTGATTGGTCAGAAAGTGTTGAGTAATTTTCTATAACAGCAGCTCAGACTAGTGCAGCTGCAAATCACAGGATTATATAAACACACATTATCATTTCTATAGTAACAACTTGTATAAAGGCTAATAATCAATGGATTAAACAGTGTGATGTCATTCAACAAAGAAAATGTATAGTTGTTGATATGGCTATAAGTTAGCCATATCTCTTAAGGAGACGATTATTTAACATTAAGGAGTGGATTTTTTTTAACTTGGAGGGATGGAAGGAGTCTCCAGTGTTAGTGCTTCATAACAGACAGTGTAACAGACAGTGCTTTGTAAAGCTGTAACTTTAAGACAGAGCTTTAAGGTAACATGTCAACCTTCATTTTTTTTGTCTTATTAACTTAAAGAGGAGAAAAAATGGAGGCTGATCCGGGAACATGGAAATGTTTCTAAGTGCTATAACGTAAGCGATAACAGGAAATAACTTTTATTAGTGAAGAATGATCTTGTGTGAGAAATGGATTTCGGTTTTAGTTTTTTATGATTTAATTATTCTTCATTATCCAACTAAGCAGTAAGTGTGTGTATGTTACAGGAATGGGCCCGGTCCACATGAATGAGGTTCAGTGCTCCGGGTTTGAGAAATCTGTCACCGAATGTGTCTTTAACATGGATAAAGACTCAGAGGGATGCAGCCATGAGGAGGATGCTGGAGTCCGCTGCAACGTTCCTGCTATGGGCTTCCAGCAGCGTGTGAGCACCTACACATACAGTCTTGATTAAAATGGAGCTGCCTCCACCTATCTCTATACCATTTCTGGAAATCTACCAACCTACACTTATCATCATCCTGACTGCTTTCAGCCAATAAGAACACACTGGTTTGGATGTACATTCGGAATAATTAAGAAATACTATTTGTTCCCACACAGCTGCGTCTGAGCGGAGGCCGTAACCCATTCGAAGGCCGTGTGGAGGTGCTGATGGAGCGAAACGGCTCTCTGGTGTGGGGAACGGTGTGTGGAGACGGCTGGAGCACCATGGAGGCCATGGTAGTGTGCAGGCAACTCGGCCTCGGCTTTGCCAGCCACGCCTTCCAGGTACGATTACCTCACAGTCTGAAATCCCATCACAAATCAGTGAGGACCTTCTCTTTTTAACAACAAAGCAACAGTTTTATTTCATGCTTTCACGTTGAGATCAGTTTTGTTCGGCACGGCGCTGTCAGGAATGTGACAGGAAAGCATACAAAGCATACAAAGGAATGTATGTTTGTTAATAAATTTATTTATTAAAAATGAAAAGCCTACTTAATCATAATGATGCAAACCAGCTCCAATTGTTTCAAGCACATGAAGGATCAGGAATAATTTACTATATTATTAAAACTATATCATTTTAATAGCGTAGAATAAGCGGTTTTCTGGTGGGGATCAACCAGTTGTCAAAGACAAGGCCAAAACTGTCAGATATTCCTATCCTTGTGGGAACGTTTGGTATAAAAAACACTCACACTCACACATGCAGGACACAAACATATTTGTTCCCTTTAATCATTTTATTTAAAAGCCACATTTCATTTGTGACAGTTATGGCCATCTTGTGCTTAGTGTTGGCAGTGGGATCCATCCCTCACTTTCATATAAACATCTGGCTACATCTGGGACACATCTACACAGATAACGAGTTCAAAGTGACCTGCAGCTAATTATATTTGTGTATTTCCATATGTTATTAATTACCTAATTCATTAAAGATGCGTTTAAAGCAGAGGCAGTATGATGCAGTTAAAGCTGATTCGATACGATTCAATGGAATAGAGTATAATAGTTAAGCTCTGAGCATTCAGAGGCCATGCCTCCTTCACTGGGACTGTAAACTGTAAAGTTATCCGCATAATTCTGATAAAGTCTGAAGAACAGACTGAGCATTTTTTAAAAAAAATTGTAATAAGGACATATTCTGTTCAAAATATGTTCAAAATTATATCATGCCTCATCAGCAGTGCATGCAAACCAGTGATGTTTCTAACATGTAAAGAAGACACATGGCTCCCTCTAGTGGTTCAGTTACACATGTGTAAAAAAGAAAAGTCCATTTTTGTGCCCCAGCAAACATCCCATAGGTTGTTCTTTATAGTCTCATTTTATTTTATTTTATTAAACATGTGACATTTAAATTTTTTAATCACAAGGTTAGCGTCAGTGAGCATACAGTGTGTGTATCTGGTCGTGTGACTGTGTCTGTTTTACATGTTAGAAACTGGTCTACATGCATTGATAATAAAAAAATAAAATTGTATATCTATGAAAGTGAATATAATTCAATGTATTTTTGAATATTTTTATGTATATCTTTGTATTAAGTAAAACTAATATCATCATTATCACAATATGACATCAGTATAAAATGCAAATGACACACGTGTGTGTGTGTGTGTCTGTGTAGGAGACGTGGCACTGGCCCGGGGTGGTGAGTGCTGACGGTCTAGTGATGAGCGGTGTGCGCTGTGCCGGTACTGAGATGTCTCTGTCTCACTGTCTGCATCACGGAGAGCACGTGAACTGCCCCAGAGGAGGAGCGCGATACGCCGCCGGGGTTTCCTGCTCTGAGAGTAAGAGCATCACCCATAATGCCTTACATATCCCAATATAATTTCATTAAAAAAATGAATGCATGTTTTATATTTTTTTAATGACTTCCCCCTGCACTTCTCGGTGCAGCCGCGTCAGACCTGGTGCTGAACCCGGCGGTGGTGGAGCAGACCACGTACATAGAGGACCGGCCCATGTTCATGCTGCAGTGTGCGTATGAGGAGAACTGCCTGGCCTCCACGTCCAGCTCGACTCCGGCCAACTCATACCGACGCCTGCTGCGCTTCTCCTCCCAGATCCACAACAACGGCCAGGCCGACTTCAAGCCCAAAGCCAGCAGAGAAACCTGGGTCTGGCACGACTGTCACAGGTCAGCCAAACACATCACACAGCACGGGCCTTGAGTCTGCGTCCAGCACCGAGGACTTTTTATTCCAACAATTATCAAGAAATAATACAAACTCAAAATTCTCATCTGTGGAAATACACTGGTTAAAGTTGAAGCTTTAATTATTTTTACTGAAGTAAATTTAGCAAAAATATAAACTCTTTTCCCCCCATTTTCTCCCCAGTTTGATCTTGCTAGTCCCCGCCCACCAGCCAGCTACTAACCTAACACATGATTCCTCTGAGACACGTGAAAGCCAACCAATCACATCTTTTCACACTGCTGCTCATGCTGCATCACAGGGCAGCGTAACACACTCAGAAGAAAGTCCGATCTGCTCTTTTCCAAATACGTGAACTCGTAGATCCCCACGATTGGCTAAGTCTCACTGTGATTGACAAGCGAGAGAGAGCATATGCCCCTCCCACCCAGATAGCACAGCCAGTTTTGCTCTGTTGACTCCCAGCTATGGATGGCTGCGGCATTGCTAGGATTAGTTGTCCTTAGTCAGCTTTACATCACAGCACTTCCGATTTCCTAAACGCCATGGATCATTTGCTTGGATCAGATTTAAAACTCATATTCATTCACACAAATGATGTTTTAGCCCATTTTAGCCCTTCAGAATAACAAGGTGAAGTATAAAATTTAATGACGTTACTGGCGTACAATGAATGCGCTTTGGGACTTTATCAGTATAGTTTATAGTTATCATCCTCTATATAAAAAGAAGATTATAAAGTTATTTTAATTGTATTGTTCCTGATTTTTCAGACATTACCACAGCATGGAGGTCTTCACTTATTATGATCTGCTCAGCTTAAACGGCTCAAAAGTAGCAGAAGGACACAAAGCCAGCTTCTGTCTCGAGGACTCGGAGTGTGATGAAGGTTTGTGTACGGCTGTTCTATAATGTCAAACAGTGTTAGTGTTGCTGATTGCTTCTTTAAGGTGTGTTGGCAGCTGGGGGGGAACATATATGTGGATTGCGCAGGCTGTATTAACTCTTACCTTTTAACCAGGCATTGAAAAGAAATACGAATGTGCCAACTTTGGTGAGCAGGGCATCACCGTGGGGTGCTGGGACACTTACAGACATGATATCGACTGCCAGTGGGTGGACATCACCGACGTCAAGCCTGGGGATTATATATTCCAGGTGAGCAGAGTTTCACATTTGCTGCATCATGTATTATTTGAATATCTTAGTTTTGTTTTTAATTCAATAATCACATGCATCATTTTACTGTAAGAATGTCATATGTCATTTCTAGTAGCATTCTTGCCGATTTGTTATAGTTATAGTTCTTACGGTAGGCGTGCTACTCCAGTATTTACGGTAGTTTCTCCCATGTTATAGGAAGGTATTTTTTTTACCTTAACACTAACATAACATTAAAATCCCTAGCCAAAACTAGCATTATAATGCCAACACTGAGCAGACAAACCAAAGCTACTTGCAAAAATAATCACAGAGTTTTAAAATGTAACATTTTTATATCTCTATACACAAATTCTGTCATCTAAACTAGATTACATACATGCTGTATATGCAATGTATTATGAAGAAACAGTTCTAGCAGTGTGGGACTAAAACTTCTGAAGAATCTGATACATATTTAAATTTAGTTTTAAAAAATGTCAGCAGAATAAAGACAAAGAAGTGTGTGATTAAACCAATAGAGAACACAGCTGTATTTATGTTTCTCTTGAATGTTACGAATGTGTCTGCAGTTATACAGTACATCATTATATTCTAGGACTGTATGATTCTTGATGAAATTGGAATAACATGTTTTTGTTGTTTTGTTTTTTTTTTTTTTGTCTTAGAATTGAGATCATGATCCTCACTCATGATTCAATATGAATATCTATAAAAATCTTTTTTACATTACCGTAGCACCATTTTCCTATCGGATGTTTGTGAATAATATATTGGCACATTTGCTATTTAATATAAATCTTTGATCATATTAAGAAACCAATCCCCCCAAAGTTAAAAGGAAATCACTAATATTAACACTAGGTTAAATAATTGTGTAGTGGAGCTGTTGTTTGTAAAATCCACTCACAGCTTCAACTCCAACGTTGTTTTTCCCCCGTTTTTCTTCTATAGACTGGCCGTGATTCAGGTGAATATGTGAGGTCATGAGGTGTATGGTGTACGCTCATAGGTCACAGTGAATAAGGGAGAATGGCGGTGCTCTTTTTTATGTAATGGTTGCCAGAATAAAAATGCTGCAGAAATGAATCAAATCGCACTGACAAATGAATCAAGGTCACAAACACAAGTCGACTTTTTGGGCCGTCCTTTGAAGGAAAAATTACATGCCTCGTACTCAGAGAAAGCAATCCCATAATTCTGTTCAACAGATGAAAGATTTGGGCAGGACTGAGGAACACATTTAACCATTTTAACTTACAGTAAGCTACTTTTAAAAAAATTATTAAAATACACTATATGGCCAAAAGTTTGTGGACACCTGACCATCACTCCCATATCTGGGTCTTCTCCAATCTGTTGCCACAAAGTTGGAAGCACACAATTACACAGAATGTCTCTGTATGCTGTAGCTTTACAATTTTACCTTCACTGGCTGGAACTAAGAGGCCCAAACATGTCCCAGCATGACAATGCTCCTGTGTACAAACCAAGCTCCATGAAGACATGGTGTGTTAAGGCTGGTGTGGAGGTTCTCGAGTGTCCTGCACAGAGCCCTGACCTCAACCCCACTGAACACCTTTGGGATGAACTGGAACACCGACTGCACCCCAGACCTCCTCACCAACATCAGCGCCTGACCTCACTAATGCTCTTGTAGCTGAATGAACACAAATCCCCACAGCCACGCTCCAACATCTAGTGGAACGCCTTCCTAGGAGAGTGGAGGTTATTACAACAGCAAAGGGAGAATAAATCTGAAATGGGATGTTCAAAAAGGAAATATGAATGTGAGGGTCAGGTGTCTGCAAACTTTTGGCCATATAGTGTATTATGTGATTATCAATGGTATGAAAATGATATATCGCTATATGTCTGTACATGGAACCTAACCTCTGTTCTAACTTATTTTACAGATTGTCATTAACCCCAACTACGAGGTGCCCGAGTCTGATTACACCAACAACATTGTGAAATGCAAGACTCGTTATGACGGCCACCGCATATGGATGTACAACTGCCATATAGGTGAGACAATCAGACGGTGATTAGAAAAATGCAATCCATTTAAGTTAGTGGTAAGTTTTAGTTTAGTATTAATACATATACATATACAGTCAGGTCCATAAATATTGGGACAGTGACACAGTTTTGGTAATTTTGCCTCTGTACACCACCACAGTGGATTTGAAATGAAGCAGTCAAGATGTGACTGAAGCGTAGACTTTCAGCTTTAATTCAAGGGGTTTAACAAAAATATTGCATTAACCGTTTAGGAATTACAGCCATTTTTTACAGAGATCCTCCATTTTCACAGGCTTAAAAGTAATGGGACAACTGACTGATAAGCAGTTTCATGGCCAGCTGTGGCCTGTTTCCTCCTTATATCATGATAAATTAAGGAGATAAAAGGTCTGGAGCTGATTCCAAGTGTTGAATTTGCATTTGGTAGCTGTTCATGGGAACTCTCAATATGCCATCCAAAGAAGTGTTGATGCAAGTGAAGGAGGCCATCATTAGGCTGAAAAACCAAAACAGACCTATCAGAGAGATAGCGGAAACTTTAGGAGGGCCAAATCAACAATTTGGTACATTCTTAAAAAGAAGGAATGCACTGGCGAGCTCAGCAACACCTAAAGGCCTGGGAGACCACAGAAAACAACTAAAGTAGATGATTGCAGAATTCTTTTCTTATTGAAGAACAACCCCTTCACAACATCTAGCCAAGTCAGGAACAGTCTCGAGGAGGTAGGCCTATCATTTTCAAAGTCTACAATCAAGAGCCACCTTCATGAATGTAAATACAGACGGTCTACCTCAAGATGCAAACCTCTGGTAACACTCAAGAACACAAAGGCCAGATTAGACTTTGCTAAAAAACCTCTAAAAAAAGCCTGACCAGTTCTGATGCAAGATTAACTTGTACCAGAATGATGGGAAGAGAAAAGTATGGAGAAGGAAAGGAAGGGCTCATGATCCAAAGCATACCACATCATCCGTCAAACATGTGGAGGCAGTGTTATGGCATGGGCATGTTTGGCTGCCAATGGAACTGGGTCACTGGGGTTTATTGATAATGTGACTGTTGATAGAAGTAGCAGGATGAATTCTGAAGTGTACAGAGCTGTACTTTCTGCTCAGATTCAGTCAAATGCTGCAAAACTGATAGGACAGCGCTTCACAGTACAGATGGATAACAACCCAAAACATACTGTGAAAGCAGCCCAAGAGCTTGGAAATTAAATGTTCTTAAATTGCCGAGTCAGTCACCTGACCTCAACCCAACTGAGCTGCTTTTCACTTACTGAAGACAAATCTGAAGGCAGAATGACCCACAAACAAGCAGCAACTGAAGATGGCTGCAGTAAAGACCTGGCAAATCATCTCAAGGGAGGAAACTCAGCATTTGGTGATGTCTATGGGGTCCAGACTTCAGGTAGTCATTGACTGCAAAGGATTTACCTCCAAGTAATAAAAATAATCCTAATATTTATGATTATATTAGTTTGTCCCATTACTTTTGAGCCTGTGAAAATGGAGGAACTCTGTAAAAAATGGCTGTAATTCCTAAACGGTTAATGCAATATTTTTGATAAACCCCTTGAATTAAAGCTGAAAGTCTACGCTTCAGTCACATCTTGACTGCTTCATTTCAAATCCACTGTGGTGGTGTACAGAGGCAAAATTACCAAAACTGTGTCACTGTCCCAATATTTATGGACCTATATATATATATATATATGTATGTGTGTGTGTGTGTTTAAAACTATACCTATTCCATCTTAATCTATAAACAGTAAACTATAAACAGGTCCAAAATTCCAGGTTTACTTCCAACACCAATTTTTTTAATATCTGGCATCACAACAGTTTAATCAAATGAAGCCAATAATGTCATATTTTGTTTTGAGAAAATTATTTTTGTAATTATTTTTAATCTGGATCCTACATTATATCTATTCATACCATAACATTGCTGACCTTCTGATTTTTAAAGCATTTTTGGAAGGAGTCTCCAGTGTCAGTGTGTTGTAAAGTTTTCAAACCAACTTTAAGTTTTCCACCACAGGAAAGTCTTTAGGACAGTCTCCTCTTTCCACAGGTGGATCAGTGAGCGGTGAAGCAGACATACTGTTTCCTGGCCTTTTGAGCAACCAGGTGACCCTCAGGTAAAAGGTGGACAGGTCTAAATGAGACAACGGAGACACAGAGAGCTCGGACCACTATATTTCCTTCCCTGAATGTTTGGTGCTAAATACATGCACCACTCTGTTGGGATGAAATACCCTCCAACGCCCCCCAAAAAAAATCACCCTATATGAGAAAACACACTAAAAACTGTAGGACTTGTAATGATAGTTATATCATGATAATGACTAACCTTTTTTTCACTGTATACAGTATTGTCACCATAGTCTCTGTCTATATTTCAATTAGTAGAAAATGCCTAGTGCATTCATCAGTTGTCAATCGGTTTGTCAGTCATCCTTCATGTTTGGCCTCGACCACTATCCTTATGCTTGGGACAGAATTTTTTTCTCAGTATTGTGGTACAGTTTGATCGACTGATTATCGGTACATGTCTAGCAAAGCAAAACTCCAACAACTACTGGCACAGGACATCCAGAAAAGAAACACAACACCAATTTCATAATTAATCACAAGTTGTTTCAAAGTGACTTGAGGTAAGGACAACCCAAACATAATGAATTTGCCTCTACTGGCCTCTGGTGTTGGTGATTCAGCTGATTTTTAAGGAAATTCTGATGCACTTTTTTTTTTAGCCTTAATGGACTTGTGCACAAACACAAACACAAAGGACTCCTGAAGATCAAAAGGAGCCAGATTTGGGAATTGTATTTGCAAAAAAGTTTGCTACCTTAATATTGTTTCAGTATCGTTCAGTATTTTATGATCATATGTCGTATAACTGCAGTTCTCTGGAGAAATAAAACAGAAACCTTTACTAGCATTGGTGACAACCATGACATTGCATTTCCAGAGTGCTCAGTGCTAAGAACCTTTGTGATATCGAATAGGAATCATGGGCACTTGGACAATCTCGGGAGTTTTACTTACCCAAATATCAGGGCAGAAGATAATTACAACTGGTAATATAGAACAACCAATAAATGCTCTAATAATACTAAAAAAATAAATAAATACACAATCTTGATATTTAATGTTTGTACATTTTCTAAATTCAAAGAAATTTTGAGTTTTTTATGATGTAAAAGCAGCAGATTAGCAACTTGACTTATGCTAGTTGTGTGGTGTGCTAGCTTAACATTAGGTAGCCTGTTAACATTGTTAGCTGTTAGCTTAACATTAGGTAGCTAGCAGATAAGTATACCTGTGTATATTAGTGCATTTAACAACTAGTGCTCTAACTAGTATACTAGTTAGTAATCTAAAATAAGGAGTTAGGTCAATTTTAGCAACTACTGAGGACACACTCTGGCTAGCTACATAGCTAGCTAAGTAACAACAGCTAGCTAGCTAGCTATTTATGAGCTTATCTGTTAAATGCAGTGAGTATTAGAGGCTCAAAAACAAACCATTGCAGGTACCACCTGAGAGAAGGTAAGTAAAACTCCCTTGAGCTTTTTCAATGAACATCTATAAAAAAAATAAAAAATAAAAAAAAAAACATTTGGGAATATAGTCTAACATTTTGCCCCATTAATTTTCTTTACTTTTACTACTACCAAGTATTTGCCAGTGACCACAAATGGCCTTGGAAGTTCAAATACGAACCCCTTTTTCATTCCACTGAAGGTCTTATGCTGGTCTTATTTATGGTCATTGCATTACAATTTTACTCCAATCTTAGCTTCAGTTAGTAACTTATTTTCAGTCAGGGATTAGCTAACAAATATATCTAGTTCATTCATTTTATTTGGTGCAGAATGTCTTTATATTTTGTTGTTTTTGGTTTTTTTTCCTGATCTAGTGGTGCTATCAAAGATCTAACCTCTGTTTTTAGAGGGTACATGTTGTCGTGACTGATTTACATTATGCTTACTTGAATGGAGCGTTAAAAAAAATCCCATACTGTGCATTTGTAATGTTGTTTAGCAGTAAATAAATGTAAGCATCCAGGAAAACAGAGAATATGTTGAGTGGTATTTTTGCACTTCGTCCACAAGAGGTCGCTTTTATACCAAAATAAAGCAGATCTATGAAAGTCTCATAGAAAGTTCTTGTTCTTCTTTTGGCTGCTCCCGTTAGGGGTCACCACAGTGGATCATTGGTCCGCATAGTTGATTTGCCACAGTTTTTATGTCGGCTGCTCTTCCTGTTGCAACCCGCCCTGATTTTTATCCGGGCTTGGGACCCGCACTGGGAGTGCACTGTCGTGTGCGGTTCCCTGGCCGGGAACCGAACCCAGGCCGTGGCGGTGAGAGCGCCATGGCTTAACCACTAGTCCTCCAGGGACCAAACTCTCATACAAAGTAAGGAAAGGTAAAATGGAGAACCTGGAATACTTTTCTGAAGGCTCACACCCATTCACTCTTTTAGACTTGCACTCATGACATACTTTTTCTTTAAGGTGGACAGTGTGAGATAAATACCTAATATAAAGGTATTTATCTTATTTATTTAGATACCTAAAAACTTACTCAAAGACTTTGCGAATATCTTCATGTATTTACCTTGTTTTGTTTGCATACCATTAATAGTGTGCACAAGAACTTGGCCGAACAGTGCCACTATTTTCAGTCGACAGGTGGTCAACCCACTTCCTGTTGGGCCTCTACTGCATTGGATATTGGAAGTGCACAAGGCTGAACAAACATGTGGATGATGAATGCCTCTTGCTAGTAGCTGCCTCATTAATCTTACAGACAGTGTGGAAAACACTTTTCCCACTTTCTCTAGAATAGGACAAGGGCTAGTTTAGAATGATCTTTTTCTGAACACTTAACGACAGGGTTGCCAGGGTGGGCTAGTTACTCAGTTGTCGCCAAGATCGCAAATACTCAGAATGAAATCAGATAGCTTTCTGCAAACAAAGGCTAAGTGTAGAAGGTGTGGATATGATGTACTGTATGATACAGTCTATCAAAGATGGATACGGAAAATGGGGATTATGGAGTGGACATTACAAATGCGGGCACACAACGGTAACCTTGCTTCTCATGCAAAGGCTGAGAAAAAATTTTCTGTCTTTTCCATTGCTCTGATTTTTTTGGACTAGTTTCAGGTCTTTTGTGCGGCTTTTCAGATCAGAGTTTGATGGACAGGTTGCAGCCCTGGTTAATGATATTAGCTCAAACACAGTTGAACAAAGGTAGTTCTAAACCGTTGCTGACATGTTGTCGACTGTCAGCTGCCTATTACGGAGTAACTCTAGGATAAGTCAAGTCTAATAGCCTCTTGACTTAATTTTGTTTGAGGCTACGTATCAGAAGCATGGAGCTATAGTGTGGAGCTTCATCTCAAAGTGCTCATCCTTCACAACACATGCTTCAAAGCTCCAGTAGCCAGTGTTTCATCACTACTATGTATTAACAACAGCATCATAAATTAGCAGTGTGAAAACCTTAAGCGTTAACTTGCACCCTGAGGCATTTGGCTCCTAAATTATAGCTTTCATTTACACACTTGAAGTGATTTATTTAGTGACCTGCTCCTCGGGTCCTAAGTTTTTTCACAGAAAACACTTCATGCTTTGGTATGTCTGCACTTGTAGCTACTTCAGCACACCAGTTTACATTAGTTGCATTCCTCCATAGGTGAAGACGTGCACACTTGCTTATTCAACTAGACCACACATTTTAAGATTCATTTCTAAAGAGCTGCCTTTCCTCTACCAGCTTATCGTTGACTGAAAGACAGTGAGAGCGAATCTGGCACAATTTCATTTTTATTTATGAGAATGTGTGTGTCATGAACTCGTTTCCTGGACATCTTCGGCATCCAAACCGCTAAAACCGTCCTGGGAAAAAAAAAGAGCCCTTATATGTTGCAAGGTTGTTTTTTTTATATTTTCCAGTGAAGCTGGCTCATGCAAAGGAGGCTTATCTCAGATGAGATGCATGATGGATGTGGTGAAGATCTGAAAAAGAGACCTCCATTTTCCTGCCAGCTCATCTTTCAGGAACGCTGGAGATGCCTGTGGTGAAGAGGACATTATGCAGATCCTCCTCGAATACATCAAGCTAAATTTATTCAGGAGCGTGCCGTTCTGCAAGGCCAGCACTGGATTACGGTTCAAAAGGGGCACGACCAAAACAATAACTAAGCCTATAGATTTCATTCAACAATAACCAAAATGATAGCAAGGCCTATAGATTTTAATACATTAATCAATAATCAAAACAAAAGCTATACATATAGACCTTATTACATTAAGTGAAATACACAATGGCTAAGCCTATAGATTTTATTACATTAAACCAGGGGTTCCCAAACTTTTTGAGCAAACGACCCCAAATGGAATTTTCACTGTAAAATGTTTAGCAATTTCATGCGCAGTGATGTTAAACACACTGATGAGCTCTGTTTCTCTTTAAAGATTTATGCCGTTATTGTGATTGATGTCATGATCTGCGTGTCAAATTGAAAACTCCGACCTTACATTCAAAATTATTTAGTAATCTGTTAATCTAATCATTGAAAATCCAGAAGACTGGTATGCAAAACCTTTCGGTAGCTTTAAAGGTGACATGGAAGGTTTATTTTTTTAATTCAAACACTTACAATAATAGGAAACCCAGTTAGTGTTAGTGCTCAAAAACGGTATAGAGTAGTACGTAAACAATGCTTGCTTGTTTCATGGAGGTAGATGGACGGGAACATTTAGCCATTTTTCTTTCTGAGATACACTAGTGCAGCGTGTCAGTATAGTGAAAAGACTAGAACAACATGTACCCTATTAATTTAAACGTATCTTGTCTGAATGTGACTCCCCGTAAAATTTTAAAATATTAGCACACAAAATCTGTCTTCAGTACTTCTAATGTTAACTTCTCTTCTGAGTTTCAACCCCATTTGTCAATCAAATAACCACACGTGGGGTCACGACTGCTAGTTTGGGAACCCTTGCATTAAATCATAACCAAAACAATAGCTAAGCCTATAGATTTTATAAGCTATATAAAAAAAGTTAAGCCTATCAATTTCATTACATTAGCCAACAAATTTGTGTCCACAGCCCAATGTTTAAGTTTCCATTTTAGATAACAATAACGGAGTACCTTATTCATTTATCACAGCTTCTTTTTTGTGTGACAGTTGTGGTTTATTTCCCTTGTGATATTGGGCGAGTGAGCTCTATATGTCAAAAATTTTTAATTTAGAAAAAAAAAAAAAAGGGAAAAAACCCTTAGGCTTTGGTAATGATGTCTCATTGCATCAGAGTGCATTTTGACTGACAGGATGGCTGGTTTCCATGACAATATTCAGTTTAGATACAAGGTCCAAGGCCTCACTTGTAAGTCAATTTGAATAGAAGCACCGGATGAGTGAATAAAAGGTAAAGGAAATGTAGTAGCGATAATATGAAGTACTCCATAGACAGAAAAATTTTTTGCCGGCGCAGGGGGGGTGAAATGATTATGTTCTAAAAACATTTAGAGGTCATAACGGCTCTGCTTGAGTCACCCCACGAGAGTTGCGGAACAACATTCCTCACTATAGTTCATGTTAGTTTTCTAAAGTAGCCCTTGATGGATGAATGTTTCTGTTCGAATTTGTAAAAATCCCCCCCAAAAAGTACAAACTGTCTCTACTACACACATGATAATTTATTATGTGGACTATCACACACTGTGCGTGTCCATTGAAATTGTTTGGCAAATTGTAAGCAAATTTCCATAAAGTTGGCAAAAAAAAAATGCCTTTCTGTCATCTACTGTTATGCTCAGCCCAACACACACATTCATTCACTTAGCAAAAATGCACACTGGTTATGCTAACTAGCCAGCAGAATAAAGTATTTGTGTCAGCTGTCCAAATCTAATTTAGATGTATCAAGTTTGAAATATTAAGTATTTTATTGTTCCTCTTGCTGCTTCTATGCTAATTAGTTGCTGGACAAAATACCTAGCTTGCTAACTAACTAGCAGAGGAACCTAATAAAGTTATGTTAGCTGTCATGTATAGATGGAGTAATTGGCACTTCTGCATTTATGTAATTAAACGTCCTTACAGTAACCATTGTTACCACTTTCAATTTGATTGCTGCATTCTTATTGGTTCACATAATTAGGGCAATAAATTGAGGAAATTAACGTGACCGATGCATCAAGTGTGCTAAAATAATATAAAATAATATCAGCCTCTATCCACTGCCTAGTATGTTTTTCAACAATCGCCTTTTCACAGATTGATCTCTAACTGCTAGCTTGTGTGGTGCGAGAGCGAAAATCAAACTTGCCGCAAGTCTTTTTGTCAAATTAAAAACATACATATTTAGATCACTACACACTGCTAACAATATAATTACGATGTACTCCATTCCTAGCGATGTTTTCGTGCCTTCTGCAGCCATGAGCAGTAAATCTGCAGTAAAATAAAAGAAAGCCAGTACAGATTTTGTCCTCGAGGGAGGAACAGAACTAAAACAATCAGCATTCAACCAACCAAGGACGGCCAGCAGTTTGTCAAAAACCTGTCGACAGGCTGCTCTTTAATGTTGACTTTTATTGCGTTCATGTCTCCTGGTTTGACCTGATGTACGCCAGAGGGCAGATGAAAGTATTTTCAGCCAGGGAATTTTTTCTTTAAATTAAAAACACGTGAAATTTACTTTTGTGTCACCTTGTCTTCCCTTTTTTCCCTTCAATTAGAAAGATTCACTACTACCATGAAAGTAATTTTACAGTTTTACAGACTTCAATTTCCTATTTTATTATACTTTAATGTTTACATAGCCCAGGTTTTAACAATGCCTACATTACACTGAAAATGACGTTGAAATAAGTAATGCAGGCATGCCTGGTGAACATTAAGATCTTTATAGACAAACGTACAATTATTTTTTTTATACCAATAAGACATTCCAATACAGAAATGGCTAGTGGAAATGGAACGGACAACGTTTATCTGGCTACCTCGCTGATGACCAGTACAGCCGTGTAGTTTTTTTCACAACTCTTTTTCCCCTGCTCCTATCACCTTTGGATTTTATATGTGTAGTTAGTGTCAAGGTTAGATATCAAACTCTTTGGGTGTGCTACTATATGAAAATAATCAACGACAGGGTGATGCATTGTGGGCAATATCATGTAGCACTACTGTTACCACCCCGACGTGGATTAGTTTTTAATAACAGCACGTACCTAACTGTTTTTTTTTTTTTTTTTTGTTTTTTTTTACACTTATACCACAGTAATTTGTCAAAGATTACAATTTTTTACTTATTAAAAAAAACAATGTCATACTTTTATCAGTTTATAGTTACATTTAATGTTGTAGAATGTCCATGAAGTTAATAAGTAAATTTACTTTAGAACTAATGTTATATCAGATATTAATGGTGAAAACTACGCTGTTTTCTTCTACGGAAATGAGGAGCGTGCACACTTCCTGTCCAACGCATTTTAAAGGCAAATAACATGTTAATATATATTTACTAAGGCTGCATTGTTTTATGATAGAAAGGGAAAAATGTTCCGCTATCAAACTGTCTTTTAACAGGTTGGGAATGGACTTATTTAAATCCCAGACCTTCCCTGCATGATATTCTTGGCTTGTGTTTCCTGAAGCCTGCCAATGTTCGCATGCCTCCAGTAAATCAGCTGTAAAATCGAGAGCACCGTAACAGATTTCATCCCCTATGTGTTCTGTGTTGAACAGAACCGAGACTATCAGCCAAGCAGTGACAGCAACCTGGGGGATTTCTCTGCCAAGGCTCAAGGACTAGTGGCAAAGCCATCAGAGCGCAGACGAGTAAAATGCCTAATAAAAGGTGTGAAAATAAATACATTTGTTCACAAAAGATAACTGAAGAAATGAAAGTCCAGGCTTAATTTGTTCATGCCCACTGGGAGTAAAAAAAGGTCTGGGCTAAAGCTCAGAATATCTAATTTAATAGAAGAACTGGAAAAGCATGGAAGTGGCTGAAGCTACAGGTTTCCGCAGACAGTGAAATAACAGAACCTGCTGGAATGTGTTGATGGATTTGAACAAAATCGAGCACAGGAGACCACCGTGACTACAAAACGGAATGAGAGAAAGGCCAAATTAAAACCATTCAGGCTGACTTTGGGGGGGAAAAATGCTCTGGGAAGCGAAAGACATTTTGACAGAGTGACAGCTCTGGCTTTTAGAGCAGTCCAGATACCAGAGAGAGTAGGAAAGAGAAAAATGAAGCTCGAGAGAGAGAAAGGGAGTGAAAACGTGAACAGAACCAGAAGAGACTTGAAAACGGACAAGCGTACAAGGAGCCAGGCCTTGCCTTGTTCCTCTAGATGAGCTATGTTCCCAGTAATGCTTCTATGTGGCCCAGGAATTTCTCAAAATGATCTAGGGAATCCAAGAAGGCCACATTGGGAGAGTTTCAGCCTTTAGCGTTGTTTTGTTTCTCATCTGGTTTGGAACAAGAAGTCTGAGATTTCAAACCGCACCTCATTGTCTACATGTCTTTCCATTATGTAACACACACAGGCTAATCGTTTCTAAGGTAATCGAAAGCCCAAAAGCACGAATGCCAAACCTCATGTCAGAATTCAAAGTACTAGGGTATTACCAATGGTACAAAGTGCAAATGGGATCTGTATGGTACATTAACACAGGGCTTCCGAAGTGTGATGTTATCTCAACTTTACGATGGCACAGGAATGGGAATTTCCATAACCGAAATCCGCAGGGGTTTCAACACACCGCCAAGGCAGATATGAAAAAATCCATCATTCTTTGATACAATCCTGAAATCGTTTCAGCTCTGATACATGGGTCCATATAGCAACCCGCTTCGTATGAAAATATGATCGAGTGTACACAAGGTAAACGTCTTCTTCTATTTCCATGACTACATCTCCAGACTATCTCAAAATAAATGCTTAGAAAATTCAGAACAATGCCAAGCTATTTTGCTGTTTAAACAAAACTCCTTTAAAACCTCTTCATACGTTCCTGCACTGTTGTAACAGGCCTTTCTGCCCTTAATTTGTCTGTCACCATTTTGTAAACTGAAATATCCTGTGGCAATGCTTTTTCAAACCTGGTTGGCAAAAATGAGCTCCCTTAATGAGTTTTGGCCACGGTATTCTCATTTATCTACCACTTAAAAGGGCACTGTTCAGACAGGTCATTGGTCTACGGTGCCAAGCGATTGCAAGTAGTCAAATTAGTCATATAAACACTGGTTTAAAAAAAATTACATATTTCAGTTGAGGACAATTCTGGCAAATGTCTTAGTGCTTTCACATGTGCAGTGTTCAGTGTGTTTGATTAGAACCCTGGGTGTGTTTGTCTTTTGGAAGATGAGAACACAGCAATCACACTCGGGTACGCACCAAACAACCGGTCCAAGAACATCCTCCAATCAAACTCCAGCATGGCTCAATTGCAGTGAGAAATTGATTTGACTATGAATCGACCCGACTAGAGGAAGTGAACCAAACATGTCACGTACTTATTTTATTTATTTATTTTTTGTGTATGCAAGTAGCTAAACTCACATCTACACCGACAAACAAAATGAGAAAATAAATGCTGGACGTGATACATAAGATGTTTTAACCTATGTATATATATATAATTATCTAGTAATTTATTGAGCACTGACTCCATGCTCAGGCCATTTTTGTTTTTAAAGTTTTGCTTACCTTTTTTTAATCACTGTTTTTCTAACCAATGAATGAAAGAGGATATTTTCAGCTCTACACACCCCTCGGATAAATTTTTTTTTTTGCTTTTTGTTTGTTTAATTATGTGCAGTGTGAAACGAAACCAAACCACTGGGGCAAAACCAACCAAAGGTATCAAAGGTTTCACTCTGACTTCTGCCTCCACGAAGACAGATACACTAATAATACAATACAATACAGTAGACTATATAGCCAAAAGTATGTGGAACAGGTTGGGCCTCTTAGTTCCAGTGAAGAGAAATTTTAATGCTATAGCATACAAAGGCATTCTAGAAAATTCTGTGCTTCCAACTTTGTGCCAACAGTTTGGGGAAGAACCACATATGAGTGTGAAGGTCAGGTGTCCACATACTTTTGGCTATATATAGTGTAGGTGTGAAAGAACTCTTAGGAATAAAGAGTTTGATTTGCCCATTTTGGTACATAGATATTGATTTAATTAGTGATTGATGTGACTATGTCAGAGGATACTCAGAAGACTTTCCAATCAACCACCAATTAATTTTTCTCAAGCCTTTACTGCATGGCATTTGCCTTATGGCAAAAAAGTACATTTAACTGTAAAAATACTAATAAAGGGTCTACTTTTGCAATCCTTAAACATGGAAAATTCTGTATGTTCCAAGAGATTCCATGTTTATTTGGGAAGAGTGTGGAAGCTGTTATTCCTTCTTGAAAGTCAATGAAGCTGCTAGACTGTGTATGATAAGATCTTCATCTTCGAAGGTACAGTGTGTTCACTGTTCTGCCAGAATTAAGTTGTTGCCCTTGTCTGAACCTTCTTGCTTGAAAGAAGAACCTCGAGCCTTGGTCCATACAAGGCAATTCCATGAGAGAAGTGTTTCAAAATGTGTATGTCAGTGCAAAGTGTTCTTCCATGCTCTGTATGTCCAATATCCAAACTCTAATAATCCTGTTCTCTGTCAAGCTGTATGTGTACTCCTGCTGCCAGATGTGATACTGGTGCCAGACACAGTTCTACTGCTGTGGCTCCACTTGCCATCCGAATCTGCTTGAATCATCATGATGCTTTACTGCACTCGTGGTTTACACCCAAGTCTCACTGTTGTTTCGGTGTTAATATCACCTGGATACCTAAGAGCTGCTGCTGTAATCATAAAGACTGTCCTTTTGCTCATCCCAGGGCTCATATTCACAATCTGTTCATACTGAACATCCTTCGAATGCATTTAGTACTGTTTGTCTTTACTCTTCTCCACTGAATAGTGTAATGATTTGTAATCTCACCACCTGGTGTTGCCTAGAAAAGGACGGGCTCCCTTTTGAATCTGGTTCCTCTTCTCAATTGCAAATCTACAAAATGGGAAACTGTATCAGCGCTGGTAATCTTCTGTTCTTCTCCAAGGTGAGATTCTGTATGACCATTTGTGCCATTCGCTCTGATCCCCTGCTGCTTAATGGCCTGACAGAGTGCTTTTATTACTGCTCGCCCTGCTTTATTGGAACAGTGATTGGTCTCTAATGGAAATAGTATCCACCCTCTCAGGCTTGGCAAGGCTGTGATTTACAGTCACTGGCCCTGGGCATAGCTTTTTTGTAGACAACATGCAGAGAATCGAGGTAGGGGGGTGTTTACAGTAGGTGCTGTATAGACAGAAGCAGAATGACAGCCATTACGTCACTTTTTCAGTCACTTGTTCAGGATCCCTGCTTGAGTCTTGCTGTGTGCCTGTTAAAAGCATTATATCCATTATAAAAGAATTGTAATTGGCTCAGTTGAGTTATATATACCATATGCTATAGTTATATAACAGAAGTGATTATTGCCACTTGGATAAATTGAGACACTACAGGGGGCCTTACTTTTTTAATGTAAGGACAGTTTCCTAAAAGCCTCAAACTTTAATACACAATTTTGATAATGTTGCGTAGGCAATGTGTTTTCTGCTTATATATATATTTACATATTTGTTGAAAGGGTAATATATTACAAATCTACATTGAAATACTGTGATCAGTTAAAAAGGATGTTTGGTGAAAAATCAAATGTATACAATTTTCTCATTACTCCAAATGTATCATTACATTGATCTCTGTTTTTAACTAACCCTACATTCATGCTAAGATGTGACAAGTCACTTGTGTCGCTTGTAGTTTGTTTCTTGTTGGTGTGTTGTTGCTTGAGACCATGAACTGTCAAGTGTTTTTTTTGTTCAGATGAGAAACGGTAGTAGCTATATATATCTTCTAAAGCTGGCTAGTTAAACACAAAACGCACTAATCAGTGTGAAAACTGATTGTTTGATTTACATGTTACATGCTAGGCTACTCACCACAGGCACCAGTGATATCTGCTTCCCTCCAAGCTTTATTTTTCTTCATAATGTCTCCATATACATTTAATGAGAGGTCATATATGACAGAATAACCAACAAAGTATAACCACAATTATAATTTTTTTATTCCATTTTTGCACATCAAACAGTAAATGGGACCTAATTGCAGGTAGGAACTAAAGTTGTGAATGGGGAGCTGAAGAAAATGTCAGACCATATGCGCCATAGGATTGGTCCAAGGAATCATTCGGTATAGTGAGTTATTCTGCTTTGATTGGGCCACTATTTATCTGAATCAAGACAGAAAGGAATTCTTACTAGTTGACTGACCTTTCTTCGATGTTAAATTAATTTGCTATTGTGTAGATATTAAACACAGTTATCCCATTTTCACCAGTATCTGTTGAACATTTGTGGAGATGTGAATTGTCTGAGAAAGAGGGGTAAACACCTAGAGGTAAATGAGTGCAAAGACTCATTCTACCATAAGTTCTTTTTTGAAAACAAAAGCAAAAGTTGAATGTGCTGAGGAAAAAGCACCAAGCCTAGGAGTGCACAATGTCAGAGAAGCCTCAATATATTCAAAGATGTGGGAAGGCATGTTTTCAGTCATAGCAGGAATTTGACTTTGGACCACCATCAAAGCTCCTGACCAATAGAAGTAAATCCAACTCGATGAGAAGGCCCAACCAGTAATGAATGAATTACAGAGTGGATAAAAACTGTTGTTTTCTTTTCTTTTCAGCAGAAAGTTCGGTATGTCAGCACCCCAATGATGTGCCAAAGGAAAATGTGAGCTTAAGGGGGCATACACACCGCATACATTAACTTTTTTAAATCAAGTTTGAGGACAGTCATATGCTCAGTTGTCCTTGATGAAGAAGTGATCCAATTTGACAAGGCCAAGTATGTGTCTGGACCTGGAAACAGTTCAGGATATATCATGACAAACCACGTAATTTGAAAAGAATTAGCAAAGACTTCAATGTGAGAGGGCAACTAATGTAATGTCCAAATGTCTATCATTGTCAAATGATATGTCTCAAAAATTATACAATCATTCTTCACTAAGGGCCCTAATACTTGAGTCTGAGTCTGGGCTTGTTTGGGGGTTTGGCCGTTCTTGTATAAAATTTTTTGGCCATGCAGGCCATCACAAGATACACATTTTTTGTATTATTCTCAGTGCAAGCAATTATACTACAAAGGTAAACTAGTCCTATGGGTTTATATATCAATAAGGAGTTTGTCTTCTCTGCTGACCATTATAACCCTTTCCCTGCCATCACGAAAGTAGAAACAGGAAGTAGCATGACAATTTGGACCAATCACATTACTCGGCATATAGCACAAGGAGCAGATAGCTTCCACAACTGATGCAGACTGCACCTCATTTTGGTTGAAGTGAGCCCCAGACCCCCATTTTCAAGAGGACCAGGAATCAGTTCTTCCGAGCTCAAAAGCAGCTTTCATACTTCACCAAATGTACCGAACCTTGGAAAAAAGATTAATGTGTCAAAATTCTCAATGCGTGATGTTGCCAACCTAATGATCTGCCCAGTCCGCTTCTCATCAGTTTCATCTATTTTCTCATACACAGACTCCACATTCAGATGTCTACACAGGCAGTAACTGAAGCTCAGGACCAAACCACATATCCTACAAGACCCTGAGGCACCAACACCATAACTCTATTAAAAATAGACATGACAAAGTAGCTTGAAAGAACCCTGGATGTACCCATCCTCTTCTGGGTGAGACTAAGGAAAAACACAGTATGACTGGAGAAACATAACTAGTGCAGATGCTTCCAGAAGGTGTACAGCATGATGCAGTTAAGCATTTAACACCCTACTATGCACTGTGGCATGTATAAAAATGTTGAACAGGCCCAGATGATGTTGATTTTGAATCATGATGGAAGGGAGAAAAAAATCAGAATGACTGAAAGTGGGTTCATTATTGGGGCATGGAGGGCAGAAGCTTCTATCACAAAGACAAAAATGTTCTGTCCTTATTATATTGATCCATTGTCTTTTTGATAGAAAATAGGAACCCCATCAGGAACCCCCTGTGTGATTGGACATGGACAACTCCCCGTCATAATTTTGCAGAGAACGCAGAATATTCTATCTTATCAACAGGGAGGGATTGTCCCAAAGAAACAGTCAAGTGTCCCAGCTGAGGTCATAGACCCATTGTAAATCATTGGTTTCTATCACAATCCTGGCCTCCACACACCTAAACCCAGAGGTTGACCTTGGCACCAACAGTCATGGGTATCAGCTATTGCCCATGGTAGGGTCTGTCATACACAAACCTAAGAAATACCCTACCTTCTGAATTCTGGCATTATTGATTTTGAAACCTCTTTTCTTCATGTTTTGGATTGTATTGAATTTTGCCTACTTTAATAGAACATGTAACCGACTTGCCTACCTGTCAAAGTTAGTCATTTGAAAAGTGAAGCTAACATGATATTCAGATATATTTAATTAGTGTCCAGTAAGTAAAATTATATTCTAGCCTTTCATTATAAAGGTAGTTGACATTACTGTGTATGTATTTGACATACCATTTTAAAATAGACATAAAAACATCCCTTGGACCCTACTACAAGATGTATAAAAGCTATAGATAAATTGAACCAAGTTGAATCCAGTGAATTGGGCCTTAAGTTTGGGGCAAAAGAGAAGTTGTCTCCTGCTGTGCACTGTCCCATAATGCAACACAGCTTTTCGCAGGCCATAACACCACCTGCAAGATTTGATCGGCCTTCAAAGGCTGCATCGACACGGGTGATCTGGGCTCCGGCTGGACCTTCGATTAGCATGCAAAACTGTTGGCAGCAATACAAGGATAACATACAAGAGGCCTAATGTTCAGTCAATATCCAAAAGGTCACATATTTCATAAACATACAAAAGGTCTGTGTGAACTGGGGAATGAAGTTGTCCTGGGCATTTAAGTAGAGAAACCAAAATGCATGCTACAAAATACATACTAATGTAAAATTCACTTGTTTTATAATATGTTAAGATATTCAAAACACTATTATTATTGTGGACACTTTAACACATAACTATATCTGGGTTTCAGAAGGAAAGAGGCAAGTGAGTACATAAATGACATGATGAAGCTGGATCCCAAAAAACAAGGATTTTTCAAATGATAGTTTATAGTTTATTTCTGGTTCTGACGAATGAGAGCAGCTAAATATGGAGTGTCAAAGCTCTCTGTTTACCAGTCAGTCTGGGTCTCTATCCTCTAGGTCTCATCCTCAGTTGTGGGTGGTCACCAAAAGAATAACTTCATGGGCAGACATGAGGTTGCTTCGCAGGCTTACTGGGCTTACACTCCATGATAGGGTGAGGAGCTCAGCAAACCAGGAAAGCGTCGAGGTAGAACTGCTGCTTCTTCAAATCAGGAGGAGCCAGTTGAGGTGGCTTGGGCACCATACTAGGTTGCCCCAGGTGGGCTCCCAGTAGAGCCGTACAGGCACCTCCTGATATGAAGACAGAGACCACACGGCTGATCCAGGACCTATTGGAGATTTCATATCTCACAGTTAGCTTGGGAACATCTGGGGAAGACCTGGAATATGTGGCTGGGAATAGAGAGGTCTGGACTGACCTTCTCAGCCTGTTGCCACTATGAAACCCACCAGGAAAGTGGAATGCAAATGAATGAATAAACTAAATGAACAAAAAGCAATAGTCAAGTATGAACTATAACTGTTTAAATTAGTTTAAGTAGGGTTAAATTAGTTAGAACCATTTGATAATTTAACCAAACTTCTTTAGAAATCCAGATAAAAACTTCCTCCTTAGGGAGCCTCGCTAAAGAAAATACATTGTGTTGTCCAGCATAACAGTATTGTGCATGTTGAATATTGTGATATAGTGCTATGTACACTCATCGTACACTTTAACAGGAATACCTGTACACCTGCACTTTCATACAGTTATCTAATCAGACAATCATGTGGCAGCAGCACAATGCAAAACATCATGCAGATACAGGTCAAGAGCTTCAGTTAATGTTAACCTCAAACATCAGAATTTTGAATTCATCACTTCAAGAAACACTGCACGAGTGACTGTTTCATTGAGTCTGTGCCCAAGATAGCCTCAGATTCTTGTTCTTGGCTGACAGGAGTGGAACCTGATTTGGTCTTCTACTGTTGTAACCCTTCCACCTCAAGGTTTGATGATTTGTGCATTCTGGGATGCCTTTAGGCTCACCACGGTTGTAAAGAGTGCTTATTTGAGTTACTATAGACTTCCTGTCACCTCAGAACAGTCTGGTCATTCTCTGATCTCTCTCATCAACAAGGTGTTTCAGTCTGCAGGCCTCTTCACACAGGATGTTTTTTGTTTTTCACACCATTCTGTGTAAACTCTAAAGACTGTTGTGTGTGAAAATCCCAGGAGATCAGCAGCTTCTGAAATACTCAAACCAGCCCATCTGGCACCAACAACTATGCCACGGTTAAAGTCACAGAGATGACACTTTTTCCCCATTATGGATGGGGTGGATGTGAACATTAACTGAAGCTCGTGACCAGCATCTGCATGCTTTTTATTCATTGCACTGCTGCCACATGATTGGCTGATTAGATAACTGCATGAATGTGCAGGTGCGCAGGTGTACATAGGTGCGTGTACATATATGTATAGATCTGTGTGAAAGAAACAAAGAAAAAGCACTTGAACAGTAGCTTTACTGATGGGCGTGGAGAAGAAACAATAGGGAGCAGATGTGAGGAATCTGGGGCACTGGAGAAAATGCAGAGCACTTTTTGGAACAGTGGCTGGCTCATGGCCAGAAGCATGCTGGGATATGCATGAAGTTGGACCAGACCAAAGTTACAAAGCCCGCACAAAAGGAAAGGGTTTGAGAAACTCCGGGTACTTTATATTCGAGAAGGATTCTCATGAATGCCAAATAAGCCTAATCGTGGTTGAAAAGAGATACATCTTTGCACTAAGCTTCATATTTTTTGTCCTTGTTTTCTAAAATTGTAGAATGATATGACATGGCAAATATAAATATAGGAAACACTAGCCGTGAATGCGGTCTTTGTAGTGCATCTTGTGAAAGAAATTGAGTTGATCCCTAACGTGATTCTCCAAGAAACAAAGAGCTGTACAAGAGAAAGAGCAGAAACTATTGCCTATAATAAGCTTTCTCAAGCTAATACTGGGGACACACTGACCTGCACAGTTTCAAGGTTTACCAGATCAGCAGCTAATTATTAAGCCATTCAAAAGCTGTGTCTGGTGTGTCAGACTGAATCTTGAAACTGTGCAGGATAGTGGGTACCTAGGATTTTTAAATGCCCTGGCCTGTAGGTTCATCTACCACACTGCAAATCTCTATCTTTTTGATCACACTCCTATATCCACATATAGATGTTCAAAATGTGAAGTTTCTTAAGACCTGGGCAATTTTCATGTCTTGGCTCGGGTTCAGCTTGCTGCCTCATGACCTCGGAGGGCCGCAAGCTGGTTCTCTTTAAAATCAAGATTTACAACTGGGAGAGTAATACAGATGGACAAGCAACTGGAATGCATTTGTATTCCTCTTCCTCTCCGAAAAAGTTGCCACATGCTCGGCTTAATTTCAGATTCATTAGGTATCTCTGGGTAACAATTCTCAGATTTAACAATAATCTCTTTGTTAATCCTATCTAGTTATGGGAATACAGTTTCTCATTTTATGTATATATAGTGTTACCACCTCACAGCTCCAGGGTCTGTGTCTCCAGGGTCAGGGTTCGTGCTGGAGCTGGGATTACAGTCTGTGCTGAGTTTTGCATGTTCTCCTTATGTCCGTGTGGGTTTCCTTCCTCCCACCTCCCAAAGAAATACCAATAGATGCACTGGCTAAACTAAATTGCACCTAGGTGTGAATGTGTGTGTGCATTGTGCACAGCGATGGACTGGCATCCCATCCAGGGTGTATTCCCACCTCATGCCCAGTGACCATCTTAGATTTATTTATTTGGCAGACACATTTATCCAAAGCTAGGAGCAATGAGTGCAGAGAGCAGAGTGTTTAGGGGTTAAGGATCTTACAGTGGCTTTTTGGCAGTCCTAGGTATTGAACGCAATTTCCGGTCATCATCACAGAAACATAGCCGCTAAGAGATCAATTCCACCAATATTGTTGCAATAATGTTAGCAAAATGTTAACTTTTCTAGTCAAAGTGTGATGATGTAAGGCGGCGTACTCATGTTTAGCTTGGTAAATTGGGTTAATTAAGTGTATCCTTGAGCTAAACCCAAAGTCTGTTGCAACTTCTTGGCTCAGCAGCTGAACCACAACTTGGTAAACCAAATCACTCTGCAGTAGGCCTGGACCAAATGCTTCGTGTACACTAACTCAGGGAGCTCATTAAAAAGAATGGTGCTTACTAAATGAGACTGTGGTACTGTGTAAGTGGCAAGCCGAAAATGTACCCCTTAAGTTGTTTACAGTAGGTCTCTAAAGGTCTTTACACCATCTGACCTACTACATTATTATATATAGACTCTAGTCAGCCATTTTGTTTTAGGAGCCTAAGGAAAAAAAACAGCATGCACCTCATAATGTTTATTAGCTGTTTAATATCCTGTTTAGATTGTACCTCAATGTTTTGCTTCCTCCTGTGGGATTATGGAGCATTGCTATGTCTTCCCTGTAAACACAGTGAAAAGCTAAAATCAGTAGCTTTATTGTAAAATTTATCAACCTGTGGTGATGAAGATGTAGTTGAAGCACATGAAGAAGATGGAGCTGCTTTTTGTGTTGTTTTGGCCCTGGCTATAGCTATGTGCTGTGTTATTTCATTGTGGTAGCAAATCTTTAACTTACCATTTTTCCATCATTTTCTTGTCCAGTTTTGAGAAAGATCTGCAATACGCAGGTGAAATACCTACATTTTTGACCATCATATTTTGATAAACCTTTTTTGATCCTCTGAGCCTGGGGCAGTTTTAGTTTTAAAGTATCATCTAATTCTATCTAACCAATTTTAACAAAGTTAGCTATAACACGTGAAATACCGATGTTCCAAAAATTTTCTTATTTGTTGCTGGTCCAACATACAGCAGTCCGACACACTTGAGTGCAAGAGCTCTGAGTACACGGATCTTGTATGCACTAAAGTGGAAAATGTTCCATGCATGGTGTGCACTCCTTCATGTGGATCCAGTGCAGGTGCAAGGGTCCTGGAGTACTAGCAGGGACTGGCAGTTAGCAGGAAGTCCCAGTCTACATTGACAGTGTATATGATTGCATCCTGTAAACTTCCCAGCCTTTCCAAAGGGAGCAAAGTCTCCTAATCTCCCCCAAGACTCAGGCAGTAATCTCACTCCTATACTGGAGTTTGATAATACCTTCTCTTATGAGATCATGCAGTAAGTAAAATGTTTCTTTTTCCTAGAGATCACCAGCAAAAAGTGTGGGAGAATTACATGCCTTGGTGATGAGGTCATGGTGGCTGAATGACTCAGGAGTGACCTTGTGGTTGAAACCGATGTTCTGACTAAAGTCACATCACAAATCAATTTGTCTTGCAGCATTCCATAATGGGAAGCCTGTTAAGCGTTCCTTGCTATGCCCAGCATCACAGTTCACCTTCACCAGGTTCTACAAGGTTAAAACACTCTTCTTAGTAGGATTTGTGTGGTGGTCATCACCAAACACCATCCCAGTCAGTCCTAAGGCGTGGGTTGGTTCATCATGACATGTAGACAAAGTTATCCAAAATTATAATACCTACTTTTAAAAAATTAGCATTCCACAAAGGGGAACCTGCAGAGCATTCTTTCTTACAGCCAGTACAGTCCCTACAGTACTATTTGGACCAGACAGAGGAACTCCTCTCTCTAAACAGAGACTGGCTAACAGGGTGGTGGACATCATCACCTTGGCCTACAGGTGGGCCATCCACCTGGCATGACTCTAAAAGAGTGTCCTCCTCATGGACATTACTTAAAGGCACCCACTCCAGGACTTCTGTGCTGCTACCTAGGCATCACAGTGCAACTTCTCCAGGTTCTACACGTTAAAACATCACCCCTACTAGATTCATGAATGTGGCGTTCATTTGCAAACACCTTTCCATTTAGTCCAGTGATTTTATGAACACTAGATAACTAGCAGGGTTCCCTCATTTGGAAATCTGAGACCTTGGTAAGAAGGTTCCAGGGAATGATGGGTGTATGACAATGGTATTTATATGAAATACTAAGCCATATGGTCACTCTGTGACTTTGTTGCAGAGACACACAATAAGGTATTCAAGTGATTTTTCACCACACTTGGTGGTTATCTGTGGTTCAAAGAACCACAGCACACGAATTCCATCTTGTTTGCTTGTCTGAGCAGTGAAGATGCAGATGGCAGATGGGATGTGAACCCAGCCAAGGAGTTTTGAAGTCCAGATTCTAGCATTTGATAGATTTGAATCTATATATTGTATTGCAGATATCTATGTATGTAATATATGTATTGCATATATGTATTTACATGATATCTGTTATAGTGAGAACAATAAAATGATCGCAGTCCTGTAAGGATTTACTATAGATAATAGGCAGAAAAACGTAATGATTCTTTCAACATTTCTGGCAGAATTGTTAATCACAACACCCAAAAAAAATTAGGTGTGAACTTTGGTCATTATAAATCATATTGTATGACTAGAGGGCTGGTTTTGTTTTGTCAAGTAAAACAAGCTCATATCTAGCCACCTAAAATCTGTTATGCCCATAGTTAGAGAAGGCCCAAAGTAGAGAGGGAAAAAAAAACATGTTGTATGACATGTGGGTTGAGTTTGTAATTTAATCCCATGGGGCCTCAGGGTTGGTGACATCATCACACCATGGAAAGAAAGCTCACTCTTCCCAAAACTGTATATTAGATGGATCCAAACCAATTTCTCCATCTTCTCATAATGTTCATAAGGGGAGAGGGTGAACAAAGCAACAGTCTGGAAGAAATACCACATATTCCATCATCATCTGTATTTAATTACCAAAGTTTTCTGGTTTCTTATTTTTAACATTAACACCTGGAGACTTAGTGCTTCCAACTCTGCTAAGTAACATACTTAGCACTCTCCTTCTGAGAGCTATCACAGGATAATATCACTAGTTATTGATCCAGCTTACCAATACGTCCTCCTGACAAGTCTGAACAAAAGTTCATATGAGCTGTTGCTTGTACCAAATGAGCAAATATTTGCCTAAATACATGCCTGCTTCACATTTTTTCCACCATATTTCTTCCCCATTTAGCTAAAATATGCTTTGTAAACAGATGAAAGCATCACAAAGAAACCCTGTTATTGCTAAACCTCAAGCTTTACACCTTTGCACAGTCACTCCATTCCATCTCCATACTTGAAGATGATGATGGATTTTCTTTGTCATGCACATTCTAATGAAATCATATCATCATTTTCCACTGAGTGTTTCAAATGTGCAGATTCCTCATCATTATGGAGAGCTGCAGTGTTCTTGAATAGGTTCTTTATGGTAATAGTAACTTTTATACATTTAAAATAAAAAAACAGTGTTCATGTTATGGACTAAAAGTTGCTCCTAATTGGCATATTTAGGAGAAACTCTTTAAAAATGGGCACCTGTGACCAGTGGTCCTCATGTATCAAGCTGGATATGAATGAAATTATTTAATTCATTCACAGGAGCATTTACACAAGACATGGTAATCATGAAATTACAGTATCCTATCAGACATCCTGAGTTTGTATAAATTTACATATAAGGAAACTCACTAATGTGAACCTCGAATAATTGGCTTCAAATCATCTAATTGCAATCCAAAACAAATAAGACTAGCCGCTCAATTAGGCGCTCTTTCATTGTTTAGTCAACATTTTATCGTTTTTAGCTCTATGTAAGCTTTGCCTTTTATGGAGTTTTGTACGTCATTAAATGAACATGCATTGTGAATGTGCTTGGCTGATTGGTGTTTCTCCACTTAAAAATGTGCTTACGAAGAAAATCAGAGTCACTGAAACGTTTGAAAATCTGGCAGAAATTTTTCATTTGATTTGGCTTATGAAAACATTTACACTCAAATTTACTAAACGTATATAAATGTTTGTACTGGTCCTTCAAAACTAGGCTTTTATGTGTGTAAGCGTTTCTCTCATGTGTTTTTGTGCAGTTTTGTGTTATTGCATTATTTATTTTACATGTAATTATGTGAAAAACATGTGAAGCTGCATTTCACAATATTATTCCCTGAAATTGCATATGCAAACTTGTGTAAACGTGAGAAAATCACATATGAAAATCACATGGCCTACATTTGGATAATTAATCAATCTTGTAAAAAAATATGCTCCGCTAAAAACACATGGACTACATGTGAAAGTCTCCTACATGTGAAAAATCACGTGTAAATTTTACCTTTCCTATAAGAATTGTTTCACTGGTTTCCTGAATGTCTAATCTAGTTACAAAGCTTCTCTTGTTCTCTTTAATTTTCTTATTCCACAGTTACGTTGTGCTATTTATTTTGGATTATTATGGACACTTATAGACTAGAGCTTGAATTTATGTCCTGCTTATTCTCCAATTTGTTCGAACAGGAAGTGAAATATAAAAAGCAAATTACAACAGTGCTTAAGTATTTATCAAAAATAACAGTGTGGTTAGATGCCAAAGTGAAAAAAAAAAAGAAAAAAGAAAAGAAAAGGCAGGTAATAGGATCCATGATGAATATAACGGTTGTGAGTTCTAGACATTTGGAATTAAAAGACAATTGTAATTTAGTTTAGTACTAAAAAATTAGACAATTTTAGTGATAAACTAGACAATTTCATTACATTTAAGTACACTGGAATGCACACTTGGGAAGCAGAATGCAATAAAATCTAAATGTGTTGCATCACGTCACTAAAATGCCACGATGAGTGAAAAGTCCTGCATTTGAGTCTAATATGTTGCATTTTATGTCCTGATTTATTTCATCTACTTCCTGATTTATTGCTTTAGGAACCACAAAGAGAGGCAACATGTGTCTTGGACTCATGTTTGGGATAAGCTTCCTCTCCGATTACATACAATGCTTTAGTCTCCCCATAAATGGAAGGATGTGGATTACAACACAGCACCCGCAGCTTTTATAACAAACGCCAAACCAGTGCAGAAAAACAGCGGACATGGTGAAAGAAGTGGGGGGAATGTGTGGAAAAATTGGCCATGAGGATGAGAGACAAAAGGGGGGGGGGCAGGCCTCAAAGTCCCACGGTGGTACTATTATACTTCCAGTCTGAGAGAATAAGGTGATCTGAAAGAGAAGTTGAGAGATGTTTCTTTAAAAATATACTTACCATCTACCAGAAAAAAATATGATTAGGGCTTTTAACCGGCTCGGAGCAATCAGCGAATCAAAACATGTTTTAAATCATACTGCATTCTGGAAGCAATCAGAACATATTTTCGAGTTCCCAAAACAGGGAGAAAAGCAGTTTTCGATTAGAGAATGCAAATGCAAGACAGCAATGCAGGATGGGTAAACACTGGGCCAAAGTCTCAGACATATGGCTCGGTCTCACTAGAAGCCTGGATTAGTTAGCGTTCTTACAAAAACATTATTTAGTTTCTTTTGATTCACCAAAGCTACAATTTCAGCGAAAAAAAAAAAACCACACACACACATTCAGGGTTTCGTACTGTCACTGTAAGCTGTGTAATAAACTATTTTATGGTTAGGGAGAAATTTCCACTCATGTGCTGTTCACACTCGGGATTAGCCTAATGCTAATAATATATATTATACTATAACATGTACCACATAGCCTTTGATTGTGTAAGTGAAGGGTGATGTAATGAAAGCATGACACAGACCTACATTCGCTTCATTAAAAATCTACAAAACGACCCAGTGGATTTTAGGGATTAGCATTTTCATTTGGGGAACTACCCAAAAGGGTGTGTACTTTTTTTTTTTTTTTTTTTTTTTTTTTTTTTAGAAAAGTGAGCTCATTCAAAAAATGCCCCCCCAGACAAAGTTATATAGACTATTAAAGCAAAATTGTCCTCGTCATCTTTAATAGCCTTGGTGAGATGCATATTTCTCTCACTTCTAATGCAGTAATGAATCATGCTGTCTCTGGGTGTAGCTTTAGACAGGTTTATCATTAAACACGACATGGTGTGTGTGTTCTTGCTGGAGATTTATGGCTTGTTGGTCTACCTGTCCACCCCCCACAGCATGGAACCGGATGCCACTACTGGTTCAGACTGCAGAAAACCAAATCACAACTCGTTTCTTTATGAGCTTACCTTACTTTTGATGAGCTCTCTCATTTGTGGTTGTTTTTTTTCCCCCACACAGAATACTAGTTAAGTACAAACGCTTCGTTTTTCTTTCTCTTAACCCAAAAGTGAGTCAAATCAGATTTCAAGGGCGATAAAGCTGTAAAACCGAACCTCTGATTAGATGACAAATGCCGATGCTAAGACGTTTCGCAACTGAAACCATATTGCATATTGCTTGACTAATCTGTAAGCACCCGCTCCAAGTTTATGTGGATGATGTAAAGTGAAGAATGATGTAAAGAAAAGAAACAAGCTGAACTGAGTAGCGTGTACCTAACGAATCCACAGCTACATCATGAAATTGTTTGTTAATTTGACAAGTACATTAACTAACCATAACGTGACACAATCAAAGCAAGCAGTTACTTTAAAACTGTAAACTTAACTCAGATAATAACACTGTTCATAAACAAGGCAAGATGTTCAGCACAAGAGAAATGTTTGGCCGTCATCTTCTGGAACATTCCCAGATGTACACTCGCTCCAGGCTTCAAGTACTTGACAGAAAATAAATCAAATTTTGGGTTCTGTGGTGCTCTTGAAAAAAATGAAACGCTCATAAATCATGTAACGTAAATTAGAAACCGCAGAAAGAGCCCTAATTCTTAATGTCCTCATGGCTGTCTCTGCCAGGACCAGACTGAATCAGATGGAAATCCCATTCTGAGTGACTCAGAAAAGGGACCCCCTCCATCACCAACCGAAAAAAAAAAACCCAAAAATTATAAAACAGGCTGAGAAAGAGCAGGCTTAGAATATGGTCTTGTGTTGGTCCTGGCTTTGGACAATGAGTCCATTTTCCCAGGTTTCCAGACGCACCCCCCACCTCTGCAGCGCAGCATAACTAAATAAATAGAAATGGAGATTGATCCCCACACCAAAATGGAAAGAGAATAAAAGTGAGGGACAATGCAAAATGCTATGCATAACTCAAATTGTTGCATTGACTTTGAATGCTGAATTAAAAGGTCATCCGCACAGGAACGTACAAGGTCAAACGTGGGCACCTTCATCGACGTCTTTCTTGCAGTCTCTTGTCGCAAAGAAAGCACACACACACACACACACACACACACACACACTTGTATACTTGCTGACAAGGCATTTGACCTGCATTCACTCATGCGTGCCTGATTTAATTGCTTTTCCAGTGGCTGGTATAACACACTCATGCAGCTGAGCCAACAGTTAAACTACACACACTCTTCTCATGAATAGTTTTCCCTCAAGTCGCTGTGGTGGAATTGTTATTAAGGTTTGTTTTTTAGGATTTAAGATGATGTTTAGGTTGTAGATAAAGTTTGGGTTTAGACTTGGCCATACTAATATTGTGTACATTGCTGTTGCCAAATGAGCTAACGATAATAGAAATAATAGTAAACACTAGTTTAAACTATTTAACAAACAACAATGTGAAAGTAATTATGCTTCCTACTAATAATGCTATCGTAAAGAGTAAAGGAACATAATCGGAAAAGGAGAGAGAAAAGACTAGGCAATGGAATATTTAGCCATTGCAATGTCGCAGTTTAAAAGTCTCCATTCGTCAAATGAGGCATATGCATACAGTAAGATATACGGCATCATAAGGATATACGTCCTCTTCGGAAATACTGATTATGAAATAACCGAGTAACAAAACACATTTTCAGAAACATATTTTTACCTCTCCATTTTCAAAAAAATTCTCGTCCACCCAAATAGCATTTTCGTAAATATGTCATGCAGCCAAGAAGTTGGCAATACTATATCATAAACCGTTACATCATGCATCTTGAGAATAACGTTATGAGCTGCACATAGATTGCTAGAGAAAGTGAAATGCGAAAAAACCAACATGGCCAAAAATTCTCAAAAAAACAATGATAAAAACACAAGGATTCATTTGCGTGGACTGATGATGAGCTACTGCTTGATGTTACACTTGAATACAAAGTCTGGTTTGTAGCTCCGGAGTAGCAGATTCAGGAGCAGTAGGCTACAGCGTGTATCATATTCTATCGCCTCTGCATGAGGTTGTAATAATAAACTGATAAAATAAAATGATAAAAATTTAATATGTGAAATTAAATTGCAAAAATATTATCAAATAAGAAAATACAGACCACAAAGTAACAACCTGGTTAGCAGCTATGATAAATGGATTCCTAGCGCATTCATAACACGTAATGTTTTTCCCCTCCATCCCTTGAGAAAATGGAGTTTTAAATTTTATTTTTTTAAAAGCTTCATTTTCAGAAGCAATTGAAAATGCAATTTTCATGTGAAACAGAGGCCACTAGCTGGAGTTTAAAGGAAATTAACAGCAAAAGAAACACATCCCGGGATTCATTCCTAACATTTTATTTCTGCTAGAAAGGTTAAGCAGCAATGCTAGAATTTCCTTAATTTCCTTAATTTCCTTAAATATTTTACCAAATTAGGTAGCTCAGCTATATCTTGAATTACTGTTAGCTACATAGCTACCAGTAGCTAACTGCATGTACAAAGTTTTCAAAGCAATATGTGTGACTTGACTACAAACGTTTGCTTACATTAGTGCTAGTATTTATGCACAGCTTTGATCGTACATATACAAAATAACTAGTGGTGAAAAACAAGTGTATTGTGTTCACTCAGAGTGTTTTGCGTAGCAGCTTGTTAAAACATAATGCTGGACTAATACATTGAATTACCAATGAAAGTAATTAGCGCTAATACAAACAAGGTTGTGGTTACACTCAAATCCAGTAAACAGCAAAGAGAGTCGGCGTGCTAATGAACCCAGCATGGTTTATTTCACTTAGAGGATGTTGCAAATCGTGGCATTCTGAGAAAGAGTTTTCAGGGACAGGACAAAATTTTAGGTGAACGCTCCAAATAGATGATTAGCAGACGCCAATTCCAAAAAGCATTAGTGATACATTTGTGCCATCGAAGTTGGTCCTAAAATAGTTAAACACAAGTCTCACAAACCTAAAAGAGCTTTAACACTCCAAGCTTCCTAAACGGATTTTGCCAAATGGATAAAGGAATGATGGAAACAATTTTGAATAAAGATGTAGTGAGGGTGTGTTACATTCTTTTCAAGGCTACGTCCAAGATCACTACAATACCAAATAATAAATCATAATAGTACCTCCACCCATGGCGAGCATTGGTGCCATACTATTTTGACTTACTAAGTTTTTATTTGGCTTTGGATGTCCTGAAGAAATTTTATGTAACAAGCATGAATACTCAGGAAGCAGTGCTTTCTGATTCACAAATGTTTATAAATGTGGTTCAAATTAGCAGCTATGCATAAGATAAAAAAAGGTTTATCAGACATTAGGGGAAAAAAAGGAACAAAACAACATGATCTTGTCTGTTTGAACTTACATATAACAAAGCCCCAGAATGAGAAGAAAGGATGGTAGAGGGAGGAGATGGACAGAATAATAACAAGGCTGCGATTGCCAACACGCCATGCGTTCCTCATTAAACACCAAATGGAACCAATGAAACCACAAAGATGTTGCTTTGTGGGAAAGAGAGAGAGAATTGCACCAGGTTGGAAAAGTTCCCATTCATTTGCATTCAGTGAAGAATGATTGTCAATGGGAGGTTAAATCACATTGTCAGGCTGTTGTCAGGTTAAAATATGTCACTTCTGTCACCACAAGACTGGTTCTGACTTGAGCAGAGAACATTGTAGTGTCTTGCCACATGCAAACTGACTTACTAAAGACTTGCCACGGAACAAAACTCAGAATGAAAAAGAGAGACCACAAAAGTCAGGATGCAGCCCTCTGTCACACTGAGGCGACGGTCCTGAGAACATACTTTTTTGGAAAATGTTATGTTTTAGCTAGTTCTTAGCTTAGCTACCTTTGGTGATGTTGGGACAACGGATACAACAATACAAGAAAGACTATGGCACAGGGGGTAGCTGCTGCTTCCCAATCTCCATGGTCCCCTGTTTGAACCTGATCTCGGGTTATTGTCATTACTGTCTTGGGTTACTGTCTCTGTCGGTTTCCTCCGAGTTCTCTGGTTTCCTCCCACCTCCCAAAACATGTCGGTAGGTGGATTTGCGTTGCCAAATTACCCCTAGTGCCCATGGTACCCTGCGATGGACTGGCATACCTTCCAGGGTGTATTCCCACCTCATCCCCAGTGTTCCTGGGATAGTTTCCAGATCCACTGCAACACTGACCACGATAAAGCTCTTACTCAAGTTCGATACTGAAGTTCAAGACTCACTGTGAAAGTCCTGAGAATGCCCAGAGACCTTTTATACAAAATGGTGTTCTGCCATTCTTAGCTAGTTGTCAGCAACACTATTGTACTTGGAATCATGCTACTGTTACAGTTCTTAGCTAGTTGTTGGCTAGATGATTGTCGTATAAAAACAGACATTTTACAAACAGAGAAATATCACTTCTACCATTATTTCAAATGACCATTAACTACACAGACCTCAGTTTCTTCAAACCTATTGCTCTATGTAACCTAAAGCCAAAGTGAAATACGCTTAAGGGTACATGTTTACACAGACTAACATTAAACAGCGTGTCCCAGAGGGGGAGGGGGATCTGTTTAGCATCTCGGAGAGTGTCCCAGCCTAATGCTTCTGCTCGAGCACAAGAGCCACCAAAGCACATGGATCTGGGTCTGGTGAATTTCATGCCTCGGCTGGCCTAATTCCTTCAGCTCGATTTATTCAGCTCACCCACGTCCTTAAAGACCGAGTGAGGAGGAGGAGGAAGAGGAGGAGGAGCAGATCAGTGGTCTCTGTCGGGCAAGTTTAAGAAAATCGCAAATTTTGAGGTCATAACAATCAATCGCAAGGCTATAAAACTAGCAACATATCCTGAAATAAGACAAGGAAAAATGAATAAATTACAAAACCAGTGGCAGCATCAGCAATTTGTGTCATTGGGGAAGAATCCGTAAGCCAGCAAAACAAACAAATGAATCTTTAAGGAATGTGGCAGATCACATATTATTCCTTGGGAAGCAAGGAAAATCAGTAGAACATGATTTGCAGATGAAAACATGTTTCGCTGGTTGAAATACACCAATGGAAGTGTGTGTGGAAGTCAGTGTAATCATTCCCAGATGGATGTTGTATGGCTGGAGAATCCAACACAATGAACCTCTTGCTGTTTATTAATATGTGGCTATATGCTATATCAATTGAAGAAGAGTGAAAATACAAAAAAAAAAAAAAAAGGTTTGCATTTCAGACTCATTACCTCATAAGTCAAGAGTGATCTCATAATCAAGATCCGGGAAGCGTTAAAAAAGGACGCCAAAGTTCACATGTGGCCTTTGCATTCTTTCTTTGAGTCGTTAGCCAGACACGACGTGACTCACCCACGAGTTTTAATGCAGCGGCAGGGGTTTTGGAGCCTTTTTTAAAAAAAATCGTAAACATGGCCGCCGAGAAGGATAAAACTAGGCTGCATGTGGATCGAATTAGCAAAATGCCGACCTCCTAACACCCAAGTGACATAACAGGATGCTATCTCAGTTATTTGAAGGAAGCCGGTGGACAGAAATGGTCATAGCCATGGACGAGCCTTGTACAAGGAAAGAGCCTCCATGTCGGAGGGATTTTCCCTGCTTTCTTTGGCCCGGAGCTACGAAAGAAAAGCAATAGCTTGTTTGTTTTGCCGTTTCCCTTCTTTCTCCGTCTGGCCTGGGATGCAGGGAAGAGCTCAGCTGAACTGGCAGAATCGCAGAGACATGCTGTGCTGGATACTATCCACACACTCTCTCACTTTCTTTCTCAAAAACTTTCAGGGTTGCAGTGAGACACCAAAAATTAGACGTTGGCCGACACGACTCTTAAGTGCCTTGCCCCATTAAAGACATTGAGCTGAAATATTGCCTCCTGCTCAACTTAAACCACATCGCCCAAATCAGTGCGAGGAATGCGAGATCTCCTTACAAGAGCGTCCAAGCTCTGGGCTTGATGTTCACTTCAGGCATTTTTATGGGGTTAGGACTGTTATAATTTACTCTTTGTTCTAGACCTGGTTCAAAGTTTCACTGGCAAGACCACAACGCCGATTAAAGCTCTTGTGTATTTATGAAAAATACCAGTTGCTATGATGAATCGGTCAAAGTTGAAGGGAGTCTAAGATTAATATGTTACATGGGTGTAGTTTTATCTGTCAAAATTACAGACTTACGCCAATTGGTGCAACGGAATACTTCAATCCATTTACACGAACAACCTGGAATGGCTGTTATGGAGAATTATGTATCTCTCTGTTTTTTGCTTTCTCACTCTCTTTCTCTGACTCTCTGCTCTGTAAATGTTGCTAATTATCGACATTAGTCATGCGCATCCAGGCAAGTCACAGATTGCAGTAACACTGTGGCTTACTGTCTTGTGAAAGTCCCAGGAGGTGTTAAAACAACTCTGTGTTTAATTAGCAGCCCTTAATCTTTCATTAAGCAACCTGCATAAAGCAATGCATGCTTTTGAATTGCTGCAAGACAAAAGTTCATCAAATCATGGTTTTATTTTTTTACATAGTGGATAATTATTTTTACCTTACACAAAGTTCTCCAGGTAAGTCGACGCCCCTTTTGCATTCCTGCATTTGTCTTCCTCCATTCACCTTTAAATGAGGTCAAGTTCCTATGCTAAAGCGCTGTGTTTACTATAACATCAGGCCATCTGTCTGTCCGAATGCGAATACAGCTGATAAAGATCTCCATTGTGAGTCAGGAAACAGCTTTGCATTAAGAGCAACGGCCAACCAAGAGACCCGGCTTTGTTAGTTTAAAGGTTATGTTAAGAGACCTACTGTTGGGTTGGCCTTCCACTCACAAAGCCGTTCAATTAGCATTGATCAGCTGTTATGTTAGCTTAATCGAGTGCTTTCTCATTCACACCTCAGGCTAAGACCTGCAAAGGACTTCAATTACCGAGCCCAAGAGCCGTTTGACTCTGCAAACATCAACTGTTTGCTTCAATGTTGTGACCAAAAGCCATGCCTTTAATAATGAGGCTTATATAAATGTCTGTTTAGCAGTGGGGGTTCTCTGTGGGGTTCCCTACTTGTTTTGTATTAAGGAAAGCCTCAATTGAAATATGTAAGGAATAAAACACTTGGGAGTGTGCTGTTATTGGAAAATAATCAAGAACAGAGTAGTGTGATGAAGTGGATTCACTGTTACAACCCCAAGCATGATTTCCAATAACAGCAGTGTTTTATTCCTCGTATACCACAGCATTTTGTCACTTTTTAATTGATTATGGAACAACACATTGCACGTTTTACCCATTTATAGTTTACAAAGTGGTGGAACGTCTGCAAGTTAGTTCCTGTTACCACTAGCTATAAACAATCGTTCCCTCACCATCCTCTTTTTTTCTCTCTTGAAGTTAATAATTAAAAAACTAATATACAAACCAACAAACAAAAACAGCTTGACATGTTACCAAAAAACTTGAAAGTAGTGAAAGTGTTAAATAACCATTTATTTAAAGAAAGCTTCACCATATCATAGGCTTAGACTGTATGGAGTATCCGCCATGGAAGTCCCTGTGGATGAGTGTTATTATAGAAATGATTACATATTAGAATGAGCTCATTAATATAAACCTGTACTCTTAACACCTTCTGACAAATCAGAATCCACAACACTGTGCTATAAGCATAAATATCAGATACATTTAGCTGAAGTTTAAAAGCAAGTACATGGATAAAGCGGAAATGCAATGAAGTGTGTTGAAAACAGATGTTTGGAATAAACGATGAGTGTGTGCTCCAGTCTCTCCATGCCAGTGTTTGTTAGCACTCTGTTGATTGACTTTTTCGGAAATTCGCTTAACCGGTTTGGAGAAACTTTTGGATGGAGACGTAACGATTCGTGTGAACGGTTCACTGCACATATGGGTTCATATGCTCGAGTGCATAGAAAGCCTGCAGTGTCTCCACACACCAAAGGAGACCAAATGTCAAAATATTTAGATTCTATTGTCTGAGAATACATTGTAGCATCATAAGCCCCCTGTTTTATAAAGAGAAATGACAGCTTGAGTGAACACATGCACATGTACAGCCAAACATGACACTCTGAATATTTGTTTTGGCTGTTTTCAAGTGAAGAGAAATACCGCAACCTCTTTACGCACATGTATTCTATTAGAAACACACTGTATTTCCATACAGTTCCCTATCCTTACTGTAATTAATTAACATTTACATGCTTATCCATGTATGAAGATACAAAGTTTTATGATTATTATAATAAAAAAAGTTCCATTCACATTTGAAATCAAGTCAGATGACAGCTGTGTTCCGACGCTTGCAGAATATGATACTAAAATATTGTTGTTTTTTTTAACAATGGAGGAAAGTCATGTTTTGTCCACAGATGAGATTTTGGAGAAGGAACAGTAATAGATGTAATAACAGCCCTGTTTTAGATTTTTTTTGCTTGCAATTTTCACTATCAAATCATTCTAAAGGGACCAACACTTGTTCATTTTTGGTGTAATGGAAACTTTAATTCCTAAGAAAATGAAGAAAACTGCCTCATTTGATATAATAACAGCTTAATCAGGATCTCCAAATGATAGCATACTAAAGAAAAAAACAATCATTTTATGTCCAAAGAAGCAAATAATGTTCTTGCAAAAACTTTGCATTAGGGGCATTAAAAGTGTTAGATCACTGGCCACCTACAAATTTGTGTGTGTGTGTGTGTGTGTGTGTGTGTGTATATATATATATACATATATTTTAAGAATCAAACTATTCATACAACAATTGAGCTGCTATCTAAAGTTTAATAGTTCTATGTTGCCTTCAAAATCACTTTCCTAGGTAGAACCTCTACAGGAACCTAAAAATGCCTGAAGATCCCTTTTTTTTCTAAAAGTGTAAAAATACAAAGCCGTCTACATAAACTAGAATGACCTGTATGTAATTCCACATTGAAGGAACAAACTTCGTGCTTGAGTTCAAGGAGATCAAAGTCGAACATTTTCAGTCGAGTAGCTTTATGCCGTTATCATATATAGTCTAAGGATTCTTTAAGGGTTCTTTGGGTATTTAAGGGTTCTTAGCTTCCTAAACAGATTTTTCTATTGAACCCTTTCTGGTAGGGAAACGTTAAGCTTTAAGTGTGTGTACATGGGACGAAAAAAATATATATAGTAACAATAGTAATAGTGTGCATTTACAACCTTCATGTGATGCTGTGGGTTAAACCGTTGAATTATATGTATATAACTGATGAATTAAAAAAAAATATATATATATAATAATGAATAAAAATTATTATTAATATTAAAATATATTAATATAATATTATATTATTAATAATATTGTATAGTGTGCATTTACAGCCTTCCTTGTGATGCTGTGGGTTAAACTGTTGAATTATATGTATATAATTGATGAATTTGAAAAAAAAAATATATATATATATAATAATGAATAAAAATTATTATTAATATTATAATCTATTAATATAATTTAATAATAATTTAATATTATATAGTGTGCATTTACAGCCTATATATATATATATATATTCAAATTCATTATATATAATGAATTTGAAAAAATGAATAAATATAATAATGAATAAAAATATTATTAATATTATTAATAAATATAAATATTAATATATTCATTATTTATTATTTTACATTAAGTACATTTTTTAAAAAAGCCTAAAACTCAGACATTATGGTTTATTTATGAATCCTCTGTTAGGCTACTTTTCTGTGATTACATGTGATTAGGGTCAGTTTGACCCGGAACTTTTTCGCTGTTACCGGAAACTGAACATAACAGCGGGGTAATTACGTCATTAGCGTCAATAGTAAAAAGCAACACTGGCTGAAATTGGTCAGTTTTCATCTCTTCTTCATTACAGCAGGGGGAGAGGAGCTAGCACAACTGTAATTAAAAATAAAAAAAAAAACTATAGAGAAGCACTTTATTTATTTTATTTTATTTAATTTCAATTAAATTAAAGTAAGCTGTTCCTGGACGCGACTTCAGACCACACTGAAAAAGTAATAAAACTGAGAATAGTCTCTAATCAGATGTGCTTTTGGAAAGAAGGGAGTACAGATCAGATTTCATTCTGACAAAATCCAAAGGAACACACACACACACACACACACACACACACTATATCCAAAGCATTATGTCCAGTAGTATTACATTTTTATCAGTGAATATCTTGACATCACAGAAACCATGCCACATGCTCGATAATAACAACAATAACGACAACAGCAGCAATAAATAATAATAAAAAAACTTATTTACTCTTTTCTTTCTTCATTCAGCAGAATCATCATGTCTATCTTTTTCCTCTAGACTTTTTTTTTTCTATCTCTATCTCTCAAACAATTCGGCACAGACTGCTCCAAAAACGCACAGTACCTTACCATAAACATTATTAAAGCAGCTTATGTATTGTCTGTAACACTGGGTTTGCGGGGTTTCAGCGCGCGCGCCGGTGCGGGAGTTTGCGGCAGTGAAGCACGCGGACTCAGAAAGACTCCGGTTTACTGAGTGCAGATGGGAAGAGGGGTGCAAATCACGGGCGGGGAGGGCGTGAGGGTGTGGGGGGGGTGGGTATGGGGTTCAAAGGGGCGGGGTGGGGTGGCTTTTTCTTTTTTTTTTTTTCCTGGATGGTGCGTTTCATTGGTTCCCCGCACACCAAAAAGCGCTGACTGGTTCCTATTGGCCGGCGCTGCGCTCGCGCTCCCCCGCTGTCTCGCACTTCCACTCATTTTTCAAGCGCAGGGGTCCCTGGCAGGCGGCCTTGTGAGTCAGCAGGAGGAAAGCGCACACACTCACTCTCTTTCTCTCTCTCCCTCTCTCAGCTGAATGCTGTCAAGCTTTCAGAGGCAGCCTTCTGAGCTCATTTAAACCACACATTTTCATTTCTACTGGGGAAAATTTCCTGAGCCGTTTTGGCTTTTTCTGACTTTGAGTTTTATTTTAAGGGACCTGAAACAGGGCCTTTTGTTTTTGCAGTAAAGGCTCTGAACCTGCATCAGTGCCTTTGTTTTGGCAGAGACTGACATGATGAAGTCGGTGGCATCCTTGCGCCTGTGGAAGGCCACTACTGTGCTGGCACTGATGGTGAACCTGGTGCCCCTGAGCCTGGCAACGGAGTACGAGTACCTAGGCTGGAAGCCTGATTCGTTCGGTGGCGGGAGAGCCTATGACAAGCCTCCGCAGTGCGTGCCCATACCAGATGACCTGCGCCTGTGCCACGGTGTCGGCTACAACCAGATGCTGTTGCCCAACCTGCTTGAGCACGAGAGCATGGCCGAAGTGAGGCAGCAAGCGGGCAGCTGGGTGCCTCTGGTGCACAAGGCGTGCCATCCGGGCACACGCATCTTCCTGTGCTCGCTGTTCGCACCTGTCTGCATGGATCGGCCCATCTACCCATGCCGCTGGCTGTGCGAGAACGTGCGCCAGGGCTGTGAACCCATCATGGAGGCGTTCGGGTTCCCATGGCCTGAAATGCTCACCTGCACCAAGTTTCCTCAGGATGAAGTGTGCATCAGCACACCCAACACCACCGAAACATCCACAGAGAGTGGTGAGTTTAGACATTAAAAATGATCTAAAATGGTATTAATGTACAACAGTGGGCACCAGCTCGCTCATTCTGGAGCTCTGTGTTGATCTAAAATTCAGTTCCAACCCAAAACCGATTCACCTGATCCAGATAATGTGTCTACCTTTTGGATTTTGTAGGAAGGTAGACATCCAAGAACACACCTAGAAAACAGGTTCCCAACCCTGGTCTTGTAGAATCTGCTTGTCCTGCACATTTTACAGTTTCCCCTGCTCTAAGGTACGCACTTCAACTTCAACACAAGGACGGACTGATAATTAGCTGATTAGTTGAGTCAAAACGTGCAGGACAGGAGGTTCTCCAGGACCAGAGTTGGGAACCTGCGGTTTTGAAAGGTCTTACTAGGTTTCTGCAGCCTCATGTAACAATCTGATTTAGTCCAGTTGTGTCTGACAGAAACTGAAAGGCACTGAAACTCCAGAGAAACAGACAGCAGTGCTCAGAAGAACGCCTCCCATTTGCTAGTGTCATTTCACCAGAATTTAAAAAATGCCTTTCAGTGTAATTTCCAGTATCTGTCGTGAGTCATGTAGTATGCATGTTGGCCATATTAAACCCACACGCTCTTGCTGTGTGTACGCGAGCATGTCGTAGAGTGTGTATTCCTGCATTTAGTGTCACTTTCCCCACACTCGACCTTCTCGCACCTTTTGCTGTGTGTCAGAAATGACGCTTGAGCTCCTTCTTAAAAGGCAGCGTGATGTTGTTTCAGGAACCGGCATCTGTTTGAGGCCACAGTTTACCCACCTTTTGTTACTTCAGAGCTCTGTTATTTCTGCTAGTGCATGCTTTTCACCATTTATTCTTGTGCAGAATTTAATTATAGCTGCATCAGACAAGTGAGCATGCTTGCTCAGAAAGGAATGAAAAGATTCATATTTGAGCACTTGTTTGCACCTGGAAACAATTGTTAGCAGGGTGTTAGCCGAGCTGGGATTTTGTCCAAAAAAGCATTACACACATTCTTTTTTTCCTATCTTTCGCAACTGCTGCATGTTGTTAAACTAATTACTTTGTTATAAATAATTTCCCATTGTTTGTTTGAAGAGTAAATTTTTCGAGAGGCAATTTTAGGAGCAGCCAAATCAATCACGGAGATGCAGGACTACTTTTAGTTAAGCCCTGAGTGACCCGGAGCCTCCATTAGCATCACTTTTCATAAGATAATGCAACAGGACAGGGCTCACAGTGCAGCACAGGGAAGAGGATGTAGGGCTGAGATTGCTGCTTTTTAATCAAATTATAGGAGATAAGCAAGAATTTTTTTTTTTTACATTTCCATAATTGTTAAACATCTAAAACATCTAAAAAAAACTAAATGTTGTGCAAGTGCCTGGAAGGACAGTTTGTCCCAGAATCCCATGTTGCTTGTGTGTTTTAGTTGCTGGAAGTAGGCAGGGGTTCTATGAAATGCCTAAGTTGAGGGAACGAGGGAAAGTACAACCAGCTGAGGTAACTGTCTCATAAATTTTGTGGGTATTTCCAAGCATTCATCGAGAAGGAGAAGGAATTTGAGCCAAAAAAAACGACAACAACGCAAGCTGAAACTAATTCTACCACATGCACAAAAAGGACCCGTGTGATATACGTTTTACATTCGGAAATATCACTTTCTGAAACTACAGTACTCAACCTCTAGTGTCAGTTCCTGCACATTTTCAGTGCTGTTCACATTGATTCAGTCATGTGCAAGGCAATGAAACTAAGTGTTACTTTAGAACATGAATTTTGCTAAGGATTAAGCGTGGCGTTGATTAAAGTTGGTCTCCTGGGGGTTTCGAATCACACAGTGAACTTTACTGCATAGTGCATAGTGTCAATTCTGGTTAAAAACATGCTCTTAAAAAATATTTTAAAAAAGATTGCAGTGCAGCATGGTGTTTAATGTCGTCCTCTTGATGTTTAATGCTGTATAAACAGACATTGTGAAATCTAAATATTGGAAATATTTTTTTCACACCATTCCCTCTTCAGTTAGCAGGATTAAGTTTGTGCTCTTCTAAAACCAAAGTTGAAATATGAATAAAAGTTGCAATAGGAGTCTATTTTTGCTCCAGGGAATGGGCTTTTAATGCACATCTGATTGTTGCGTTACACAGAACATTTTGGAAACCAGATAAATAAATGGAAAGCTTTCAAATAGACATTTATGGAAGCCGTGCATTCTTTGGGGCTCCAGGAATAATCTGAGATCTACAGCCGGTGTGAATAGTTCATGGCACTGGAAAATAAATAGCATACTTAGCACTTGATATGGGGAAAAAAGAAAACATGTGCTCTTGGCAAGAGAAGGAATAGATACAAAATTGTTCACCATGTTCCGATTGGACAGCTATTGAAAATATAGTCAAGCTTCCAATTGGAATGGATTCTTGAGGGGGAAAAAAATCCCAGTAATGTGGATTTTGTGCTCTCTACATTATTAGTGCTAATTCATGTAAAAATGCTGGAAAAATGTTTTTTTTTTCCCTTTTCAAAGCCTCGACTGCTGTCAAAAATGTTCACCCCTGTGTGCTTTCCACGAAGATTTGCCAGAAGAGCTGCTACTGATAAGAGAAGTGACCACACAGACAGGACAATAAAGATAACCAAAGCTAATCAAAGAATGATTGAAATCTTAACAGAGTCAACAGAGATAAAGAGCTTTTTTTTTTTTTTTTTTTTTTTAACACTTTCCGTGACCTCAGGGGGTCTCTTCAGCTTAATGTTTCTAATAATTACAGTTGGCCTGGGGTCTTTAGGGTCTTGTCTCAAACCTTTGCTCCTTTCACAGTAAACCGAAGAACAGCTGTTGACATACATGTGTAAATGATGTGGTTTTGGGTTTGTCTACTGCTAATTTGCATGACAGAGAGATAGAGAGAATTGGGGAGGAAGGCAGGATTAGTGGGATTTTGATCCTTAAAATTCATCCTTGTTCAAGAATTTAGATGCGTAGGAAAAAGTGGAGGGGGAAAGATCTGGTACCGGATAAAGCTGCATTAACACTGAATTCCTGCGTTGTGATTTGACAAGTGGATTACAAGCAAAATGACAGTCTGAATTTCCTTAACATTTCCCTTCAATCACAAGACTGTAAAGTTTGTCCCCACTGTTTACGCTCATACGCAAACTTTCCGAACACTCAGGAGGACATAAATGAGAGGCTTAAGGAAACGAAGGGGGAAGACATTTGGTTTCTATTACCATGGCCCACGATACTGATTGGGTATCTCTGTGCAGCATATTGGCCCTGACATTGTGCCTTACTTTCTGTCTTAGGTTACCCGCCGGTCTGCCCACCATGCGACAACGAAATGAAAACCGATGCTATTCTGGAGCATATGTGTGCCAGCGAGTTCGGTAAGTGCTTCGAAACACTCCTCTCTCTCACACACAAACACATTTTGCGGTGAAAACTGAGATGCCACTTTCAAGACAGCCAAAAACGTTACATTCCTGCTGGACACAGAGCCAAAAACATTCTGAGTGCAGCGCATTCCCAAATCCTGTTATTAGTTGTAAGTAAAGTGGTAAGTGGTGCTTCAATCCACAAAGCACACAAACCATCCGCTGCGTCACCATATGCTTATTATTAATACATCGAACTGAGAGAGTCGACTGTAGAACTGTTTTTTTGTTCATTTTTCTTTCACAATTTCCGTAATTGTGTAATTTGTGTAAATTACTCCATAATTACCTTGGAGGGGTGACCAGTGTCCTGACCAGTGCATGTCTAGTCACAATAAAGTTACTGAGCAAACTTTCCTTCCTTCTTTTCCTTCACTGGACAACACAGTGAATTTAGTAGTCATGTGGAAAAAAGATACATACATTTGGGTAGACTTAGTAACATTTACATAAGTACTGCAATATACTAAAAGTGTACCTTTTCACACCATTTCCTATCAACAGTGCAGGATATTGATTGCTGTCTTTATCGATTTCACCACTTTTTAAGTACAGGTATATTTCAAAAGTCCTTCCATTGGCCTTTTTTTGACACAATTTCTCTGACTGCCCTGAGCACGCTCATGTTTTACAATAGAACAATACTGCTGTCTTCGGTGCTTAAAATAACAGCTGCAGGCTCTTTTTAACCCTTGTAAATCCATGTCATGGTTTGGATGACCCTTTTAGAGACCACTACTCTGTGACTAATGAATTGAGGTAATTCACACAGGTCTAAAACCCTTTATTTGGCCACTACTCAGAGTTGTAAATCGGGATGTTTGTTTTCCTGTCTGGTCCAGTGGACGTGACAACAGCACCAGAGCTGACCTCTGTGCAGGGGTCAAATCAGATTTAGCTTGATGTCCTTCCAGCAAATAAAGTAGTGCAGAATATTTCAGTTGTACAGTTTCTCATGAATGATGAAGATGAATAATACACCAAATTCTATATTTAGCATTAGATTTATCTTGAGCTTTTTAGCATTTTTTGTAATCCCCACCACTCCAAACGCTGTCTTTCGCTTTTGTTTTGTCGCTTTGTTTTTTTTACACTCCGTCTTACTCTTTTTGCTGCCAAGGTTTTGCAAACATATGCGAAGGCTTAGACATCCAGACCTTCTGCATTAGCATTCACTCCAGCCCTCCAAGTTCCTAAGGAAAGCAAAAAATTGGGAGACGAAAAGAATCGATCACTTGCTCATTCTTGGGCCACTATTTCATTCTGGTCTTCCAGGTCACATCTGACAGACAATAGTTTTGATTTTTGCTAAATATCTGAGTTAATCCACACAGTCTGAGGGAATGCCACTGACCATAGCTGTTAAAACAGCCCATTGCGCCTGCCATTAGGGCCATTCCCAGCAGGAGTTACCTCAACAAAAGGAGGGTGCTGCACCAAGCGCTTCCTGCTCTCCTCCCAAGGGGAAAACAAATGCTGGTTTTGGTTTGCCTCTTAGAAAACCATAAAGCCTTATTCAGATAGGGATTCGAAGGGACTAAGCCATCTTTGGTGAGCTGCCATCTTTCCACTGGACAGCTTTGTGTAAACCAAGCCCACTGGCAACCCCCTCTGTGACCTTCGAGTTGAGCTCTAAAGCCAGCTATTGTCAGGGCGAGAAAGCAAGAGTGGATTGTCAGGTTTCTCATTTGTGGTGAATTGTCATCACTGACCTGTCACCTGGTTTGCATTAAAATGTTTTTGTTAAAAAGGCTGAATAGTTGCATGCCCAGTGCCAACCCACTGGACCTGGTTTTACAGTGATGAACACAGTTTTGTCTAGTATGGGTTTGGCAATAGATTCACTTAGTTCATGCACTCGCGCGTTGATTACTGGATGCGAAGGCAGTGAATATTCACAAATGCCATCTTTGTTGTCCAGGTTAAGCACAGACATTACCCCATACAAAGCTTCAAGCAAGAGATGACTAGCAGACATTTCAAATACCATTGGAGATAACGAAAACTCAACAGTCCTTCTTAGAGCGTTTGTTCTTGACAAACTGGCCAGACTCACTTACAGACACTTTGCTAATAAACAGCAATGGTTTTATGGGGAATGCTGTTCATGTCCAGGCCTGGCTTTTATGATCCCTCTTCCTAACTAAACCTCATGGCCTTCCACTGAGCACTTCTCTTCTCACACTTCTGTTGGCTGTTCCTTCTGCGGTCAGTGGCGCACGTTCAGTTTTAGAGCAGTAAAATTGTACGGCTTGGCCATACACTTTGGATTCTGCACACATTTACGCATCTGAAACTGCGAAGGAAGCTGTGTTTTGGGACTGTTTTCATCCCCAGCGTCCCCTGCTGGGTTTATGACACTATCTGATCCGTCTGCAAGTCTGCCTCTTGTCTCGTGACAGTACAGAATGCCAAGTCAGGGAACAGAGACAGAGCTTAAAAGCTAAATCTCTGGAAGCATTTATGGGTACAATACAGGGTTGTCCTGTTCTTGAAGACCTACTAGAGTTCAGATCCAGATTCCACTTTTGAAAGTCTTCCAGACCCTCCTTGCAGAGTTCAGTTTGTAATCTCACAGACCTCATTCATCTAACCACAATCTCCCAAACCATCCAAATATTAGGCAGGTGGGCTAGATATTCCAGAAGAATGATTTTGGAAACATGCGGGACTTAAATCTTTCTTCATTCAAAACATTCTTCCCTTTCTGTGCTACTTATCGGTGTTTGGGTTCTGCTTTCCTTGTTTACTTTTTAAATGATGTGCTACGAATCACCAGCTGCTGAACTGAAAGTTGACTGAAGAAATATTTATCAGAACTATCAAGGATAGTGTACTTATTTGGGGTGATGGGCAATGTTTAGACAGAGATAAAATCTCTCCATTGCTTTTTTTTAATAAACAGTAGTGTCAAATCTATGAATAAATGTTTCTAAGGCTTATAAATAAAATGAATGTGAGTGATTAAGTAAATTATGTATGTTCAGTTACATAATTTAGTGAAATTGGTGGACAAATCATAAATTCATTAGCTATCCCAATGGGGAAGTCAAAACTCCAATGTGCTTTCTACTGATTCCCTGTGAGGGGCGAGTTTATGTATCCAATATAGTTTATGTAGTTTATGTAGTTAAACTCTCTTGATAATGTGTCTGGTGATGAAGCACTGTGTTTTCACCCTTGACAAAAAGGCAGAAAGTGCTTGGCTAACATTTCTCCTATGAGCTATCATCTGTCATTTGGGGTACTTGTTTATCTGAAACATTATTAGATTTTCAAGAGTCTTTGTTCAATACGTCATTGCACTTGTTGAGCTTGAACTCTGTTAACTCTGTTGTATTAGAACCACTGGTCGGGTTGGTATTATGGTATTAGCCCAAGGAGCACTGTATTTCAATTGTGGCTTTGCAGCTAAGTGCATTGCGACAATGCAGATTACCGTTACAAATGCCACAGGGTGCGTAGAGAGTTCAACCAAGAGTTCAGGCAGAATTTAAAGCCCAGAAAGGTGGACTTTCCTGACTTGAGGACTCTGAAGCCTGACCAATGCTTTTATTCCATTAAACATTAAGCCCTTTCAGAAAGCCTGTTTATGGAGCTGAAACTGCAGATCAAGCCCTTAATCCTTTCCATGTGCAAGTTAATTCCTGAACACTGGACCGTGCTTCTCTGCAGTGTTAATTTGGTATGAGCTGAAACACTTATAGTACCATTTGATGCATTGGAATAGTAAAATATATCTTCTGAATGTGATGCACCACTTTCACCACTCACAATTTTCACTGCTTAGTTCCAAATACATAATGAAGTTCACTGAAAATCTGAAATATGCTTCTAAAATGTTTTCCCAGGAGGCACGGTGGTGCAGCAAGTAGCGTTGCCACCTCACAGGTTCATTCATGAGCTTGGGTTACTGCCTGTGTGGAGTTTGAGTTGTCCCCGTTTTTTAAAACATGGGGTGGGTTTCCACTGGGTTCTCCAGTTTCTTCCAAAAAACATGCCAGTAGGTGGATTGACGACTCTAAATTACCCTAGGTGTGAATGTGTGTGCATGGTGCTCTGAGATGACATGGCATCCCAGCCAGGTTGTATTCCCATGTCACGGTGGATGCCAGGAACATTGGGCGTGAAGTGGGAATACAACCTGGCTAGGAAAACTTTCATTCATTCATTCATTCATTCATATTCAATAAGTGCTTTATCATGAATGAAAGTTTTTTCCCATCTCAAACCAAATTTTTTTTTTTATTCTATAATGGTTTTTAAATAAGAATTAATTGCACATACAACTTTCTTTGGAAACAGTGGTGTGTTTCATTAGTGTGCTTCCAGCCACTGATATTCAGCACCACACAGGAAGGATTTAGTTTCACTGTGGTCTGCTTGCTGACAGCTGATGGAGACTGATCAGCTTGTTAAAGGCTAATTAGCAGTAAATCATAATTCATATGTTTTCCCATAGAAAGCTTTTTATGGGTTTTTGAGCGCAGGGTGTCTAATTGGGATGAATTCTTCCAGAGGTTCACATGGGTGTCAGACATAATTCCAAAGTCGTAATTCATGTTATGTTTGGGTATTAAATTGGTGCAAAATGAATTTACCTGAAATGTACTTACAGCATTGAACAAGACCGCCCTCAGAGATGACTTATAAGCAGCAAAAGGTTAAGCAAATGATAAGATTAAGAGATTAATGCGAAGAGGTGGGTTTCCAAGAAGCAGAGTTTTCCAGGAATATCAGCACACTTGTTCTTCCATCTTCATATAAGAAAATTACTATCTCTAGTCCATGTGAATTGAACTTTGTAGTTTAAAAAGGTAGCGTACAGTCATCGAAACTTGTTTTTGCATGCAAGTGTGGGGCTTGAAATTGTACATCAAGTATATGATTAGCAATGCTAATCTAGACATATTGGTCATCTTTATTCAGTTACCAACAATGATATATTAAAAAAACATTACTCCTCCCGTTCAGTTAGAATTACTTTAACTGCATTCTTAACCGCATTCAAATACTGATTCTTGTCTACTTCAAACACACGTATAATACACGGAACAAGACTTACATCGAGTTACAGATCAAGTTACATCTGGAGGAGCACAAGGCAGACAGGGCTGCAATTTGTGACATTCCTGCCCCCCTGGGAAAGCAGAGGGCAGTAGGGGCAGATTGATTTACATGGCTGAGGCTTTATACTGATGAAGACTCTTAAACTTGACAGAGCCTGAGACAGTGATACCTGGGTCATTATGAAGTGCTCTGGGACTCTGTCAACAGGAGTAGCTTGGTATTGATTACAACCTCCCTTGCTGACCCCCTCCCCATCCCTTCCTCCTGTTTGTCCTCTCCTTTTGTGGTCTGGCTCTGACTAGGGCTCTGTGTCACCCCCCCTGCAACCCAACTCCTGTTTTCTGTTTAGCCTTTCTAAGCCCGGCATACATCCCAAGGGGGATTCAGTGACTTTCTGCTTCCCAAAATGTTTTGCTGAACCATAAGTACTTTAAGCATACATGGTAAACCATTGGCCTTCCTAGCTGTACAGGCCTTCCAATGTTGTCTTTTAGGCATGAGAGGTTCCCTGAAAATGGCTCTTGAGGTGAGTGAGTTTGGCGCAATCCCAGATTTGTCCTCTCTGTAGTCATGGCCAACCTTTCCAAAAGCTAAAAGATAATTTTTTTTAAACGTCTGGGAGTTCAGCAAAATTTGCTCGAGGCTTTTGCCTGTCAATCACACTCTCTTTCCCAAGCATATATGATTTTGTAAAACTGACTCAGCTTCATCTTTGTGTTCTTTCTTCCAGCCATCAAGACCAAAATCAAGGAGGTGAAACGGGAGAATGCGGACCGCAAGGTGACCTTGCAGAAGAAGAAGAAGGCTGTGAAATTGGGATCCCTAAAAAAGAAAGACTTGAAGACCCTCACGTTGTATCTGAAGAACGGCGCCGACTGTCCCTGCTCGCAGCTGGACAACCTCAGCAGCACCTACCTCATTATGGGTCGCAAGACAGACAGGCAGTACCTCATCACCGGCATCCACAAGTGGGACAAATCCAACAAGGAGTTCAAAAAGACCTTGAAGAAACTGCAAAGCCACAAGTGCCCTACTTATGAAAAAGTCTTCAAATAATCCAGCAGCCAAAACAACATTTCCATCCTACTTTTGAATGAACTTGCACATATGAGCAACCCAAAAAAGCTCCCTTTGTTTATATACAGCCTATGTTATATATTTCTATGTATTTTTCAGACCAACACTTGTAGGTTTTTGTTTGTGCTGTTTAAGTTAGAGGACTCTCTTTAGGATTTTACGAATGGTACACTATCCAGCAAAGTACAAATCATTACTAATGTATATAGCCATATCAGTCCAGAATGTGTTGGAAAATTACCAGAATTCCTCTCGAATGTATCATTATTTCCTTTTTTTCTCTGTAAACGTCTAGCTTATTAAGACCACCCTTCTTTTTTGGATCATTCGGAAAGGTACTTATATTTTAAACTGTGAACCCTGCACACAAGATTTTGAGCCTTGAATGTTACCAAATATGTTGAACGTTATGTCTCACATTTTGGGCAGAATTTCTTTGCTTTTATTGTTTTTTTTTTATTGTACACTCATTATCATACACTTTGTGAAGTAATCCACGCTAGACAACAACATAACCTGTATTCAGTAATCAATCCAAAGATAATCAAGCTGCTTTTGTATTCATTATGCTGTGATTGGTAGGTAATAGGTAATAGATGTCCTGGTTCACATTTTCATGCAAATGAGACCACACACATTTTAATACTTAACCAAGGACAAAAAGCAAGCTTTGTAAACAACAACTATACATTATTATCTAAATTCCTTTTAGATCCACAAGATTCTGGTCTTGTTTGTTTTGCTATTATTTTGGGGCTAAGTTTTGTGTATTTTTGAAATTGCAATTCATACAATTCCTACACTATATTACAAAATGCTTCTTGCATAGTGGTTTAAAATGCACAATATACATATCAAATGACTTTTTTTATTCAGTTAGCACTATTAGTTTGAATTCATTTGTGTCTTTTGTAAAATGTTGCCAATCATTTTGTACATAAAATTCTAACACAAATATAGAATAAAACTGTGACACAAACACAGCCTGATCCTCTTTGCACCTTATTACTTGCTAACGAATAAATGTTTTTTAATGGCATTTTCGATGGTATGTATTAGTGTATCAGAGTGCTTAGTAAACACTTTAGGAAGATTAGCTTGCTACCAAACTAATGTTATAGGACTTAGTATAATGTCTGTAATATATAAATTTGTCCTATGTAAAATGTTATACACGCATATGGAAGAAATAAGTAAACACTGACATTTTAAACCCTGTGTCTAAATAAAATTAGCCACTAGCAATCAGCTAGAGGCAAGCTCGGTAGCTAGCAGTTAGACAGTCAATGTTAGCCACTAGCAGTCAGCTAATGCTAAGTCAGGAAGTTAGCTAAATAGCTTACATTATTTACTAGCAATCAGCTAGAGCTAGCAATACTCCTAGAATCCAAGTAGGAGTTTTATTAAAAGCTGTCTTTTAAGAGAGAACGGTTTGCCTTTTGACGTCCACTTGCTCCTGTGCTCCCTGGAATTGAGGCTTGAGTATATTTTGTTATCCTTGATTTAATTAGTGCTGCAGATCCCACCATGTGATTTTTTCTAAAAGTGGGTAAGTTCAGCTTTGCTATCGTGGAATGGTTGTGGTCTGCGTCATTGAACATAAGTGGTCCGTACGGCCTGTAATGCGCTAACACTTTTATCTGTTATGTGATCACTGGTCATTTTTCAATTAGGTGTTTTAGCTTCTTATTGTTTTTTGTTGTTGTTGTTGTTGTTGTTGTTGTTGTTGTTGTTTTAAAGATTGCAGCAAAAGTGTTGCAGTAACAGCTTTTACATTCACTGAAATTAATTCCACTGAAAGAAAATGACAATAAGAACCTGCTTTATAAAGTTTAGAGCGACTATAAAATGTGTGACTAAATAAAATGTCCTAGGATAAGTGATATGAGAGTTTGTATTACTGTGCTGTTGAATTCTCGATTCTGATTGGTTAGAAGGTGTCGACTGATTTTCTTTAACAGCAGATTTGACAGTGGTGCAGCTGCAAGTCACGGGTTTATATAAACTTACAACTTCCTGTTTATAGCTGTGATAATAGGAGCTAAACCTGCTTTGTGGACATTCCACAACTTGAAATGTAGCAGTGTAACTGGATAAAAAGTGCTGTGTTGTTCTTTAATACATTTTTCTTTTTAAAAATAATAATCATTGGCAAATTGCTGTGGTATAAGACTAATAAAAAACCTTAAAGGAAAATAATCGACACTGGAGTGGTAACTGTAACTCCGCTTCACGTCAGGCCACATCACAACTAGGTTGTTGATTCTTTTCCAATAACAGCATGTCCCCACATGTTTTATTCCTCTTATCCAACACTAGAACTGTACAGTAAAGATAGTGAAAGGTTTTGTGGTCTTCATCCCTGATCAGTTGGAAATGTGTACTCTGAGTTATGCTGGACCTTAATACTCAAACCACCATTTTTTCCCGTCATTCCCTCGCTGAAAGAATGAATTATACAGATTTAGGACCTAATTTACAATTATATTTCACTCAGGATTACAAAAAAACGTTTCATAAATGTTTATTTCTCCACCACCAAATGCCTCAAGTGGTTTTTTGTTCTCTCCAGAGGAAACTTCACCATATATTAATCATGGAAGTGCTGATAATAAAAAAAATGATTTGAATTTGGATAGAAAACAATATACTTTGCATATTAGGTCACTTTTTTTGTTTGTTTTTCTTTTGCTATAATATAGCTTAAATTTAATGACATACTTTTAATGGGAACATGGCTGTTACTCGGCTTGACAGTTGTTCTGAAAGTTTAAGGAAAATTCTCCTTCCTGGAACGGAAAATTGGTCCCATATCAACAGGAGCAGAGGTTACGTCAACACGGATATTTTACGATCTGCATCTTAGACGCAGCGTATCCGAAGGTGGCCATAAAACTCAGTGGAGTTCAGATCCTTCAGCGGCTTTTTTTCACACACTGTCTCCAGTTACACTATTGAGCTCCTAATTCCTGTCTAGAATGTTGCAGCGATCTTAAATCCACAAGGAATAACAGCTCTTCAGCAAAACTGCCACTGGCCTGCCATGTTGCATATGATTTATGACTTATTCTGACCAGGCAAAAGAAATCATTGTATGAGTGAACTGACAGCCATGTCACAGGTAATTATGGCTTATTCAACTGCAGGCATTGCTGTAAGACTGTTGGTTACTATGACCATCCCTGGTGGTTTTTAGACCGCTGTCCATCACAGACAAGCTGCTTAGATTTGTTCCAAGGTGACTTCTCCAGTCGCGGATATTTATTCAGCCTTATGTGTAGCTAAAGATTTATCCAGCTGCACTGATGCTATTAAGTTATCTTGGACTTTGCTTAAGAAATGCCGCAGAATGCTGATTAAAAGTAAGACGTGGTTTAATAAGACATCTTTTTTTAATTAAATAAGAACATCAAACAAGACGCAATTAAAGCCAGCCAGTTTGCACAACCTCGAATTGATGGCATAATCCAAAAACGACGCTCCAAACCTAGAACCTCATGTTAACACGGGGCAAGCAATAAAAAACGAATCATGACGCTGACTTCTTTCTGAAAAGAAGGCCGGAAGATGGAATGTTGAAAAGGCAAAAAGTCGTCTTTCAGGCCATGTGGTTTGAGTAAAGGCCTGCGATTTGCCAAATATATTTCAGATGTGGTTTAATCTTTGTGACAGTAACCGAAGCTGTCCCGGAAAGTGTGCCTGGAAAGATTTTGAAAAAGAAGAAAAAAGCCAAGCTTCAGCTTTGTCATATCCGGGAATTTATCTGAGAACAAAAAAAAAAATGCCCTATGATTTTAACAGAGAAGCCATCTTTTTTCTTTAATGTTTAAATTAAAAAAATTGTGGAAAAAAACATTTACACAAATTTCTCTTTAGAAATGCTCAGTGTCTAACGGCTTTACCTTTGCACGGGAGCTACAAGGCTAATGTAGCCAATAAGTAATTGAAGTCTATATCATTCAAATTCTTTTCTCTGAATATGCCCAATACACACAGTGGAGTCCAAAAGTCGGAGATCAGTAGTGAAAATGCCTCTATTTTGCATTCTTTTATAATTTAATACAACAGTTTTCATTACAAATTATATTATTGACAGCAACTTGAGTGAAAAGTAGAATCTTTGAAATATTAAGAGTTTCTTAGTATTTGATTTGTCTCCTTTTTGCTTTAATGACAGTGTGCACTCGAGCTGGAATGGACTCCACAAGCTTGTGCCAATACTTATGATCCATTTTAGATCAAATCCATCGACGTGTCCTCTGAACACGTGCTTTAATAGAAGAGAGTAGGCTTGAGGAAAATCTGGCCTTTTGTACAAAGCAGTTAACATGGTCAATATCGCACATTTCCTTACATTTAAATAGGGAGCTTGAAATAGCGCAGAATCTTGAATATTAAATATTTAATATATTGAACATTTACTTTCTTTGTTTTAAATATTTCAAAATTCTAAAATCTTCTGTTTATTTCCAATTTAAAATGAAAAACCAAACCCAGATTTGCAATATGGTCTCAGACTTTTGGACCTCACTGTATATATATACTGCTCCAAATTACATTATGCTACATAATCCAGTTTTTTTAATGGGAGACTCTGTATTTATAGTAGCTGATATGGAACTTTATTATCATCTGTACCACTTTAGCTTTTTATGCTAAATTTCCTCTGTAAAACTTTGACAGATGGGGCCTATGGGGTGGGAGTGGTGTCAGCTTTTGCTTAAGGAAAAAAAGAGAGGTCCAGTTGACCAAGATGGCCGCCCCCACATCGTTACAGTGTTCAGCTGTAGAACTAGATGGGGTTTGAAGTCTGTATTTAAAATGTGTTTGTTCATCTTTAGTAACTGCCTGTTCTGGGTCACGGTGGTTTAAATTAGGCTACTAATTTGTTTACGTATTATACTAAATAGATCTAAACTAAATTTGTTAGAAAACACCACAGGCAGGAACAAACAAAAATAATAATTGTGTGAATTATTATCTGAATACATTTCTAGTTGAGACTAATTATGAACTGGAGTGATGTAGCTGAGGTTGAGGAACTGTCAGAGCAAGAATTCACACACCCGAGTTTCTACTTCTGAGTGTTTCCCAGTGTTTCTGGGGGCATAGTGGTAAAGTTAATATATATATATATATATATATATATAATGTTATAAATATTAAGAGTTCAGTTGTTACTGGGGCTGCATTCTTCAGGTCAAAAACATACTGTTAAAACATGTCGTAAAATGATAAATATATTTTAACAATGTAGAAATATTTTTATTAACTTTGTAACCTTCCTGTTAGGAAAATAACATGATTAAAAAAAACACAGCTGTAAAAACGGCAGATGTAGTTCTCCGTGATATTTAGTTTTCATGGTCCTATTTATATATTTATATTATTACTTCTCATATTTTATTGAGTACATTTTTAAACCAAATGCAGATGTAATCCATACACATGTAGCAGTTGCTTTTATATAATTAGTGTGTTTGTGTCTTTCAGTAGAATTGGAATTGTGTATTTCGATATAATTTAAGTGCAATTTTCTCCCATTTCATTTTTGGAGTTAACCTTTTTTTGTGCTTTCATCATAATATAACTACGGTTTAAAAAATAACTGGTTGTTTTATAAGAACCTGTAAAACATAGTGAACACTTCTCCTAGAAAAATACTTTAATAAAAAGAAAGAGGCCTTTCGGTTTTCCAACAGTATCAAATTGTAATTTTTATAAGCATGAAAGTAAAGGCTTAAATAGTTTTATAGTTGTAAGCAGGTCAAGAAAGGTTTTTCTGAAATAATTCATTACGACACAGTGACAGATGAAATATTACACAAATAAAACAGACCCATATTTTCCCCAGTGAAATGGCACATACAGAAAATGATTTATTGGTGTGTAAACTGGATTTCCTCACGTGTAGCAACAGAAGTGTGCAAAAACAAGATATTTCCAAGGAAAGCCCAATAATTCTATACATTTATATCGTTTTATTAGGATCGCCATTAACTGTTCCATTTGCAGCAGATAGTCTTCTGGAGGTTCTTATAAAATTTAAGATACAACAAAATAGGATATGAGAAAAGGAAGCTGTTAAACTATAAGTACTGAAAAGTCATGCTGCTTAAACAAATCATATTAGCCCTGCGCAATGAAAATGAAATACTGCTAATATTTTTCTAACAAAGTCAAAGCACTTTGCTTGTGTGTTTTTCATTTTTCGTTTATATATATACATACACTGATCAGCCATAATATTAAAACCACTGACAGGTGATGTGAATAACATTGAGTATCTCGTTACAGTGGCACCTGTCAAGGGGTGGGATATATTAGGCAGCAAGTGAACAGTCAGTTCTTGAAGTTGATGTGTTGGAAGCAGGAAAAACTGGGCAAGTGTAAGGATCTGAGTGACTCTGACAAGGGCCAGAGTGTGATGGCTAGACGACTGGGTCAGAGCATCTCTAAAACAGCAGGTCTTGTGGGGTGTTCCCGGTATGCAGTGGTTAGTATCTACCAAAAGTGGTCTAAGGAAGGACAACCGGTGACCCGGCAACAGGGTCATGGGCACCCAAGGCCCACTGATGTGTGTAAGGGGCGAAGGCTAGCACCGCTGGTCCAATCCCACACAAGAGCTACTGTAGCACAAATTGCTGAAAAAGGTAATGCTGGACTATGACAGAAAGGTGTCAGAACACACAGTGTATCACAGCCTGCAGCATACGGGGCTGTGTAGCTGTGTAGACTGGTCATAGTTCCCGTTCTGACCCCTGGCCACCATCAAAATGCCTACAGTGGGCATGTGATCATCAGAACTGGACCATGGAGCAATGGAAGAAGGTGGCCTGGTCTGGTGTGTGTGTGTGGCTTACCTGTGGAAGAGATGGTATCAGGATACTATGGGAAGAACGCAATACAGCGGAGGTAGTTTGATGTTCTGAGCAATGTTCTGCTGGGAAACTTTGGGTCCTGTGGATGTTAATTTGACACGTACAACCTACCTAAACATTATTGCAGACCAAATACACCCCTTCATGGCAATGGTATTCCATAACGGCAGTGGCGTCTTTCCGCAGGATCGCAGGATAATGCGCCCTGTTGCACTACAAAAGTTGTCCAGGAATGGTTTGAGCAACATGACAAAGTGTTCAAGGTGTTGACTTGGCCTCCAAATTCCCCAGACCTCAGTCCAAGTGAGCATCTGTGGGAAGTGCTGGACAAACAAGTCGAATCCATGGAGGCCCCACCTCACAACTTACAGGACTTGCTGATTTGCTGCTAACGTCTTGGTGCCAGATACAACAGCACACCTTCAGAGGTCTTGTGGGCTCCAAGCGTTGACAGATCAGAGCTGTTTTAGTGGCACAAGAGGGACACAATATTAGGCAAGTGGTTTAAATGATTAAAATGGTTTAAATGACCCTTGACTGCTATTATATCACATCTCATAATTTGATTGATCAGAAGTTGTTGGTGAATTTTCTATAACAGCAGCTCTGACAGTAGTGTAGCTGCAATTCACAGGATTATATTATCGTTTCTATAGTAACAACTTGCAAAGGGACTTGTATGGTGTATAATCCACGTAAACTGGTGTTAAAGAAATCGATATAGTCAGTTTTTTCTGTAAAGATATCTTAATTTAACATAGTGAGAGAAAAAAGAGTCTGGTGAGGGAACAGCTTCTAATAGCTGCTGTAATGTAGGCGTGAATGTTCCATAACATTAAATGTAACTATAAATGGATAAAAAAGTATGACTTAATTCTTTTATAAAGTAAAATTCTAATAGTTGGCAAATTGCTGTGGTATAATAGGAATAAAACACTTCAGGATGTGCTGTTATTGGAATAAAACAACTCCTGGGTGATAATAGTGACTCTGTTTCACTGATTATTTTCCTATAAATAAGCACTACCCCAAGCGTTTTATTGCTTACAACAAGAAAAATGCAAGTGTTAATTTTCCAATTAGGTACAGATTTAATGCAAGAACTGACAGAACAGGAGATGAAGCCTTTGGTCATGTAGCTTTTGGTAAGCTGAAATTTTTATTCTCGATTCATCTTAACATTTTTCCATACACCATGTCATCAATGAATCATTCTAACAACACCAAGTGGGTTTTATACTTCAAAAGGCCTGATGCTCTTCAAGTACACCAACTAACATTTTTGGCTCCTTGCATGCATCGGGTTATGATCACTCACTGGAAAAAAGCTGACGTCAAGCGAGTAACCTTATTAATTTCTGCTGCATAGACTTTTACCTGTACGATAACAGATTTCTGGCCACATCTTGAATATGCAAACACCTGGAACTGGAAAGAAACTTCAGATAACACAGAATCTGACGCAGAGCGTGCTCACTTATCTCCTTATGAGAGCCGAGGGGATATCAGAATTTTTTTTCAGGCTTGTCTTGCCAATATAGCTAAGGCTCATTGAGTGGACTTGCCAACATGGCTGAAACTCGATGAGCCTCTGAAAGACATTCTGGAAAGGCATTTCCTGCATCTTACCAGGCCAGAAGGTGCAGCAACTTGACACTAAGGAAAACATCCAGCATCTGATTCCTCTCAATTTTAGATAATGAATATTTCCATGTAGGACTCATCACCACAGACACTTCAGGAGGAGACACATTTGGACCTTTGTTCATAGTTCTTCAGTTAGATCGCGTCCAGAACCTGATCTTTTAAATCGCTTCATAATGAATCAGCATGGCCCTTACTGAATCCATATGGTGCTTTTTTTCCTCTGGATATCTTGGACTGTTATTAATTTGGCAGCGCATCTACATCAATCTCAATATTTATGACATCCTGTCACTGCTCAAAAGTGCTTCCGCTCACTCCCGTTGATAAAAAGGGACTTAATGAGACGCACATTCACCGGCACTAGATTTATCACCCATGAAGCTTTCCCAAAACTCAGTGGCCAAGCCGAATTTACAACACTTCTGTTGAGACTGCATGGCGATTCTACAAATTTCCATTCGAGTATTTCCAGTGGGGAATTTATCAGTGGACTGATGTTGGAGCCAACAATTACTGGCCATCATGAAACTCTTCTTTCCACTGAAACCGACGTGTTTGATGAGATAAATCCAAAAACAGATTCCTTATCACCTACTAACTTTTGCTAATGGTTTTTCTAATGTGTAAATTTAGAAACGTTTTCTCTAGTTCTTTCTGTAGTCACAAGACTGGACTAATTACTGCTGCTCTATTGATTTCATCTGGCATTTATCACACCACCCCATCATTGTTTTTTTTTTTGCTAACAGCACATACTGTTGGGTTTTATTCCCTATTTACTGCTAGCTATAATTCAGCATGCTCAACTCAACTTGACAGAAGGCTAAGCGATGCTACACAGATAACTTTACTCTTTATTTTATTAAACAATCAAATTACTAATGAGAATACGCTGTACGACGTAATCTGTAGCATCTTAATTTACAGTACAGCGAGTATCTAGTCATTTAATCAAGTCATTTAAATTTAATAGGTATATATATGGCTATTATGTGTCATTCAGAGCATAATAAAGTGCATAGTTTACGTAAAAAAAACATGTTTGTACAGCAAATAATAATATGATAAAGAGGTGTTAATGAATTTATAATAACACCTGGTGCAAATTGAATGTATAATTAATAGTAACTAATGTGAAAATATCATGTATGCATCAATGCTTAGTCCTGAGAAATCACATAATAGTGGTTAGTATTACTAATTTGCTCAGTTGACTGAAATAATTGGGTAAGTAAAGATAACAATTTCTATAATCAAGAAAAGAATAAAACACTCTGTTATGTAAGGAAGATGGTGGGGTGGTGTGATGCATCGCAACGCGAAACGCCCTGAAGTGGTAACTTCAACTCGAATAAAATTTCATTATGCTGGACTAAACAAATACTCGTATAAAATGAGACATCTTCTTTATCTGAAATCCAACTAATTTGAAAAAAAAAAAGCAGACAGTTTGTGTTAATTTGCTAAAATTAACTGGCAATATTGAACTAAGTTCTTTGCTAATGCCAGGATAGACTAGCATCGATTTCAATAGCTAACATAAATTGGCAGCTAGTCATTTTCTAGCTAATGGTAAATATTTACGTGATATTTTAATTAATTTGGAAACTACGTAGCATTCATCATGCATATGACCAGCACACTTAGAGAGACTGAATGATGTTTTTTTTTTTTTAAGGCAAAACGGTGTAGAGCATTTAAAAGAAAAATCATCTGCTAACAATTTTAGATAAGTAATAAAAGTTACTATGTGAAAACATGATATGACTTAATTTTATCAGTTCTAAAACTTAAGCATATATAAAGTAGCTTTTAGTAGTTTTACTTTGTCTTGAGTATATTTTTTGGATGGATACTTCTACTTTTAATTAAGCGTTTGACACATTATTTATACTTTCATTTTAATGCTTTCCATTTCTAGAACAATCTCATCTATTCTAGGTATAATAAATGATAATGTAGGAGACATACACACACACACACACACATATATATATATATATATATATATATATATATATATATATATATATATATATATATATAAAGGATTATAGTAGACTATTTTGGAAAATGGGCCAACCTTTTTTTTTTTTTTTAAAAATGAAGGATTTGTTGATTAGTTTTGGATTTTTTTTCTGAAACTGACTGATGTCTTGCTATTGTGCAGCTGCCAATTTTGAAATAGTTTATATATAAAGATATATAAAATTTAATTGCTCACACTTTTGCCCAAATGTTTCTTACAGCCCTCAATAAATGTCTGAATAAAAAACACATCTATAAAGCCTCCAGTTTTCTGGAAAAGTGGGACACAGATCTCTGGCAAACGGTGAGCCTTTTAAAAAGGTCGCTGGCCATTACGCTGATTTGTGCTTTCACAAGGGGAAAAATGAATTTCTCCGAGCGTTGTATTTTCAGCTGAAGCTCTGCTGTTGTTAGGTTCCTCGGGGCTTAGCGAGGCCCTAAATGGAACATGTGCATTAAAAATAAAAATTACAACCTGAAATCTGTTGGTGGAGGGGTGGAGGGAAGGAGGTTAAGGACCGAGCTCTGCTGGATTTGTCCATAAACATTAGGCAGAGTAATGAAGTGCTAAGGAAATTCAGATTGGTAGCACTGCTGACACAAACCTATAGACTGAGTGAGGGACTTTATATGAAGATTTTAGGAGGCTCAGTGAATGAATGGTGAGTAAATGGAGCATTTGCGACAAGGAAATATGAGGTTTTTGGAAACAATGTGAGGAATAAAACACTTGGAGGGGGTGTGCTGTTAGAGGAAAATAATCAATGATGGGGTGGTGTGATGAAGCGGAGTCTCTGTTCCCACCCCTGAAGTGGTAACAGTGAAATAACTCTTGTACCACAGCAATTTGCCAATGAGCGCAATGGTTTGTTTATAAAAGAATGACACGTCAGACAATTTATCTGTTACATTTAATGTTGAGGAAGATCGTTAAACAAGTGATGATTTACGCTATAGCTGCTATAAACAGCTCACCAGCCTCACTTTTTAAATTAATAGAAGAAAAAAAAAACAGTTTTCATGTTACCCACAAACTGCAAGAAATTTCCATGTCAGAAAACATTGTTACAAAGTGCTGACACTGGAGACTCCTTCCACAAATGTTCCATAAACATCTCCTTAGAAAAAAAAACTTCCATAATTAGATTCCCTGTGAATGAGCGGTTACTATAGAAACGATAATGTGTAAGAACAAGCGCATTCATATAAATCTGTGATTTCTTGTAGTAGTGCACTAATGTTATAGAAAATTAATCAGCACCTTCTGAGCAAGTCTGTATGCTCTGGATGGATTTTCTGTGATTTTCCTTTTTTCTTTTTTTTTAAGTTTTCAAATCCTTTCTGCCTGCTCATGTTAATAATTAAAACCACATGAATGACCCTAAAGACATAAAACGAGGATCACAGAGAACACGATTGACAAAAAAATGAGAGTGACAAAGAGGTTTAACACTCCATGTTGCTTTATTAAGTGTCTCCCCCAAATGCACTTTCAAGCCCTTTTTGTTTATTCTTCTCGCTCCATCACCTGCTAAGATCCTTCCTGGAGGATGGCCAGAAACTCAGCGGTGTTTGAAAGTGTCGAGCCACGGCTAGAGGCTTTTATACAGATTTATACAAAGCAAAAATGGCATGGCTCAAGCTTACATTAATGCACTTTCTCATACACACATACACACATCATAATAAGCACAGTTGCACACTGCAGGCCCAAGCCATCTATGGCGCATATAAAGTAATGAGATGGCTTTAATCATTGACTTCCAAGAAGTATGTTTTTGTTTTCATCACACTGAAGTAAAAGTGCCTTTCACAGTGGCAGGACTCCATTGTGGCTGTCTGGAGTTATTTACTTTACTGACTCTAGCATTGTTCTTAAGTGTTATGGATTTAAAACCCCTAAATGACGCAAGGCAAAGCAATCAGGATATTCCACAAGGTGCTCATAAGAACGAAGTAATTAAAGCACAGAGAGCTCTGGATGGGATCGTATTCCTCACGGCTGAATGGAAGAGTGAACTTTTCATTAGCTGAGAGGCATGGGGCAAAAAAAGGGCAAAGAGAGACGGGGAGGTGTGTGTGTGTGTGTGTGTGTGTGTGTGTGTGTGAGTGTTGGGGGAGGGGTAGATTGTGATTAACAAAAAGGGATGACCAAAAAGAAACCGGGAAGAGAGTAAAACCTTTTTAATGCAGGTCCGATTTGAAATATATGCAAATACAAGTGTGTCTTATAGGGAAATAATTAACAACGAGGTGGTGAGATGAAGAGATTTACAGTTACCACTGTTGATTGTTTTCCAATAACAGCACATCCTGTAGTGTTTTATTCCTTTTACACAGTGCCACAACAATGTGCCACCAAGAACAACACAATACGCTTTTATCCATTTATAGTAACATATGATGCTGTGGAACATTGACAGTCATTCCCTCACCAGCGTCTCCTTTTTCTCTCTCTAATTTATACAATACAGTGGTGCAGCGGGTAGCTCCAGGGCCTGGGTTTCAGTCCTGATCTCAGGTTACTTTCTGTCTGTCTGGAGCTGTGTATGTTCTCCCTGTGTCCTCTAGGTTCTCTGGTTTCCTCCCACCTCCCATAAACAGGCCAGTAGGTGGACTGGTGACCCTAAATTGCCCCTAGGTGTAAATGTGTGTGCATGCAGTATGTGCAGCAATGGACTAGCGTCCCATCCAGGGTGTATTTCCACCTCACACATAGTGTTTCTGGGATCGGTTCCAGATCCACCGAGACACAGACCAGGATAAAGTGCTTGCATGAAGATAAATGAATGAGTAAATAGATAAATGAATAAATCATTTATATGTGGTAAATGTGGAAACTTGTTTATTGAATAAAATGAAAATTCCAAATGTGTAATGGAGACGTTTAGACATTTGAATTTCTTTTCTAGTTTATGAGTAAAATTACATGAATTGACTATTTGGGTGTATATCTGACTGGTATGGCAACGTACAGATGTACAGAGATGCGTTCATCTCTCACAATAGCTTGAGAACTAGCTAGGCGAAGAACTTATGGAGAGCTGTTTAGTCTACATTTTCCATTGCTTCCTCATGATCAAACCTCGATTTCTGCAACATAGCTCGTGTGAAGCAGGCAGAAAATGACTCTGCCAGTTAAGAGAGAGAGAGAGAGAGAGAGAGAGAACGTTTGGATTCAGGCTAATGAGGCCTAAGTGGACTCATACCTGTGTATGTCCCATTCAACAATGTCTCTTTGTCAATGCCTTGGAAATGGAGTAATATCATCTTTCCAACTAGCCCACAGCTCCTGAAACATGGAGCGAGAGCAAACGAGCCAGAGCAAGGATTCCCATCTGTGTGTGTGTGTGTGTGTGTGTGTGTGTGTGTGCGTGCAGATAGCCATCTGTAACGAAACTTTTTTTTTCAAATTGGACAGAAAGAGAGAACAGGAGGAAAAAAAACAGAGATATAGAGAGTTCATTGTACCAGAACATGAAACATGCCAAGTGTCTGGAGAGTTCTGACTCCCCCTTTTGGGCTGAACTGCACTGCAGAGCATGATGTCATGTGCGTCCTACTGATTTTACATTTATAAATATGTATGTAAAGTAAAGCTAAAAGGCATTTTATACACAAGTAAAGTGTAATTGAAATACTTCGGAAATCATATTATTTTTTAAATTCATGTATAAATTCATTTACAATCTCATCCACGAATCATCCATTACAGGTTATGAAAAATGCACATTTGTTACACTGTTACCTGAAATCATTCACCCCTCTGAAATATTTGGACTATTCCACAGGAAGTTGCATCATCACCTTTTCTTGGGGATCAAAGAAAGTAGAAAAAGTAAGTTCTCTCATTCCTGCTGTGTTATTTTCAGTGATTTTGTGATATTTGTCTGATGAGGTCACTTTGATCGTACAACCCTCTTACCTAATTATTTTGTTGAGAGAACAAAATAAATGGCCCCCCAATCGTGGAATCACCTGCATGAAAAATATTAATTATATTGTTCATTTTTGTGTATTTATGTTGGAAGAACATAGAAAAGGGGTCCATCATTGGATGGTTAATGATTCTAGCTTTGTAAACAGGGTCTAAATGGAATTTTTTCTGAAATCAAAACCTTCTGTTGTATGTTTCTACACAGAACAAAAAGAATTTCATGTTTTGGACAAATCTGAAGGAAAAGGAAATTACAAATGTTTGTTAAATAGCTTAAAGACAGGACAGATAGAATTGCCATTCTGACTTATTTTTCAGAATATAGTAAGATGTGATGTGATAATATCGTAAACTATCTTTAAAACTGTGTTGCTAGTTTAAGACGTCCAACTACCTCCTAGCTAAAGCAATCCAATCTCATTGTCACTTTGTACATCTACTGTTACTGATTGTACCCCATCTGCTGCTATACGCAATATGTCAATGGAACTGGTCCACCATTGGACCACCGCTGAGCAGGTATTATTTGAGTACAGTAGTGTTGTGGGCTAAGAGTGCCATCCAACTTGGTGCTAACTTGGTGATTGATGGATTATCTGAACAGACCAGCATTTGGTGGGGTCTTAGAACCGTTAAGAAGAATTTGAAGGCAGAAGAAAGTGGTTGTGTCCTGGATGGTTTGGGTGTTTTAAACAGCAGTGCTAACCAACAGGTCAAAAGCAAAAAATTATTTAACTTAACTGCTGACTGGTGGCACTAATGAAAGCTAGAGGACAATCTGATGAACTTTAGTCTCTGACAATACACGTACAAGACGACCAACAAGGTACGAGTGTGTAATACATAGGAAATTGTAATCAACAGCAAATTGCTGTGGTATAAGAAGAATAAAACACTTCAGGATGTGGTGTTATTGGAAAATACCCAACTTCAGTGCCTTAACAGTAACTCCACTTCATGTGGAGCCACGTCACACCACCCTGTCGCAGATTATTTTCCTATAACAGCATACCCTACTATAGCATAGCTACATAGCAAGCTAGTTTAGTGGTTTGCCACTATTACTCCATAGACTGAAGTATAAAATAAAATGTCTAATTAAAGTGCAATAAGTGAATGTGGCATTTATATATAAAAAAACAGCGCCATCACTGTCACAGTTCTACTGAGAATGAACCACCATCCAAATAGTTTCTGCTCGATCACTATCTGCGCTATCTGCCCTCTTCCACATACATGAGCTCACAGATACCCATGCTAGTGTCTCTGTGATTGACAGGGGAGAGAGAGAGTATGCCCCTGCCACCCAGAGAGCATGTTTTTGGCTCCCGACCACTAGATTTGTAAAATTTACTGTATTCTCAGACTGCATTACAATATTAGTGTACTTACTGCTGTAAATCTGCAGACATTATTGTCAAACTTTGTTATAAAAATGACAGCAGTCGGTTACTGTGTAGGGAGAATTCGGGAATCAGGCAAGCTGGAATGGATTTTAAAATGAATCACTGGTAGCTGCAAATCTTTCATTTCCAGGAAGCTAAATCTCTCAAGCGCCTCTGCGGTACAGATTTTGCTGGCTCGAGTTATTATAAATGGCGCAAGACAAAGTGGCGTGACACATTAGGATATTCCTCAAGGTGCTCCCAAAAATTTAGTCTTGCTCCAAACTCCAAAGAAAAAACTAGTTGCAAATTAATCTGTCTTACAGTATTTGTTTTTTATATTCCCTGTGCTACACATTGACTTCGTTAAGGATTGAATGACCAAAAATGCCCTAATTATTTATTATAGAAGCTAGCTAGCACTATTAAGGTATTAAGATATTAGAGATGGCTAAATGACTAGTTACACTGAGGGGATGTCATTGCAGTAGCGAAACCACAGCTCTGTTGAATTCTCGACTACATTTGGTCAGAAGGTGTTGATTAATTTTCTATAACAGCAGCTCTGACAGTAGTGCAGCTGCAAATTACAGGTCTACATTAATGCACGCTATTTTTTCTATAGTAACAGCTCATTTGCAGAGACTTGTACGAATAAACGGATCAAAAATCGCGTGTAATTGGTGATATGGTAACATTTTCTGTGAGAAGAGGTATTATATAGCATTGATGGAAATATTCTCCAGTCTCCAGTGTCATTTTTTTGTCATAATAACTTCAAGTTTATAGTTGCTATAACATAAGTGAAAACAGGAACTAACTTGTATTGCGGACATTCCCCAACATTACATGTAACTGTAAACAGATTAAAAAGTATGACATCATTATTTAATGAATAACATAATTGTGTTCATACAAGTGTTGCTATAATGAAGTATAAATTAAAATATGGTTTTAATTATTTTTTTATTATCATAACACTTTACGTGGTTGCATCATTGCTGTAAAAATTGTATTATATTACAGAAATCATGTTGAGGTCTGGTTTCAGAGCAACACCTTAAAAGTGATTGGTGTTTATAAATCTGAAAAAAAAAAAGAAGTGATTTTAATGGCAGCACACAAAATCATTGGGAGGGCTTTTGGAGCTCCATTTCATCATTACTGTCTATGTTGCTAATCAATGAGATGAAGCTGAGCTGTACCAGGTAATGGATTGCAAAAAAAAAAATTAATAAATGGCCCATTGGACATGAAAGTACATGAGCTTAAGGAACCAAGAACATGAGGGTTAAAGACTGTCACTGGCTTTTTCTAACCCGGGGGGAAACTGTAAAAATGTCTTGTGGCCACAGAGCCGGAGGTGAGACATTGTTGGACATTTGCACCTCAACCTGATACTCCTCTTGGGAGAAAAAGACGGGAACTTGTCGTCTCTCCAAGCCTGAGGAATGAGTCAGGATCGATCCAAGACTAACAGCCGGGGGGCGCTGGCTCCCGCTTCACTCTCCGGCGCCAACTCCTCCTTGGCTTGCCCTCCCTACTTTTTTAGGATGCATATTTTACCTCACGACTCACGCTTGAGCAGGACTATGGTTTTTTTTTTTTTTTTTTGAGAGTGAGAATGAGGCCTGCAGTTTTTGGAGCTAATAGTAGGCCAATGCTCCCTCCACGTTAATTCTTTGCTAAGTACTCTCTTCCGCTCCCTTTCCTCTTCATTTCCTTTTGAGAAGGAAGTACTTTGAGCTTTATGGTTTCTCGGTAACACCGCAAGGTGCATTTTTTTTGGTCTAATTAACTTTGAGAGAGAGAAGATAAAAGGCCGGGAAAGGATCGAGATGTTTATTTTGCATTTTTGGAAGGAGTCTCTAGTGCCAGAGAATTGTCTCCAGTCCATCTACTGAGGAAACTCACACTAGTGCAAAGGTTCTCAAACTTTTTAAAGTAAGGGATCTCTAAAACTTTTTTCCAACTGACATTATTTATAGCTATAATAATTTTTATAATGGTGGTTGTGGTTTCCAAGACTGTAACAAAATGAGACAATCATGGACACCCTCGTTTTGCTTCATGGACCCCTGGGGCTCCGGGATCCCTCTCTGAGAACCATGGCACTACTGTATAAGTTACTTTTGCAGTAATATACGGTCCGTGGACATCCCTGCTTAGGTAGTGAATAGAACATGAGGGTTAAACAGCCACAATTACCACTAAATGTCTTTCATTTTTCTTTTTCACAATATTTATAAAGCTTTATAAAGCCTTATAGCTGCATGAATGCTTGTCCTGTGCAGCAGTGCTTGCAGGTCATTACCACAAGAGGGAGCTAAAGTCATATGCATGTACATGAAACAAACAAACCAACAACAACAATAACAAAAAAAAACCTCTAATAAACTCATTTAGCTCCTTCAGACCTCTCAGATGTTTCTACGTTTCTGCCCTTGAATCTGATTCTCCCAGATTCAATCAATTCAGAAATGTCAATCTCGCACATTACATCATCATAAACGTTTTATTTTGGGAAACACATTTGCTGCTCTAATAATGCGTGATGTGTGAGCTGAAAAGTGCTGAAGGTAAATCAAAATCAGACACTGCCGTATATATATGTTTTGAATGTTAAATAGATTTTAGGTAACAAAGAAGATAATTTGTAATGAATCACAATATATAAAAATATTTACAAGTTTTTATTAGTTGATTAGCAGAGGGTTACACCACTTTCTTAAGTAACTGGTGTCACTGCTGTAAACTGAAAAACAGATTCCATGGACCCGATCAATACAGACATACCCTCACCGGCCACTTTAATAGGAACACCTTTACCCCAGCTCATTCATGCAGTTTTTCATATAGACAGCCAATCATGTAGACAGGTGAAGGTTTCTTCATTGAGTCTGTGCCCAGTGTAGCCTCAGATTCCTCTTCCTGGCTAATAGGAGTGGAACTCGGCTCAAGGTTCCACATGCTGTGCATTCTGAGATGCTTTTCTGCTCACCACGGTTGTAAAGAGTGGTTATTTGAGTCAGAGCGTAACCATTCTGGCCGTTCTTCTCTGACTTCTCTCATCAACAAAGTGTTTCCACCCACAGAACTGCCGCCCACTGAATATTTTTTGGTTTTTTGCACCATTCTGTGGAAATTATTAGAAGTTCTCTTTATTAGAGGTTTTTTTGCACCATTCTGTGGAAACTCTAGAGACTGTTGGGTGTGAAGATATTAAGAGATTTCTGAAATACTCAAAAACAGCCTGTTTGACACCAACAGCCATGTCACAGTCAAAACCACAGAGATCATATTTTTTCCCCATGCTGATGTTTGATGTGAATATTAACTGAAGCTCTTGACTTGTATCTGCATGATTTTTATGCATTGTACTGCTTCTACATGATTGCTTCATTGGATAATTGTACACATTATTAAATGTCTTTTTCTTCCTGACTATTCAAAAGAAGAACACATTCGTTCCACATTATTTATAGGCCAACTTGACTAAAACAATTTTTTAAAAAGCACGCTTTGGATATACTGTATCTTAGCTGATAAACTACACTTTAGGTATAAGGGGAACATAGTGTGCATTTTATTTCTGGCCATCATAGATATATAGAGACCTGTGTGCTGAAATAGAGTGTGTCCTGATTTACGCCAGCCTGTGTGTGTGGGCTGATTACACACTCTGCCCACCATATTTCCAGAGACCGATGACTCACACTCACTAAGATCACAGTGTGATGAGCTGGTCAGAGCCCAAGCTGTGAGTCAGGGTGAAGAAAAACACACAATAATCTATCAGCCATTTAACTGCAGCCACAATTTAGTAATGACAGTCGCTCATTATCTATCACTTTGGGTTCAAGAAACCAATGTTCTTACAGACATACTGTTCTCAGTAAATAAACCAACATCACAAAAATACATCACAGAGCTGAAAATATGGTGGCAGCCATATTTCTTTCTAATTTATGCTTCTTTTATTATTATTTTATACCATGCAATGGCAATCTTTCATTATTTTGCGGATTCTTTTTTTATCACAAGAAACTTGTTAGTGTCATTCTCATGACCAGTTGCCAAAAAAGTCTTGCAAGCCAGACATAGCTACACAAGAGAGTATGGTCATTTTTTTAACCAGTAAAACTTGGCCAATTACAGCATAATTTCAGAACTTTCCATTTGTGTGGTGGCCTGCATGTGCACAACAGTAAACCACAAAATGCAACACCAAAACCAAAAACACAACAGCTAATTCGGAAACACAACAGCAAATTTGGGAACATGATAGCAATTTTGGAAAGAAGGTAGCAAATTCTGGAAACGTGACAGCAAATTTATAATCTGACAACAAATTTAGAAATAAGACGGCAAATTCAGAAACACGACAAATTGAGAAACAAGACAGCAAATTCGGAAACATGACAGAAAATTAGGAAACACAGCAACAAATTCGGAAACAAGACAGCAAATTTGGAAACACTGCAGCAAATTAGGGAAACACGAAAGCAAATATGGAATCACAGCAAGAAATGGAGAAACATGACAAGAAATTCAAAAACACTACAGAAAAATCCACATCAGTCTGAGAGATGGTGGAAAACGGAGAGTTGGAGGATGACAGTAAAATGAAATATGAGCCGAAATGAATCTTCTGATGCTTTTATTTGTGCTTATTGTTATCAAGGGTATTCATATGATGTTATTTTAGATACTCCATCAACTGTACATAAGTTTGTGAACACTACAAAGCCTCTCAAAGGAAGCCAGGTTATTCAGAAGAAAGAATTATTCCTCACTATAATAACATAAATAACTTCGCATTAACTTTGCTAGACTAACTAGATAACAGACTGAAAGTGTGATTCTTTTTCAATCAAATCTGAATGAGTATTACGCAACAATCCATATTGTTCATATCACCACATTTTATTCTTTACTTCCAACAGAGTCAATTAACCAAGTCATGTCTGAAGTCCAAAATATTGTTTCTTAGGTTTGCATTGGTGCTATGAGGCTAATGTTGCTAAAAAGAAACAGAAGTTTACGAGCACTAATGGCCATCATGTAAAGCTCAAGGCAAAGTGCAACATCTAACAACTGCTAGTGTTGGCACATTGCAATGGTATACAAAAAATAAACCAGTTCACAGGAAAACTTTGGGGTTGTAAATGTAACTCCTTTTTGTGTTGTACTGCATCACACTACCTCGCCACTGGTTCACCAAATAACAGAACCATGACTTAGCAATGAGACGTTGTTGCTCCATTTAAATATAATTAACTGTGGCCAGAGTTTAATTATCCCGTCCCCGTGTTAGTGTCAGGGTGTCCTGAGCTTCATTACTGCACATTATTTTTGTTAACAAGGCTTGTCAGCAGAGGTGACAGTTATCTACATCAAACACATGTTGCCAGATTGACCCCATTTGAGCTATGTGGCCAATTTATGTATTATGCACACAGCTGCAAATGATGTTGAAAGGTCAGTTGTGTTACTTCAGATGGAAAGTATGGCTGTTAATGGCCATTGTGTGACTTTTTGGTAATCAGGATTAAGCGTGGAATAAACATATGTTCTGCAAGTGCTGTTCTGTATGTCATTATTGTGGGTTATTGTGTCTTTTATTTTTTTTTTTCTTCACCCTGAGTCACAGCTTGGGCTCTGACCAGCTCATCACACTGTGATCTTAGCGAGTGAGTCAACGGCCTTCGGAAATATGGTCGGCAGAGCGTGTAATCGGCCCACATGCATATTGGTGCAAATCAGGACACACGTCTGTAGGAAGGTTGGAGTGCTCAGTAATGCGAGAAAATACACATTGCATTGTTGCGCTTTGTACGTATTCAACCGGTGACTGTAATGAACAGATCGTTAGGGTACAAACCTTTGATTTTTCTTTAACCAGGGTAGTACCATTGTATTCTGACTTGAGTTAGGCCTGCTTAGTGAGAATGTAACTCCAAAACTGCACACATCAGTATTCAGACATCAGACGTAACTGCAGATTCATTGCATGAGAGTTACGTGGAGTTTGAGTAAAATTGAACAAGAATATAAACAAACTAGTAGCCTAATTTAAACCACCACAACTCTGACCAGGCAGTTACTAAGGAAGCTGTAAATGCACCATGTTGCCTTGCACATTAATTTAAATGAACATGGTCTTTCTTTGTCCCGCAAGCTTCATATATGACCACTTGATTGTGCTCACAAAGTAAAAACCTCCCACTCGTGATGTTTTTTGTTGTCCCGAGGCACTCGTCTAATTCCAAATAGATGCCCTGTGAACCTAAAAATACATTATCTGTTATCAGTCTGAGTAATGTATTCATATTTGGTGACATCCCCGCTGTATGTAATCATCAATTTGTCAGTAGTGGCGGACCATTAAATATGATCCGCATGCCTGAGTGTAAATGCACATAAACTTGCAACTCACTGAAGAAAGTAACAGAGTAACAATACTTTTCTGCTTCTATTTAAAGCTAAACATGCATGAGGATCATAGTCCCAGAACATTTGTGAAAATGTTTGTAGAAGTTAAAAATGCAAATCTTGTCAACACACAGATCAGCGCCAGAAATGGAAATACCTCACGCGAGATATCTAGAGGTTTTCACATGCAAATGACTGTGAAGAAAGATGGAGACAAATTCGTCTCAGTGTTATCAGCTTTGCCTCTAGAGGCAAAGTTATGCACAAATAATCCTTCTTTGCACCTTAAAGCATCACATCTTCCACCTCATCTTTATCACCACCATCATTATCATGCCATATCTGAGTGTGAACTTGATTTTAGGGGATAAGTCATTTTTACTCTGCCTGGCTTCATGCCAGAGGGGAAAAAAGAACGATCATGGCATCTTATCCTCCCTCACAAACTTTAATTGCACTTCCGAAAGACTGACAATCTGCCAACAAAACCCATCACAGATGACACCTCTTTTTGTCACGCTAATTAATTAAAAGCAGCAAGCAGCCTTTCCACAACACTCAGGGGAATAAATAAGCTCAACGACACATTTACATGCATTTACACAGTAAAAACACAAGCTGCATCGCTGGTACTAATGCTTTTTTTTTCCTATGTGTAAAAAAGTGCTATGTTTAGCAATCCACTACAACTAATACGGATATGATCATGTACAGTATCACAAACATTTGGTGAGATCAACTAAATTGAGCATATTGTGCTTTCTATTAGCAAGCAGGGTTATTGGGGTGCCAAAACATTTACAGTAAACAAAGGAAAGTCATTAGGCTGGCACTAGTATCATTTACAATATATATAAAATATCCCTAAAATCATTTGTACATATAACAGTAATAGCAACCACTCATAGATAGAGATTAAAATATTACAGTGAAAACACTTCCATTTATTATTATGTTAACTAGCTAGCTAGGTTTGGGCTTTTCTCCAACATTAGCAACTAGCTTTTTTTTTTTACTAACATTAGCTAGGTAGCTTGGTTTTGTTTGTTTTTTTTTCTAACATTCGCTAGCTAGCTTGTTTTTTCTCTAGCATTATGTAGATAGCTTTGGATTTCTCTAGCTAGCTAGCTTAGATTCACATTTTCTCAAACATTAGCTAGCTAGCTTGATTTCGAGTTTTCTCTAACATTAGCTGAGTAGCTTGGTTTCAGGTTTTACCTATAATATATCATCTATGTTGATTGCTTTTTTTCAACATTAGCTAGGTAGCTTGGTTAAGGGTTTTCTCTAATATTAGCTAGCTTGATTGGGGGTTTCTCTAACATTAGTCAGGTAGCTTTTGAGGCATATCTGGAGCACTGTTGGCTGTTGTGTAAATTAGTTAAGCACTTTAACACACCATCACTGACTTCCTGTTTCAAAAGGAATCAAATCAGAGCTCTCAAGTTTACCACATTTGCCTTGGCCTTCTTTTGACCTTCATTATGTACTAGCCTGTTTTAACCATGGCTGGCTGTTCTCTGACCCGTGTCATGGACTATGGTTGTGATGTATTTACATCCTACTCCGTCAAACTGCACTTCAATACAGCTAATGGAAAAATTATGATTAATGCTGACGGTAGTGTACAGCTCATTGACGTGTCAGATATAATGAACGGGGTTAGGAGATACGAGATATAAAGCGAAATATATATATATACGATGTATGGCACATAGAGGTCGACCTCAATTTCTTGCAAATTAGCATGAAATACAGCTTCTCCCACTACAAACTCGATATGAAGCTTCTTCTTTAATGTTTAGCTCGATGCTGGACTTTTTAAGACCAGCGTAGTCATGTGTTCACGCCGGAACAGCCATGCGTGAAATAATTTTTATAGATCGCAGACCAGTGGCTAGGCGTGATAGAACAACTGCAAGCTCTGCTGAATTCATGGTTAATACAGCCGCTTTGTGTGTACACCATAGTGAATTTAAATATGCATTTAAATACAAGATTGATGAATTAAGCTTTAAAGGAACAGTCTGTCCAGCATTTAAAAAAAAATGTATATCAATAGATCTTGTAATGTATCTCTTAGCTTCTTTCAGGAGCAAAGTCTCTTAAATGGGACCTTGAATGTGGAAGGAAGTTTCAAACAAGTACCACCATTCTGGGGTGGTTACTAAATAAGATAACCAGGCTAATGCAGAAGGTAGTTAATTATAGCGTACTTGGAAGACATGATTTGTTTGGATGTGGAGTTTTTGATTCACTGTTGTGGAGTGATATAGCTGTACATCTTTGAACCAGAGTATATGGGAGGAAATCTGAGCCAATAAGAAGAGCCTAGAATATCTCTTTGGACAGTCCCAGACCATATTCTATTGCATAACCCATAAAATTCCTAATGAATTGTATAATAACTATAATGTGCTGTGAAATCGTATCAAAATCCTATATTTTAATGGGTATCAGTATATCAGGTCATAATCACAGCTTTCTCCATGAACTCCACCTCCATCAATCATGCAAACTTGCCGCTGTAGCTTCCCAGCATACTGATCACACACACCTGTAACTCATCTCATGTAATCAGTCTCTGTGTATAAATGCCTCTGTTGCGATACACATTGTTAAGTCTTGTTTGTGTTTCTTCCTGTGTTACTAAGCCTTCGTCATTTGCACTCTTGCTTGTTTACTTTCATTTTTGACCCTCAATTCATCTTCCATCTTGTTGCTTTTCCACTTTTGGGTTTTTGATATTGACTTTCTTGTAATGACCTTCTCCTTTGCTTTTGGAATTTCCATTTGCTCTCTGGTTTTTGGATTCTTTGCCTGATTCTTTATTATCAAGCCTCCCTTTGTAATATCTGTTTGGATTCCTACTTAATAGCCGTTAAAATAACTTATGACATCAATAAATCCTCTACAGCACTCAGAAAACAGAATTTTTGCCTATCACAGTTCACTATAACTTCGTTTTAGCTTGAAATATCATCCTTACAATACTTCATTATAATAAGTCATTAGTTTTGGATTAATGTGTCAATCTATTTAACATCTCATGCTTGAACTATCCTTTTCCATAAGTCAGCCTTTATACATTATAAAAAAATTTTTTTAGTACATTTTAGTCCTATAATGTTCACTTTACCCTGTTAACTCATTCACCCCTATGAAATATTTCCACAAGTCACATGTTCAACAAGAATTTGCACCATCTAAATTTCCTGAAGATCCTGGGAAGAGGAAAAGAAATTTCTATATTTTATTTACTTTATTTTCAACAATAATGTGATATTGACTGACAAGATCAATTTACACATACAACCTTGTTTATTATAGATTAATTATTATTAAATTATTATTAATTAATTTTAAGTAAATCATTAAAATGTCCCTGATGTCCTCATGCCATTAGCAGGGATGCTTGTTAAGCACATTTTGTGTATTTGCTAATTCTAGGCTAAAACTAATGTTAGTTTCAAACCTGTTACTAATTTAAGAGCAAAATGTACAACAAACAACCAAGTTACACATCTTCAACTTTCACAATCCAAAACCTTTTCCTTAATTGTGTCCTTCTACAAACCAATTAAATGCCACAGTAAAATTCGCACAGTAAAATTAGTGGACCTAAATAGGGACATGGACAAATCATGCAAATGGTGCACAAAAAGCAAAGCAGCAGATAAGTAAACAGATCGATATTGAATTAGCGAATGAAGGATGGCAGGGCTAAATCTCCTCTGAGTCTTTCCACACTTTTATAGGACTGAGGTGTCTGTTGGGTGTGAGAGTCTGGATAGTTCTGAAGCAAGAACTAATTCTTATACATGACTCAAGAATGCCCAAGCAAGTGTAACAAAAGTAATTAAAAGTCAACAAACGTTAACACACAAAGCTGTCAAAAGTTAACACAAGATTCTTGCAGGATTCGTTGCTTATATGCGAAAGAGCACCAGGGTCCCTGGTTCGGTCCTGAGTTTCGCATGGGTTTCATCTAGATTCTCCGGTTTCCTCCCACTTCGCAAAAACATGCCAGATTGAACATACAAACCAAGAAATAACATTAAGGACATAGATTAAACAGCTAGCGAAAACAGACTCAGGGACATATCTTGGAATTTGGTAAGAACATGAAATGAAAATGGAAATGACAGATTGAAAGCACACAGGGACGTGCAATGCTGCACGATGTCAGACTGGCTGAATGGATCTTTTAGACAGTTCTTAATGAGCTGGAAATAAGATGCAGGTGTTAGTCCTCTGGTGCACTGGAGCGCTGGGAGCAGGCTGCTGAGAAAGGACATAATACAAGTTTGAGTTCATTACACTTTCATACAATGCAATACTAAATCCCTGTCCACAAATATACAGATATTTTGAAGTTTTGGAGTCCTGTCTATGCTGTCAGCATTGTCATGCCTGCTGACCAGGTTGTTATTTTTTTTTTTTGTAATTTCTTATTTCTTAACATTTTGGAAATTTAATATCACTTTGTTTAGTTACACCCTTGTGGGGAGCGCGCTGTACTGCTCCTGAGTCCGCAGCTCTGGCGCTACAAACCGCACTGGCAGTAGAGATTTTGGATAGGACCTGAGTGAGCTAGCAGCTTGTAGGGCAATTTCCAAGAGTGCATTTCCACATTTCTCTAAAGCTCAATACGCAGCTCATAACATTATTCTTCAGGTGTTTGACATAACAATTTATGATATACTATTGCCACCTACTGGGCTGGCACGCTCATGCAAGTGTTTACAAATCGTTTTTGGATGGAGATATTTTTGTAAACACTGTTCGCGTGGATAGGAATTTCACTGTAAAGCTATGATTTCAAAAATACAAATGTATACATGTGGATGGGGCCAAACGTCCTTGCAATAGCGCTTCACAATCCCTACAAAGTCACAATGCGTATATAGTGGCTTGTATAAAATTTAACCCCCATCCTTGACCTCCACTTTTACTCTTGGTTCTTTCTCTGACTCACACCCTCAATACTGGTCACTGACTTTTGATGTGCAGCCTCCTCTATGCACGGCTGCAGCTGTGCCATAATCTTTACAGTTTTTAATAATCTTCAAAGTTTCGAAGTGTTTTTTTTTTTTTATAACCAAACCCTTTTCCAGAACTTTATTCCTGTGCCCACTGTAGCCTCAGATTCCTGTTCTTGGATGACAGGAGTGGAATCCCATGTGGTCCTCTGCTGTTGCAGCCCATCCACTTCAAGGTTCGATTTGTTGTGTTCTGAGATGCTTTTCTGCTCACCACGGTTGCACTGAGTGGTTAGTTAAGCTTCCGTAGCCTTCCTGTCAGTGTGATTGAGTATGGCCATTCTCTTGTTCAGAGACTGTTGTGCATGAAAATCCCTGAAGATCAGCCATTTCTGAAATCCTTAAACCAGCCTGTCTGGCACCAACAACCATGCCGTGGTCAAAGTCACTGAGATCACATTTTGCCTGATTCTGATGTTTGATGTGAATATTAATTGAAGCTCTTGGCCTGTATGTGCATGATTTTATGCATTGCACTATGGTTATGTGTTTGGCTGATTGCATAATTGCATGAATGAGCAGGGGTTTAGGTGTTCCTAATAATGTGTATAATCTCAATTAAGTCCATTTCAGTTTCTGCTTGTAACACTAGAAAATATGGAAAAGTTCAAACCAGGAGACCTAGATGTTGATGTAAAGTGTCATCCAGGCCTGAGACATGAGATTCTTACATCTTGCATGTAAAATTAATATGCATATAGGGTTAATAATTAATATAGGTATATATTGATATTCATGCATCTGGATCAGATTGCACATTGTATGGGATTGTATGGGTTAATTATTCACATGCAATTCAATTATGTATGCTCTCGGGGTCACAGTGATGTAGGAGCACTACACTTCTGCAACGGTGATGCTCGGGCTCTGTGTGGCACTACAGCGGCTGCAGATATAGCCAGGATTAAATGAGAAAATATTGCTATAGTATTTCCCTGGGGGGTGACAAGCCAGTCGTCCTCTATCTGTCTTTTATTCCTTCTTTTTCTGTGTGAAGTGAGAGAGATAGATGAATGCCTCAGGAGCGAGCTGTCATATTATTGGGTAACCTTGACATATATATGTGTGTGTGTGTGAAAGTTTTGAATTTGTGGGGACATTTGGCTGGTCCACACAAGGAAAAAGCACTGCTTTTCATAAAAATAATGCCATGAGTTTTCCTTTTGATTGCTTATGTTCAGGGTTAGGTTTAGGCACAGTATTAATTAGCTGCATTAATAATGATGTCAGTGGAAGGTCCTCACAAAGATAACAAACGTGTGTGTGTGTGTGTGTGTGTGTATACATCTTTTTGTGTGTGTGTACACATCTGTCAGGTGATTGTGAGGACTTTTGGTCCTTTCTGGTTGCCATGAAGACCTAAAGACATGTAAACACACACACACAGAGGCAAACACAAAAATATTTGTCGTACATTTGGTCTATTTTGTTCTTTGTGAGGACTAAAATAGATCAAATATGTATCAAGATCAAGTATGACAAACATTTTTGTGTTTGCCTGTGTGTGTGTGTGTGTGTGTGTGTGTATATGTGTGTGCGTGCACTCGAGCGTGCGGCTCTGCGCAGCGGGCGTGAAGCAGAACACAACGCCTCAAGCCTCAGGATGGTGGTCTCTGGTCCGGATGTTCTCTCATCTCTCTCGTTATTCCCAGTAGGATGAGCAGTTGTGTTATGCATCATCTCCCTCCATTCGTCCGCACCTCCTCCTTATGAAAGAAATCCTTCATGCATCATTTACACTATATAACACCTCACTGATACCCGCATGGTTGCGACTCAAGATAATAGGCTCCCTCTGTTTGTGCTGTAAGTGTTTAGACTAAAAGCATTGCACTTTGTTGTTTCTCAGTAACATCATAAGCTGATTTTTTTTTCTCCTGCCTTCACGACAGAGAAAAAAAGAGAAAACAGTGTAATGTATGTGATAACGGGAACTAACTTGCTTTGAGAATGTTCAACAACATTAAATTTAAGTGTCAGTGGATGAAAGAAATGACATGGCATTCTTTAACAAATAAAATTTAAGTAATCATTGGCAAATTGCTGTGGTAGAAGAGGAATAAAACACTTCAGGAAAATATGATATTATAGGAAAATAATGGAAAATAATTCCAATTGTTGATTATTTTCCTAATACAGCATACCCCTAAGTGTTTTATTCCTTGCATACCATTAATAATCTGTTTATAATCCAACCCACATAATAACACCACATTATAAGACACTGGATTTTTCTGATAAATTATGCCAAATATCACAAAGATATCATCTACCAAACAGAAAAATAAGACACGAGGTAGAAGCGCACCTGAGGTGCTTTGATTTAGAAATCCTGCAGGGCAGCAATAATGTACAACTCTGTCTGGAGTGTTTTAGGAAGTTCATTATTGAGCCTTGCAGTCAGACATTTGAAATTTTACTAAAAGCAACTTTCCTATAATTGCACATGGTGAGACTACAGCTACAGGAAGGTTGTTATAGCCGCACTGGTTACAGAAAATATCCATCTGTGCTGACTGAGCATAAAGTTTATACTGGGATGATGGAATATTCTGATAAGGATCGTTTAAAACATTTCAGAAATTATGAAATGCACAGTTCCATTTAAACAACATTAAGTCAAAGAAATAGATTATATTTAGATGTAATACAGGTGTTAAAACATCTGTAAAGTGTTGCACAGGCCCAATAAAATATTCTATATATAATGGATCAAAAATGTATTTAGTTCCATTATAAGTAAGAGTGACAAAATTACTAAGAAAAAGGTTTGCTGATGAAGGATTATATAAGCATAAGCATCATGATGAAATTCAAATGGAAAATATCAACATGATGAAATGAAAATTGTAATATTTATAAGCAAGAAATCTGTTTTATAAATTAAAGATTTATTAATTTATTAATTAAAGTGTTATTAATAACAAGATTAACAACAAACTATAACAATAACTTTCTTATTAATTAAACTTTTTCTTATAACGGTTTAACAATCTACCTAAATATTAATATGTTATGAAAATGTATTTACACTTTACACAATACGTATTTTTGTATTTATCATTAAGCTTTAAACTAAATATTATTTGCAATTTGCATAAAAAGTTAATGACAAAGCCTTAAATTAAATTTTAGTAAAATGATCCTAAAACAAATAAAAATATTTATGGTTGCTTATTTTTGTTTGTTTTGCATTTGATCATTTTTATATTAGTTTGGATTAAAAATTTATTTATTCATTTATTCTTTAGATGTCTTATAAACTGTTTGCAAGTTTTATGATTCATTTTCATTTCATTTCATGGTTTTCCTACTTTATTTTAGACTTTGCGTACTAAATTTTGGAATAACAACATTTTATAAAAAACAAAATTAGTTTCATTAATAATTTTGATTCATATTTCATTAGATTTATTATACGTAATAATTTAGTAAAATATATACTTTAATAATTATATTTAATATTTAATAATTCCACATTCATTTCAAATTCTTTTATTTACTAAGATTAGTCTATTCTAATTTATTGGAAATAAATGGTGAACAGATGTGATGTGCAGATGTGAGTACGCTTTAAATACCTCATCTGAAAGAACACTCAAGATCCCTATGACAGGGAAAATATATCCATTTATTTCCTGCAGGAGGTCATTTTCTGTTATCGCAGAACTTTCATCTGTCAGCAAACTAATTTCGCTCTTTAAACCTTAAAGCTCAGACTGCATGCAAAAAAACAACACATTTATGCTGCTTATCTCAAGGTGTTACTTTACCCCAGGTTTATATTTAGTGTTGGACTGTGATTAGTTTAACCTCATCGACTCTGCGCTGTACCTCCAGTCCGGAGTGATTAATGGAGATTGCTTTGATTGCCTTTGTGATATATTGAGATTGTTCCAGATGGTGAAGCCAATGATTGGCTCAAGTCAGAATGTGACCGATGCTCGATACGAGAGAATACTGTATACTTAGCCACAACGCCTGAGGAGAATACAAATGAGTTTCCCGATGGATTGGAAAGAAAAGAGAATGAAAAGAGGAATCCACCAGGGACGATCCATCCAGCAACCTGTTTGTCCTGGGAATACTAAGTAGCAGGACAGACCGGTACAGGTCCGGAAGTGTTTCAGTTTTCCGAGCATGATGAATCATGGAATTCTGCCTCATTGGTTTATTTGCCATTATTTTATTTAACTGTTTGTTCCTTCTATAATATCCATAAATTGCTATAATGCTACGCAACATCTGGAGCATGCAGCATTGTTATGTTAGCTGAAGCGTCTCACAATTTTCCAAACTTAAATTCCAAATTTTTGATTCGGAATTTCCTTCCATGGCGCCAACCATGGAAGGAAAATTGTAATGAAGGTTGTAAAGCGTGAATAAAAGCTCTTCTTTGGAAAATTGGGAAAGATTAAAATGCTATTTTAAAATGCCACATCAAGGTACAAGTCCAAACCAATACAAAGGTTTGCCCTCTTCACTTCTACTATATTGTCTTCTGGAAAAGGTCACATTCTGCAGCCATCACTCCACTTCCATTTATTTTTTTCCTAACTGTAGCCATTTCACAGTGACAGCACAGGTGAAAACGTGTGTCAAACCCTTGGTTCGAGATCACTGAAAATCATGTATCTCCTGCCATGCTGTCACATTTCACCCAGTTTATTTCCGTCTTCTTTTATATTCGTCGTCTCAGTGCTCTCTCAGGGAGGAATATATAATATTTTTGGCAGGATTGTGGATTAAGGTTTGATTCGCAGAGACATCAGCAACAGCACTGTAGAGCAGCTGATCTCGCAGCTCTCAGAAAAATGAGATGGAAATATCATGATATGACACTACATGATGTATGACACCATATGGCATTTTTTTTGGTGGTGCAGTGCAGTAGGTTGATGTATTTGGTCCGATGGGAACGTTAAAGTAAAACCCATTTTCGTCTTGCTTGATGGGGTCTTGCCCCGAGTCTAGAACAACTCCCAAAATGCCGTCCTTCAGCACCTCTACGTGTCAATATTTTGCCTCTCCGGCACTTTTTATATAACCTCAATTTCCAGTGTGAGTGGCGTGCCGAATTATGACAGCTTGTGCAAAAATGGCTAGTCCTGTCAGAATGAGGTTTGATACCGGGCATGTGAATTCACCACCGAACAAATAATTCAGATTGTCTTGCTTCATAGTGACTCCTTATTTATTGCTGACACTTTACAGTCACTGGGCAATTCTATATTAATCATATTAGCACCATTTCTCTTTGTTAATCCATATGAGAACGAATTCAGGTTAGCGCCAAGCAGAACACATTTAGCTTCCAGTTTTCAAAGTCAAACCCAAGGTCATTAGTGAAATTAGGCTTAATTTGGGTCGGTGGTGTGATTTCTGTTTGTCCTGATGGGTGACAGTATTATAATGATAGCGCTTCATCACCGAAATAAATCAGAACCCAGGTCCATTTGTATCCTGGCTGAGTGTGTGCCGTTTTGTTAGCGCTGGAACATGCGGATGTGAGGTGGGAATACAACATTCACACAGACATTTACAAAAAAAAAAAAAAAAAAAAAAAAGATGTATGAGAGTAGTCTAAAGTGTTATTCAATTTGTCTCTCTGAGGAATCCCTTAAAGGTTCTAGATAGAGCCCTTTAACAGAGGGTTTCCCTTTCAGAAAAGATTGTACCCATTTGGAAAAGTAGAACCCATTTGGAAATCTAGAACTGCAAACCAGCCTCGAGGAACCTTTTAATTAAATTCGCTATCTAATATTTCTAGATGATAAAAATCAGCCTGATAAAAATCACACCAAAGTTAGCGTAATGAGCCATTTTAGACAGCCATATTTCTAAAATGGCAAGAACATAATATGGTTATTAAAAAGCCCTGTTACTGCTTTATTACTTTTAAACAACCACTCAGAAGCAAGCTGATAAGAATGATGCTGTTAATTATTGGAAATGTATTGTGTAATAATGTGGTACTCTTTATCCAACCTGACTCTGACCCAGGCGACCGGCTAACACACAGGACAAGCACGAGCTTCAGAAAAACAGGCAAGGATCACGACTTAGCAAAGTGGTGCTCACCTCGGCCTTCAGGACAGATTTGTTTCAGTCACACACACACACACACACACACACACAAAGAGAGACAGACAAAAAGACAGAAAGAGCAAGACAGTATTTAGAGAGAGAGACACACAGAGAGAGACAGACAGATAGAGCAAGTCAGAGAGAGAGAGTCAGAGAGACACAAAGGGAGAGAGAGACAGATAGACAGATAGTGAGGGGGAGAGCAATACAGAGAGAGAGACAGAGAAAGTGAAACAGACAGACAGACAGGGAGGGAGATAGAAGTGAGAGAGACACACAGGGATAGAGACACTAAGAGAGAGACAGAGAGATCAAGGTGGAAGTCAAAGAAACACACAGGGAGAGAGACTGAGAGCCAGAGAGTGAGAGTGAGAGAGAGAGAGGGAGAGAGAGAGAGACAGACAGAGAGAGTGATATGGAAGTCAATGTGACACACAGGGAGACAGACAGAGAGCAAGACAGGGAGAAGGAGAGACAGAGAGTGAGGGGGAGAGAGACACAGGGGGAGAGAAAGACATATATAGAAAAAGACAGACAGAGAAAGAGAAAGACAGACAGAGAGGAAGAGAAAGAGACAAATAGAGAGAGATAGACAGAGAGCCTGAGGGGAAGTGCGAAGATGCCTTCAGGTTGTAGTGTGATTAGAGCAGCTTGTTTAAGCACATTATGTAGGCGTGTGTGTGTGTGTGTGTGTGTGTGTGTGTGTGTGTTTATTCATGGTGTAACTAGATAACTGCAGTATCAGGTTGTCTCTGATGAATCACGCTTATGATATATTCATAATGTGATAGAAATACTAATATAAACTCAGATAGAGTAAATGTATACTATACATACTAAACACTACACTCTATACTGTACTACACATAGTACACATAAACTATGTTGATTAAAAGTGTGTCATGTGTGTCTTACAGTGCAGTTACACACATGTACAACAGGTCGGATCTGATATTTAATCCCAATAAATGTACGAAGACATCCCTATGTAATAATATTTAAAAAAATTTGTTATTATGTTCAACATTATATTGGGATCAGGTTGGATATCCTTATGATATATTAAATATTCATATAACTGTTATATTTATACCACAGAGGATTTAACATTTATGGAAGGAGTCTCCAGTGTCAGTGCTTTATAAGAGGTAAAGCTACCCTAATGTAAATAATAACAGGAAGTAACATGCTTCATGGATGTTCCACAACATTAATTGTAAAGATTTAAAAAAAAAACAAACAAAAAAAAAGCATGACGTGTCATTCTTTAATTAATAAAGTTTTAGCATTGGAAAATCACTGTGGTGGAAGAGGAATAAAACATTTTGGAATATGCTGTTGTACGAAAATACTCAACTTCGTTGTAGTAACAGTAACTGCGCTTCATCACACCACGTTGTTGTTGATTATTTTCCCATAATGGCATGTTTTATTCCTTAAGTGTTGTGTGCAATGCTGAGGCTTAGGGTATCTACAGTAATCACTCTATCCTGGTGGATCCTCAGAATTTCCCAGGAATACTGGGTTAAAAAAAAAAAAAAAAAAAAAAAAATACACCCTGGACGGGACAGCAGTCCATCACAGGGAAGCTTGCAGCATGATTAATCACTCATGTGTTTGTGTTACAGATATCTAGTTTGGTCTAATGCAGGCCAAATCCCTTGAGGTCCTTCACTGCAATGGAGAGCAGATTTCACAGACCAAAGTTAATCATGCCCTTAATGCCATCAAAAGTCAATTCATTGCCAGTTATACATTGCATGTGGCCATGCTTGTTTCAATAGCAGTCACAGCGAGTTACAGGCTTCCCAAAATGCATTTTTGGAGGTGATCAACATAAAAAAAGAAGAAAACTTCTGTCAGTAATGAAACCAAAACTTTTCCATTTTACTGAGAGAGACTACACTAAACATTTGCCCATTGCATTAAATTGTATTCAGCTGTAAAGTTGTAACACAGTCAGTGCGATCAGATGAGAACTTTACTCATTGTCTGTAAAACATAATTGGTGTCTGAACTTTTTTTAGGGCTCTCTGGTACCTGCAAGGTGAATTGTAATTGCAATAAAAAATAGTGACAAGGTTTCGCTTTTCCCCAAGCAGCCAGTTATTAAAACATATTTACCAGAAAAAACGCACATTGTAAAAACAATCTTGGGTCAGGAGTTGAAGTTGGTGGCCTTAGAACATGTAAGGTGACATGCTCACATGATCAGAGACTAATTTAGTGCCATTGCTACCAAAGATGGTCAATGACAAAGTTCTGGCCATGTGAGAAATTTTTCATATTAAATATTGGAGCTGCTATGACTCACTCCGAATCCACCAACAGGATGACGCAAAACTTGTGGGACAGCTACAAATACGGTAATGCTGATACTGAAATGTGAAAGAAACATGCTAACGAATAAAAAATTTGAAGAGTGTTTGTGTTTATGCGAGCACAAGCTCAGATCATGCTGATTGATAACATACGCAAAACATAGTCATTTTCTGTAATCACAGGTCTATCGTTAGAGGATCTTCACTGTATAATCTAACAATGAGAACACACATTACCACACAGTCTATTGTAGAACTGCCCAAGATTATCTTGGGATCTTGTACAGTGTGAAGAGGAATAACCTTGTGAAATCGCACAGTCAAAAACTGGCTTTAAAGAAAAGAATCAGATTCAAGTGACTTTGTTCGGTCTGGAGGAATTTAGCTGAAAATAGCTCAATAAATTTAAACAGTCTAACTGGAGACAGATCAGTTTGTTGAAGAATGGAAGTATAATGTATCAGAAATGAGAAATTAGCAATGGGCTTAACGCACAAACACTTCAGCTTTCTTGCTAGGACTGCTCCCGTGTTTCTGGTTCTTACACTACACTCTATACACTCTACGCAATGCACAAGGGCTCCTGAAGATGAGCGTTAATGATACTCTATATGGACAAAAGTATGTGGACACCATGGGTATTAACACAGAGTTGGACCCCCTTTGCTGTTATAATAAGCTCCACTCTTCTGGGAAGGCTTTCCACTAGATTTAGGAGCGTGGCTGTGGGGATTTGTGTTCATTCAGCTACAAGAGCATTAGTGAGGTCAGGTAATGAGGAGGTCTGGGGTGCAGTCGGTGTTCCAGTTCATCCCAAAGGTGTTCAGTGGGGTTGAGGTCAGGGATCTGTGCAGATCACGTGAGTTCTTCTACCCCAAGCCTTCACACACCATGTCTTCATGGAGTTCACTTTGTGCACAGGGGCATTGTCATGCTGGAACAGGTTTGGGCCTCATAGTTCTGCTGAAGGGAAATTTTAATGTCATCAATTTTAACTGCAACAGTTTTGGGAAGAACCACATATAGGTGTGATGGCCAGGTGTCCACAAACTTTTGGCTAAAGGAACTTGCAAAGCCCATTATAGCAAACGTCAAACTGTATGTTTTGTCATACATATAGACAACTACGAAGGTAAGAAAGAAAGTTGCTGTTGTTGTTCCTCTTTCGGCTGCTCCCGTTAGGGGTCACCACAGGAGATCATTGGTCCACGTATTTGATTTGGCACAGTTTTTAGACCAGATGCCCTTCCTGACACAACCCTCCTCAATTTTATCCAGCTTGGGACCGGCACTGAGAGCGTACTGTTGCATGCAAACCCAGTGGTTGGGGTCGGTTCCCTGGCCAGGAATCAAATCCAGGCCGCAGGGGTGAGAGCGCAATGGCCCAACCACTAGTTCTCCAGGGACCGAAGGTAAGAAAGAAACTACCTATTTTCAATATAAATCATCCCATATACCTTATCAATACAGCATATAAATATAGAAATAACAGTCAGAGAAACCTGAAGGTCAAGTTGCTGTCTGAAGGTACTGATGGAAACTGCAAGAGCCCCACTATTTCATAACAATACATGCAAATAGTGTTATGATGTATTTTGATCCTGGATACAGCCATGACCTTTAAACATCACAAACTGCACCTTTCATGAGCAAGATTTAGTGCATGTTTTGTAGAACACTATACTAATGAACTTAACATCTTCTCCTGAATCTAAGCACCAGTTGAATCAGATACAACTGGATGTCGAGTCACATTTCCACACTCCAGAGCTCCTTTGGAAATCAGTCCTGCCGTTCACGTGCAGCCCCGCTTGTGCGCGTGGAGCGAAAACAAAAACAACTCCATCCCGCCGGCCAATGAGACGCGAGCGGCGGGGCGGAGCGTTTGACCCGCGAGCGAAACGGCAGCGCGCGACCTCGCTTTCCCTTGCCAGTACCGCACGCACGCGCTCCACCGTTGCATGGATTACGGCGTTTCCCTGCAGCTTCAGCACGAGCTCGCCGAGCCCCCGACGCGTTTACCGCGCGACTACACACTGCAGCTACAGGTACGCGCGCATTCACTTGCACACACACATGCACAAGTGCACACAGTCATGCGCTCGTGTTGCAATACATTGAGACTTATTTTATTTTATTCCTTGCACATGCCCTTGTCTGAGGCTCGCGCGCCGCATGGTGCTGTGTTTACAAGCAAACCGTGCTGGCGGGTGATAATCACACGGGATGACATCACTTTCCATGTTAATGCACTTTTACAAAGATCTTACATGCAATCTGCATAAGCAATAAATTAGTGCATTAAACAGTGTGCATGCAAGGATTTGTTTTTCCCTCATGCATGAAATATCTCGGACAGAATGAACACAGACAAAGAAAGAAAACATGCACAAGTGCATGCAATAATGCACAGCACCACAAGCTTCATCTCTTCACCCCACAGGTGCTGGAATGTGTGTATGATGAGTTCATAATTGGTGATGGTCAGAGGTGATGTTTCAGGATTGTTCACTAAAGCATTATCCACTTCTTTGGAGTAGAATTCGGATTTAGTTGCATCCAGAGTCCTGCCATGCACCTTGTGAATCAGCTTGGCTCTGCGAGACAAAATTGCCTGATTTAGCAAGATCAAACAGTGCTTTGTCTTGTTTTAGTCCAGCAAAGCACACTTTCTAGTAACCTAAAGCATTTTCTAATTATATATCAAAGATGAAGTCACACAGCAGTCTTTGCATGCTTGGATAACAAAAAAAAACAGACAAGGATGTTTATCAGAATTCTGTGCAATGGACAGTTGGGAGATATGAACAGATCTGAATTATTGATGTCTTGTTGATTTTTTTATTCCTGCAATGAGAGATGCAAGGCTGGCCTTTGATTTCCATCTGAAGAGTGTTTAAGCCTGGCCGTTTGCTCCTTCTCTAGCCCCCAGGCAGAAGAACTTTGGGATAGCGTGCTTCTTCTCTCATTCATGATAAATAAAGCACAGAGAAAGCTTCTTCTCTGTGCAGCCATCAAGAGAACACAATAGATTTGATGGCATCGCTTAGCTCAGTAATGTCATTTGTTCACTGTCAGAAATAAAACCACCAAACTTTACTTTTCTTTTGTACCATTAGTCTATATCTTTTCCATGTAGTGTCCATTTAATTAGCTTTAATTAGAATAAAGCTTTAAAGGTACATCAGTGGTCCTTAAAATCCAATTACGTAATCTAAATTGCACTATATTCAGGAGTGTACACAACTTGTTTTCTATAAAATCAGAAATTTATATTAAAGAAATTACACTGTGGATAAATGATCCATTTATTAGCTAGCAGTGTGTTGTCCAATCCCAGGTTTTGGTTGCACAGAAACTTAAATGACGTAAACGATGTTAAAAACATCGTAACATAATAGCATATTGTGAGCTAGCTAGCTAGGTTATTGTCTTCTCATAACACATTACATCATGTTTGTGCTCTCAGCAATAAAGCTAGCAAGTCGTTGCTGAATGTTTAGGTTACGAGAGTGTGGTGTTCTTTCATCACAGTGCACATAAAAAAAGAAAAAATCTGTACTTTCTCTGATGTTATAGGACAGCTTTGGCCTGGAATTTATTTTGCTTAGTTTTGTTTGATTCTGGAATGAAGCTAATACACCTAGAAAACACTTTCTTCCGTTAGACACCTCAAGCCTTAACCAGTGTGTGTCGTTCAGCAGGCGGTGGGATTCACGCTCTATAATTACTAACTATGAATAAAAAAAACTATGAATAAAAAAATGAATAGCCTTGACACAAAATTTGCTTGTCCTGGGTTCTCGGGCTACTGATTTGTTCATTCCTGAATTACGTAAACAAAGCAAATTGTATATTAATTTATTTTATATTATCATCCATTGACTTCTACCTATTAATTTTAGGCCACGCCTCCTAACCATGCGTGATGCAAAGTAACACCCAATCCATGAGGTCAGCTTCGACTGTTTTTAGCTCTGTGACCTCATTTTGTCCGAAGGTCAGAAAAGGTCAGTGGCTAGTGTGCGATTATTTACGCCTGCAGTTATAAGCATCTTAGATGTTGCCAACAATAATCTTACAGTTTCAGAGCAAGAGTAAAGAAGCAGACTTCGGGCTGATTGACTGCATTTGCATTTATCTCTCTGAACTGCAGCATCCTCACGCACGTCTTTTAATCCTGTAATACTGTACGTGTGAATTTTAAATAAAGATGCACCTGGAGGAATTGCAGTGCTGTTAACAGGAAACTGAATCTTTAGAGGCAGCATGGCTGTGTTCATATATCATCTTTTCACCTCTTTTTTTTTTCTTGACTCTTTTCCTGATTCCATTTTTAACTGTGCGTTTGGCCTCAGAAGACCTCACCATGCTCTGCACAAGTGTCTCTATGGACACTTTCCTGCTTCCCTGTCCATGCCTCCCTGCTAATGAGAGGGTATATGGTACGACTGTCACATTCTCTACACTGTTTATTTTTCAGTTCTGCCATGAAATTAAGTTTGGGACCATAACTGCCTTAGCCATACAGTACAACCATGCAATTTCTTTGCATAAAGTTGTACTTACTAATTAGAAAGAAGTATCAGATCAGATCACAAAGTTGGGTCATGCTAGCTGATCTGTAGCTGTTGGGATACAATATGGTGTCTCTGCAGCATCTCACCTTAGTAATTATTCCTAATAATTATCCATCTAGATGTGTTATTTCTATGTTTTATATGTTTTATACATGGTGTCTAATAATATATTATTAGACACCATGTCCATGACAGCAAGATGTTTGGAAAAGCTGCGATGAAATCTCTTCTAGAGAGCAACTCACAAAAGGCAGTATTGTGTTCAGGTGAGACCAAAATCGAACATTTTGTCCATGAACACCATCACCCTGTTTGGTGAAAATAAGATGGAAAAGCACCCACACTGACAATAAAATATGGTGATGGCTCACTGATGCTTTGTGGCTGGTGGCAGGAGATTTAAATTAAAATTTATTTGCCTCTACCAGGAGGTTAAGACTTGGTTGTGGATGGGTTTTCAACAAGATAACAGCCTCAAACATGCATCCAGATCAATTCTGTGTCCACTGTAGCCTTAGATTCCTGTTCTTGGCTGACAGGAGTGGAACCCAATGTGGTCTTCTGCTGTCGTAGCTCATCTGCCTCAAGGTTCGACATTTTGTGCATCCTGAGATGCTTTTCTGCTCAACACATTTGTAAAGAGTGGTTATTTGAGTTACGGGAACCTTCCTGTCAGTTCGAACCAGTCTGGCCGTTCTCTTCTGACCTCTCTTATCAGCAAAATGTAGGACTGTGTTTTGCTTGTGTATGGAGAGAAAATTCATTCATCTTTAGTAACTATTTCATCCATTTAATGTTGCACTTGATAAGTAAATCACGAAAAAACTTTTTTTTCCCTTTATTTAAACAGTGTAAGAAAATGAAGATTGAGTGTCTTCTTTTTATATTTATCTAGATAAAACATGTAACTACATGACCATGCTTGAAAAACTCATATCACTTTATCACATCCTTTATTTACCATTACACCAAATACTTGCTATATTTATCTGACTTTTTGAATTTTGGGCTTTTCCTTTTCTATTCTGTTTCTTTTTTTTTTTTTTTTTTAATTAAACCCTGTCATGTCTGACTATTTTGTTACCCGTCTTGGATTTCAGTTCAAAATCTAACATGCTTATGATTAACATGCTAAAACAAATGGTAACATTGTTAGCATGTCTGTAAGCTAACATGATTGCGTATCAACAGATATAAAGCTAACAGTACATAGTCACAGCTATAGATTTGTACATTTTGAAATGTGTGGAGGTCATTTTCTCCACAGAGAGACTGGATATATGTGTGTGTGTGTGTGTGTGTGTGTGTGTGTGTAGAGACAGCTGGGCTAATATCCTCCCTGCAGTGTTCAGCTACAGCGCAGATTAAAACGGCAACTGGGGGTCTCTGAATAGCTCCAAAACTCAGTTTCACAATTCGGCTTGTGTTTGTGTGTGTGTGTGTGTGAGAGAGAGAGAGAGAGAGAGAGAAAGCTTTTGGATGTAAACTGGTCCTTGAGGTTCATCCCTGACTATTTGTGTTTGTGGACGGGTGACCGGCTGGCAGCAGTAGTAGCAGCTGGGGATCTGTCGCTATCGCTATTGAAAAAGAAACTGAGTTTGATAACTTACTACTGACCAGCTGCTTTATTTTTCACTAATAACTAATCATCTGCTTATCATCTGTCTGTAATCACTGCTTCTGTTCAAACAGGAAATTGTTTTATAAGTGCACTTTGTGCTTGTAGAGTGTTTCTTAGTTGTGGTAAAGAATGAGGTTTGTAATTAACACCTGCCCTTAAGCATCCTTTTGCTGTGTGGCTGCCAGTAGAGCCTCTCCGTCCCTTCACACAGCGGAGATGGAGAGAAAGGTTGAGCGAGAGAAGTGAGCTAACAACCGCTAATTACTCCGAGCTTAATTGACTTTGTTGCTTGCTTAGTGCTTGCCAGCATACGTCTGCTTTGTGTACAAAAAGGCTCGCCAAGAATATTTGGAACTCGTAAGGAAAGACAAATGTTTAGCATTAAAAACAGTTTTGTATGTTGGTCTCGGTGCAGTTGGACCAGAAAGGGTAGAACTTTCACTGTTTTGTCGAGTTAAGGTTCAGATTTGGGGCTGATATCAAAGCGAAAACTTCTGTGTATACTTTTAACTACATTTTCCTCTCAGCGTCGGTCAATTTATTCACCATTCCTGAGCCAAAACTGCTAAAAAAATTTATAGTACTTAGCATAAGTCTATTAGGTATTAGCTTCACCCCATTAAATAATGGTTTTAAGCCTGTTAAAGAGGAAATTAACTTGACTGTATAAGATCATCCAAGGGTGGATAAATCATAAGTCCATTAGCTAGCCCACCAGGCAAGTACGAAGTCCAGTATGCTGTCCAGTCCCATGGTTTGGTTGCCTAGAAACCTAATTGACCAGGGAAAAAACATGGTAGCTAACCTAAAATAGTAACTAATGGCAAGCTAGTTACCTTGTTCGCTTTACTGCGTTAGATCATAAGATGTCAATCACTCCGTCCTCATGGCTTGTAGCATCATCTCAGCTTTCTCCCAACATAAAACATGACATGTGACCCCACTGTCTACTCTGTGACTGGAAAAAAAATCATCCCTTGTGGTATTCAGAGTCTGCAGGTGCTACAAATCCAAAATTCATGAAGCCAGGACAGAAGGGACATTGTTCTTCAGTACAGACGGCATCCTCTGGATAAGAGAAACCCCGGATGAGGCGGGGATGAGAATCCTACCTCTGGCTCAATGAGTACATTCTAGCATTCCTGATAGTCGATGAATATGAATAGTCTATAGGGTTACAGGGGGTTGATGAATATGTTCTGGAGAGACGGAGCAGTGATGGATGAAAAAAAACAGATCCTGGGATTCTTACTGGTACTTTCTGGAGGTATAGAAGTTGCTGGAAGAATGCTGCACTGCATTTTTCTCTACTTTGCCTAAACCCGATACCACTTGTACCTTACCTGAATAATATCTGAGAGGTGTCGATATGGCCGAAGCCTTTTAAAAAAATAAGTTAGTAAGAAAAATAAAAACGTGCAGTAATGGAAGGAGATTTTCTGCCTCCATCATTTCTCTGCATCTTACAAGTAGAAAGCTGATGTGTTTAGGGATGCTGTATGGGTGTAATGTGCATTTATATTATTGTCTCTAATTTGGGTGGTACTTGCATGTGTGTGTGTGTGTGGTGTGTGTGTGTGTGTGTGTGTGTGTGTGCAGAGCTATGCTGAACTGGCTGACAGCTCAGGCTGAGCATCTTCATTTCTGAGAATTCATGAATACTTTGCAAGGACACCGAGGGCTCATTGTTGTCTTCCTTCTTTTCCTATCTTTCTCCTTCCTTTATTACATATATATCTATCCTTCTTTCTTTCATCTTTCCCTCCTCTTTTGTTTGTCTTTTGTTTTCATCGTTCTTTGACGATTTTCTGTTTATCCGTCTTGTGCTTTGTGTCCTTTTCTTTTCCTCATGTTCTCATGAGCCAGCTGACACAGTGCCTGTCACAAACGCTTCAGGTTTAGACATCTGTCAAAGTTTCGGTGTTTCTAAAAACTTGCCTCAGAATAATTTGTCTTCCTCTTTTTTTTTTTTTTTCTGGACGAGTGACAAGCAGAGTTTGCATAAAAATATTGCTTTGCTGTTACTGGGAAGATGTTTTCCTCCACAATATTCATCTCTTGTATATATCAAGTAAGGAATAAAACACTCCAGGAGGAAGTTTATAGGAAAATAATCCTATATAACAACAATAATAATAATGAGTGGAGTGGTGAAACGGAGTCCCTGGTACCAAAGTTGATTATATTCCTGTAGCGGCATGTCCTGAAATAAATTATTCCTTGTGAATTGTTCACAAAACAAGTTAGTTCCTGTTATCACTTACGTTATAGCAGCTATAAACAGTTCTTTCCTCACCAGTCTCATTAAATCTCCCTCTTGGAGTTAATATGACAAAAAAATGCAGCTTATTATGTTACTGAGAACCTGCGAAAGCTGCACTGCTGTCAGACCTGCTGTTACAGAAAATTAATTAGCACAAACTGACCAATCAGAATCGAGAATTCAGCGGCACTGTGGAATAAATGGTATCTTTTGCACCAAGTGTCATATGCAGTCTATTATGTATATGGTGTTATATTATTTTTTAGATAATTCCTCCATGTATATTCTCAAACCCTCTTCAAAAACGTAACCCCAGTACTCTTTTTTGCTAGTTGTTTGGCATTATTTAAACGATCATTAAACTATAATATAAAAGATCCAAAAATTCTCCATGATGTTAAATTCTGTTTCATTGAGTGCACCCATTTTTGCCCAAGGAGATTACAACATGCAGGAAAAAAAAGTTTGTTTAATCTTGTCTCGTGAATTATTCATACATAGCTGAACTTGGGCAACAAAAACACAGTTGAAAATTCCACTACAAAGATATATGTATATATATATATATATATATATATATATATATATATATATATATATATATATATATATATATATTTTTTCCAAAACGAATCATTTACTAAAATTTTATATGCTTTTATATATTATTCAGTGATAGAGCAGAGATCTTGGTGGGTTTTTCAGACCAGTAAGGCTGCAACAGTCATATTCTGGGGAACTAAAGCTGCATGAACCATGGTCTGGGGCCAGTTCACTTGCTGTGTACGTGATGTACCACATATTTTAATATGAACACATAGTCTGACACTATATTTATGAAGTATTCCCTATTCAGAAGCTTTTTTGTGAGATGTGACATAATGGTGCCATTTTGTTGGACTGGGGAAAGAATCTAGAACCTGTTTCAGGTTGGTCCCCAAGGAAGTTTAAATGGAGCCACATGCAAGAGGGGAAAGAGGGGACAGGTATTGTTATAGCCTCTGAATTGTGTCAGTGATCTCCGTACGGCTTTGCTAAAAGTAACAGTATTGTTGGTGGGACTCCTATCCCCGAGCCCAAACCAGGAGGGTTCTTTGAAATCCAGTTTATGAAATCTGACAAAGCTAACTTATTTCAAGTGACATACACGCAGACCCTGATTGACTAAGATTCCAGATAAAGTGCGCTAATGTGAATTTGCCAGACGGTAAATTGGTAGGCGTGTTGTAAGTGAGTTTCAAAGAATATCTGTGTGAATTAACTTGTCACACGTGCATAATTGTGCATCTAGCATAATGCCTAATTCAATTCAATTCATTTTTATTTGTATAGCGCTTTTTACAAAGGTCATTGTCTCAAAGCAGCTTTACACAAACAAAAGTAAAGTGAAGTGATGCATAATGATGCATAATGCATAAGTACTTGCCCCCTATCCACCATCGCCCCCCCACACATTAATACAAACAGGAAATGGTGGTTCCTGCCCAGTACTACAAAGGGGAAATGGAGGTTCCTGCTGAGTATTTCAAAGGGGAAAAGGGAGATTCCTGCCCAGTACTTCAAACAGGAAATGATGGTTCCTGTCCAGTACTACAAAGAGCCAGTGGTGTTTCCCACAAATATGTCAAAGGGGAAAAAGAGGGTTTCCTGCCCAGTACTTCAAACAGGAAATGATGGTTCCTGTCCAGTACTACAAAGAGCCAATGATGGTTCCTACATATCCAGTAGTTCAAAGGGAATACTGAGGATCCTGGCCAATATGTTAAAGGGGAAATACAGGTTCCTGTCCAGTACTATAAAGGGAAAATGTGGATTCATGCTCAGCACTATAAAGGGAAAATGTAGGTTTGAAAATGTGGGACAGGAAATGCAGGTTCATGCCCAGTACTTCAAAGGGGAAATGGAGGTTCCTGTCCAGTACTTCAAAGGGGAAATGGAGGGTTCCTGCCTAGTACTTTAAAGGGCAAATGGTGGTTGTGGGTGTGTGACAAAGATGTACCTCAGTTGCTGGTGTCATGTAACCTTCCTGATTGGCTACTGCTTTTCTTGTCTTCAGACCTGACAGATGCCAACTGAATGTCTTATTAGGTTTCATCCCCATTGTGTGTATGTAGTCCTTTGTCTCATGCCTTTGCACAGTCTTACATCTAATTTACCAATTCTAAGCCATGGGTTTCTTCCAGTTTTCAGTAATTTTTCCTTTCATTCTAGTGTTCTCTAGTCTTGACGATATTGTGGTTATGCCCATGGATTTTTCTGGTTCAGCTTTGTCTGATCTCCTGCTTGGGCTATTATTAATAGCCCAAGCAGGAGAAAACAGTGTCACATTTTTTCATTTTCTTTTTTTTCGTTTGTGCCTCTGTGGTGGTAATTCTTTTGATCAGTAAAAGACTGCTAGGTCTGATTTTTTTCTTTTTTTGCTGTCCCTCTTAGTCTCACTTTTCACTTTATTCCTTCTCTAATGTTATGCCACAGAATACTAATGAGCTCAACTGGGACACTGGGACATCAGCAAAAAAGCCAAGATTCTGTGTATGTGTCAGAAAGAGACACACAGAGATCTTCACTCAGCCCAGTAGTTGCTCTCACAGCATCACAAGCATCACAAACTAGTGATGGTGTTTCTGTGTGGGTGTGTGTTCGTCCTTCTGTGTATGAGCTTTCCACTGATTGCTTCTTGCACTCACAGCTTTCTTCACAGCTTCCTTGGCTGGACTTCTGTTAATATAATATTCAAGGCCTCTTTCAGAAATGATGCCATGAATGCCATGAGTACTTAAATCCAAATCTTCCTCCTTTATCATTTGCATTCAAAACCAAACAAAGTAGTATGCCTATATAAACATGACACTAGTGGTGTCCCAAGTAACAATGTAACAATTTTCTTACATTTTCTCAGTATTACAGAAGCATTAAGAAAATCAAGCTATGTAATTTTGCCCAAAAATGTAACTGTTACAGTACCAGGTGAAAGAGCAAAACATTTTGATCGTTTTATTATACGTGAACTAGCCCTATAGCTACCTATAGCTAGCTATCTAAAAATACAGTGTAGAGAACTAAACTATCACATCTTTATACTTCCAACGTATGCATTTTTGTTACCCCAGCTGTGTTCTCTGTGTATTTTATTATGTAATCATTGTATTTTTGTAGTGTTAGCATGCTAGCTAAAATGCGGAGCAATAAATATAAACATAAAGACAAGTTGATGACTCAATCTCACCCAATATAAACTAGAGAAATTCACCAACACCTCTTGTTGGTCACTAGCTGGCTAGCATTAGTTCTCTAGCTAAACAACTTCACAACTGGCTAATGACACAAATTCCACAACAAAGATAAACCGACAGACTATCATTTGTTAGCTTTCAAGAAATTTAGAGAACAAATATATGCAGTCTGATTTCTTTTGTGCCTAAAGTTGGGGCATGATAACCTTCATATCTGAGCTGGTGTATGAGGTATGAGTACAATTTCCCATCATTTTACAAACTGACACCCCTGATACGGCACTGACTGTGAATCACAAGACTGTTAGGGTGACTCACAGCAGCTCAAAACACCGTATTATAAAATATATTTTTGTCCCTTGTTGTTTTTTTCATTTAACAAAAATAAAATCGTACGTACTGCTACTTTAAAAAGAGTGACAAGATGTCGCAATCAAATGTGTCCCATCCAAACACACATAATCATAGAGACAGTCATTAAAGAGACTAAAAAGTCTGCTTTCATCACTGTTTATAGCATGGTTAATGATGTTGCAGCCTTTCCACCTGAGCCAAGTACAGGTTTTTTGGAGATCATTGGATGTCTGGAAGGCAAGAAAACTTCTGAACATCTGCTAGCCCTGCCCTGCTCTTGCTTGCTTCCTTGCTGTGACATCCACATGCTCTTCTTACACTCATATGAAGGGCAGACGAAGGAAATATACAGTTATACTCCCCTGTTTATATCTTATTATCTATATCCTTATTTGTTTGTCTTTAGTAACTGCTTTATCCTGGTCAGGGTCGCAGTGGCTCTAAAGAAATTGGTGCACAATTGAAATACACCCTGGACAGATGTCCAGAATGGGGCAGGGAACAATAAGTTATACATGCATTCCCACCTAGGGACAATTTGGAGTAGCCCGTCCATCTATTTGCATGTTTTGGGGTGGTGGCAGGCATGAACACTAATTTCCAAAACATGCAGTCAACTCGCAGAAAAAGAATAATGAATCTTTTAGGTACTATGTGAGGACAGAATACTGTAGCTTGTAGGTGAATCACTGGACAACAGCTTGCTAACTTACTACGTTTTAATCTTTGTAAGAAAAGGATAATAATCATATACTTCTTTCCCTAACAAATTTGCTTGTTACATGTTATTATATTACGTTACCTACCACTTTTTTTTAGCTTAGTCAGTTTGGTTTCTAAGCAACTGAAACATGGAACTGGGCATCACGCTGGAGCTTGCCCAGTGGGCTAGCTAATAAATTTATGAATTGTCCACCTCTGATAATGAGCTCAGGAGCACCAGACGCCAAGCTCATGTGTTGGCAGAATGTTAGTACATGCTGAGAGAATGAAGTTGACAGAAGCAGTGTGTTCTCAATAAGAACTACCATTCCCATTCCTTTCACTAAGTGACATACGATTTCTGATTTTCTGTCTTTCTTTCAGATGAAGTCAACGGAAGTGGAGCAGGGCCTTTTCACGGACACCTACTGCAAAGTGTGCAGTGCACAACTCATCTCCGAGTCTCAGAGAGTGGCACACTACGAGGTCAGGACTCTCTTCTTCTAATCTGTCTGTCATTCTGACTTCCCATCTGTTAGCCTTCCTCATCTGTCTGTACCTTTCGATGAAGTAGAATCACAGTGGTGTGTGTTTCTCGTGACCGGACAGCTGGGCTGATGTGCTCCGTCAGTTATTAGTCAGATGGCTTTGGCAATGATGTGTGTTGACAGGGTAGTGTAGTTTAAGGCTTGCTTTCATCTGCAGAATTGTTGGTTAAAGTTATCTATATTATCCACGCTCTAAAAACAAAAACAAACATGTTTACATGTGGATATTCTACCTCTTAGTGCCAGAGTTGAATTTGTCTTGATAAAAAGATCCATACTTGAATTATTAATATACTAAGCACAGTGTACGCTGGTCGATTTATATCTCAGATCTGTTCCTTTGAGCTAACACAGCTGTTAGCAAGGATGTGCGGTTCAGATATACATTTATATATAGATCCCATATACTATATATGCTACTTAGGAGGCATAAGACCCATTATACAGATATATAACTATTTCAATTCAATTCAGGATATAAGTTTTAAACTTATCTTATCCTAAGCTAGAGGTGATTGTGGCAAGGAAAAACTCCCTGAGATGACATGAGGAAGAAACCTTGAGAAGAACCAGATTCAAAAGGGAACCCATCCTCATCTGGGTGACATCAGGCAGGTCTGGAGACCAAAAGGGGTCAGGATCACTGGTATCTTAGGAGTAGCATGTATAGCTCAACAGAGAGAGAGAGGGAGAGAGAGCGAGAAGGAGAGGGAGAGAGAGATTATTATGTATACTAGCTGTCATGTAATCGTTAAGGACAATGAACTTTGTGTGCAGAGTGCAAGCAGGTACTCCAGCAGTACTGGAGCGCCAGAAGGTAACACAGACATGAGGGTGCCCTGGGACATAAAGCAGCCACCCACTCCACCGTCAACAAACCTGAGTGAACGCGTGAGAGTGGGAGGACGACAGCATCCAAACATCCCAGTTCACCACAACACTCTATGCCCGTGAACCTTCTAGATCTGCTCCTTTTCCTAAGAAAAAACTATTCGCAAATGCTTGACTAAACAAATATGTTTTCAGCCTAGACTTAAACACTGAGACTGTGTCTGAGCCCCGAACACTTAATGGATGGCTGTTCCATAACTGTGGTGCTTTGTAAGAGAAAGCACTACCCCCTGCTTTAACTGTCACTATTCAATGTACCAACAAATAGCCTGCACCTTTTGATCGGCTATTTAATTTCAATGCTGGAAATAAAAGGAATAAGCATGACTCCTCTTATCATGCTGGAAGATGTCTGTAATGATTATGCCTGATTTGCACAGGATAAGTGATCTCTGGAGGGCAGTTCTTTCTGATGTACGCATTGTCATGACACCAAAAAACTCCCTTTGTTATTTGTGGCCTCTGCCGCTCACACGATATTAAACGCATGTCACAAGGAGTGTGTCAGCCAAGTTGAACTTGATCAGTAGTAACCAACATGGACTTAAGATGTATAGGCTATACTTATGCTAAGATAACAATAACTTCCTTGAAGTCACCAGATGTTCCTTTTGAACGTTGTCTGTATTTTGTTGATTGGCATTTGAAATTCAGCCAATACCAAGCGAGCGCTTCCTGGAGTGGCTCAATACTAAAGAAAATTCACAAAACCTCTTTCCCCACAGGATATCATGGAATCTCTACCAACATGTCCATATAGATGGGATATACAGTATACAGTATATGGGGTTATTTCTACTGCTCATTTTATAGAAGGTAAAATATGGAGTAATCACATACACACTCAGTCTGTAAAAATTCCTGAGATGACAAAATCCTAGAGATAATTATTACATTTCCCCTCCTCCCCATGTAAAAGTAATCCCGTCTGAATAGGGCTTAAGACGCTATGCAGTAGAGGTGTTACTAGCTTCTGCATTGATGTTTGTTCTGTGTTTAGTTCGTGAAGGCTTGTTACAAGATCACACACACACACTTAAGTTATAAGCCTACTAACTCTTGACTCAGGCAGTGAACAGTTAGTAGGCTTGTTACAAGATCTCACACACACACTTAAGTCATAAGCCTACTAACTCTTCACTCAAATGTCAGAATGTGGACTCTGTTTTCCTTTTCAGACGATTAGCATGTATGCAAGCTGCCGTATCGTCTAAGCCCTGACAACCACAAACACTTTGATCCCTTTCAGTTTTGCTGCAGTAAATCTTTCCAGTCTTTTCTTTCACTCTTGTTGCTCAGGCAGCACTTTGAGGCAGTTCTCTCTTCAGGAGTGCTACACTGAAGTGGTAATGTTTTTAGTACATCATGCTGATATCGGCAACTGTCAAGGACACACCATACACACACACACGCCAACACACGACACATGCAGCCCACTTTCATATAACTGATACTCTTCTGTCCATCCGTCTTTTATAAAATCCTGCAAATAAGTTCAGTAATATTGCACAACATTCACCTTCATCCAAAGTGGTCCACTGTTACAAAAAAATTCCCTGCCTTGAGGTCGCTTCCTGTTGGATTACACGTAAAATATGTAAAAATCTATTGAGTGTGAAAGCAGCCTGAAAAATCTCTTCTTCAGACATTCATGCGTCTTTCTCAAGCAGAGAACAACAGGCTGAGATTTCTGCTGCCTCACGTGATCACTTAGCTTGTGTCATTACCCTGCTGATGATCAGTGTGACTGTTTAATCGTCCTCCCTAAATGTAGCTGTGATAATTAGTTCCTTCACAATCACTGAGGAGCTTCTCTGAATTCATCCATGTATTAGCCAAGTGTGCAGCACATTTAATACAGCCGTAATAGTCGCACACTTCAGTATGGCCTTCGCCTAAAGCTTCATTTGGATGTGACTCAAAAAATCATTTGAATGCAGCAGATGCACACGTTATTCCACCCACGATATTACCAGTGGAGCCAAAAAAAACTGAGCTTTATACAGAACAAACCAGTGATAATTGGGTTTCTTTCAAAGCTAATGCTAATTTGCAGTCAACAAATCCTTGGTGTTGTCTGATTTCCCTAATGCCATGGCCAGCTGAAACGCTTAATGCTCACTTCTTTCTGATTATGCACCAACATCAAAGCAAATTCTCTTAAAATTGTATTAAGTGCAGCTAATATGTCCAGCTTTTATTTGAAATTGCCAGAAATAGTACTGCAGATTGCAGCATTTTAAGATTTATGTTGATACTTTTAGTATTTTGTCTACACAGGATGCTTACGTCTCTTTGTTTTATCCGTACAGACGCTTTCCCCAAGCAGCGTCTTGAAAAAACACGTTGATCATTGTTAGTGTTTCAAAACAGTCTAGACACATTTGTTTGATATCTCCAAAACACACACACACACACACTCAAATGTCTCCTGCAAATGATCCCCGTGGATCACAAGTAACAGTCTCTGATTGCTTTGATGTGCTGAAGAACACAAAATGTATTGCTTTAGGTTTTGAAGACAAAACTTGTTGTATGACCCCGACGACCTTGGTAGACAGACATTTTAGACAGATGAGAGCTGAATAAGAGGGCTTGTAATATAGCATCTAGTAAAAATATGATTGATTTTCATGTACACTACCAGTTTTCGTCAGGTTGAATTTATTTTTATTGTCTTAAAGGCAAATCGTTTGGATAGAAGAATTTTTTTGGATAAATCCTTATGGCTGAAATTTGTTTCTAAGACAAATAGTAATTTAAAGTCCATGTGTGTATTATGGGATGCTATTATAGGAATATTATCAATGACAGGGTGGTTGTTCTTATAATAAAACAAGTGTTTTATTCTTCTTATACCACAACAACTTGCCAGCTTTTATTTTTTTTAATGTTTAATATATGACACATTGTGTTTTGTTCCATTTATAGTTATGTTTAATTTTGTAGAATGTGAACAAAATGCCTACATACAAGTTAGTTCCTCTTTCGTTACAGAAGCTATAAACAGACATTCCCTCACCAGCCTCTTTTTTCTCTTGAAGTTTTATCTCTTGAAGTTCATTAAAAAAAATGGCGTCTTGTTACCAAGAAACAGTAAAGTGCACAATCATCTTGAAGAAAATAGAATAAAAATGAAGTAAAAATGGAGATGCATCTGAAAGATCATCATCACCTCATTACTTTCTTTCCATTTCATGAATAATGAACACCCTGAGCACATTAGAGCAGGGGTGGACTACTATTTCACATAACATTTTTGAAACTATATAGTGAGCTGCTTCAATGCCTGCAGGGATGGTTAAACCTTTTTCTCTAATTACATTGACCCGATCTGTATTTTCTGTATATTAAAAAAGTCAATTTTTGAGAACGGCTTTCTTTGCTGAGCAGTTTTCCATGCAAATATTGCTTTTGTTTGATCGCCTCGTGGATGGTAGAAGGGCAGAATTGCAAAATGCATTTTGCTGATTATATAGCGGCCAGTTTGAAAGTTTTATTAGGTCTCTCCTTGCATGACAGATCGCTACCATGGTTACAATGTTTGGTTGAAAAATGCAGACTGAGCGTGCACATTCCTTAAAAATGACACACCGTACCGTATAGGGGAAACTTTTTGTACAACACACCCCGATTGAAGCAAACTGGTACTTTTCACATCAACGGCAGGGTAAAAATGCCTGGGTTTCTGCCTATACCTGCATTAAAGCCATCATAAAATGCCTTATTAATACTGACTTATGCTTATACACTTCAGTAAACCTCATAGGCATTAAACAATTTCTTTCCATTTTCTTATAGCTAATAAAACTTTTTATCCCATCCACCACTGAAGGCTAAGTGTGAAACAAATAGAAAGGAGAGAGTGCTGTTAAATGGAAAACGATCCCCAAAGCCACTGGGAATAAATAGCAAGTCCCTGGGCATCATGGTGGAATTTTGTATGTCCAAGACTTGCACAGAATAATAACCAAGATGCTTCTGAAAGCCATTCTTCTCCTCAGCAGTCTGTCTGAGGGAACATTGCCTGCTGGTTCTCTGTCAGCTGTGGAGACAGATTTAATGTTGAATTATCACTAACTGGAATTAATTAATAAGAAACATTTTTTGCTTTGTTGGTTTCAATCTCGTTGAGACTGGTGAGCTCCTCTGAAAAACCAAATGGTGATTTAAAAAAAATTCTTTTCAGATGTTTGCTTCTTGATGTGGTTGAACTTAAATATGTATTAAATGCCCTTTATTTTGAGTTTTTTTTGATTGCAGATGAAAACTTACAGTGTTTTCTCTTGGGTTGAAACTCAAGGCATTCAAGGAAGGTAAATGTCAAATATGTAGCCACTGTGACCTAGTTTTCAAGGACAGTTCCCTGTCTGTTCCTCTGGCTATTAAAAAAATTAGTGTGAGTGAATATACATGATAGCACACATGAGTACATGTTTTGTATAGATATTACAGATGAGCAAAGTAAGGAATAAAACACTTGGGGGCATGCTGTTATACGAAAATAATCAACTATGGGGCGTTACTGTTATTTTCCAATAACAGCATGTCCCAAAATGATATTCTTGACAGTATGTAGTGTTTTTCCTCTTATACTACATCAACAATTACAATTTTTAATTTATTAATAAACAACACACCATGCTTTTTATCCATTTATAGTTACCGTTAATATTGTGGACCGTCCACGAATCAAGTTAGTTCTTGATATCACATGCATTATAGCAGCTATAAACAATGGTTCCCTCACCAGCCTTGATTAAACAACATAGCTTGTCATGTTACAGGGTTGAATTCTTTCCCATGGCGGAAAACTTACTGACTGTTACAAAGCCCTGACACTGGAGACTCCTTCCTTTAATAATAATTAAACATCTCCTTAAAGAAAATTCACCATATAAAAAATTATACTTTTTTCTTTGTTAAATAACATATTTTTAAATCTGTTTTTGTTCATCTGTTTATGAGCAGGATCCACTTGGACAGGATTTATCAGCTTTGCACAATTTCTAACAAACAGAACAGGATGCTTTTTGAAAAAAGGAAGTGAACACACTCCTCAAAAGCCTAATAAGCGTAAGGACAAAGGTTTTGGCGAAATACTCTATATCCACTCATTTGTTTGGCAAAACAGGAATTTTTTTAGGTCACCAACATACGGTAATTAGGCAAGGTGTGCCTGTGTTTATTTGCATGCATGTTCTTAGTGGATCACTCTCTAAATTGGCTACAGCCACCAGCAAAAATGGTTGTTCGCGTGGCTATAAATATGGACTTCACATAATGATCTGATTTGCACTCACACTCCATTCACTTATCTGTCCCTTTTTGGGTTCTGCTCGCCTTATTTGGTATTTATTTTCTGTTTTTATCAATCCGCAGGCAGTCTAAGCCACTTTCTCCAGTTGTATTTTTTTCCTTGTTTAAACTGATTTCCTGGTTTGCTGTGAACTCTGTTTTTTCTGTTTTATTATTACCTCTGGTGCAGGTTTGAGTTTGAAGGTTGCAATCTTTCAGCAATCAGTTACATGCACTTCAATTTATATGCATGTCCAGTGTTCCACCATAGGTGTGTGTCCACTGAGAAAGGGCCTATGAGAAAAGCTTTGTAGTCCGTCATTTGAAATGGCAGTCGGACTTCTTACTAGATGGTTCTAGGCCACGTTTTTTTGAGATGAAAAGTATCGAATTCTCTAGCAACAGCTAGAAGTCTGGCTTTCAAGACTAGTCTGTTTGTGACTCCTTTCGCTTCCCATAATATGAGAGTGCCTTCACCCTGTGATCCTTTTGTGTCTGCGATCGTTGTCCCTTTTCTGCTGTAAAATGTGCTTGAACCATGAAACTTGGTCGTTCAATGACTATTGAAGATTTCTCCGAACAGAGTATGAGAAAATGGTGGTGGGCTAAAAGCAAGTGATGTCTGGAAACATACAACAGGGCCCACTGATCTTTAATGAATTGTATGGATTTATTGATTAATTGACCTCTAGGTATACAACTTTCTGTTTACAAGGAGGCCGACTACAAAAGACTGCAGTTTGCTTCTTGTAAGGTTGTCAGATGGATCTCGTCATGAGGTCCCACCAACCGTGTCCCATCAATTACACTTCGACTGCTGTTAATTTGTGCGTCCTGATGTCCATCGTCTTTAAAGTCAGCAGGGAATGTGTCCTGTCTGACAGGAACAATCCTGTGCAGGCTAAATGGCTGACATACAGCATTTATTACCTCTGTGGTCACTGTCTGGACACGGACATCACAGCAGGGAATGTCTGAGCTCAGGGTTCGTAGGAAAACAGATTTTAAAACAGCATCAGCAAAACATTGAGGTAGAGAGAAAAGACTGATATAGTGAAAAATGGAGAAGAACAATGGAGAAATGGAAAAGAGACACCGAGAGTGTGTGAGCAGGCATTTATTTATTTGAAGACAAAATCACTTCAAATTTTTATACTCTGTGTTGACAGTTTTGACTCTTATATGCAGACAGTATTGACGGTGGAATATAACCGAGACCGAAGAAGGAAGTCTGTACAGTATTAGAAGAAAGTCATCCAGGCTACCAACACGCGCTCCTCAGAAACACAGTTAAACACACTGATGGAGCCCATCTGCCACAAGGGTTGACGTGTTGCACTTTCTGAGATGCTTTTCTGCTTACCACAGATGTAAAGAGTGATTATTTGAGTTACAGTAGCCATCCTGGCAACTCAAACCAGTCTGGCCATTCTTCTCTGAACTCTCTTATGAGCAAGGTTCCTGCCCACCGAACTGCTGCTTATTGGATGTTTTTTTTTTTTTTTTCCAGAAGAGCAGCAGTTTCTGCAATACTCAAACTAGCCAGTCTGGTACAAATAACCATACCATGGTCAAAATCCCTGAGATCACATTTTTTTCCCCATCCTGATGTTTGATCTGATTATTAACTGAAGCACTAACCTAGTAATAAGGTGTTTACTTTTGCAAAAACACATGCTGTTTGTGATTAATAGTTTGATATTCTTTGCTCAGTGACAGTATGTAAACTATATAGCCACTGTTATTTGTCACTTGACCCATTGCAGAATTGAGTTTTATTTGTATTTAATTGTACACAGTTATCCTGTATCAGTATAGATTTTGATTGCTTTCACATTTTCACTGGGCATCAAAAATGGAGTAAATAAGAATTGCTTTTAAACTAGTCCAGAAACAGGGGCAAGGCCCCAAATGGCTTTCCTGATTCCTTCAGTTTGTCAGTCTCAATATCTTTCAGGGGTAACTATTTTACTTTCTTTCTCTCTTTCAATTCAATAACCACTCTCCCTATCTTTGACTCCGAAGAGAAAAGGAAACAAACAGGAAAGTTCTAACAGACTTTCAGTCATCTGTATAAACTGGAAGAGAAACTGGTGAGCTAGGCTGATCTTTCTCTCACACCTTCTCCAGCTAATGAGTTCAATCTAGAGGTGTGTGTAGGACTGTTTTTAAATCCCACACAAACCCACTCCCAAAGGAATTCTGATAAATCCCATCTGTTCCCAAAGGAATTCTGACTAACCCGCTCCTGCATTTATAATTTTTGTGTGTACCTACCACCTGCAGTATTTTCTAATTTACTTAGTTGGTTTTATTTTCCAAAAATATGAATAAATTAGTCATTTAAACCACTGTGACCCTGACGAGAATAAAGCATTTACTGAACATGAATCTGGAAAACGTGTTTTGAGCAGTGTGAACGTAGCCGTGAACTATGAACGTTGCCTTTCTATGAATGTCTTGCGAGCTTGCACATCTGGCCACCCGCTCCTACCAGCATGAAAGAAAAACCACCCTCTCCCACAATTTTCTGTTGGGCTCCCAGTCCTGATGCACACCTCTAGCTCAATCTATTGTTTTACGACTTTATTTTATCCACCCAAATATGTCAAAATGACCAGTATGTCACTGTCAGTTAGGTTTTTTTTTAAAGGTTTTGTAGTCTCCCGCATTCCATAACAATGGCCAATGAATGTGGGTACAAAGTAGGGGTACCTAATAACGCACTCTGCGTGTTTTAACTTTGAAAATGGATTCTGACTATGATTAAAAGAGTCTTTCAACCTCCATCCAACTGCTTCTGTCTCTTTCACAGATGGATATCATCTGTAAAATGTGAGAGACAGAAGGTGGCTTCTTCTAAATGTAACAGCTGCATCGGGCTACAAGCAGAGTTGTTGACTCAGGCTTATAAGTTTTACTGGCAGCAAAATAACTTTGAGCAGAGTCATGCATACTTCCTTTGTGCAGTCTGGATCTGTTCAGGTTGCTTCCAAGGCTGTTTCCTCAGCCTATATTCCTGAGACCTGCTCACAGTCAGCAGCAACTTTAATGTTACTCCCAGTGGTACAGGATATATGGTTTGATTGCCCCTTCCTCAGTCAGCAGTGGTAACCCTCATGATCTAAGGTATCAGTCACCAGCCTTGTTCCTGGATATATCCTAGGTTAAGTTCAATCCAACAGACCTGCTTCAGATAATCAGACTTGATTTATCAGATTCAGATCAGGTTCTGTAGGATTGTGGTTAAAATTAAACTCTGTAGGAAGGTAAGTCTCCAGAATCAGGGTTAGGAATCAATGATCTAAGTCAGGATTATACCTGACGCAGAGCTTTGCAAGTGGCATTGTTCACACACTCACCTTTATTACATCTGTACATCGATTAAGGGTTCAGGGCAAAGCCGAAACATCTCCTTAGAAGAGATGTTTCCTCAGTCCCTTAATACCTTATTTGACCATTTCCTCTGAACAAGGTCAAAAGTAAAGATGGCAGGAGTTAAGAAGGATAGAATCTGTATCTTGAGAAGATCGTAGAAACAGCAGCATCGCTGTCCATGTAAATGGTGTCTGAGGTCATTAAACCAATCTTGCCATGACAACAAAGAGTATATTTCACAATGGCTGCCATGCAAGTATTGTTTGGTGTGGTGCCCCCAATGTAACGTTGGTATGGCACTTGCATGTCTTGTTGCATCTCACGTATTCATTAGTGTAATTAAATTATGCTGTCAAACTTACTGAGCAACATCCATAACTCAAGAGAAAACAAGAAAATGGTATTACATAATTCTTTGAGTATTTGACTCATTACCAAAGAGCAAATTTTGCTTGCTCCTGGCTGTCCCAGTACATCAGAAATCAAAAATTCTTTTAATTTATTTATTTATTTTTACAAATCTCCGTTGAGATTTTCATGCTGCTTGTGTCATGGCAACCTCTGTGGTATTGACTTGACTGTTGAGCACTTTACCAGCAACAGTAGGTTCTGCAGCCAAACCCACAACAGATCCTGATTTGTTCTGGGCTAGTGTCCTCCTGAGTCTGCTTCATGGACCGCACTTTGAGAACCACTGTACTCCAAATCCACATACCACAGTGTGAACATGTGCAGCAACGGATGGTTTGATGGTTTGAGGCCCCTGCTTCAGTATTTGTATCTGCTCTTAGCCCTTAGCCTTTTGAATTTTTGCCACTTTTTCGTTTTGACTGTTGCCTGTCTGCTTTAATTCTGGATGTGTGATTCTAGCTGTAATTAGCCTTATTAAACTTAATTGCACCTCCACCCAGCGGACTATGGCCTTTTTTTCTCTTGGCGGCATTATTTATTTCTTTTTTTTTTTAGATTGCTCATTATTCTGCTGCCTTTTTCCATCTCTCTCTCTCTCTCTCTCTCTCTCTCTCTCTCTCTCTTGTCTCTGTGTTTTCCCTAACACAGGAACATCCACACTCTACTTGTCAAATGGCTTCACTTTCACATAAACCAAGCGAACGAATTGATTTTCTGTGTGAAAGCAGCCATGCCATCCGGCTGAAGGCATTGATGGATTTGTGATTCATCGTGTTGTAATAGTGGCTACGATAATAATTTATCAGAGTGATCAGTCTTCCCCCACACCCCACCCCTCCATCCCATCCCCCAGTCAATGCCTATTCCAGCTGTGTATATTATTTATTTGGTCCCAGTTAACAGAAATAAAATCATTATCTCAGTAAAGAACAGTTTATTTTGTCATTTTCACAGTGTTCATTGATGTCAGATAGATAGTTTCACACTTTGTCACAATGAAAAGTCTGGAGATAGTGCGAGCAACAAGATAGGCAAGCTATGATGAATCGATTTAGTCTAGCCTCGTCATTTTGCTGTGAAGACAGCCAGCTTTCACTCTGATCTGCCTTGACATTTGTACACTTTGTATGAACCAAATGCTAACCTAGTATTCTATCACTCTATCCAATCATAATTCATATAATTCTGTATATATAAACCTATTTAAAGGCATTGAGAGTGTTAAGGTTAAGATTAATCTTCGTTCACACTAGCAAGCGACTGTCAAGTGTTGTTTGTCTCAATTCTGTGGTATAAGAGAAATAAAACACTTCATGTCATGTGGTTCTTGGAAAATAATCAACTTTGTGGTGGTAACAGTAACTCCACTTCGCGTCAGGGTTTATTCGTTATTATTATTTAGGCGTTGATTATTTTCTTATAACAGCACACTCGCAAGTGTTTTCTTCCTTATAATAATCTTGTGTGTCCTTGAGTGTGTCCTGACCTCCATTTCTCGTCCTTTGCAGAGTCGAAAACATGCGAACAAAGTGCGTCTGTACTACATGCTGCACCCGGTGGATGGAGGCTGCCCGGCCAAGAAACTACGGACACACAACGTGAGTATTATTATTATTATATATTATTATTGTTATTAGTTGTATTGCTACTGATAGGAGACCCCTGATTCTGTGTACATGTGTGTGTAATGGTTAAACGGCCTCATTTCTGGCTGGTTGAATGTACAAGTGATGCGCACTCAGAGCAATTTGAGCGTCATTCCAATTTTCCATCAAGCGAGAGAAGAAAATGCTTCAAGCTCAAAGTAAGACAGGGTACAATTCTCGTTATGACAGCGGGAACAGTGTCGGGCTGTCAGCTCGCAGCCAACAAAGAATGAAAATTGGGTGGCAAACAGAGAAGCTGTGTTTCTGTAGCGAGGACCTTTTACACCAGTGGTGTTTATGTGCTCTTGTTACAGTTACAGTATAAAGTTTTTGGTTGGTGCTGTATTTGAGTTGAATCCTAACCAATGCAAATTGCTATTAAAAATTGGTATGCCTGATTAGACCTTTGTTGATGTTAGTTTTGGTCAAAGCGGGGTCAATTGGAAACATTTTACAGCAAGTTTAACGTCTTACGATGAGTTCGTCTCATGAAGACAAATTGCTGTAATGAGTTCGTCTCGTGAAACCAAATTGCTGTCAATCCTTTGTCAGAAAAATAAAATACATTATACCACAGCGCTGTAGAATCCTGGCTTCTGATTGGTCAGAAGAGTAGGGTTTTGATAAATTTTCCATAACAGCAACTCTGACTTCAAGGTAGTTCTGGCTTCAAGGCAAATCGTAGGTTTTATATTAATACTCTCATACTACCACGTTATCGTTGCTATAGTAACAACTTACAAATGGACTTCCAGTGTCAGCACTGTGTAACAGCCAGAGGTAAAGCTGTATGTTTTCTGACACATAAAAAAATCTTCACATAGTGGTGTAAGCTAACGTTATGATTAATCTCAAAGCATTATATTTAATTTATTTGACTACTCGGTGTGACAACTTGCAAAAATGAAATGGTCCTTCTTATAGGAATAAATATCTTATAGGAACCAAAAACACTGTCCATCTGTCCAAATGTATCTCATTTAAAAGTCAATGCATTGCTCTGATTCTTATTTTCTTCTTATAGAAATTGAATTTTGCTCAATTATGTCACATTGCCTAGCCCCGCCCACGTAGCCGAAAGTCATTAGAACCGGATTATAGTCTAGTAAAGTTTCCACGCTTCATAAATTTTGAATTTAAAAACCCATATTTAAAAAAAAGGTCACTAAATATCTTTACGTTTGGCTGAGATGGAGTATTGACATGGATGAAAATGCGATAAATGGTGCGTATAAGTGGATTTTTGAGAGTGTGTGTGCTTTATGCGGCAGTTGATGGAAATAAATGACTATTCTAATTTTTAAATTTGCTCACAATTAACAGAAGACATACCACCTGAGAGTTTTGTGTAAGTTCAGCAAAAAAGCAGTGTGCTTCCTGACCGTACGCTTTCACTGAGGCGTTAAAAATGGTGCCCATGTTTTAATTTGTTCTTCTTTTTTTTTTTTTTTGCACTGTTCTCAGCCTCGTGCTCTCCTCGCTCTGTTCCTGCAGTGTGCAATGCCTGTGGAGTTCGCAGATGCTGCGTTTAACATCCCATTGCCTCTAAACACACCCACAAAAGAGCTCTCTCTATGTGGCCTAGTGTGTCCTTTAAATGTTGATTTGAAAGAGAAGCCTGAGATGCAAACTCTATAATGCGATTAAATTAAGGGACTTTAAAAAAAAAAAAAAAAAAAAAAAGTTTTTAAACTCTTCAGTGTCTGCGTAGTGAACAAAAATGAGATTGTTTGCAGTTGTTATAGACAAGGAACATTTTTTTCCAGGTGGAAAAAACAGAAGCTCAGATAAATGCGCTCTGACAATGAAGACGTAAGACTCAGGGCTGAATTCGAGCACTGAGACTGAAATCCCTGCGGTGTTTAATCTCTATCAGCCATCTGTTAACGGAACGGTTAGGCGGAAAATCAAATTTCCGCTTTAAATGGAGTCAGTCAGCCAAGACATGATTGGTATCTTGTGTTGTGTACCAGAGTTATGATGCTAATGTAGCTAGCACAAGATGAAAATTTTTTTTTTGTAAATATCTGCCAAGAATTGTGTCCAGTTTTTCAGTTCTTCATGAAGATGACTTACTGTCATCTATAAACATGAATATGAACAAAACTTCACCATGAAGGTGTGGACAACCAAGTGAAAACTCCAGTTTTATGCTAACTGACTAGGATAAAACTAGCTAATATACTAACGTATGGTGAGCTAGTTAGCTAGTTAAGTGCATTAAAACTGACTAAAGGAAAACGAACGAGTATTTGATCATTGTTTTCTTCTTACAGTGTAGCACATCATTTTTTTGGGACGTTGACAAAGTTTTTCGGAAGTGAGCGCACATCACTTCGCACATAAAATAACATTCGACTCTAGCTAGTCGTCGTTTTCACTCAGTATGTTTGAATGTGAGAGGACTGCGTATAGACCTGTATAGTGATACACTGCTTTCTGACATCAGCCACGCTAATATGTCATGTTGGGTGGCAGAATCGGAAAAGTATTTAAGAACGCGTTTGTTTTTACCGCATACTATTTCAAATTCAAATTCAAATTTTATTTGTCACATGCATAACCATACACAGTACGACTTGAGTGAAATGCTTTATACAGCTGTTCCAACATAAAATAAGAAAATATAGAAAAATATTAAATATAAAGAAAAAAATATATATATATATATGTGTGTGTGTGTGTGTGTGTGTGTGTGTGTGTGTAAAGAAAAATATAAAGAAAAATGTTAAATATAAAGAAAAATATAGACATTAAAAATATAAAGAAAATATAAAGAAAAATATTGACATAAAAAAAAAAATATATATATATATATATATATATATATATATATATATATATATATATATATATATGAAGGGATTAAAAAAAAGTGTATAAGAATAATATATGAGTATATGGATGGTGGCAGCAGCAGTCTGGCAGTATAGATATAAAGTTCAGATATGTGCAGTTTTGTGTAATATGTGCCATTGAATATGAACATGAATATGAATCAGTTGCGGTTACAGGTATAATAAATAAATAGAACTCACTTTTTATAGTATTTCTTCTGGTTTTAACATGAGAAACTCTTTGTTTTTGTTTTTCTCAGTCATGATCTCGGCAGAGTTTAAAGTCAGCACTTTGTTGATGGAGATGAGAGGAAACAGTGTCGAGGTGGAAGCAATTATTTTTGCCCAGCGTTGCTCTGTGCGATAGCTCCCGGATCAATGCGCTTCGCATGGCCGCTGTTGCATGCATGCTGATGGAAACTGCAGATTACTATAATGTGTATTACTATAATGTGTTTTACTATAATGCTGAGCACCGGGCTTATTTTCGTCCTCTGAATGTTGTTTTTCAGACTTTTTCTGCTTGAAGGCTAGAATAACTTTGCTATTATTATTTGTGTGTGTTCTTTTGCATCTTCATATTGTTGCAGTTAGATGTGAGAAAGTTGCTTATGTTTGCACAAAGTAAGATTTAAGCAGATTAAAATACAGACTCTAAATACTTTTGAATTTCTGCTTCTTAATATTTCCTGTAAAAGTGTCACTAGAGATCTGCCTTCACACGGATGTAGAAGGATTATGTTACTTATGATGTCACTTTCACTAAATATCTGTCTGGAAGGAAAACGCTGTCAAGTTCTGGTTTTGTCAAGTTACAGATTTCTGCATGATGAAATATTGTTTTTTCAGGAGCATGATGCAACACACAGAGTCTGCGTACACACTACACTACACACTGCAAATAGTACGAAATTGCAGGATAAGATCAATATTCAAACTACACTTCCATTAGAACAACGAGTTACTACAAAGTGTACACTAATTATTAACTGAGGATAAAAAAGCAGCATTGTCTCAGTAACAGAGCCTCAGTGAGCCGACAGTAAAACCTCCGTGAATCAGCACTCGCACTCGCAGTCAGCTTTCTGCACTGATACTGATACCTACACCTCTCCCAGAGGATGTGTTAAAAACCACAAAACTGTTAAAAATCCACACAGGCCTGTTAAAGAGGACACAATTAGCATCCTGGGACGTATTCTGAGCTGCCTGGATGTCCGTCTGGGGTTTAATTAGCGATCTAATTAGTGGTGTTTAAATCGACCCAAACCTGGAGGAAGAGAGGAAACTGATATGCCGACTTCTCCACTCCGGGCCAAGCGTAAAAGTCAAGTGAACTGGGTTTTATTGTATCCATTTGCATGTTGATCCTTTGAGTCCATACTGCAACATGTTTGAGTATGTACATAAGACTGTAACTTGGGTTTGAGGCAAGACACAAGCATGTTTTATTGTGGGCAATCCAGAAATTGTAATCAGTGTCTGGCTTAACACATGATAATCCATAATAACAATTACAGGAAATAGGTGAGAATCAAAACCAGGAAGTCCAACTAAAAAACAGAATACAAGGCTCAGACTTAACGGGGCAAATAGCATGATAAGACTTTGTGAAGAGACAAAGAAACAGCAGGGTATACCTAGACAAACTAATCAAAGAGCTAACACAGAACAGGTGAACACAGTCAGGTAACACATCAGGAGAGAGCGGACTGGAACAGAAAACAAAGGCACTTGGAAATGTAAACAAAAGCACACAGTGTGAACTCAAAACAAAACAACACAAAAGCTCATTTGTTGTGCTAGGAACCGCAATGTGCTAGCTTTCTTTACTCGACAAAATTCTTTTTTCCAATAGGAGGTTGGTATTATGGTCAAAAATATACATCACTGTATAGCCTAAAATACCTACTGTATCAGTAGATATCACTGTATATTGTAATATCCATTACTATCAATTACTATCCATTACTATCTGTTTATTATCAGAGCTAAAACTATTTTTATTGAACCAAACCTAGAATGCTAAAATTTGGACTATAAAATTGAATGAAATCTGCTTCAACAGAAAGTACTGTTGTATTCTGTATAAACGTCAATAAATAATTAACTCTTTGTTATAGGAAGAAGGGAAAAATGCAATTAATATTATATTAATATTATATTATTATGGTATGACACTTTCACAGTATGATAACCTCATGTAAAAATTATGATTTGATGGTATTAAGTGAACATTATAAACCAAATTATTAAAAAAAAATTCATTATTAAAAAAATGTGTAATTGTTGACATGGTTTACAATTGGTTTATTTATTTATGGAAGGAGTCTCCAGTTCCAGTGCTTTGTAACAGTCAGTAAGTTTTAACACTATGAGAAAGTCTTTAGGATAGAGGAGTTTACGCTTTGTGGTTTCTTGTTTTTTTTTTTTTTTTGGTCTTATTAACTTCAAGAGAGAGAAATAAGAGAAGCTGCTGAGGGATCCATATATAATATATTCCTTCTGTAATTTATAAAACAAAACTCAGGACTAGTGGAAAAGATCCTCAAAACAAATATTAAAGTTGCAGGTGGTGCGTTAAGTGGTTCGAATTGGTTTAATTGCAGAACCAAAAAAATAAGATGAAGAAAAAGTTTGAGGAATAAAATCTTCTGCTCATTTTTCAAGCACGGTAATAACTCCAGAAGCAGAAAGTTTGAAGAATAAATATGGTGTAATTTTCTCTCTTTAACTATGTGTTACATATTTTAATTACACCCTGTGGCTGTAATGGAGCTGAATGAAATAGCCTTCATTATGATCAAAGAGCTCTCAGAAATCCTAACCCTCCATATTTATTCTGATAAAACGGCATCAACGGTAAAAGGACGTCAAACACGGCGCAACCTACTTCCCGGCAACCTGCAAATGGAGTGTGTGACGTCCTAAGGAAGATGATTCGAGGCAGATGCCGCTCTACAAACACCTGGCAGCCAGTCAAGAACTCAGGCCAAGTAGTTCTCCATGAAAAGGCATGTTTATTACTGAGCAGACTCACGCTCTGATGTCTCCGAGCCCGCTGCCGAGATTAATTCCGACTCTAATTGATCACACCTGATCCACACGCTCATCGTCCATCTCAGGGCTAGAGATTATATAAAGCAACTGCAGTGTACGTCAGTAATCAATGTTCTTCCTCAGCCGTGCTTCTGAAGCTGTAGGAGGAGAAACCAGTTGGCATCCAAAAGCAAAGATTAAATATACAATGTACATTTTAGTGACGTCACTGCTGTAATTGAAAGAATTGAAAAATTAAAAGAAACTCAAATTGTCAATATTAACCCATTAGCCCAAAGTTTTTATTTATTTATTAAAATGAATCAGATTAAGTGTCAGCCACTGCCTGTCCAACCAACATTTTACATTTATCTTAGCTCTCATGTTTCATAGCTCTAACATCAGTCAAGATTAGAAGGAAAGAAGAAAGGAAGGAAGGAAAGGTAAGTGTCCGAAAGACAAATGACAAAAGAAAGAAAAATGATGAAAGAGAAAAAAGGAAAGGAAAAACATCGGAAAAGAAAATGACAAAAGAAATAATGAAAGAAAAAACACATTTTAGAAGGAAAAATGAGAAAGAAAGAAAGAAGGAAGAGAGAAAAACATCTGAAAGAAAAATGTTAAAACAGGAAAGTATGTCAGAAAGAAAACAAAAAAATGTCAGAACGAACAAAAGAAGAGAAAGAAAGAAAGAAAGAAGGAAAATGAGAAAAAAGAAACAAATCCTAAAGAATTACAAAAGAAAGAAAGAAAAAGAAAATCACTTCTACTCAATATTGTGCAAATGTGTGATTTGAGGCAGATTCCTTTCTTGTCTTTTTATTTTCTGCCTAAAGTAAGTGCAAGTGCCGTGACAGCAGACATCCATGCCTCTATATTAAACACACACACACACACACACACACACAGCTGTCCTTGTACTGAAAATGACCTTGCTGCCTGCATTGATTTTATTCCTCAGTACATAAATGAAGTACATTCTGAGTCGCTGTGGCGAGCTGCTTCAGTCTTGTCCTGCCACAATGCAGCTCTGAAACAGAAACACACTGCGCTCTGGAAGGGTGCCATTATTTCTGCTCACCATATGGAGCTATGTGAACCGAGACTAGCACGTCTGTGCAAAATGGGATGGATCTCATCTCATCTCTTCTCTTCTCCTCTCTTACTTCTTCCTGAAAATGTAGTTCACATCCACTGTGTTTCTGAAACAACCGACTACTGAAGCACAAAATTACACAAACAGCACTACACTACAGACACACTGTCCTGACAATTAACACCTTCTCAGCTCTTATGTGTGTGTGTGTGTGTGTGTGTGTGTGTATTTTTCCTTTGTTTGAAGAGTATTCTTTGTATCTGTGTGTGCGTGTGTGTGTATTTGTGTATTTTTCCTTTGTTTGAAAAGTATGCTTTGTATCTGTGTGTGTATGTGTGTGTGTGTGCGTTTTTCCTTTGAAGAATGTGCTTTCTATCTCTGTGTGTGTGTCTGTGTGTGTATGGGGATTTGTCCTTTATTTGGAGTCCGTCGTGTTTGTGTGTGCCCCTGTGTGTGTCTGTGTGTGTGAAGACTGTATCCTCTGAAGACTGTGCTGTGTGTGTGTGTGTGTGTTTATCTGTTGGGTTTTGTGTCTTTAGAAATGTGTAGGACACCCATTTAACAAGTCGCAAGTTGGACACAGTCCCTGTTGTCTATGGTTCATGCACCGAACATGAGGGAGTGTGTAATGGATCTCACACACACTCTACACAGGGAGATGATGGGAGAGCTCTTCAAGCACTTCACGAGTCAGGAAGTGCTAAATTGATGCCCCACACACACACACACACACACACACACACACACACACACACACACACACACACACAGCAGGTAAATGAGCTATTCCTAAGTAGCACTCAGCTTCTCTCTGTGTCTTTGTGTCTCTCTGATGTTATATCATTTCTCTCTCATTTATACTCAATTATATCATTTACACCACAGCGCAGCAGAATTCTCAACTCTGATTGGTCAGAAGGTGTTGATTCATTTTCTGTAACATCAGCTCTGACGGTAGGGTTAATGCGCTCGTTTGAATACTTCAGCGTTTCTATAGTGACAGCTCATATACAGGGCCTTGTGTAGCAGATGGAAAATGTTTTGTAAGAACCATTTCTTTAACATTTATGGAAGGAGTCTCCAGCGTCAGTGATTTGTAACAGAAGTAAAGCTGTACTGTTATTTTATTTTTTTGTATAAGTAGTGATATAATAGAGCCAGTAATCTTTAATAAAAGTGTGTGTGTGTGTGTTTTGGTGTGTGTTGCAGGGCAGCGAGGAGGGAGACGTGGACAAGAATAAGTGTTGCACGTTGTGTAACATGTCCTTCACCTCAGCCGTGGTTGCGCAGTCGCACTATCAGGGCAAGATCCACGCTAAGAGACTCAAACTAGTGCTGGGAGAGCAGCCTGGCATCACAGGAAAAGGTAAAACACACACACACACACACCACACACATACGCAGAGAGAGAGAGAGAGAAATGAAAATCTGGGGGAAATTATTACAACCTATTAAACCTACTGAGAAATTTGTCCTTATATCATTAGAATAAGTTCATGGTTGTTGTTGTTGTTGTTGTTGTTTTTTAGTAAATGCTATATTTCACAAAAACTCTGTTGTTTGCTGTGTTTTTACCAGAAGATTTCATATAAAATTCAATTCTTGTGGTATTCACAACTTTCTGATAACTCTGGCCTCACAAGTTGTTGCATCATGTTGACATTTCCCAGTATGGCGGATCCCACAGAAGTTTAGTTAGCGCTCAATGCTAAGCGCAATAATACTTTAATTTTAGTTGTTCTGAGTCTTTTTTTAGAAATGTAACAACACGTCTGAGGGAAATGTTGATATTTCCTATGATTTTGTATCATTTCTGTGTAGCAGCAGGGTTCTAAAACATTTAAACAGCATTTGAGCACTCCATTTGGAAATGACCAATGATTTTTTATGGCCTTTTTTTTTTAGCGTTTGTTAGCTCAGCTAGCTCAATTAGCGCAACAGAAGTGTGTGTGTGTGTGTATATATATATATATATGTGTGTGTGTGTGTGTTTGTGTGTGTTTGCTCTGAGATATGGGATGTCACTGGATGAAATCGATACACTCATCAGTGTCCGAACAATAAACTGCAAGTGTGTATGTGTGTATGTGTGTGTGAGAGAGAGAGAGAGATACTGAGAAAAGGTCATGAAAGCCACTAAACATTGTGTATGTGGATGAGAGATACGGCTATGCTATATAGATGTGTAAAAGAGTGTGTTTTGGTGAGTGTGTATATGTGCTTATACACCATTGTCTGTTTGTCAGTGTGTCCGATCAGGTCATTGTGGGTCATCCTTTCCACTGTGTGCTACCCTACATCGGGAATCGACCCACTCGGAGAAGTGTGTGTGTGTGTGTGTGTGTGTGTGTGTATTTCAGAGTTACTGGGCCTGAGAGAGGATGTAAGTAGAGCTTAAAAGAGCCACTCAACTGGAAGCTTTCACCCAGGCTAGTCTCTCTCTCTCTCTCTCTCTCTCTCTCTCTCTCTCTCTCTCTTTGTGTGTGTGAGAGAGAGAGAGAGAGAGAGAGAGAAATGTAGTGTTGCAGCCTTGAATGTGATATGGAAGTGGAAATCCACGTTCAGTGTAGTGTGTTCCATTTCTACTGTATCAACTGTACAAGTATAATTAGTACAGTTAGTATAGTTTATTTGTAATAGCACTGTATCTACTATACTAATATACAGGTTATACTTTTAATTAGCAATAATATTGTATCTACTATACTAATATACAGGTTATACTTTTAATTAGCAATAATACTGTATCTACTATACTAATATAGATTATACTTTTAACTAGCAATAATACCTTCTACTGTACTAATATAGATTATACTTTTAATTAGCAATAATGCTGTATCTACTGTACTAATATAGATTATACTTTTAATTAGCAATAATACTGTATCTACTATACTAATATAGATTATACTTTTAACTAGCAATAATGCTGTATCTACTGTACTATGTAGCTTATACTATTAAATGATAATATTGCATCTACTGTATTAAAATCGATTATGGTGTTAATTACTAATACTATGTCTACTGTATGAATATAAATCATACTGAAATTAGTGTGATTGTCTACTGATTGTCTGTTGTCTACTGAATGAATATAGATCATACATTGTAAAAAAAAGACTAAATATGGCAAAATCTGCCCATCTTTGGAATGTAGAAGCAAGTTTAGATATAACAATGTATTTCATAATGATCTTAAGCAAATATGCACATATTCAGTAATGTACACATGTTTAATTGCTCAGCATGCAAGTAAAAAACTGGTGAGCCTGAGCATTCCTGTAGCAGTTGTTCCTCTAGCTAACTTGCATGAAGAGAAACGGTGTGTGTTAGATAACTGTGTGGACGGAGTAATTTGAAAGTTGCAAACTCCCTGCTTCATTAAGATGTCCTGAAATGGGCACCTTACCATAGCCGCAAAAAGACGTCTAAATGTCCCGGCTTGAATATAGAATGGCTCTTGGAGATTGGTTGCTTCTCGAAAGCACGACTTTCCTGTGTGATGTGTGTTGCTAATGCACTCAGAGGAACATCAGTGCAGATCAATATCAATCACTGCACGAAGCGTATTAGAGAGGCGGCGGAGGCTGACCTCTGATATCTGACCTCTGATCTCAGGTTCAGTGTGGGATATTGGGAGAACATGTAGGTCACGACTTTTGTTGTTTCTTTATTCCAAACGTAACTGATTTAATGTAGCTCTCTGTGTGTTGTGCAAGGAATAGAAAGGAGATTAGTCAGTGACGAGAAGTAGAGTTACCTCGTCTAAGTTGTTTATTTTCCAATTACAACACACCCCTAAGTATTTTATTCATCTTATACCATCAATTTACCAGCAAGTTTTTATTCATTAAAGGATGACATATACTTTTTATCCCTTTATAGTTATATTTAATGGTGTGGAATGTCTGTGAAACAAGTTAGCTCCTGTTATTGTTGTCACAAATTCCCGCTCACTACCACACAATGCGTTTCCCAGTGCGGCAAGTGCTACTCTTTTTTGTTTTGAATTCATCTCATGTGCTATTGTTTGTTTGTTTGGTATTGTTTGCAATCCTGTCTCTGCCCCTTGTCTTATCATTGGTTTGTTGCCCTAATGTGTGCACCTGTCCTGAGTCCAGTTCTTGATTAGTTTGATTATTTGTATCCTTGTAAAATCCTGTGTATTTTTTTTTTTTTTTTTTTTACCGGTATTGATTTCAGATTGCCCATAGTAAATACCATGCTGTGTTTAAGGACTTGAGTTATGTTGTGGAACTATAAATAATCGTTCCCTCACCAGTCTCTCTTTTTTTCTCTTTCTTGAAATAAGTCAGACAAAATTGCAGCTTGTCATGTTACTGAGAAACCGCAAAACGTAAACTCCTGACACTGGAGACTCCTTCCATAAATGTTACATAAACATCTCTTTAGAGATAATGTCACCATGTCAGTGATTACACACGTTTTTGTTTTTAATCAGTTTATGTTGAGTGTCTGCCATAAAGTTTGATACAGTAAATTATAATGATTATATTGTATATTAGAAGCTGTTTTTGGGCAACTTTCGAAATATTCAAGTTCGTTTGTTCACCAGCTTCTTTTGTTTGTTCAGTAGATGCAGCAAGCTTTAGCGAGACTGTTGAAATGAAGGGACAACTGCACCTCCAAATGGGAGCACAGAGGAAGAATAAATAACTCGCAGATTCATAAATGACTTTGAAAAACAGGGAAAGGATGTGGAACGCTTCACTGCACAATTTTTTGATGATTTCCATTCGATCATGTTTGGACGTTTAAAATGTTGGTTTTTAAGGGCCTTGAGTACGAAACGCATCCTCCGGCACATTTCACACGTCAATTTTACAAAATGGTTTTCATAAACTTTTATAAGCGAAAAATGACACTGCCAGACTTCAAAAGCGGAGAATTTGCATTTCTCAACTTGCGGAAGGAAAAAAGAAAGTTTACAACGTAGAGACAAATCAAAACCTCAGAAATGAAGAAATATATTCTGGATAATAAAATCCTATCTCATTTTATAGGAAGTCATTATTATGTGCTTCACAATCCACCGGGTGCCTCATTTGTCTGCTGGAAGTCTCCGGAAAGTCGACTTTCTCTTCCTGAGCCTCCTGATTGCCTGAAGTGTCACTCGGCGTTTACCTGGAGCTTTTCTGCAACTTCCTCTCGCTTAAAGAGACTCATTAAATTTACAAATCCCTGACATGCAGGTGTCACTGGATGATTATTTTATTTGTCAGAATGTGGAGAGCAGAGGGGGAAAAAACATCTTCTTCCAGAAAGTCATGCAGAGGCCAAGACGCTGTTAGGTTTTTTTAGCATTTTCCATATCCGGGAAAGTTTTAGGTAAAATTGTACCAATTCCCACTGCGAGAGAGAGATTGTCTGTAAGTGACAGGTGAATGTTTGTACAGGATTGATTTTTTTTTTCTCCTTTTGATTGACATTTAATCATGGAGTTCGCTTTGAAGCCTCCATCATTAGCAGACTCTCCTCTGTCCTTGAACATATGGTTGGAAAGTTTCATTTAGATTTAATCTCAGCTGTTCTTTCCTCAGCTCTAATCCTGTTCCCTAAAATATATATAGCTCCAGAGTTTGCTAAGTGCTTTCAAAGTGCTTTTTGTGCACAAGGAGCCTCAGCGTGAGTTCTTCAGCCAGCAGAGAGATGGATGATAATACCTCTCAGGCATCCAGAAGCAATGGGTCTTTCGCTCCCATCTGCCGGGGAGTTGGGGAGAAAGCAGCATGTTGCTAACGATGGCTGCCGTTTTAGGATATTATTTATTGGGATCTTCATTCATCTACCTGAATCCTTGCCTAGACAGTTATGAGTAAAACCGAAAACTTGGATTTGAAATAGCAAGAAAGTCCAAACTGCTTGAATATTAATCTATAAGTAAGGAATAAAACACGGCAGAGTGTGCTGTTATAGGAACGTAATTAACGATATGTAGTGTGATGAACCAGAGTTACTGCTTCCACGCCAAACTTGATTACTTTATTATAACAGAATGTCCCGAAGTCTTTTATTCCTCTCATAATATGGAGGAATATGTTTTTTTAAACTTACTAAATAACACGTCATATCATGCTGACACCGGAGACTCCGTCTGACCAATCAGATTCATTTACATTTACATTTATGGCATTTGGCAGACGCCTTTATCCGGAGCGTCTTAAAAAAGATTCATTGGTTTAAATGGAAATATTTGGGACACAGTGAAAAGTACAACAGTTGCTAAGTATTGAACAGAACTGAAATGGTTAAACATAGCTGCTAAACAAATGGCGGCGTCCTTCCCCCTGCTGACCGTAAGGACATTAGCAAAAACTGATTGGATACTAATGGATCCTTGAGCGCCAGAGGAGTCTCCGTGCAAAGAAAGGGAACTTAATTTGGGACCTCTGAAGGGCCATTAAGGCAGAAGTGAAGCTCTTATAATTCCATTGGGTGAGACAGTAGAGGAGAGAGAAGACAGCGATGATGACAAATAACGCCGGCCAGATCCGCTGCCCACGAATAGCACTTGTTTTGGAAGGTTTTAGGGATTTACACCTACCAAATTTGCAACAAACAACTGCTTGCTAATGTATCCACGTTTCTGAGAATATCTAAACTGTTCCTAGAAATATTATGCATCTTATAACCAATTAGGGCTCGGGGATATAAGAAATAAATGATAACAGCAAGTCACTGAAGTGATGTATTCCACTTAATCCACAGCAACTTGCCAATGCTAACTTTTTTTAATTTATTTATCAAAGAGTGACACACACTTCTATGCATTTATAGTTATGTAATGTTGCAGAACGTCCACAAAACAAGTTCCTGGTGTCACTTACGTTACAGCAGATATAACCAGTCGTTCCCTCACCGTCTTCGCTTTCTCCTCTCATTTTGGAAAGGAAAACAGGATAAAATAAAGGAAGCCATCCGTATAAACAGCTCGTGAAATAGGCTAATATCATCCATCCATTTTCTGTACCGCTTATCCGAGACAGGGTCGCAGGGAGCCTATCCCAGGGGACTTGGGACACAAGGCAGGGGACACCCTGGATGGGGGGCCAATCCATCGCAGGGCATAATCGCACACACATTCACACAATTTAGAGATGCCAGTCAGCCTACAGTGCATGGCTTTGGACTTTTTCTTACCTGAAGAAAACCCTCGAAGCCTCGGAGAACATGCAAACTCCACGCACACAGGGCGTAGGCGGGAATCGAACCCCCATCCCTGGAGGCAAACATGCTAACCACTAAGTCACCATGCCTCCCAAGCTAATAGTATGCAAAATTGTATTTTATTAACATGTGCTCATCCTGCAACTTAAAGTGAAGCAACTGCAGTTTACTAAATCATGCAGATCTAGTGTAGGCTACAAATATATACATTAGCAAAGGCAGCAGAAAGCTTAAATATTGGCTAAAATTGTCTTAAAAGTTGGCTAATTATAAAATTTATTTGTGAGGCAATGACTTATTCCTTAATAAGTATAAAATTGAATTCAGCTAAAACTGAACAAAGCGATTTTAGTGTAAACTTTCAGTACAAGGGAATCACGGAAATTTAGCCATGTTCTTCCACATCTTTACTTGGACCTTAAGAAGCTTATAAATAGCGTTTACATTTCACGGTATATCAGAAGCCATAGTGACCGAATTCATTGTTTCACAGACCGAATTCATTGTTTCTCGTGTCCAGATTCTGGAAGGAAACTTCTAGATCTCAGTGATGTTTGAAGAATGAACACTCTGTATTGACCATACTTCCTCAATCATCTCCATGTTTATCATTTTTGGTGTTTCCTTCCCTGAAGGTTGTCAGCATTTTTTTTTAGCCTGTGGTGGCTAGTGATGAAATTGACATTTAGCTTTTAATTTAACAGTTGGTCTTGCATCAGTGTGAGATTACTCATCAAACCCGGTAAGCCTGGTGTAACAGCATCCTCCAAATGGCTACAGGGCAGTTCTCAAAGCTCTCATTCAACAGACTCTGGATTTTTTACATTTTTTATAATGATAATTATCTCAATTTTTATAGGTTTCATTATCATCATGGTATTGACCAAAGCATTAAGTGTCTCATTTAGAGCTTTAAGGTACATAAATTTTTACTTTAAAGGTAAAAAATGCATACTAATGGTACAAAAGTATACCCTTGAGGATACCATGCCAGTAACTAAACCCTTTTTTCTGAGACTGTCATCTGAATTGTATGACAGAAGTCACGAACTTCTAGTGTAATTGTGAACGTTTTTCCACTCATTCTCTTCATACAATAGCAATATTGTGTGTGGCGGATATTGAAGAATGTTATAGCAATTACTGGCACAAATCCGCACACCATAAAATGGATTTATGGCAGTTTCAAAGTGTAGAAAATAAAAGACCAAACATTTTCACACACAACCCAGACAAAACCCATCAAGCACAAGCAAACACCTCAGATAAATCATCAGCGTGGAGTTTGAACTCCTGTCGCAGTCTGAAGGATGACATAGACTTGACACACAGTTCAAACTCATTTCTGCACACAGTGCCACATCCTGGATACGCTGATTGATAAACGCCCTCCTCATTCCCTTCTCTCGCCTAATAAAACAAAAACGAAGAGAAAGATTTCATCCTCTCCATAAAAAAAAACATGGTGGGCTCAGATTTTTTTTTTGTTTTTTGGAAACACTGGTCTCTCCCCCTTATTTTCTGAGTGATAGATGTTTTCTCCTAAAAAAGCTATGCATCAGCCATGCTTTATTGCTAGCTCATGCTGCTCTTCCTGCTATTAAAAAATGGAAGTGACACTGAGTGCAATTATCGACGTTACTCAAACACAATTCTGATACTGAGCTACATGTTTAGATTGCATTTAAGACATTGAAAAATAATGCAACACAAAATGGCATTACAATAAGGTCATCTAACCAGGGTTTATTTTTTCTGGGAACTTTGTATCTGTGTTTGTTTTTTCGCACATCGGAAAAAGGTTAATAGAGAACGTCCATCACACCATGCTAATTTCCAAACTCTTCCCATGTTCTCTTCTCTGTGTTTTCTGGTTCTTCAGTGGTGCATAGCAGAGCGCCATTTTTCATTTTGCCTTCACATTTCATTGTTTTATAGTAAGGAATAAAACACTCGGAGGCATGCTGTTATAGTGAAATAATCAATGACATGGTATTGTTAGGTAACAAGTTATATTCGTCTCATACCACAGAAATTTGCCAACGATTACGATTTTTTTCATCAAACAGCAATGCGTTGTACTTTTTGTCCATTTATAGTTACATTTTAATGTTGTGAAACGTCAGCGAAACAAGTTCATTCCTGTTATCATTCATATTATAGCAGTTCTAATATAACGAGTAACTAGAAAGCACAATGCCATCTGTCCTGAAGACGTTCTCGTGACAGAAAACAAAAAAAGATAAAAACGATAACATATTAGAATGAGCACAGAGCCATGCTGTTGCATAAAATTAATCAACGCCTTCTGACTCCGAGAAATAAATGGAGCTATGATATAAAATAATATATTTCACATGCAGTTCCAGTCACCCCCAAACAAACAAGCCATCACCATCTTAAAGTCTTTAATAATTAAATTGAATTCAGTGCATCTAGGCAATCTGGAAACAGCAGCTGCATGAATACCTTGGCATAAAAGGAAGAAGCAAATATGTGCCAATTTTTGATGAAATTATCTTCTATTGAAATGAATCACTTTGCTTTCATTCCGTTCTGTTACATTGTCACGCTCCACCAAAGGCGGTAAGCCATGTTTCCCTCTTGACTCTTGAGTTAATTCACTTTCAGAATTCATCGTCATCTCATTCGCAGCAGTTAATTACCCGAATTAAATTTTGCCCAAACCGTGAGCGCGTCATTTCAAAGTCTTAAGAACAATGGCAAGGGGGAAAAAAAATGCTGTAAAAAAACAACAGACGGAAGAAAGAAATCGCAGCTCTTGGCACGGTGCGATTATCTCAGTGGGATGAAAGGATATTTCTGCGTGCCTGCTGTTTACGGTCGTGTCCCAGATTCTGTGCTCATGCTGATAAATGAAAGCATTGTAGTAATCAGCCTGGGTATTGTCTACGTGATGATGAAAAAAATAAACATTAGCTTTGCTTCTCTAGTGATGTTGAATGACATCAAAGTCTCAAATTTGCTGATAAATTCCATTTGAGTCTATTGGCTTGTAATGATAAACATATGAAAATCGCTAAGCCAGTTAGCTTTCTAATGCTTATTACTGGGGGGTCATTTGAGAGTTTGTTTTTTTTTTTCATGCTCTGTTTTAATGTGAGACAAAATGGCATCTTACTGAGAGTTCTGTATCATGGAAGACATACCATCATTCTGCAAATGTATCCAAGTATGACTCTTCATGCAACACCGAGATCTGGGGGAAAGAAACAACTACAAGATTGAGCATTAGAACCGAATTTATGCGTTTTCATGGCTTGGTGATTCGTACCAGCACATGGCCAGTCATACACAGTCATACACACAAAAGATAAGCGAGCAGAAATAAGCAGATTAGGGTTCAAGTTTTTTCACCCCCGATTGTCAGGCATTCTTGCTTATGCGACAGATTAAGGCAAGACCTCATTATTTCCAGGCCTGTGGCAATGCTGCAGATGGCAAAATCAGGCTGAAGGATCCATCTCGACACAATTCCTAGTAATTGCTAGATTCTTCTCTAACTTGAAAGGAAACGGGAAGGGAAACAGGAAGGCAAGGGAAGGGAAGGGAAGGAAAAAGAAAGGAATGGACTCCCAAAAAATGGAATTGTTATTCAACCACATTCCTAAAAGATGACGTACTTTTCTGTCCTCCAGAAGAGATGAGTGGAGAGGAAAGGAAGAGAAAAAACATAAAAGCTCTCCAACCTCATCCTTAACGATTACTGACACTTTTTCATTCTTTCTGTCCTTCAGAGGTGGCACCCAGTCCAGTTAAAATGCCATCTGAAAGCTGGCCACAGCTGAATGGGGATTCAGATCGCTACTGCCAGCTGTGCCACGCGTGGTTCAACAACCCGGGCATGGCGCGACAACACTATGATGGCAAGAAGCACAAGAAGAACGCAGCACGTGCCGACCTGCTGGAGCAGTTGGGCAAGACACTGGACATGGGTGAAATGAAAGGTAATGCTGGAATTTCACACGTTCCTCCGGGTTCTCTGGTTTCTTCCCACCACCCAGAAACATGCCAGTAGGTGGATTGGCTACACAAAACTGCCACTAGTTTTAAATTAGTGTATGCAGAGTGCCCTGCAATGGACTGGCATTCCGTCAAGTGTGTATTCCCACCTCATTCTCCAAGTGTTCCCAAGATCTGGATCCAGAATGAATAAAAAAGAAACAAAAATATGATCTGTAATCATTTCTGAGAGTAAGCAAAAGTACTGTTATGTTACTAGAATATTTTCCAAAAAAAAAAAAAAGAGTCACAACCATCATTCATTGAGATTAGAGCTTTTTTTGGTGTCTTCTCATTATAGGTGAGTAAATATGTTAAGCAAATTGTCTGTAATATTATAAACATGTGTTACTGTTATATTTGATATATGACCAAGTAAAGTTTGTTAGCATGATAAAATAAACTTAGTGTACGCAAAGCCGCTTATCTGTATGCTTAGCTGGAGTGTTTATTAAAGCAGTGCTGGTTCCCGGCTTCAGTGAGCTTTTAACATTTTGCATCACATAAATTGCCTCGCATTTAAATACTTGCCAGGGAAAAAAACTAAGACACGAAACACAGGCTGTGTTCTACAATACAGCACTGTCAAGGGTGCAAACACAACAGACTTGTAAAGAGGTGATTACCCTCTACAAGTTAAAGTACTTGCATATTTTGTCTGTGAGCTGTGAAAATAACCAAAATGCACATCTCTATCTTCTACCAGCATGTACATACAGACTAGAGGTTAAGGGGCTTAGGAACTATTAAGCTGAAGAACCATGATAAATTTCACTGTACTATATTGTATATGTGACATAAAGGTTTCTTCCTCTTCTTAAAATAATTCATAATTGAAGGAGCATTTAAGAAGCTGGTGTTTTTGGGATGCTGGCATGGATCCTGATCTCATGACAAGTGTGTAGGACCAACAGAACATTCACTGGATTCCGTGTAAATTGAAAGAAAATGTACAACATCTAAGTCCCCAAAACCTTAACTGGTAACAGTGCTCCATAGGTTCTTGTGTTTAAACATGTTTAAACATTTGGCTGGAAATGAAAAAGACCTGAAGTGATGTGATTGGGTGTAAAATGGCTAATCTAGTTACAATAAGATCACTTGAATTGTGGTGTTGAGAAATGGCTGGGACAGTTGGATACGACCTTGAGATGTCCTTGAGCCCAGTTAAGACAAGGTAACATATTCAAAAGAGGTACAAAAGGCTATATCCATAGAAACATTTGAAGTTTATAGTCGAAGGCCAAGGCAAGTGGACTTGCTGATGAGGTTCCTCTGATGGGGAGGAAATGTCCTTGGATCAGTGGCCTTTTATGACAATTTTCTGGGTATAAACTAAACTACATTTCTAATGATGATTCATCACTTAAAATTCTTTTCTCTACCCTGACCAGACCTTATCTCTGTCTGGGAATGGGTCCAAAAACTGTAGTCGTATTGACCTACCTTTCTACCAATGCACAAAGATTTTCACAAGGAGTCCTGTAAAGTTGAGTGGCGCCATCATTACATCCCAAAATGCCCCTTGCCAGTGTCAGCTCATTTTGACGAAATGGGGGATCAAGCCAGTTTCTAAAAGCTTGTGCATTTACTCAACTAATACTGTATCAATCATAATTTCCAAACCCACTCATCTGATAATGAGAGGTTCTGCTTCAACAGAGCATATAAATGGTCTGCAATCAATTCTTAAAGTACTCAGTAATATATCAACTTCTAATTGTAAAATTTCACGTTTGATATTTAATTGTATATTTTGATCATACAGTCCACTCCAGATTTATTGGCACTCTCCAAGAAAATTAATGGAAGCTACTGAGAAAAAAGATTAACACATGGTGATTCAAAAGTTCCACTGAAATTATAGAATTATTTAATTCTTCCAAAGTTAATGTAATAGCTAATCATTTTTAAATGTAGATATTTTGTTTCAAAAATGTGCAAAAATATACGTTGTATATCTAAAATAAATGTAGTAAAAATAAATGCAAAAAACTGTCACCTGTTGTTGTGACTATTGTGGTTAAGTGGCTATAATTTGTGGCTATTTTCTGTTTCTCTGAAACTCATCCATCATTGGGGAAAAAAAAAATAGATTTCAACACAAATGAGGCAGATAGTTGTATAGACGTGAATTATTAAGGATTTGGTGTGGGTTTGCGACTGCTGGGCCACGGGCTCTTGGGAAGTTTAATAGCATTGTGAATTCCGATAAGTACCTGTTTCAGCCCAAGACCTGGTTGCCTCTTCCAGGAGGTTCAAACAAAATAATGACTCCAAACATACACCAAAATCATCACAGAACTGGTTGCTGGAACTCAAAATCTATGTTTGGCAATAAGCAGGCATAGTCTCTGGATTTGAACCCTAGTGAAACCACGTGGCCTCCAGATGCACAAAAACTGAGGAATATCATGGAGCTTGAAATGTTCTGCATAAACGAATGGTCAGAGGTCCCTCTACAAATGTTCCCAATCTTGGTAGACATTGCAGGAAGAGACAGTGGTTAGGTGGGAAGACCTACAATAACCTTGTGTGATGCTCTGGTCAACCTTTTCCTACACTTTTTTTTTTTTTTTTTGAAAAAATATTACTCAAATATGATGTTACTGAATAGGCCATAACTAGCTTTGAGGACACTTGGTATTTTCAGATCTTTTCTTTGGTATATACAAGGGGTTTTACAGTAACCACCAGGCGCTTGTGGGGAAAAAACTTCTGTTTGTCTGTTTTAGTGAAAATGTACACACTAGAGAAGTCTCCACGCACACTTTATTATAAAAAAAATTTTGATTCTGTTTTATAGCCCTGTATGTCAATGAATGTTTTATGAGCTAATGTGAAGAATGTTGGACTAACATCCATCCCTGAATAATGCATATTGGAGATTTGAGAATTTATTCATTGCAAACAAATCAAATGTCTTGTGGTAAATGCAGACTCTCCCTCTCTTTCCTTCCAAATAAGAAAGTCTGTGTTTGCCTCGGCTTGCTGTTTGTTAAAGTCATGCGGCCGTTTCCTCGGGCTGTAAATGTCAGCATGGCCCTAATGAGGGAGCCTCGCCATCGCAATTATCAATTAGTAATGATGTTGCAAATCATTATAACCTTTAAAAGGAGAGAGAAACAATGGTGTGACGGCTGAGCAGCTCCAGTAGAAGGCTGCGACGGGGTTGTGTAATTTGTCGGATTGCTGGAGGCAGTCTCATCTTTCACACAATGAGCGTACAGTCAGCTGCAAGATCAGCTTGTTCTCGCTCATTGTCTCTCTCGCCATCCTTCTCAGCGTCTGTATTTTTTTCTCTCCTGCCCATCCTCAGCCCTGCAGTGTCCTTTCAGTGTTTTGAAGGAGGTACTTCTGAGCAAAGGAAAGATGGAAGAAGACTTTGAAGATGATGAAATATTCATAGTTTTTCAATGGAGTGGCTCACCCTTGAGTTGGTTTTTTTTTTTGGTTGTTTGTTTGTGTTTATGTGTGTGTGTTTCTCTGTGGGTGTTGCTCAGCTTTGATTCCCACCTATCTCTCTCTTTCCAGTTCCTCAAAGGTTTGCACTGCAGTTAGTTTTGCTCCCTGGCTTTCAAAAGGACAGTCCTTTTCATTTGGTATGGTACTTAGATTAAGCTTGATCAAAAGTTTTAATGGAATTATTGGAGCAGATGCTTTTTCGACTCCAAGGTTGAAAACAACCATGAAATTATGGGTGCAGACTCTTATTGGGGTGCCATACTGAAATTATGGGAAATTATCTCATAGCTCCCACACTGTGATGAGCAGAGCACAAACTCTCCTCTCACAGTTACACTAAGACTAGCAGAGCAGAAGCAATTTCATAGTCACCACACTGGAATAATGGAACTAGCCTTTACACTGGCATTGGGAGAGTAGAAACTCTTCTGTAGCTGCCACCAGAAAATTATGGGAGCAGAAATTCTTCCATGGCTACCACAGTGAAATTGTTACAGTAGAAATGAAAAGCACCCTGAAATAGTGGAAGTATAATTTGTTTTCAAAATCACTGCACTAGATTCACAAGAGGAACTCTCTTCGAATAATGCGAGCAGAAATTTTCCCATAGCTGCTACAGTAGAATTATGGTCTCAGACAATCTTACTTGGGTGTCGTACTAAAGTATGGAAGCAGAACATTTCCACATAGTTCCCACATTGCAATCAGGGAAGCAGAAACTCTTCCAAAATTCCTACACTGGAATCTGGGAAGCAGAAACTCTTCCAAAGCTATCCCACTGGAATCGTGGGAAAAGATACTGTTATACTGCTGACGAAATCGAGTAGAGTAGAATTGGCTCCCACACTGAAATCATGGGAGCAGAAAGTTTTCCATAGCTCCCATACTGGAATCAGGGGAGCAGAAAGTTTTCCATAGCTCCCACACTGGAATCAGGGGAGCAGAAAGTTTTCCATAGCTCCCACACTGGAATCATGGGAGCAGAAACTTTTCCATAGCTCCCACACTGGAATCATGGGAGCAGAAACTTTTCCATAGCTCCCATACTGGAATCAGGGGAGCAGAAAGTTTTCCATAGCTCCCACACTGGAATCAGGGGAGCAGAAAGTTTTCCATAGCTCCCACACTGGAGTCAGGGGAGCAGAAAGTTTTCCATAGCTCCCACACTGGAGTCAGGGGAGCAGAAAGTTTTCCATAGCTCCCATACTGGAATCAGGGGAGCAGAAAGTTTTCCATAGCTCCCATACTGGAATCAGGGGAGCAGAAAGTTTTCCATAGCTCCCACACTGGAATCATGGGAGCAGAAACTTTTCCATAGCTCCCACACTGGAATCATGGGAGCAGAAAGTTTTCCATAGCTCCCATACTGGAATCAGGGGAGCAGAAAGTTTTCCATAGCTCCCACACTGGAATCAGGGGAGCAGAAAGTTTTCCATAGCTCCCACACTGGAGTCAGGGGAGCAGAAAGTTTTCCATAGCTCCCATACTGGAATCAGGGGAGCAGAAAGTTTTCCATAGCTCCCACACTGGAGTCAGGGGAGCAGAAAGTTTTCCATAGCTCCCATACTGGAATCAGGGGAGCAGAAAGTTTTCCATAGCTCCCATACTGGAATCAGGGGAGCAGAAAGTTTTCCATAGCTCCCACACTGGAATCATGGGAGCAGAAACTTTTCCATAGCTCCCACACTGGAATCATGGGAGCAGAAACTTTTCCATAGCTCCCACACTGGAATCAGGGGAGTAGAAACTTTTCCATAGCTCCCACACTGGAATCAGGGGAGTAGAAACTTTTCCATAGCTTCCACACTGGAGTCATGGGAGCAGAAACTTTTCCATAGCTCCCACACTGGAATCAGGGGAGTAGAAACCTTTCCATAGCTACCATATTGGAATCATGGGAGCAGAAACTTTTCCATAACTTCTACACTGGAATCAGTGGAGAAGAAACTCTTCTATAGCAACCACAAAGGAATCAGAAATTATCAAAAAGATAATCTCAGTAGAATTATGGGAGAAGAAACTTTCACTTGTGTGCCATACTACAATTTTGGGAACTGTATGTGTAGCTTCCACAAGGAAATTACAAGGGTAGAAGCTATTCAGTAAGTGCAACAATAGACTTGTGGAGCAGGAAATTCTTCTATAGATGCCAAACTGGAATAATAAGATCAGTAACTCTCCCAAGCCTCCACTTTGCTATAATCAGCACACTGGAATTATGGGAGCAGAAACCTTCACATGCCATACATCAGTTGTGAGAAAATCACACTGGAAATTCCTTGGTACCTGGCAAATGGGAAATATTGGAGCAGAAATTCCTTGACACCTGACACATTGAAATTATGGAAACAGAAATCCCTACATCTCTACACTGTACTTACTAAAGAAGAAATTCACAGCTCTCGAGCTGCCAGCGTTTTTTTTTCTTTCTACTTCTTATGAATCAGTTTGTTCTCATTTTCTATCAAGGAGTGCTGTGATTGCCGTAGCAACTGTGTCCTTTTTTTCCCACTCCAGTATTTTCATTTAGTCCAATCTCTCTGCCTGTCAGTCAGTGTCAGTGACGAGGCATTTCCCCCCCCCCCTGTAATTTGACACTGTTTGTTTACCATTTTTTTAATCACTGTTTCTCCGGGTGACATTATACACTTTGATTTTTCTATCCTTGAACTAAAAAAAGTACTGATCTGTTCTCCTTTAAAATGTCAGCCAGGCTGAGAGGAATCTTCTTGATCTGACCTTTTCTAGCTTGCCTTTAGCCAGCCTTTAATGCCATTCATCATTTTTCATTGGATTATTAATATTGTTTACATTTGGTGACCACAGTGAAACCACCAATAGTTACTTAAGGATTAATATGGCTTCTTCTTCTTCTTCTTCTTATTCTTCTTCTTATTATTAGGGGGCCAAGCACTGAAGGTGCGCCTCCTACAAATTTTGTCCAATAATCACCAAATTTGGTACACGTCATCTTCAGAGTAAGCCTCAAAAAATTTTCAAAAGAATTTGGATTACTCGAAATGGTTTGCCCGTAATGGGCCAACGAATCTGCCAGCGAAGCTGCCAAACAGGAAGTTAGGCTATATCTCAGCAATGACTTTGTCCACTGACACAAAACTTGGTAGGCATCTTCAGGACCATGACCTGAGGCTATGCAACAACCTACTGGTCAAAGTTACAATAACATGCATATTGATGACCCTTCTAAACTTGCACAAATTGGGGAAGAAGGCCCAGACTGCTGAGATTGTCCGTGGTCAAAACATACACATCATGAGTGAAACACAAATCACTCTTGAATCCCTTTGCCTAAAGTTATGGCTTTGCTTTCCTTTGATTGCTTAGGCAACAATTGTAACACATCTATGAATGTGCAGCTCACCAAGTCTGGGTGCTTGGCCCCCGAAAATGCTCCTTGCAGGTTTAATACTTTGTCTTCTTCTTATTCTTATTATTTATTACATCTGTTTGGTTCAGTACTTTGAGGAAGAAATCTCAGAGTGCTGCAGATATGATTGTCTGGAGGCCGAGGTCTGTGGGCCTAATGCCGCTAATCTAGAGTCGAGTCCTAGGAATCCTCAGTGCTTAACTCTTCCAGTATTTACGCTCAATAAGGTAAGAAACTAATTATACTGTGTCCTTCCCATCTGCTAGAATCGGCAATAACAGATCAGCGTGCCATGATTATTATTTTTACACCATCTGCCTGTTACTGAACAGATGTGAGTGGTTCATTCTCATTCATACTTTTTTTAATCATTTATGCATATTGCAGTCTGAACTGATTGGCAATGGGGTTATATGAAAACACAGTTGGGAATTTTAAGCTGAAAGGAATTTGAAAGCAAGATGCAGCTAATATTTTTTGGGAAAAACGTGCCATTTGATGTCCTTTTCTGCTTAACCCTTTACATAATATACAGTATGTCCTGCTTGAATTAACATCTTGATAAACCTTCCATGACGTCCAGTGGGAAAAGGAGGTTTTGTGTTTTTAATCAGTATAAAGACACTCAAGGAAGCACTTGTATTTTTTCTAATGTCCCACTGAATCCCAAATGCAACCAAGTATTGGCTGAGTTTAATGCAGAACAATAACATATGGACAGTGTTTAAAAGGACACGTCAGAGAATCAGTGCCTCCAGAGGTTATGGTCATGTGACCTACTATTGATCAAGCGCAACTTGTACAGCCACACCCCCTACAACAAGCACTTATAATAAAGGTTAAAACAATCATTTTAAATTAAAATCTGGTGTATAGAGTACATGTGGAATTTTGAGTTTAATCACCACACCCAAGACACGCCCATCTCTGTGATTTATACAGAGATTCTATATCGCTTGTGCAAAATGATTGTAATTACTTCCGGCGTCCTCCCACAACATTACTTAACAGACAAATAATCTGAAAGCTAATCCCCATCTGAATAGGATTTAACATTCAAAACATCACATATTAAAAAAAAAAAAAAAAAAGAGATGAAATAAAGAGAACAATTCTGAAGCCCATCTCCGAGATACACCGAAGACAAAGCTCTGTTCTCACCCGAGTCTGGGGAAAAAAAAGAACCTATTTCCGTTCACAGTGCTGAATATGTGTGTGTGGGTGTTGGGACCAAAATCCCCACATGATGATAGAGAGGTGTATATATATATATATATATATATTACTGTTGGCCTTCTGTGGACATGGTGCATAAAAAATTAATAAATAAATAAGGTTAGAGTTATGCAGTTCACAAGTCAGTGGATGTACCTCGGTAAATAGTAACAGACTTCTGTGGTACTCTGTGTATATATGTGTGTGTGTGTGTCAAGTCAAGTCAACTGGCCTTTTTTGTCATTTCAACCATATACAGCTGGCACAGTGAAATGAAACAATGTTCCTCCAGGACCATGGTGCTACATAAAACAACACAGAGCTAACTAGCACAGACAGTGGCTAAAGTGGATAAAGTGCCATATTGTAACAGGTTGTGCAAGAAGATATAACAATATAATAATAAAACGCTGTAAATGTAACCATAACGTACTATGACACTATGTATTTACTCTGATAAATACAGTCGTCAATACAATAAATGTGATAAATGTGGTCAATACAGTATTTTGTGTAGGGCGTTTTAGCAGCAATTTAAGAAAGAAATGTACAAAAAAAATTACAAAGGGAGTGGAATTGTGTTCAGTTGAGTACGAGTGTGTTTGCGTGTATGTGTGTAGGTTGGTGTCAGTCCAGTCTCTGAGTATTGAGGAGTCTGATGGCTTGGGGAAGAAACTGTTACACAGTCTGGTCATGAGGGCCCGAATGCTTCAGTACATTTTGCCAGAAGGCAGGAGGGTGAAGAGTTTGTGTGAGGGGTGTGTGTGTGGTCATCCACAATGCTGGTGGTTTTGCGGATGCAGCGTGTGGTGTGTATGTCTGTGATGGGAGGAAGAGTGTGTGTGTTCCTCCTGATAAGAATGTATCTCTACAGAGGAGGTCTCTGCAGAGGCTTGTTTATATTGTGTGTGTTCCACCGTCTCTCTCATGCACACTGGTGATAGATCATTTTTCCTCTCCGTTTAATCACACTTATGAAATAGCGCATTATGGAAATGGCTCTGGATTTAATATTCCGTGACTTAATTCCGTGTCTCTTAATGACCTCTGGTGTCACATTAATAACGATCTCCCAACATCATACATTTTAATTATGTTCTTCTCTCAAGAGCTCATTTCTGTGATTCCCCAGAATTGGATCTGAGCTACAGGACTCGCTTGCCTATTATGTGTTGCGCTGTGTGTTGTGTCATGCTGCGTCCTCTTTGCTAAACGCGTGTGTGTTTCTGGTTTGTCGTTGCAGGTCTGAAGCGCAGCTACACTTGCGACGTGTGCAGCGTGACGCTCAACTCGGTGGCACAATACCACGCACACCTGCAGGGCTCCAAACACCAAAACAAGTGAGGATACACTCACACACTACACTACACTACACAACACACTCAATAAGGTTAAAACACTGCTGTATTTCGGTTCCAGAATGACAAGGAGATATGTTGTGTGTGCGTGTGTGTGTGTGTGTGTGAGCTGTCTAATAAGCTCCTGTCTGTGCTTTTGTGAGTGTACGTGTGTGTGCAAAATGTCAGTTCTTATATCCGTCACACTGTCCGTGATAGATTTTGGCTCACAGGTGGTGCAGATTAAATTCTCTCATGCCTGAACAGCCCTATAATGCAGCTTAATATAGGAAAACTTTCTTCCATGCATAAATCAGCAACAAGTCAGATTCGAGACTAGTGAAGGGAGCAAAATCTAATTCTGTCCCTTATTATTGGAGAGAGAAATGACGTCACTGTGAAAATTGCTGATTTTTGCTCTTCCAGCAAGCTGACTAGTCCTGCATTTTCATAAGACTTGCAGACACAAGTGCAAGTAAACAGCAGCTTTATGGTAGACACTGGCAAACAATTCCAAAATGTTAAGCGAGAGTGTGGGAAACAAACAGGCAGAGGTCAGGTGATGAGCAAACTGCGTAAACTAGGCAAGCCTAAGGCAAAACGAGAACACCAAACAACATCTGTATCAATATAAAGCCTTGGTAACAACTGGAGAGAATCACAGAACGTATACTTCTCAAGGTGTGTGTGTGTGTGGGGAGTCCTTTTATGTTGTGGTTTGTAATTGTGAACAGGTGTGTGTGATCAGTAAGATAACTTCCTTGAACTTGAACATGACAGTCTCTGGTGGTGCTGGGTGTTGTAGTCTGTAGGCCTCTGGGTAGTGTAGTTGGACACCATTTCCGGTATTGACGTGACAGTATTTTGGATCCACGATGCTGAAACATGACCTACACTCACTTGCATCATCTTATTACTAATATCTTCTAACATGGTCCTTCACTCCTCTACTGTTCATCTACATCTTCACAATATGGTCCATAGCCTTCTAGGGAACTCCTTTTTTACAGAATTTGGGAACGTTACCTTCTTCTCCACTGCAGGAAGCACACATGATCCACACCTACTTCCACTGCCTCATCACTGCAATCTTCTAATATAGTCTTCCGTCTAATAAAAGTCTTCCATCTACAACCTCCCAACACTCAGCTCTAGCCATATCCATCTATGAGGGGACGTTGTGTCATCGGGCCTCAAAAACTAAAACAAGAAGGTCACTAATAACCTCATGCTAGCTAACTTCCAAAGAAATATAGACAAGTGGATTATTAGTTGCAGTAATGCCAGTTGTGAAGACAAGTCATATAACACTCGTTCCATTCAATTCAATCCAATTCAATTTTATCTGTATAGCGCTTTTAACAATGGACATTGTCACAAAGCAGCTTTACAGAAATAAATAGATTCACAAAAAATATATTGTAAATATGTGAATTTATTCCTAATGAGCAAGCCAGAGGTGACGGTGGCAAGGCAAAACTCCCTGAGATGGTATGAGGAAGAAACCTTGAAGAAACCTTGGCTCAAAAGGGAACCCATCCTCATCTGGGCGCAACGGATAGTGCAATTATAAATAAATCCCTTCAATTATTGTGTACTATATGGACAAATAGTGCAATTGTGCAACCAATAAATTCATCACAGTTTTTGCAAGAAGTCTGGTTGGTTAAAATCTATCCACTGTCCACTGATGGAGTCCTGAGCACGAAGGTGTTCGTGGCAACCGCAGCCCTAAAGCCACTACAGCAATCACAGTCCCAGGCCATTACAGTACAGCTCCCCAAATGTGATCCTCAAGCCATCTCTACAGCCCCCAGGTGGGACCATCCCCAGCAAACCAAATGGTCCTTCAGACCATCCATATGGGGCAACCCCAGCAGCAGCAAGCGAACTCAACCGAGGAGAACTCCAACCAGAAGATCCATAACATCTAATCACACAATTGAGGCGGAAGATTGTCTTTAATGTGTCTCAGATGCTGCTGAACAAGTTAAGACAGAACTCAGGGCAGCTTCAATACAACGCTTCGGGATTGGCAATCAATTAATGCTTGTAATTCCTCAGCAACTCAGTTAGGTTTTCTTCCTCTTCAGAAGCATGAACCTGGGTGGATTTTTTAGACTTTTTTTGATGGTCCTGATTATCCAGGTGGAGCTTATAGTACTGAATATTGTTGTTTGGTCAAATGCATTGAAATTAAGTAAAATAAAATAAAAATAAACTGCGAGGTAAGTTTTTAAATATGGCCATTTTGCTTGATTAATGTTACCAAGTTTCCATTCAAATCATTTTTTTAATATCAAACTTCAAATTGTTGTAATTTCCAATCAGCTAGCGACCAGTGTGATTGTCATAAAAGTGACGTTTTTGTTGAATATGAAAAAAGTTCAATTTAAACAAATCATGGCTGTTGAACAGGGACTTGATCTAAGCCTGTCTGAGCTGGATAACCAAATGATCAATCGGATAAAGTTAATCCAAGAACTTTTTCCGTGTTGGACCTTATCAGTAGCGTAAATACCTCATGATCTGTGATGACATTGCAGACTTCTCGCCTAAAATAACCGTTCCAGATTTCTTAACTTTGTGGAAAATTCAGTTTTCTCTCATTATAGACTATTCTTGGTTTTGAATGTGCCATGGAGACCTGCAGTTTATCCATGTGAAAAATAAACACATGTCCACAGAGAGAAGACACAAAACAAGAAGTATTGATTGTTACTTTCACACAAGCCCTTTTTTTCCTCGACTGCCAGCACATATTTTACACATAGTCCTATGGGAAGAGGTCACAAGGTGCACAGCTTCTTAAAAAAAATAAATAAATAAAGTACTGCTGCCTTTTTTTGGTCACAGCAGAGCTTCCAAAGTTGAAAAAAGTTCAACTTTTCAGAAAAGCGCAGAGTGATGCCAAACACATTTATACATCCTGACCAATAAGGTCAAAATTTTGGGGCAAAAGAGAAAAGCAAACATGGAGGACAAAGCAAGTGAGCGAACATGAGGAGATTTATGATATGTCGAATGGTAAAATATTTAACATTGTAATGTAGCTAAAAATAACAGCTTGTCCAAGCTACAGTGAAGAAAAAACAGCCTCCTCATCACGAGTCACACCAATCTTTATTACATCTGCATTATTAATCATAATAACTCTAATCTAGAGTGTGAAATAGGATAGTTGGTTAGCTGATATAACAGCTAAGACTAAGTTTTTTTCAAGTTTTTATGGTTTCAGTGTGCATCACATTTTGGCGATATCAGCACAAAAGCAAAACAAAGCCAAGTTCAGGATTAGAGGGATTTGCGACTTATATCGATGTTTAATCATATACCTTGTACCATATTTTTAATATATTTTTATATATATTTTAATAAACATGCTAATTAGGTAAGGGAATTTTTAAGGCTAATGTTATTCAAGATTTCAAAGCGTTTATTGTCATGTGCACAGTGAGGAAACCAAGTTTCCCTGAACAATGAAATTCTTCCTTTGCTGTTCACATTGAATGCCGAGATAACAGAACTATATAGAAATAAAAAATAAAAACAGACATGCACATACATACAAACAAACATAATAAAGTGTAGACTATGTTACAGAAGTAGAAATATAGATTATATATATAGAAATATAGACTATGTACATCTGTATGTGTGAGTGTGCAATGTTGACTTGTGCAAATATTGACTTATGTACAAAACAATACAATACAAATACAAAAACAAAAACAATAGTACAGTAGCCTGTAGTAAATTGAGTGCAACTACACAATAATAATAGCAGCTGTCACATTTAACAATGTGCAAATCGAAATGAAGCTTCTCGATGAGAAATAGCAGCAGTAACATTTACAAATGTGCAAACTGAGCTGTAGCAGTTCAGTCCACCTAATCTATGAGATGTGTGAGACTAGTCTGTGTCCACTGGCTACCCATTTAGAAGTCTAATGGCTGAGGGGAAGAAGGAGTTCCTTAGTCTGGAGGTTCTGCATTTGCCCTCAGGACGGAGGTACAGGAGTGTGAGCAGTCCGTATTGTGGGTGGTTTGGCTCCTTAAGGATGGAGGCAGCTCTCCTGTGGACGCTGCGGTGGTAAATGGTCTGCAGAGAGGGCAGTGGAGTCCTGATGATCTTCTCAGCAGTCCTCACCACTCTCTGCAGACGTTTGCGGTCCCTCACTGTAGTGCTACCATACCACACAGTGATGCAGCTGGTCAAGACGCTCTCAACAACGCAGCTGTAGAAGTTGTTGAGGATCTTAGGCGACATGCCAAACTTCCTCAGCCTCCTTAGGAAGTAGAGCCGCTGTTGTGCTTTCTTAACCAGCTGGGTGGTGTTGAGTGTCCAGGTGAGGTCCTCGCTGATGTGGACCCCCAAATATTTAAAGCTGCTTACCCTCTCCACTTCAAGCTCTCGGATAAACAGTGGCTGGTGAGTTCTCCTCTCTTTCTAATGTTATCAAGGGCATCCTTCACAAAGGATCAGGCTATTGAAAGATACAACAATACTGGCTACAGCTTATAGCCACAAATTTAGCACCATACTAACAGCCTCGACTTCAGGCTGTTCAGTCATCTCAAATAGATGGGGCTTATATATAACATACTGTTATATATAAAAATGAATGAAGGTACGTTACATAGCAAAAAAACAGTAAAAACAGCCGTCCTGGATCTCTTTCTTCTGAGATAAGCGCAGTAATGTGGATTTATGTTGATATTTTTAAACTCGTCATGTATGAATGATATACCTATGCCAAAAAATGCCTTTTAACGTGAGCGTAATGCTAAACCGCCAGCTATGAGCTTCGTTTCTAAGGCTTTATTTCATTTCTTGGCTTCCTTGTGTCAGAATGCTGCAGAATGTGACTCATACTCACAAATCCACCTTTATTCCGCCTGCTTAACCCTCCAGCTTTGGTGAAAATATGAGCTTTTGATGTTTGACTTTGATGGATGTAGCTTGAGACTCTGCGATCTCTCTAAAGCCCGCAAGTGTGACTTGAGCGTGCCTCAGGATGGCTGGTTTATCGCCAAACACCACTCGGCATTTCCCAGGTTAAAATTCAGTGTCCCGCTTCTAAAGTCACGGAGAGGACAGGAAGCTGAGGAGAAAACAGGAGGTGATGAGAAGCGGTTGATGGAGAGATCAGTGCAGCAGGTGTTGAGTGTGAAGTATAAAGTTGATAGCAGATACAGTAAGGCTATAATAATAATAATATAATTTACTACGGAGGAAAAAAGAAAAGAAAAGCAGAAAGAAGAACCAAAAATAGAGGGGGGGGGGGAAATGTTATAGAAATGTTAACAATTAATAATAATAATAATAGTAATAATAATAAAAACATAATGATAACATAATAATTTATGCAAATATGTGTTAGTTAATACAAATTAAAATAAAAAAAACTAAATAATTGCTTATAAACTGTCAAACAACAATACACAAATACATTTTAAAAAAGCATAAGGAAAGAAGCATAAAATAGAGAAAATATAAATTTAATAGAAAAAAAATACAATAAAGTAACCATAAAATAAATGATAAAAAATGTCAAATTATTCAGCAAATACATTAAAAAGCAACACATCAATCAACACATCAATACATAAAAATGCAGTTTAAGGGACAAAGCAGAAAATTTATAAAAAAGTAAGAGAAATTCTAAATAAATTATTCTAATAATAATAACATAACCATTAATTAATTAAATAAACAAACAAACAAATAAATAAATAAAGGCTAAAGCAGGGAATTGTAGCTCAGACAAATAAGAGATTTTAAAATGTTTTAATGCTACAACAAATATATGAGCAGTGATAATAATTATATAGAAAGAAATAGAAAATAGAGAAAATCAATGTTCATAACTCTCCTGAGATTCTCAGCAGGCAAGCCTGGCGTCACTGCGAAAACCTGCTTACATGCCCAGTGAATCGAGAACAACCAAACAGCTGGGGAGGTTCCCCTTACTGTGGCACGAAACACAAACCATCAGTGGACAAACAGGAAAGAAAAAGCTTTCTCATGTCTTAGCTGACAAGCTGAGAAGAAGCAAGGTATAAAGCATTAGAGAGCTCTGAAGTATCCAAGATGTCTCTTCATCCTCCCTAACAACTGAAATACCGCGTTTCACCTGCTAGTACACACCATCTGTTCCATCTTTCCTTTTTAATTCGCCTACAAAGTCGACCTGCTTTCCCTCGAGTAATTAGATATTCGCTTTGTAGTGAGAGCTAGCACAGACCAAAGTAAGCCATATGGCAGGTGGATCCTTAAAAAATTAGAGGTTCTATGAACAATTCCTCAAAGGTTCAGTGAAAGTTGCGCCTCGGTGAGTCCATAGCTAAACCCTGAGAAATATACTTTCAGACCTGCTGGTATTTTTTTCCTCAAGTGCCAGAGCATGAGATTGTATGGGAAGCATCCATGTTGGACCTTAGCTGTAGCATAAACACATCGTACTCTGTAGTACGATGAAAATGACTTCCTGTAATTTTCCTAAAATAGCCATTCCAGTTTTACTTACAATTAAACTTTTCACAAAAGCACCAAGTGACGTCAAGTGCTTTTTAGTCCCAACCAATCAATGAGCAAGAAAAGCAAAATGGAGGACCTTCTCTTGATTTTTTGCCTCCAAAATTACAGCAAAGACAAACAACCTTCTCATCACCATACATCTAATCTAGAGACCAAGCTAGTCTAGCTAGTTAGCTAGGATTTGTAAGATAGTTGTTATGGTTACAGTGTGCACATTATGTGAGATGCTTTTTCCCCATATCAGAACAGACTTGGCATCAGCCAGCGCTTTGTAAGAACACCTACTGTGGAAGCAGCCTTAGGATACAGATAAGAAGATTCCAGTAGGAAATATATATTTTCCAGCCTTCACAGTTTGTTTGACCACAGCTACTGCACATTGCTAGAACACACCAGCAGAGTTAACCATGCCGACTCATTGATACCATACATTTAAGCTTGTATGTAAGCCAACACAGCACTTCCCAGAGCAGCTTATCCCCCAACTTTCTGGTGCGAATTGGAAAGAGTCAGCAATAGATAATGCTTGCAAATTCCTCCATCTTTGAAGAGACAGAAGTCATGTGGCACACTCAGAACTGCTTGTAGCTCATGCATATTAATGAACCCTGAGCCAAGGCCCATGGTACCTTTTCACTACGGTGAACTGAGGATCTGACTTCTCGTACAGCGTATTAATATTTGCATGCCGCGTGCTGGGAATGAGATGAATAATTTGCTGCTGTTTCTCAGACCAGACTGGAGACAAAATTATTGGGGAGGGCAACTGAAAAAATTGGGACTTTACAGGACATTTCCTTTGTTTTGGAGGTTGTCGAAACACATGGGAATGGAAGTTTTGGAGATTTGAGGTCTAGGTATTATTTTAAGAATGGGTGGACTTTTATTTGAAACCGTTTCAATGGCCTTGTTTCCTCCTTAAATGACAAATTATGCAGAAGCTTTGGAAAACCAGAAGAAAGAGGAACGCCCTTTTGTGTTTTAGAAAGATGGCCATTTTTACAAACCAAATGCTGCCCTTTAAGCTTGGCATTTTGAACGGGATGAACAATTGACTGGGATGCAGACTGTCCTGTCGAGAAGCATTAGGTGTCTTCTGTTGCCAAGGTAATGGATAAACAATGCCACTCCCTGTCTCACCCACCTCAGACAGACCTTTAAAATGCCATACAAGTACTGATGCTTTGTTTCAAATCTTGAAAAATAGGAACACCTGCTTTGGGTTTTAGTACAGAGGTGTAGACTAATTAAACCCCCCAAAGTGTCCTATTAATGCAATTGCTTCTATACAGTGCAGTATTGAAATAATATTGATTTATTTGAAACCACAGGTATCTTGTCTATATGCTACCCTGACCAGTTTTCGTATGCAGATGATAGTTTGGACGTTGGTCTGAATCAAAACCAATGTCTTTGGTGTTTTGGAGAAAAACAAAAGTAGTAATAGGAGTTGCAACATCCACAACTCAAACATGCCCATTTGGCTTGTTATAAAAACATTTGGGTTTTGTTGAGGTATTGTTATTCCTTGCAACTCCCTGCATGTACCTGCCTGCATGCTTTGGCTAGGATACGAAGGGTTTTGACTCACCATGTGATTTTCACGCATGGATTTACACTTTGCAAAAACAGCATGGCGGTGCTGCTGGTAGTGTTGCCGCCTTAGAGGTCCAGGGTCCCTGGTTCGATCCTGAGCTCGGGTTACTGTCTGTGTGGAGTTTTGCATGTTTTTCCTGTGTCCGGGTTTTCTCCAGGTTCTCCGTTTTCCTCTCACCTCTCGTCTTGTGATGGACTGGCATCACCTTCAGCATGTATTCTCACTTCAATGTTCCTTCCATAGACTCCGGATCCACCGCAACCCTGACAAGGATAATGCAATTACTGAAGATGAATGAATGAAAAACAGCTTATGCCCAGCAGTCACCCTTGCTTCAGTATCTGGATAATCTGGATACTATTGATTTGTACCTAAGAACAGCTGCTGTCCTGTGCCCAGGACTCTTATTCACAATCTGCTCGTACAAAACATCCTTTCAACACACTTGACAAACAGTACTCTTTATCTTTCCTCTTCAATATCTGTATATTGTAATGATTTATCATCCCACTATCCAGTGTCACCTAGAATAGGACGAGTTCCCTTTTCAGTCTGGTTCCGCTGAGGCTGTTATTTTGTTCCCAGTGAACACCAAGATTTTGATCAGTCTGTGGATCTAATATAACATTATGGAAGGCTGCACTGGTCAATCCCAGTATCTTTGGTATAACAGTGATGATCTTATGCAAACACTTCTGTGTTTCAAGAAAGCCAGCAGGAAGGGAAGTGCAAGATAAGTAATATATGTTGAGAACCTTAATGAGAAAAATGTAATCCCTGTTGCTTTGATAGTTGTTTAAACAAGCTGGACATCCATGACCTAAATCCAAATGCTTTCATGTTGAAGTGCACAAGCCGTAGGCACAATGTTAACATGGTCCTGCTGCTGCAAATCCATAATAATTCATAACATCTACAAATGCGTAAGGGTTAAATGAAAGCCAGTGATTCTTGGTAGATGGATTTATTACTGATCATACCAACACCACTCAGGTTCTTTGAACCGGTCACTTCTCCTTGTGCAACACGTTTCCAATACTCATACCATTCCACCCCCATATTACTCTCATCCCTCTATTGATATATTTGACATATTTGTCTTTATCCATCACAACTTTTATACCATGAAAAATGTAAATACCCAAAAAAACAAAAAAGGTACTGAGTTTTGCTATCTTAATGATACTCTCAGTGGATTTATATATACCGTATATATCAAATGGACCTAAAGTTGTCATTGGAAATCATAAAGAAGATATGCTTAAACCCCATACAGACATTCCTTCAACACTCAGCACTCCAGCCAAGGTGCCATTATCCCGAGTACACATAAATAACACTCAATTAACCTCCAGTTACTGCACAAGGACTACGAGGGCCTGTTGTTAAGCTCCTCATGTGCGATAATAGGTTCGATAAGAAGGATGTTGTTAACAGCAACAAGACAAAGAGCAGAAGCGTGAGAGTATGTCCATATAGATAAGGCTTTATGTTAGAGCAAAGCCAGCCAGTGAAGCAGGGCTTCTGTATCTGTCAGTCTCAGTAAAGGATGTGTGGCCTCTCACAAGTAAGCTATAGGAATGGAAAATCATACATTATTAGCTATAGGCATTGTTTTAGTAATTAGACAAATCAAAATTGAACAAATGGATTATATCCCATGCACACATTGATTTCATGACCTTGATTTAGTATCTTGTGGCAAAATGATATCAGGGAATAAAATATAAAAGAATAGGATGTGCTGGATCAAGTGCTATTTGATAAGCTGCGGAATAGTGAGGGGGTAGGCAGCAGGCTAGACGCTAATTAAAAATATTGACGTATCTTTTTGACGCGAGTCAACAATTGGATTGGATTATTGGCTGCTTTAAACATATATTTAAAAAAAAAACTCAGATCAGTGAGTGTGTGTTGAACATCATGTCACATCTTCAGTACTGATGGAGAAACAGTAGATTACAAACTGAACAGAGAATAAATTACTTGTCTGAGGTATTTAGAGTGTACGCTAATATTTACTCTGTGCGCTAATGTTGTGTCTTTCTCTTTTTCTGTCTTTCTCTCTCACAGCTTAAAGAATCAGTTATGTGTCCAGTAAAGCCGTACAGGAAGCTAACTGTCAGATTGATTGATGTCACACGGGCTTTGATCGGCTCGCCCTGAAATCTCTGCCTCTTCCCTCTGTCTGTTTCTTTCTCCATTTCTGCATCTTGTTGTCATCATCTGTCTATCTCAACCAGGAAGACCAAACAAATTTTTTTTTTAAACTTTCATTTAAGCCCACTTCTGATGTCATACTATACGTTCCATTGTCCTGACTTTGAAGATGCATAGACTGCATTGTTCACATCATGTTTGTGGGATTAGTTACAGCTCAGTTGGAATCGTATCTTCTGTCTCGTCTTTATGTTTGTGGGTTGAACGACTTCAACTTGCATTCGTTCTGTCAGCCAGGTGTTGCGTGCATGAGTGATTTATTCTATTTTTTTTTTTCGATTTTCAACCCAGCTAAGCAATATGTATGGAAAATCTGCCAAATGTATTATTGATTAAATGGATTCTGATTTAATAGCAACACTGAAAGAGAAAAATGACAAATAGTACTTTAAAGTTGGATGTATGTGCATCTCACATTCTACAACAAGGGCATTGTGGGTAATCTGATAGGAGATATGGCCATATCATCAGGGTTTGAAATACAAAGATCTCACCAGGTTTAAAGGGTTTAAATTGACTAGTGCAACAGCTCGTTTGCACAATGTTCCTCCTTTTACCCAAAATATAGTGGATCAACCAAGACATTTGGTGTCAGATGTTTGCTTTTTTAGTTTCGCCCTGGAGCTGCGAGGCTAACGAGTACGAAAAACCTCAAGCCTCCTGTTTAGCTTCATTTATCTGCATGCCTAAGCAAAGTTCAGACACCAAAACCTGTTAATCGACTGTATTTGGGCTAATGAGGAAACTTGTGTAAATTTTGAGATTCAGTCTAGTTTTAAAAGTATTGTGACTATGTGTTCTTTTTAATATTACAAAAAAAAAAAAGTTCGTTTTCTTTTACCGTATATGGCATATGCTACATTTTTAAGTGTGACTACTAAATTCTTATAGGTATCAATATTAGGGAGAATTACTCTAAGAACTGCATTGTCATTTTATAATGAATGAATTAGATTATTTATTATTAGAAAAATAGCATTTATTTTTTATTGTCATTAATGACTTACTGTGTATGTTTGAAAGTCATTTTATGTTGGTTATGTGTCTGGATATTTGTTCTTTTTTTTAATCTGACATTTATTTTACTATAAACAATGGATGCATTATATAATATTGAGAGTGATTTGAGTTTTTAAAGGAAAAGTTCAGAAAAAAAATGACATTGTAAAGCTATGGAATCTAATTTGTGCAGTAGTATGGAGAGTCTGAATCTACCAAATAATATAATGTGATAAAGTATTAGCACATTAGTACAGACTAAGGATTTTTGCACTGGAGCTAAGAGGCTAATGTAGCTAGTCCAAGAACATCTGTAAATTCACAAATGACATTGTGAAGCTTTGAAATCCAGCTTTCCAGTATAATTCGAAACTATGGTACACTTTTGGTCTAGCATGGAATTGTGCTAAGGAGAAACGTGAATCTGGTTGTCCAAGATGGCTGCACATTCACACTACACAATGAAGTTTGGCTCATGTTTATAGATGTTTGTATACAGGAAGTCTCACTGTGTCAAAAAGATTTTGGGTGAGACTTCCATTACATTTGCATATAGCTCCAGTGGAAAACCAAAAAAGTGAACACCAAACATGACATGGCTGATTAATTACAAGCTGTAAGGGAAACTGTGTAAATTTGATTGTTTACTGAACTATTCTTTTAAGATGATTCATCTCCTTAATGCTAGAAAAAATTTTAATAACATTTGATATTAACGATGCCGATTCTGTGCACGAACAAGTCAGCATAAATGTTCTCAAAGTTTGAGTAATTCGGTTTGCTCATTGTTGCACTGAAGCTGTGTGTGAATGGTAGCGTGTTCCCTTATAGAGAGCAAGCTTCAGTTCTGCCTGAACACACTCCCTCCTTGTGCTATGGATCATGCGATCAGCTGTAAATATTGAATAAAAGACGCTTGCAGCCCTCTTAAGTGGTCTAAGTGTATTCATGTTTTGCATTTTGTTGTGGGTATTTTTTGCTCAAGTATATCCTGTTCTTTTCTCGTAACTTGTGGGTTGGTTGTACCGTAGCTTTGTCACATTTAAATAGCAGGAAGCACCAGAAAAAAAAGATAATGGGAAACAAGCAAGAAGACAGGGGAGCCAGTCAGGAATGTTCCATGACAGATTCAATAACTAGAATTTACGCAGGTTCATTAAAAAAATGATCTCATGTATGCAGATGTGCCAGTATCTAGTGTTTAATTGTAGTGTTTACTGTTTTTGATCCCTTTCTCTGGAGATACAGGAGACACCTGAATGCTACCTGCTTTTTCAGCGAAATCAGAGGTCAAATAAATAACGCAATAACACGAATCAAATTCACGCATCAAAAAAGCCGAGTCACTGAAGGGGAAAGGACACAGACCGTGAAAGACACATTTCTTTCTGGTAGTGGTTATTTTCACTTCACGCTTATTTTATCAAGGTGCCCTATGAATTCACAAGCCTCTGTGTTGTGAGCCAGTAGAATCCAAGTGGGTGGGACTGTTTTTTCTTTCCACCTCCATCCTGCTAGGATTTTGTTGTTAGCAATGTTGCCAGCTCTGCAAATGATTTAACCTACTAACAAACAGGCAACTGGTGGCAGATGGTATAATATTTCTCTTACTCTAAAAGTTATCAGCAGACTTTGTGTTCTCCTTCACGTCAACTTGTTCAGCTGCAGGTTTTCTAATTTCACTCCATGAATTATTCATTGATATATCCCTTTTATCCCTTCTTCATTCCTCAATTTGTGGCCTGGTTTTCTATTTATATTTCAGTGACATGTTTCAGTGCCATACTTTCCAATCTCCTGTTTAGTTCTTTATTTTTCATATTTTATTATTGTAAAGGGTTTATTGGGTAATTAAGGCTTGCTAGCCCCTTAAAAGGGTTCCTCTTTGAAATCCCCTCCATTCTCGTGTTCTACATAGCACCTTTAATAATTTTTAAGAACAACCAAAGAATTTTGTATGAGTGTAGACCCATATTGATTTTCTTATGCTGGGGCCATCAAAATTGGCAAAAGAGATCAAACTGTTCATTTAAACCATTTACTCATGCAGTTACTGACAACAAACATCTGACCCTGCTGTCCTCTTGTTCCGTTCCATCTTCCCATAGGAAGCTATTCATTTTGCTAATGCTTGAATTGTTGCTGTGCACCCAAAATCTGATAGATTCAGGTCTTGACCCCTAAAAAATATTAAACTACCTGACAACCAATCAGATTGAATTTTCTTGAGAAATAGGAACTATGGTATAAATAGGTAGGATCACTTTGGCATTTAGATGGAGTGGCCCCTACTGCCACTTCTGATGCTGTAGGTGGAGTTTCCAAGTAATGGCTCCAGGATCCCTGGTTTGAACCTGAGGGTCACTGTCTGAGTTTCCTCCAGGTTTTCTGGTTTCCTCCAACAATCCAAAAACATGACAGTTGGACTGGCTAAAGTAATTAATTGCCCCTAGGTGTGAATGGATGTGTGTGTGTGTGTATGTGTGTGATGCCCTGTGATGGACTTGCATGCCATCATGTGTACCCAGTATAGACTCTGAGTTCACCATGACCCTGACCAGGATAGAGTGGTTACTGAAGATGAATGAATCTGTGGTATCTGCTTCTACTGTGAAAGTGACACTTGGATCTGGTTGTCTAAGCAAATATAAGATGTTATTTAAGACAGTGGCTAAAGTGGGCCCCTTTTGGGTAAGAACATAGGACAGCATAAGTCAACAATTAAGTTACAAGTGAATCTATAATCAAAACTGGTAGAATCTGAGAAATTGTAATTCATATACCATTTTGGGTTCTGGCTGTTGAGTACTGCTGAATCTTACCTTCAAATTTTACCCCCTCTGAGCTTAAGAAAGTGATGGAAAAGGCCTTTCTTGGCTTTTATGAAGAGTAATCATAATCTTAGAACCTTATGCACATGTTGAATATGATCATCCAGGGTGGCAGAATAATTTGAACTGTCACTGTTCCACATTACCGTCTGTCATTGAGGAATGATGTTTAGTACTGCTAGAGCATTTGACAGCCCATATGGAATAAGCAAATATTCATAGTGCCCCCAGGGATACTTAAAGCTGTCCACTTCTAACCTTCAAAGATTAAGGTAAGATCCAGCGATCTTAACTCGTCCAATGGCAGGAGGGGCTAGGGGGAGAGGATGGCGATATTTTACAATATCAGGATTAAGCCATCAGTAGTCTATACATGAGCAGAGAGTGCCATTTTTATTGTCTGTGAAGCATAAAGCTGCTGATGCAAGGGAAGTGGAGGTCCTGATAAACCTTGCTGCAGGGCCTCTTAAATATTCTACTTCTGCTTTAATTTTCCAGTGACAATACAGTATAAACAAGACTACAAGGTGGTGCACCAACCAGTAGTTCTATGGCTAGAATAGAACTATATAGACTATAAGGGTGCAACACGTAACTATTTTTCCCATAAATACTTTGTTTAGTTCATTGGCAGTCACATTTCATTTGGAGATTTTTCTGTGGACATACTTAGAGGAAGACAGTCATTTCTGGCCATGCTAATCTGGACTGCACTTCCTTGTGAAATCTTGATCAGTTTATATGAAGAGATGAAATCTAGACTGGACAGCTGCAACTCATTCCTGGCATACCCCTGGAATGACATCCAACCTTTGCAAATTAATCCAGAACACAGCAGCAATATTTATTTTCCAAGTTTTTCCTTATCACCCCATTGCTTTGTTCCCAACACTGACTTCCTGTAAGTGCTCGCATCAGATTTAAAACACTGATGCCTACATCAGATGACTACAAAACCAAAAATGAACCAGTCTCAACTACCCAAAGGCAGTTATTATACTCCGCTCTGCAACTTCCTCCCTTCAAGCCTTTAGCATGGCTCAACTGGACCCGCCATCCCTCAAGGTACAAGGAAGACATGCGTCAAGACTCTTCTCTATCCTGGCACCCAGGAGGTAGATGAATTTCCCCAGCGTGTTACCTTTTTTCATACATCACCCCATGTCCTTAGTCCCTGAAGTTGTTTAAATTTGAGCCAAGGTCAGCTACTGACCCTAATCTAGCTATCCGTTTTTCATCTCCTCATTATCTCATAGAAACTCACTTCAGTCTTTACTAATTCAGTTTTCACATGCCACCCACCAAACCTTGTAGAAATGTCTAGACATTAACCCAAAGCGTAAGACTATGTGTCTCATATTGATTGCCCACATTTATGTAAGCCATCTGTCTTATTCAACCCTAGCACATTTTTTAACAAGACAACGGTAGTGGTTTTATTTTTCAAGGTCCTGTTATGACCTTTGGCATGCTAACTTAAAATCTGTTCACAAACATAAACCTGTGTACTAATTTTACCTCTCTTCCACTGCCTCTTTGCATGTCACCATCTAAGCCACAGAAGTAGAGTTTTCTGATTAATGGTGGCATATATGTGGCAGCTCATCAACAGACTAGAGTCATTAATTCCCCCACTCTCGGGGACGTTTAAATAATGGAATATAAATGGAGAGACATTCCAATTTCCCTGGCTGGACACAGGAGAATACGAGTATGTGGTTTAGGTAACTCTACACACCTCGAAGGGCTCTTTAGAAGAGATGTCACATAAAAGAACAGAGGTGGCTCAGAGAAGCTTCAGCTGTAATTAAAGGTTTTCATACCTGTCCTGAAAAGAGTCATGGGACATCTTTGACATTCTTGAGCCCTCAATAGGAAGGTAGAGCAGGTGAAAATTATTATTATTATTATTATTATTATTATTATTATTATTATTGCTTCCTCCACCATGGAATTCACAAACAGACAATTTTAATATTATAGATTATTAATCTAGCATAAAAACACAAACTATATAAAAGGTCTGCTGGTAATTTTTCAGAAGTAAATACAATCACCTTACTAAATAATAATCTTGGAATTATTCTGAAATATTTTCATCCTATCTAAAAAAAAACAGTCTAAAGTCATTAATGATCTAGCCCTTTAATTTGTTACTCTCAGCCTAGCTAGCAGAGCATTTCTTGTCAAATATCTATATTTTTGGGTTTAGGCATATAAAATGGGAAGGAAAAAATTAGCAGATGGCCTCAGGGGGAAAAAACCCAAAAAAGAGCAAACTGATTGGAGATGAATCCCACTGAGAGCTTTAAAAATAAACAGTAAACCTTAGTTTGAATCTCTAAATGAACTGAGAACCTTTGATGCGACTCTCGCACTGAAGTGATGTTACATATAGAAGCAGTCAGGACTTGTGTATCCACATGGACTTAGAATAATAAATGCTATTCAAGCAGTAATGATAATAAATTAAAGCCTGAATTTAACAAAATTAGACCAAATCAAATTATTTCAGTGTGGCTTTACTTTAATGTACTTACGACAATTACTGAACATCTTTAGTTATCCCTGATCAATCACCAATGTTTCTGTCATGTTAATATTTTCCAATATAAGAATATAGAAGCATGATAGGCCCAAAAATGGAACCCTGAGAATAGAAATATGTCTTTTATATTGTTTATGGACCAGCTTTTTGCAAAATAATCATCAACCTTGTGAGAAACCTTGATAGAGTAACCACCTGGAGTTTTAAATCCATGCCTTCGTGTCACTTTATTACTGTGAATAAAATTTTGGCATTTTGAATCAGGAAGATTAAGAAAATTTAGGCTGCCTCATACCTTTATAGTGAACAGAAATGTCCCTTCTCACCATGAAATGAACCAAGCCAAGGAAAAATAGGTTATCTTATCTGTGGTGTGAAAAGCCAAGACTTCAATTCGAGGATCAGCATTGGCAAATTTATCGAAAAACCTTTCCATTCAGTAGAAACACGTAAAAGGTATAATTAGGCTTTTTTCCAGTGCCGGGGATTAAGACAGTGATTTACGGAAGCAGTGTGCCTGAATTTATCATACATGAGCTCATTTTTGCAGTACTGCTGTGAGGATTTACAAGTTATTATTCTGCAGTGGAGCATGACACAGCTGGAGACTCACTATTAGTCATGCACACGTTGGTGATTTATTCATACCTAACGTAGAAAATGAAAGAAAATAATGTTACTCTTTAAACAAATTTGTAAAATGTCAAATGGTAATAACCAGGCAATGAATTTCTTAAACAATATCAGCACATGAAAAGATCAAAAGTGCATATTAATGCAGCCTTCTTTTTCTGGGCATTTGAAAATCTTGACCCACCCTTACACCATAGAGATCGTGTAAGTCATAGGGGGAATTTTCCTTTTGCTAATTATACATACTTATAGATAGATAGATAGATTTAATAGATATAGATTTTAGAGATTTAATAAATATATTTTTTTCATTTTTAAATTATTTAAAATGACGTGATTAGGGGTTAGGGGCTGGATGACTACTAGTCAACTACTCAAGCAGTAATTCAAAAAAAAAAAGTTATTGAATAGCTGTATTTTCCAAAGATAAACCAAAAACTATTGCTATTTTTAGGCTGTTGTGCAGAAAAAAGGTTTGTGTATCAAACCTCCCTTCAGTTAGGAAAGTAAATAAATCAGTGTTCCATATTAGACGCACCATTTGTTAAAAGGTACTCGTCTGCACAAGCTGGCAGCTCAGCTGAAATTGTTGTTTCTGAAACTGAGATTGCACAGCATGGAAGCTCATGTCCATCAACAGAGCCCTCCGTGTAGCTTAATGAGCGGCCTTCTTTGGATGGAGGATACAATGTATACAGCATTTGGAATATTTTTCTGCCATGTTTGACTCCGGCCTCAGTAGCATCTGATAAGAGGCTATGCCTCGTTGAGCTAGCATGTGCTTCTGATCAGACGGGGATCAGATTGGGATCAGATTCTAAACGGATGTGCAACCCGCGGCTCTGAAAGTGCTCTTTCACACAGCACTGGTCACGATGGAATTCAGTCTGCCACAGGGCAAGGATTTTATTCAAATTTTATGTAGATTTAAAGGGTAGGAATTCCTTCCTGAATGGGCATCGGGGAAAAATTTGTGTACACAAAATGGCCCACACAGGGGTGAGATTAAAAATCTGTTGGGATTATATAATTGCCTACTTTGTTTCAGACTAACAAAGTACATTTAGCTGCATTCTCTACCGGTTTCCTAACAGTTTTTTTCCACCAGCCTGTCTTGTCGACATCCCCACATCTTGCCCACAGCTATCTGACATACAAGTCCCTGTGAATGAGTTATATATAGAAACACTAGTGTATTGAAATGATGCATTAATTTAAACCTGAGATTTGCAGCTGCACAACTGTCAGAGCTACTGTTAGAGAAAATTCTGGATACTCAACACACAATACATTCTGATCAATTAAAACTGAGAATCCAAAAGCTCTCTGGTATCATTTTTAATGAGGCAATACTCAACAAGAAAAAAATCACACTTATAATTGCATCTAGACTTTTTGCCTTTTGCCCCCATTTCAATGCAGATGCAGGGGTTTTTTGTTGTTACTGATGTATAAAAAGATTGGGTTTGAATATAGGATCAGAGGGTCAGTAGTGCAGGCTATGATCAAACTCACAACTGACTGAAATATCAAAGACCAGATAGACTCACAGTGGAAGGAAACAAAGAGTGGAAGAGTTGAACACGGCGTATAGGAAATGGACGAGGATCAGACTGTAACGAAAACATGGCAAGACTTCGCAAAATGTAATAATAATAATACGGAGAGAGTGTTCATGGAGGGATTTCCCCACTTAACGGACATTTCATCAATTTATCAACTAATGTAAATTACAGTAGATAACTCAGTTAGCACACCAATGTTGGGCCATTGTTGGATGTTTAGACTTACAGTCACCTTTAAATCCACCTTGCCAACATTGGTACAACATTCTATACAGCAGGCCAACACTGCCACTCAAAACAGATGTTGGTGCGTCCAATGTCAATTTGCTACCTAGGAATGGATCACGTTAACATGACTGTAGATTTCAGGAGCAGAGTTTACCCAGATGTCATTTAGTTACTTATTGCTGATTGGTTGCAAGTTTAGATTCAAACTGAGTGTACATTATAATTAACTTTTAATGATCTACTCAAATAAAGTAGACCATGTTGAGAAGCATGGTCACGGTCTGACAGTTCCACCCCACACCACCAGAGGGCCCCGTCACCAGAACCCTAGGCTACTTCCTGGTCACCTGAACACTCACCTGATGCTCATTACTTCTTCATTTCCCCAGTTTTTATGTACCCTTCAGTTTCCAAGCACACTGGATGTGTGAAATAACTAGAATTTGGAATAAAATGGTTCTCCAAATCTCTAAAACTATACCACAAAATCTCTTTTTTACAAGCAATTGATCATGTGATTCTTTAGTTTGTGTCACTGATACCCTTTAATTAGAGGAACGATTTGGGTTTGTGGAACAAATCCATAAACCCAAACCCACAAACCTGTTTTCCAGGTTTTTTTTTTAAAGAGCAAGAGGCGAGTTCATGCGTTATTCATAGCGCTAAGGGCCAGCTGTTCCTCTGAAGCCTCTTCTGAATCAGTCTCAAGGTGCCCGACCCTTTTCTCCTCTGCATGGGGTCATCATTTTAATTTGGATGGAGAAGGAAGGAGGAGGAAAAGAACCACTTCAGGTCTCCATGAAGAGAACAGACGGCTGTGACAGCATGATGATAATCAAGGTAACAAGGTAGGTCAAGTTTTTTTTTGGTTTCATTCGAATTATTATGTGTAGTCTTGGCTGCTTTCTACCTTGCAGACTTTTAAAGAGATCTAAAATAGTTAGAAATGCCATTTTGCATGCTTAATGATAATTGCATCCTCATTTTACGACTCGTCAAACGTAATTGTATTGACACTGACATTTAAATGCAGTTCACTGCTCAAAAGTCATGCATAAACAGCACTGATATGGTGTGTGTCCTGATGTGTTTGGTTCAGACTCACATGATAAATGGCCTGATTGTTCTGGTCGTATGCTAATGTGTAGTCCATGTTGCATGCTAATATGTGCTACTTGCATAAAACCATGCACTGTTGCTCACTGTTTTCCTTCCTCGAGTTAATGACATTGTTTGTTGGGGTGCAAATTTCACATTTTGCATGCTAGTAGGTCTTAGCAAGACAGACTGGCTGTTCCACAATATTAAACATAACCATAAACTGGTTAGATGTATGATGTTCTTATTTAATTAGTAAAAATAAATAAATAAATGTGAGTAAGGTGTTCTGGTATAAGAGTTATAAAACTCCTCAAAAATGGCATGTAGATAAACAATTCCTAAAGAAAAAAAAATGGACTCAATAGCCTTTATTGAATTTATTAAATTAAATTGCGTATCTGCACCTAAAGATAGCCAGAATTTCAAGTAATTTCTTTATTTACTGCTGGTTTGGCACTTTTCTTAAAAATAGAAGCCACCACATAATGTTTTTTTTTTTTTTTTTTTGCATTATGTATAAAATAAAAATCCATCTGATAGTCCTGATAGGAACTTCATCGGCTCCGATTGGCTTCATGTTTGTGAAAAATGGTTTACCCGTGTTATAGGTACTTCTCTACGTTTGGTTCACATAAATATGGCATGTGCATACCCCTATAATTTTTTTTTTTTTCTCCAGTCCCCCTGATTCACTAATATGCAGTATGCTTAGAGGTGGGACTGTTTCAGCAAACTGTAACAGATGGTGTTCTGTGTAATGGACCATCAATTTAGTGGTTGTGCAGCTTGTTTAATGCCTGTTCTTTTAGAAAGGTTGGCTTTAGAAAGCGCAGGGGAGTCACTGAGCAAGTTAGTGTTGTCTGTGTGTAATTTTTGGTGTTTTGTTTCTTCGATAGTATTTGTTTTTTTAGGCATCAGGCTTGTAGAATCACTATAGTAGAATATTTGTGATGCAGACAATTTTGCACTGTAAACGTGAGATATTTGGTCCATTCATTTTACTTCTTTTATCTTATTTGGCGCCTGGATCCTTGGAGGACTTAAATTGGGGAGAGTTGCGATAGAAAGGGCACTTGGTGTTTTAATTATTATAAAAAATTATAAATATTATGGGGGTGAATACTTGTGTATGCAAGGTACCATACAGTAAAACATAATTTAAAGCTAAGAGTTTGTGCTTTCGGCTATGTAGAAATGTGTTGCAGCGTGAAATACTCTGAGGTTGTACAGAAAATACATCAAATAGGTTTCACACATGAGGTTCCAAAAGCAAGTCTCCAATCATAGGGAGGTCAGAATTCAAGAATCCCTCCAGAAAGTGTTAACCAAGATGAACATAAATCCCACCAGAGGTTTAACGCATTAGCGCACTGGAACGCAAAATCTCTGGCTAGAAATGAAATCCAGTCTACTTTTAATCCTCATTGCAGCACAAGTGTTTGGCCATTTTGTTCTAGCTGTCTATTAATATTGATGGAATGAGCTGCCCAGAAAAAGAACCTGACGGCACCTGAAGCATCAAGCTCAGTCTGTTTTTTTGTCTGTCCGTGAGGAAAATAATGCAACTTTTGAGTTTACAGTTTGTACTGTGCCTTTATTTCTCATTCCTCCATCACTATCCATTATTCATGCTTTCAGTTTCCTCCAGCACTCGCAAACATGTTTGACAAGAGCCGTATATATACACATCAGATACAGCAATAATTTATCATTTTGTCAGGAGTACAGGATGGAGGTAGGGTGATTATAATGCCAGATTGACAGGAACAATGTTTTAGAATGCAAGCGTATTATACAAGGCGTACAGATTTAAATAAATAAAGCAATTTCTGCATCATATGATGTAATCCTGTAATGAGTTTCCATGCTTAACATGGCCTGGAATGTAATCTCTGCACTGGTACAGTTGTCCAAAGTCGGCACATACGTGGCTAATTTAAATTTTGATGCACGTTATGTGACTTCCTCACTTCCTGCCTCCAGGTTCATTTGTCCTGATTGTGTACCGACTTTAGTTAACCCTGCTGCTCTTTTAGTCGTTCATCAAATTGGATTATCATGTAAGCAAGAGAGCCGTTCTAAAACACTTTGCTTACTATATGAAAAATAGTGACCAATCAGCACCAAATCTTTATATTTATATTGAATTTATGAGTTAATTTTAAGATATTTGGTGTTACTAGGTCCCTACATTAAGCTGTGTCCTTATAATAGGTTTTGATAGAGCCTAAAATGCTTATACTGTTTATAATGTGTGGGAGAAATTTGGTGTTTCTACTTCACTGTTAACACATTATGCCTTACAATGGGCTTCTATAGAGCTGAAAAAAGCTTAACATGTATTTTACTGTGTTCTGTTTCAATTACTAATTTGTCATTTGGTCAGTAAATAGTATTGATGACTAGGTAAGTGTGTGAGACATTTGGTATCACTTAGACATTGTTTTGGTACTTTAAGCCCATGGTTCTCAAGGTAGGGCTTGGGGATCCTCAGAGGTCCTTATTTTATGAATTATTATAGTTATTAGCCTATTTGACTGGTCACTTTGAATGGGTTTAATCCAAACCTCAATAACTCAAAACCTAGTAAACCTCGAAATAATGTATATTTGAATCTAATTTTATAATGGATTGTGTTTATAAAATAAATCTTTTACTCTAGGCTTCTGTGGATATTATTATTAACATTTAAAGGAACCCCTGCTTTATGCCACATTGATCTTTTCTGATGTTAAGCATTTTAGAATGTCCTGTTTTTAACGATGATATGGAAAAGGTTCCACTGGCTAATAATGATTCATAGAATGCTTTATTTATCTGGTATTAATAACAGATGTGAGACGACATGGGCTACTGAGGCTGAGTTATGAAGGACACAAAATTTAAAAAACAACATAAAACCACGTAGTTAAAATTAAGCCAAAACTGCAGCCGGGTTTATTGTTTGCCCATGGCCGTGGGCTTCAGACTGAATGCTGAGGTTTCCGTGGTGTTTAAAGATGACTGATGCGATAGGATATCTGTCTCAATTTAGCTCTTTTTATGGCCCTTCCCACAGCAGGGTCCTCAGAGGAGATTCTCTCTCCCCGACCTAATAATTCTATAGAACCATTACGCTAATGGAGATTATTATCTTCCTGTGCCTTTCCTTTTGAAAAAGAGCTCTATTAACTGTCAAAATGTGACGAGACGATCAAGACCACAAAAAAAAAAAAAAAAAAAACAATAAAAGCCCCCCAGTCCATTACTAATATTTTGCTGCCACTGTCCGATGCTATCAGGTTAGTGCTGTCAGATACTAGCTGTGCTGTGACCTTTCCGTGCTTCCAGTCATGATGATAAAGAATGGTTCACAGGATGCTTTTATCACTATGAAAGAGGAGAAGAAACAGCGAAATTGTCAATATCTTCTACAGAAGCCACTTTCAGCTATTCACTGTGAGGCGTTTTATCAGTAAGCAAGTCTTAGATGCTTTTATTTTCTTCACAGTTCATTCGGAGAGAAGTTTAAGAAGAGCGGCTTCTATAAATTCTTCCTGTTCCTGTTTCCTTCTTGTAGCTGGTAGATGAAAAGCACACAGGCTGAACAGCAAAGCTGCAAGATATATAATCTAGAAACATCTGAATGGGGAAAGTGCAAACTAGACATTACGTTTTGTCTAATGTGGTACAAACTTGGGAGGTCAAGAGCCCTTCAAAGTTTAATTATTTCCTTAGCCATGTTCTTTAATACCACTAAAAGCAAACACAAATCAAGTAACCAAATATAACTGCAAGCTTATCTTTGGGGTCCAAGCATCCTTGATAAAAAGCTTCCCCAGTGCAATGTTGAATAGAAAAATAAAGAATCCAAAGATGAACTATCCAGGATTTGTGATGGTTGCTCAGTGGTAACCCTGCCGATGGCGGCCATTCTTTTTAAGCACTCCAGTCATCATTAGAAATCCATTTATATATTAGCATAACGAAGCAGTACACCAAATTTCAGCTCAAGTGCACTCACTGTTACTGAGAAAGAGCCGGTTGAACTTAACTCCCTCTGAGTGACTAACCTCTGCCCCAACCTCTGCAGACATCTTCATTATCTTTTCTTGGATATGCCATTCAAGTTTCATGTGAATCCCTGCAATCAGAATCCATCCCGTCCCTGTTAGGATTGAGTGGCATACTGTTTTTGATCAGGTTTTTTGTTCATTATTGAGTTTCAAGGTCTACTGAGTAATTTGACACCAACTTTATGAAGAGATGGCAGAACTCCTAGAACAAGTTGTGCAAATTGCCTCAAAATCCTAGTGATAGGGGCTAAATGGTTCTGAAGGGTTTTTTTGTTTGGCAGAAGTAATCAAGTTATCAGGCAAAAAAAGTTCATAGTATGACTTGTTCATAACATATAGGCCAAAATGTAAAGCGCAGTGCTACAGCGCCACCACTGGGCTGAGCGGGCTCATCTTGTTTACCTGAGTAGTGGGAGGGAGTATATATAGGAGGGAGTTTCATATATCTATTCGTTTTAGTGCAGAAGAAAAAGAAGAACCATCCTACCAAAAACAATAGGGTTCTAGCACCTTAGTGCTTGGACCCTTAAAAAATCCTAATACAAACAAAGAAAAGAAGAAAAATCCTAATGAAAACAAGCCCCTAGGAATTCCGGCAAACACAATAGGCCTCCAGTATCTTTGGTGCTTGGACTCCTAACTAGCTGACGATGCTAAAATTCCAAGAGCTTATCAGCACTGTAACTGCAACACATGTCCTTTGTAATAGAAATCATGACCTTTATTCATTTTAGACACCTAATGGAGCTATGTAGTGTAGTGACTCTCCTGTGCTGAGGTTAAACCGTTGTTAGCTAATTGTCTGGCTGTAGCCCAGTGCTTGCTAGCCAATATGGTATCAGCTGTTCCAAGGAGTATTGGGTGATGTTTGAACGTGATATTGGACATGACCATAGAGCTGACCTGCTTAAACCCCCCACACGCCGTCTGCTAATCCTCCTGTTAAGAGTTCAAAGTGTCAAAGCTTTCATTCCCTTTTATTGCTGTTGAACGTTGTATCTGGTTACAGTAAAGATCTTATTTCAGATTGAACTATGTGTGTTCTCTGATAAATAGCAGATGGCAGTGGCACATTTTAAGACAAAGAAATAAAATGGAATTTAAAAAGAAAATATGGGGTGAACGACGAGTAATGGCGAACAAAATAAAATCTGAATCTTAGAAATTATAAATAACCACGCGGGTCAGAGTGTCTGAATTCTGTAATTAAAATAGGTGTCTCTTTCTGGTGTCTTGAGAAATTGAATTCCGTTCACAGATTTGCAGGTTTATGTTAATGTGCTCGTTCTAATGTTATCGTTTCTCTAGGAACAACTTAAACATGACAGTGGTCTATTAATCAATGGATTAAAAAAGGGTCGTTATTTAAGTATTATGAATTGCGTATCATATTTGATATGGTGAAGTTTTTTGTAAGGATACGTTTATATAACGTTTATGGAAGTAGCTATGACTTTAAGATTTCTGACACGCCTTCATCTAAAGACTTTTTTTTTTTTTTTTGTAAGCAACATGACAAACTGTAGGCCAGTAATGTTTAAGAGCACACATCCTTGTTTGAGGTCATATGTAGCAAAAACCTCTTGCTCTCCACATTATTTTTACAATTTATTATAGGTAGGTAGATGTGTTAGAGAACCTTTTTTTTTTTTTTTTTTTTTTTTTTTTTTTTAAACGAATGAAAGGATTCATTGACTCATGATGACCCATTCAACAAGAAAGGATGGAATTCTGTTCACGAACTAAAGGAGTCACTGGCTCTGACATCTGTACATTCATTCAATTCAAAACACATTCGAGGTAGTCAGGGTAAGATGGAATTTAAGTGAAATGAAAGTTCTCCTAGAACATGACAGACTGATATATACACCCTTTTCTGTATAGCTATTCGCTCGTGCCAATCTTGGGTCCCTATGTGGAATAGCTCAGGCCATAGCAGTGTCCGATACAGCATCTTTCACCTTCGTGATTCACCTTCAGTATCTGCTTTATCCTTGTCCGAATGGTGGTGGTGGATCCAGAGCATATCCTAGGAATACTGGGCCCGAGGCGGGAATACACAGTGGATGGGCCGGTAGTCTATCACACACGCATTCACACACTTGTTCACACTTGTGGGTCATTTAGAATCACCAATCATTGGAGGAACCCGGAGAACCTGAGTCCAGAAGAGAGTGATGATTTCATTTGCAACCATGATCGTTACTCTTTTAGGTCATTTTTTGAGAGCTTAGAAAGTCACTGAGCTCTGGTCTGAAACGGATGAGTCATTGTTCTGTATCTACATTAGACTGAAAAACCCTAAACAGCTCCCCTGTACGTACCGTCATTAATTTAGGCTAGGCAAGCTGCATTGATTACCGTAAATGTGTTTCGATGATTTAAAACATAGCCAGTGGGGCAGATTTATTTAGGCCGTTTACAGCTGTAATGAGGAACTTAAACTATTACACCGAAGGGCTTTTTGTTCAAGTGGCAAAATCCAGCTTTCTACAACCCAATCAGGAAAAACAGAAGGTAATTATTATGCTGGTTCTGCCAGGGAAAAGTGAGATGATGGAGTGTGTTGCTGAATATTAAGCTCTTCTGCATCAAATTTCACTGGCAACATCTAGTTTTCTATAGAAGAACCTAAATTAAGTTGTTTTACTTCAGAAACACAGACAATGACGGTAGGGTTAACCTGCAACTGGAGAGCAGCAAGAAAGGTCGAATGTAATTTGATCTATTTGGAGTGACAGGTTTGTTTAGTTCAAACATTTTTTTTTTTTTTTTTTTTAATTCCTTTCCCTCGTTCACTCTCTGTGTCTCTGTTGCTTTAGGATAGTATTATGCAACAGTGCATGAAGGATGTTTCAAATGGGTCAAACGTGTGTGTGTGTGTGTGTGTGTAACCTAGCATGAATAGCAATCTGACAGCGGATGCACGTGGCTAGAACTCTAATTTACCAGTTGAAATATTTTGGTATCTATCTGAATAGGTTTGTTGTAGGTGTGTGTGACAGGAGCTGCATAGCCTACTCAAACACTAGAGTGCATTTCAAAACAACTTCTTCCTAATATGGTGTAATATGATGCACGGATTTAATCTTTTTTGCACATTTATTGCACCAATTTATTTATTCACGTAAACTAAAGTGTGGTTTGAAGCATTCTTCGATGCACTCATAAACTAGCCTAAAAGTATCAATGTCCTGAATCAGTATTTTCTAATTGATTTATTATTTGAATTACTGGTCGACAAGGAAAAATTAATAGTTCCGCACGCCCTACTGTGTGGCAGACATGAAACCCCACGTGACCAGGAAACATACAATATTTAAACATGAATACTTTTACTGCATTCGTGTCATATGGGAGTAGCATTTCCACATACCACAAAAAATTGTTAGCATAAAAATTAAGTGGGAATTCAAGTAGTGGCAACTAGCTACATGAATATGCTGGGAGTCTTAAAAAAGAAATTAACTTCATATTCAAGGGTAAACTAAATTACAAATGCTAGATAATGATAGATGTCCACCCTCATTCATGCACATGACCATCCTCAGGCCACGCATGGTTATTTCAGAATAATGTTCAATATTTTCTTATTGTGATCAATAGCTTTTAAATGTCTCATTTTCTCTTAGCGTGGAACATGAAAATATGATTAGTAGGAAGAAATGGTGTACCAGTTGAAGAAGAAATAGTGAGTAAAGCTTCTTAACTTCTCTGGTATGCTATTTATGGTGTGTGTGTGTGTGCGTGTGTGTGTGTGTGCGCGCACTTATACCGTATCTTCCAGCAATGATCAGATGAATCAAGATGAGCTGAGGAACATGACCTTATACATTTCCAATTGCAAATGTCTGTGCTATTTCTTGCCGAGTAGCAGTGCCTCGTTATTAACATTTACTCAGGTATTAAAGTCACATTCATGTAATTTATACCATGGTGCTGTTGAATTCTCGATTCTGATTGGTCAGAAGGCGTTTATTGACTTTCTGTAACAGAAGCCTTCACAGTAGGATTTGCTGCAAATCGCAGGTTTCTATTAATCCACTTGGTCTATTTCTATAGGCTTGAAGCAAACATATTCTCATTCATTGTAAAAACCGAGGAAAAAGCAGAGGACTCCCAGGATGAATATATGCTTGGGGCAGATAAAGCAGACAAACATAGATTGACAATTTTTTATTTTCCACTTTCAGGTATATTCAAGTATTTTATTCTAGGAACTAGGAAATGGACACAGTTTAGAGGATATGCAAAGACACACTAACAAAAGGCAAGAGCTATGATCAAGCAGCGTGACTATGATCACGAGTGGACCTGTCTAGCAAATCAGGAAGTCCTACTTATGTAGATACTAGCAGCTTTGGCTTTGGCTTTTACAGTTTGGGCCTGTCATCATGTTTCTTTATTCCACTTTCATATATGCAACATAACAGCCTGTTGTAAACAAAACATTAGCGGCACTTCGGGAATCTTCCCGAACCTCCAGGTTATCACTGTGACATTGAACCAACTAAAATGTTCATCAAAAAGTGGACTGTTCCCATCCCTAGTGTTTGCAGTGTGAGGAATTGAGTGCAGAAGTCAAATGACCAATACTGCAGTAACACCAGCCCTCAACAACAGCGGCCCACTAGGAATCATCCCACTTCTTTAATTACACACTCCAATATTGCACAGAGTACAACAAGAGAAATGGTCGAAACGATAGACAGAGGATAGTAAAAGTTAGTAAAAGAACAGAAGATAGTAAAAGGAAATCTTTGAGGAGTTTCATTCTGTCACTTCCTGTAAGAGCAGCCTCTATTTTTTTTTTTTTTTTTATTTCAATCCATTCCATTAAGGAATCTTGACAAGTCTACTTTTTTTTAAATTCTGTTTTGAACTGGAACCTAATACAAAGGACTGGTCTGTTCTTGGTTTCCTGCACCCTTGTGTTCCCTGGATAGGTTCCGCGTCCACCACGACCCTGACCATGATAAAGAGGTTACTGAAAATGAGTGATTGAATGAACAACAAAAGAATACAATCTTTCCCAACTACACAAACTGCTCAAATTCTCATCCAACCTCTAGACATTTCCAGACTTCATTACAGCAGCTCTCTACTTGCTTGTCTTTCCTCACATATAATATCTCATATCTGGTGTATCTGGCTTATAACTTCCAAAAGTTCTCTTGTGATGACTCCCAGTGGCTCTCTGTGGCAGCAAGAAGAGAAATTCAAAACTCAAAGTTCTATGTACCTTGGTTCAGAACTACACATCAGCACACCAAAGGCCTGGTCCCTCCCCAAATGTCTAAAAACCTATATCATCACTCCACATCTGGGGCAACAGTTCTTGTATTTCTCAGAACTGGCATGTGTTGTAGGAAAAGCTGTAGAAAGCAGACTACCAGAGTTGTGTATGTTTCACATTGGAACCTAAGACAACGGACTGGTCTGAATACCTAATGTTTCTCTCTTGTGGCTCCTTCACTGGCTTCACAATGCAAGAATCAAATTCAGAACTTTTCTTCTCACTATTCAGATCTCAAATGGCTCTGTACCACATTACTTACATCTATGTACCCTGGTTCAGAACCACACACTATGTGAGGTCTTGATGGCTGAGCACAGGCAAGATCCAAATGGCCATGTGTTTTCATTCCTTCCCTAAAACCTACATCTTCATACCACATCAGGGACAACAAGTTTATATTTCTCACCACTGGAATCTATTGTAAGAAAAACTGTAGAATGCTGAGGCGTAGGACTGGTCTAAGGCAGAGGACTTGTCTGAATACCTCCCAAAAGTCTTTCATCCCTGTTGCAGCAAAAAACAAATTCAAAGCTCTTATTCTTGTGTTCCAGATCTCAGCTCTGCACCATAGTATGTACCGTACATCTACGTACTATGGTACATACACCAGCATGGCAGCTCAGATCTTGTTTTCGTTCCTTAGATACACTTCATACAATGTCTGGGGCAACAATTATTGTATTTCTCAATATTTATTTACACACTTACTTGGGTTATTTTTGCCCTTTTTATCGTTACTTACTAGGCCACTCTAGTACTTGCACAAATCAGCACTAGTGCCTAATATTTCAGGTTAGGAATCCTCACTGTGTCATTGCGCCTTCATCTGTTTGCACTTCTTGTCCGTGGCTATAATGAGTAGGATAAGATAAGGATAAGAGCATCTGCCAAATGGCTAAATGCAAATGCTGGTAAACAAACTGTGTGTGAAGAGTGCCTCTCTGTCTTTTTCACGTCCTCTCTTGGCAAAATGCTGTGGGGAATGCAGGAGGGAGGTCTAGGAGTATGGTAATTAGCACAGCATGGTGTCAGAATCATAGTGATTCAAAACGCCCATCCGGCCATGGCCTGAAAATAGACCGCATGTTCTCTCTGAGCTGATGGGAGTGGCGCTCGAAAGTGCGCTTGTAACACTTGCAGGGACAAAAATCTCCCAAAGTCTCATAATAAACATAAAATGAAGAAAAGAGAATTTTTGATATGAACGTTTCTGTGAGGAGATACTTATTTAACATTTATGGAAGGAGTCTCCAGTGTCAGCACTTTGTAACAGTCAGAGCTAAGAGAAAATGATTGAATAAATGTTTATAGCTGCTATAATGTAAGTGATAACAGGAACTAACTTGTTTCACAGATGCTGTACACAATAAATATAACTAATAAACAGATAGTCCATACAAAATTGTTAGTTTTGCCAAATTGCTTTGGTATAAGAGGAATAAAACACTTCACGACATGCTGTTAGTGGAAAATAATCAACTTCAAAGTGCTAGGAGTAGCTCCGCTTCATCACACCAACCTGTCATTAATTATTTTCCTATATCCGCACATCCCAAAGTGTTTTATTCCTTACATATCAGTTACATAGACATCAGTATTTGTAACCCTTAATAAAGTTGTTTTTCCAAGAACAAAAGTAGTGCATGGAAGATTTGCTAGCATTAGGTACTATTCTTCAACTTGTTTCTAATTTAAAGCATTATAAATGGCTCTTCCTTTTTTTATTTTAGTTTGAATAAAAGGTCACTTTCAATTCTGGATCGCAGAAATGTCACATCGAGCTCGCATTGACCTTTCAGAGTCATGGCCCAGGAAATTCTGCGAACTCACCAAGATCATTATGAACTCATTCAAATGCCGTTCCAAATGCTGGGCCATTTGGTCAAATCTCAATCCGCCGTGGCTGACTGTAAAATATGGCGGGGAAAGGTAACCTTATAAAACATTTATACATAATATGGAATGGAAGATGTATGCTATAGAAACTGTTTATTAAAAGGAAACATACAAGGGGAGCCACAATTGTATTCTGTGATGTTGTAAATGTAGTTGTCCTGATCCAATAAAAATAAATGTGAGATCTTTGTGCAATAAATATGCAATATATGCAGGAACCTGAAAAAAAAAAATCAGCTCAGGTTAAGGATATTTCATTTCAAACACATTTCATTGCAGTGCGTTGCTGAATCAGAATAATGGATGGATCTGGCAGTCAAGAGAGCGTCGCACCATTAATCTTGATTTATGGCTCAGGATGGCCCATCTGGCTCCAACGTGCATCACTCTTGATCAAATGCAATCAACACGCTGTTATACGACGACAAGAAAAACATCAGCATGGCCATTAATAACAGAGACAGTAATTTTTCACTTTAAACACCTCTAAAAAAAAAAAAATAAATCAATGATTGGCAGAAGAGCAGAGAAATTTATGACAATATCTGAGGTTTCTGATTAGTTGCAGGTTTTCGGCATGCGGCTCAGGCGTGAGTTAAAGCAGATTTATATTTAGGCTTAATTAAATCATTTCATGCCTCAGAGTAAATTTGTATTGCCCTTGTTAAGCACTTACTTAATTTTTTTATGGTCACAAAACCAACATTTTAGAAGTGCATTGTCAGGACTAAGCCTTTGGAACAATTCACATTATACCTTATAATTCCTATAGTAACAACTTACACAGGTACTTGTATGCTAGTAATTCAAAAAGTAGTCAACTAGTCATCTTTTCAGTAGTTAAATCAAAAAGTGATCCAGGACATTGCTGTATTATTTACGTAGTAAAGAATGCATCAAACCACGCTTCAATTAACAGCCGTACACAGGCTACAAATTGCATTTCCGGCTACAATGCTTATTTTTAGGCTACACTCTTAATAACAGAATAAACTGGTGCAATAAATATGCCAATGACTAAGTCTGTGTATCATATTGCAATAATTTCCTTTTAAATACACTCGTGTGAATGAGATGGTGACTTGTTGATTCTGAAACTGACGGTCCTACCTGAGTGGGATTGGATAGTGACGTGCAACCCGCGGCTCTGAAAATGCTCTTTTAACACAGCGCTGGTTGTAATGAAATTCCCACATATCATTGATCAAGAGTATGCTCTGTTATTTAATAAAATGTAATATTCAAGGAAAGTGATTAGGTTTAATACAGAGTCTTTACAGATCCATGTGTTTACATATTATTAAAAAACTGGTTCTGCCAGACAAGCCTGCAGGGCAGACAACCTTTTCAGCTGCTGTAGGTTTTTTTTTTTCCCCCAAAGTACATAAAGATCTCCCCAGCAGTGTTCTCTGCCCCCAGGCTGACAGTGGATGCACATTTCTATTCATCAGAAACACACACTGAGCATGTTCGGCGAATCGATAAGATTCTGACAATTATCTGTACTTCTCTCCTCTGACTCCCTGCTGCATTATACACCACTTTTTTTGGAATAGATAGAGAGGAAAAAAAAGTTAGAGAAACTCATTATTGGCTGTTTGCAAAAAGTGTTGCAGGTCATGGGGAGGCCGTTGTTAGTAGTGTTTATCAAAAAATAATTGCACAGCTTGAAATGATTATACAAGTTATGTTGTGCGTTATGCTAAATATAACCGGTATAAGTATTATGTATCACTATTCCTTTTACCGTGGATCATTATTGTAGAATGTGCACATAGCCTATACGAGAAATATATAAGAAATAATGGAGGATGTTACAGGAAGTGAAACAGCATGGAGGATTTTTCCTCAATCTTTGTTCCAGTGAAGATTAATGGAGTTCCTGAAGTCCATGCTTAATATATGAGGCAAAAAGAAGCTAATTATAGCACTGATTGCAAATTCGAGCTAGTTTTCCTGCAAAGTATTTTACATTGCTGACTCTGCTTAAACAGCATCTAAATCCCAGCCACTCATACTTACAACTTCTGTCAAATTTCAACTCTTCCTGCCCTTTAAAACGTTTTTAATGACCCAGACTGTGTAAAAGTATTTTTAGCTGTATATTTATTTTTACATCCATCACCGAACTTGGGCAGGTCTATAACCATCTAAATCTTTAGTGTTAAATTATTTAATTTCCCAGTGAAATCAGAAGAAGGTTATATTTTTTTTCATGAATGGACATTTATTTCCATGTATTTTAAATACCTTTTGATTAAAAACCCATGCTTATTGTTTTATTTAATTATTTTGCCTAATCTCTTGAAGGATGCCACTAATTCCTTAAGCAGATTTTCATTATACTGAACAGGAACTCTGTCATTTGTCTGGACCAATTGGAAGATACAATTGCAGATCTGCAGATATTCATAAGTTTCACAAGAAGACAACACAATCCCTGAAATTCCCAGAATTCTCTGCTCTCAGAATGGTAATGTTTGAATCGGAGATTTACCAATTTGAGCCTATTAAGACAAATTGATAATGATCTTTCCGAATGATAATGTGGCATTAATAACTGGGTGCATTAGAGTAATAAGGCAGCAGGTGCTTCCGCATCAGGGGACTGATTTATTAAAGCGTTTGTAGAGCAACTACTTCTGATATTGTGTCTAAGTTCTGATGGCTCCCAAGAAAAGCGTTCACCCTATCGATTGTAAATTGTTGAGTTTGATTCCTGACGATGCCTCAGCCATCAAAGTGACACAAGCCAGATGTGGGCATCTGTGAGCTCATGTATGCAGAAGAGGGTAGATAGCACTTTCCTCTGAGTGTGTTACACTGCCCTGTGATGCAGCATGAGCAGCAGTTTGAAAAGATGCAGTTGGTTGGCTTCGTGTGTCTCAGAAGAAGCATGTGTTAGCCTTCACTCTCCCCAGCTGGTGGTTATTGTTTGAAAGAGTAGAGCTGGATGATGGGTGGGAATTGGCCATGACCAAATTGGGGAGAAAATGTAGAGGGAAAAAAGAGAGAGAACTGTTTTTATAGGTAATCCTAGTATTTACAGTATATAGGACCCCTATATGGGAATCCGAATGAAGTCTAATGTTGCTCAAGAACCTGCAATAGCAGCATCAGTTAAAGCTGTAACTTCATCATCACAATGGTTTGGTTGGTGTGCCATAGAAAATGTCTAAAAGAAATATCCCAAAAACTCAGGTGACATGAGCAACATGAATGAACAGCATTTTAGGTCTTCTCTTTGAAGTTCCAGCACATAAAATTGCCGACACATAATTTTTTGCCCAGAGCGAGCGCTTTCATCTTGAAGCACTTTTGAGGTAATGCAATTTCTCCAATCACATTAAAAAAGGTTGTCGTATGAAAATTTCTCTTGTCATCTAGGGTAAGCTTTTGGGTTTTAGTTATCTTCCATGGAATGCACCCCATAATCCACAGGAACTTCATGGAATTATCATCACAAGCCTTAAATTATACTATAGATTTCATAAGAGACTTGTATTGCATGTTCTGTCCATAAAAATGCAGCAGAAATCTCTTAGTAGACAGACCACATCCTTATGAATCCAGTAGAAATCCCACAATTATCAGACCATATTCCAATGGGCAGCAGATAAAAATCTGGTAGAAATCCCACAGAAATTGGACCATATTCCAATGGCAAACCGTAAAAATCCAGTAGAAACCCCACTGGATTGGACCACATTACAATGACTAATATAAAGTTCCAGTAGAAATCCCATGGAAATCAGGCCACAATCCATTGGGCAACCCATAAAAGTGCAGTAAAAAATTAGACCATATTCCATTTACTAACTCATAAAAATCTGGTGTCCCACAGAAATCAGACCATCTTCCAATAGGCAAACCATAAAAACTCCACAGAAATTAGACCACATTTCAATGACTGAACCATTAAACTCCAGTAAAAAAAAATCTCACAGAAATCAAACCATATTCCAATAGGTAAACCATAAAAAGTCAAATGGATTGTGAAATGTGCAATATTAAATCTTAGCCGATTCCTCATAGAATTCTAATTGAATTCTCACTGAAATTTTTCATAGGAATGCCTTGTGAAAGGCTCAGGTGCTTTTGGAGTTAAAGCAAGCCAGCTCTCCTGTCGTGTCCAATCTCACGCTCAATAAGCTCAACAGACGGTTAGTCAGTGCTGGACTGCAACCAGCTAATCAGCTAATATGCTGCCTTCACCTGCCGGTCATCTCCATAGCTCCATTCTCCATTTAGGAGAAAGGGCATGACCTCTATTACTGAGAACACGAGCTGCAGTTGTGCTGATAGGCACTTAGAAACCAGAGAATAGGAATATTAAAGGAGTTTCTAGTGTTTTCTTTCTAATAAAGTTCTTGTTTTTAGGAGATCTCTAGTGGAAAATTTTGGCTTCTTAAAATCCCATCAGAATGAAGTTGGAAAATAAAAACATTGACTGTCTGTGAGACTCATTTACTGATGAAACGCCTCAAAGATCTTCATCTGAGCAAACAGACTGCTCTCTTTATTGTAAGGAACACTTTTCCTTTGCTTCATTGCTCTCTACAGAGGTGACAATATTGCTAAAATAGAAAACCCTGGCAGGCAGAGACAAAAAAACTGCATCAAAACACCTAGCGTTTGTCGGGGGGTGGGTTGTTTCCATGCCAACGGCGTAAATGGTAAAACAAATTGATTGAACTGATATTTAACTGTGGGCTGTAGAAATGTTTGGATTTATAAACAACCTGCTGAGTGTACAAGCTTACTTTATACAGTTGTTACTAAATTAACATAAGCGCCTATCCATATTATACTGCACGTAAACTGTCTATAACTCTACTGAAAGAGATTTACTCACTTATCTGTAGGTAAAGTCAGCATGAAGCAGAGCGAATTTTATTTACATTTTGTCTGACTGCTGCTTGAACAAAGCAGACCAACATGTCTTCTTTATTGCTGTAGCAAGAGATCAAAAATCATAAATGCTGTGGCTAAACTGTAAATGTTGGCAACTCTGTTTCTACCATCGCTGGAGGTGAGCAAAGGTCACCGTGAATACCATCTGACCACGTAGGTGAAATATCAGCAATGAACAGAGGTTTTTCTTCATGTTTTTCTTGTTCCTCCTCCCCTCATACTGCCCTTTTTTGGACTCTAATTTCACAGTTTCTGTCAAATCTGCCAAACAGATCTGTCCTGTCAGGTTCTGACAGTTAATTTTGGAGTTTCAGCTCTTCTCCAACAGCTCAGTGTGGCCTCACAGGAAGATAATAATCTCCGTTATCATAATGTTTCAGTAGAATTATTACACTGGGAGAGAGAATCTCCTTGGAGGACCCTGCTGTGAGACGGGCCATAAAGAGAGCTAAATTGAGATAGATACTCTTCTGCATCAATCATCTTTAAACACAGCAGTCACAGCCAAAGGCAAACAATAAACTTGGTCTCGCTTTGGTTGAACTTTAGCTGTGTCACGTTTTGTGTGCCTTATAACTGAAATTCAGTAGTGATTCCTCAATGGCCCGTGTCCTCTTGCATCTATTGCTAATGCCAGGTAAAGGACTCATTTAGTCAGTATCGGTCGGAGGATCTTGGCAGTGCACGTCTCACTGCCGGCAGCCGCAAATGAGTGGAAATAATTGGCATTAAAAACTAATCGGAGCTTGCCTTGGTACATAATGCAATTAGGAAAAGTGGATTCATGCCCGAGATGAACATCTATAATCCATATTTACTCTGTTGGCACAGAAGGCGTAGGACTCTATAAAATAGACAAATGGTGACCTATAACACCTTTTCCATGTACAGCTGTCAATCACCAAGACAACGTGCACTTGAAGGGCACAGTGCAGAAAAGGTGGTCTCGCGTCCCCTAGCTTTGCATGCATATACTTTTGGGATTTGCCGTCTTTGCATTATTCAACAACACTGTCAAATGTAGAACAGATCATCACCCAGATAATCCTGCAAAAGACTTGATAAATTGTAGCCTGTCATGTACATTACATTTATTCATTCATTCATGTCCAGTAACCAATGTATCCTGGCCAGGGTCAAGGAGATCCGGAGAATGCTGGATGTGAGCCAGGAATACACCCTGACAGGGGACCACGCACACACTCGGGGCAATTTATCGCAGACAATCTACCTATCGGCATGTTTTGGGAGGTAGGAGGAAACAAGAGAACCTGGAGGAACCTCGCACAGACACTGGGAGAACATGAGAAACTGCACATGGGCATTAACTTGAGCTCAGAATCGAACCGGCGAACCTGGAGATGTAAGATGGCAATGCTATGTGCCCATTCGCTAAATATGAGCTGTGTTTCAAAAGCTGAAGTGAAGGGATGCATCAATAATGGTCAATAATGGAAAAAAATAGAAGATCTGCCACATGGGTAGTCCCAGATTCAGATGGTTTTCACCAAGGCCATGTAGAATCTGATACCTTTGTACACTTTTCTGGCAAAGTGCACTTGTTTCCAGCAGTACAGCAAACCTTTTGAGCAGAGTGACACAATGAGCTTTTTCGAGCAAGAAATAGTCTGGACTGGAAAAGGTCTGTGATTGGTTATCTGCAATATCAGTCAGTTGCTGCTTTCTGAGAGAGTAGCCAGCTTTTAGTTCTGTTTTTTGATATAAATGTACCAGGCTCTCAAATGAAATTTAGAAGACTGGCTTGCAAGGCTATTCAGTTGGTAACTTGTTCCTTTTGTATTAGTGTTATGGAGTTTCTGAATTATGCCAAAGTATTTCTGAACCCAAATTTGCAGACTGTTCTGTTTTGGGAATTTGAAACCTGAGGCTGAAACATTTCTAAATTGCACCTAGGTGTGACAGTGTGTGGTTCCCCATAATGGACTTACATCCTGTCCAGGGTATATTCCTGACTCACCCCCAGTGTTCTTGGTATAGGCTCCAAGGATCCACCATGACCCTGACCAGAATAAAGCAGTACCTAAAGCTGAATGAATAAATGAATGGTCTGTGATTGAATTATTGAAGCAAAGCGAAGCATCAATCAAAGGCAGTAATGGTTGTCTGACATCTTTTGTACACTTTTCTTGCCATAAGTTTCAGGCTCTTGAGTGTCACTGAAGCAAACTTTCGATAACCTTGACACAACGAACCTTTTAGAGCAAGATTTAGTCATTAGAATAAAAACACTTTACAGAAGTGTTTAAAAGGTAGTATGTTTTCTCTGGAGTAGTTAGCGATGAGTAAAGGACATAATCTCAGTTGAAAAGGTCTGTGATTAGTCATTCACAGTGATCAAAGTTTCTGTGGAAGTAGGTGTTTCCTTGCCATGTTTATTGATGAAATGTAAAAGACTCTCTATAGCAAATGCTAGAAGTCTCAGGTTAGCTATGGTTAAAGGCCGCTCCATGCTGCTGAGGCATCATGTGTGAAACTCGATTTAGTGTGCTATTTTTATTAGTGTGATGGATTTCCTGAATTAAGTCAAAGTATTTCTCAGCCCAATAAGCTCCCGAGCCACCACAAACCTGACCAGTATGAAGCAGTTACTCCAGATGGATGAATGAATCTGGTATTTCTGAGTTCATATTTGCAGAAGTTCCTGCTTGTGTATTTAGTGAAAACTAAGGCTGAAGCAATTGTATGTAATCTAAGGCCAGGATCGTTCCCAGAGGTGGGTGAGTCATGCCCACTCCAACTGGGTTATTGAGCCCCCGCAAGCCCTGTTATTTTATCTTTTAGTGTGGTACCTTCTGTTTTAATTATCAATTGTTAAAAATTATGCAAGCACATTTTAAATAAAATGAAATGAAGTCATCAAAGCGTAGGCTTTTGTTTTCTTTCATTCTAGGATTAAAAATGGGGCTGCATTTGTATTCGTGCTTGGTGTTAAATTGTGGTTGTCAGCAACAGCAGCTAGACATTTGCTAGAACAGAAAGAATAGGTTCTTTGGTGCTTCTTTAAGGGTTCTGCCATCACCCTTTTCAACTCAACATAGTGAAAGAGAAGAGGGTTTGGTGGACAGAATGGTACTACCCCATTTATACACTCTTAGAAAAACACTTTCATCTAGCACCCTAAATGGTTTAGTTTGTCTCTTTGGAGGACCCTCTAATGCTGGAACCCTATAACACAGAGGGTTCCAAGTTGGACCTCTTTAGGAAGCTACGACCTTTAAAGTATCCAAAGAACTCTAGAGGAACGCTCATATATTAAATAACCCAATGATTGCCTTGAGCTTTCTTAAAATGAAGGCATGAAATAACTAAAGTTTGGGGGACAGGACATGCCTAAAGCACCTCATCCCTCATAACCTCAAACAATTCTTATCTCCTTTTTGCTTCTCATGATGGAATTTCTCACCATTTATCTCTCTATTTATCTAAGTCTTCCAAAGACTCAGGATCAGGATGTCCACCCAGACGTTCAAGCACTCCAGTGATGGTTCCACAAAGGTTGATGACCCATGCCGTTGGGTATATATGTACAGAATGTATTTAAAGTTGAAACAATGGCTCAAGGTCCACAGCAGTATGAAGCTGAATTCTGCAATATACTGTATTAGTGAATATGGAGACAGATTGTGTGGAATAGGAGAGAGAGAGATTCATGGCCTGGGACTGGATCGTAATGCATAACAAGTCATGCTTAAAGGAAATAGGTTACAGCCAATACCAGTTTAACAAGCAACTACATGGAAGAGTCATTTTGTTAAAAGACACGCCATAAATCTGTTGCAAATATAAAAAGCTCATCGCGAACTGAAACGTCTCCCCGTCGCCCGTGTCCTGAATTAGAACCAAAAAAACAGTACCTCTGAAAAGTTTTACTTGGGAGGTGGAACCCTCATTAGGTCTTTATTCTTCGAAGACCAGTACGTTGTACCAGCCTGTGATCTCTAAGAGCTCGCCCTAATTGCACTTTGCTAAAAATATTGTCCCCGTTTTGTTTTGATTATGCCGTTTATGATGCCTCTCTTGCTCGTTATTGTTGCACATGCTGTGCTTAAATGATCTCGGAGCTAATGATTTTGATTCAAGGACACGGATTCACGCTGCTTTATGTCCCTAACACTATTCATACAGGGTTTAACGGCCTGTCGGTGTCCTGCTTGCTGTGAAGCTGTGGCTTGTCCTGGGATGTTGTAATATATTCGATACAATGTCCATTATTACTATCGAATTCTCATTTCTGATTGGTTATAATGTATGATGCATTGTTCTTTAATAATACTTTTTAAAAAAAAAAAAAAAGTTAGCATTGCCAAATTGCTTTTATTTTTTTATATTTTAAAAAAATCTATATTTTATCGTATGCATCACTAATGGGTAGGTTCACCTAATTAACTGCAAGCTTGGTGATTGCCTCAGTGTTGCCCTAAAGCCAGAAAGCTGGTGTCAATATAAAAGAAAACGAGACGGAACAGTGAATACAGATGAAAAATATGGAGTGCACATTAGCATGCAGTGCTGTCTACACGGTAGCATGTGGACAAGAAACCCTGCATTTCAATTAGGCTAGTTATCATGCTAGTAGTGTGTTTGTGCTAAAGTATGGGTCTGAATGTAGGCTGCTGATTACAGCTGACTTCCTTTTTTTTTAATTTATGAAGAGAACACAATTTCTCTGCAAATATATATTAAAACGTCGGGGCAGTGTGAATATATTTAGCTCGCGGTGTACATGAGCGAGCTGAGCTGCAATAAAATCAAGCTCTAGCAGACATGACTGAAGTTCATTCGATCAATTTCATATGGTGGATAAAGACAAAATCAATGCGGAATACAGACACTAAACAGTGTCTAATGAATTTATTTGGGAAGAGCTGCACAAATCCTGAGAGGAGAACATGTGTAGCAGGTTTGAACTCTATTAACATGGCCGTGTTCTTCTTGCCCTCTGCGTTTGTCTGATTATCATTGCGCTGTCACAGCCATTTTTCCTCGTCTTAAAGAATATAAGTTGCTCTCTTTTCATTTTTTTTTCTTCTCCTTCCTGCTCTGCTAAACCGAAATGAGGACACTGATGAGATGTGCTTTGGTCTTTGCTATGCCACGTGCCTTGTTTTGTTTTGGTCTCCGCCCCTTGTCTTGCCATTGGTCTGTTTTCCAATTGTGTTCTCCTGTTCTGTGTTAGCTCATTGATCAGTTTGTCTATGTACACTCTGCTGTTTCTTTAAGTCACAACTTTTACTCTCTATTTTGTCAGTAAGTCTAAGCCTTTTCCTAGTCAGAGTTCATCTTTTGTGTTTAGTGCTCTACGTTTTGACTCCCACCTGTGATTTCTGCAGAGTTTATGCACATATGCCCTGTACCTTCACTTGCCAAACAGTGCATGTTACAAGATGTGTGCAAAGAGAAACCAGCAGGCTGTCACTGCATGTCAGAATGAGGGATTTGAGAAACTCGAAGTTTCACTACAGTGTAGGTTTCTAGAATATAGAAATATAAGGGAAATCCCGAGTGCTGGCAGTTATAGCGAAGTCTTTCCTCATTATATTTGTAAATTGATAACCTAATGACTTCATTTTCATTCCATTGACCATTTTTCATTTCCTATTTCATTTCTCACTGATATTTGCCACTCTTGATTCTCCATAAACACTCACTGATTTGGTGAAATGATGACTAATGGATAATATTTGAACTAAAAACGCAAATTCATGCTCCTCATTAACACTTTCGTACATCCAGTAAAAGATTCACCTTGTGCTATGTTGTGCTGTTGAGTTATGTTACGGCTGGATTCTTTATTTACTTTTATAGAGAAGCGTCATGATGCATGTCTTGAGGGAAGCCAAGCCTTGCTAGAGGCTTGAAGGGAGCATGATAAGTGTCTTTAGGGAGTCAGGGGTCTGTTTTTGCCCTTGAAAGCAAGCATCAATGTTTTAAATCTGACAGTTGAGAGAGCACAGCAGTGGGATGATGTGGGAGAACCTGGGGAGAAAGCCAGCAGTGCAGATGCATTGTGGATATGATATGATGATAGTGCGCAGGGGAAGACCTGCCAGGAGTGAGTTATAGTATTCCAATCCTGAGATGACAAAGGATTGAAGAAGCACCTGAGTGGTGAGTAAAGATCATCCTGATATTGTAAAGGAGAACCCTGCATGACCAGGTCAGGTGTAACATAAGCAGAGAATGATTGCTCATTGTCCGAAACCATACCGAGGTTTCACGCATTGTATAATAGTGTGATCTGAGAGATTTCAAAAAAGGAAAAGTGCTTAGAATGAGAGATACAGCAGCTCATTCTTATTTAAAAAAAAAAAATAGGTGCTCGGGGTGGTAACAGTAGCTCCGCTTCATCGCATGCATTGATTGTTTTCCTGTAACAGCATGCCCAGTCGTGTTTTATTCTTTTTTTTCTTTATTTATTTTTTTTCTCCGTCAGGCAGTGTAACTTATTTTGGATGAGCTGTATTCAGTCAGGCTACCAAACACGTGAACTCTATTTATTCTTCATGTACCATCTTCACCTCCTTGGGGCTCAAAGCATCAGAAAGATTAGAGTTAATAGACTGAGGGATGAGCAGTCATACACAGCCAAGGGCTAAATTTACACCCCTTTTCTGGCAGTAAACAAACACACACTGACAGCCAAATGTCCCCCCACTAAAGACAAAGAGGGCAGGAATGAAAGGAAGGATCATGAGTTTCTTCATCCATGCTGGAGCAGAGTGGAACAGACAGCTGCTAATCTCCTCTCTTGTTGTTCTAAAACCCCTCATCAGAGTCGGGTGAAAACACAGATTCAGTCTGGTGATAATACAAGCGAAAAACGTAAGCTGTAATGTTATGGCTGATAAAACAACTGCAACACAGCTGTTTATTATGACTGATGGCTCTATCATGACTCAAAGCTGTTGCCACGGGAAATGTACCCTGTAATGATGTGAATGCTAAAACTACGGAAACAGACTTTGTGACTGATGGTTGTAGCGTGACTCAAAGCTTGCATAATGCCAAGGAACAAACATATGAGAGAAGCTTGAGGAAGCTGAACGAAGATTACAGCAATTAAGGCTTTTCCTTCAAACAGTAATGAAGACCTTTCTAAAGGCATGAAGAGTTTTAGGATCCTGAATAAATCAGTTGGGTTGGCAGGACAGAGTTTTACACGGGACTCATTTCAGCACCATGGACAGTGCACTATTTTGACCCATACTGTATTACAATAAAACGTTCCTTGAGGCTTGACGCATATGGGCTACAGCTTCAGAAGACCACATCAGGGTCCACTGTTGTCAGCCAGAACTTTGAGCCTACAGTGGGTACAGGCTCACCAAAACTGGACAGCTGAAGATTGGGCAGTGGTAGCTCAGTGGTTAAGATGTTGGACTACTGATCGGAAGGTCATGAGTTCAATCCCCAGTACCACCCAAGCTGCCACTGCTGGGCCCTTGAGCAAGGCCCTTAACCCTCAACTGCTCAGTTGTATAAAATGAGATAGATGTAAGTCGCTCTGGACTTATGCCATAAATGTAATGTAAATGAAGACTGGAAAAGGCCAGGTGACATGAGCTAGGAGAATTTTCTAGGAGTGTACGAACTTGAAATCTATCTAAACCTCTTGTTTGCTTTATTTTTGTCATGGCATACTGTATATTTCTTTCGAAATGTAACACCATTTGCCTGAATCATATTCTAAGGCTCCTTTTGAGGTGGGTAAATTTTCCTAAGCCACTCGCACATTCACATTGCCCTCCATTCACATCTCAGCCTGTGAAATCCCACGTGGGGACATCCCTCCGTTTCCATTCCATCAATTACGTTTCCCCGTGCGTCCGAGAATTAATGACTCGAGCTTGTTGATGAGCTGCTGAGTGCCTGCCATCATTAATTACAGCAAGCTCCTGTGGCTTAGATGGTGACATGAAAAAGGGGGGAATGGTTGAGAGGAAAATATTACTGCAGAAAGTTGATTACGAACACAATCATGTTTGTGGAGGAATTTTGAGTGGCTATGACAGAGCTCACTGCAAAACAGTGGAGCGTAAGAACGTGAGTATTGTGCTATCACTATAAAATGGATGCCATGTGTGTGAAGTTACTGTTACCAAACTGTCGTATATTATTTTCCTCTTCTGCTCATATCATATCATAGCATAAAGTTCTCCCAAACAGCCTGAGTGATTACACAATGCTCAGAGCTCAAAGTAGCTGGAGGTTAATCAAATGTCCTCTACATTCGCTCAGGAAAATGGTGCCTGTCTTGAACAACAATGTCTGCACAAAGCTCTCTCTCAGGGGAAATGTTGTGTCTGTCATGTTTTATGCTCCCTAACAGGATGTGTTTTAGACAGAGCATGGCTGGAAGCCAATTCGAGTGTTTAGTGATGCCTTCACTTCATGCCGAGAGTCCGTCGGCAGGGGTGAAAGTAATACAAACTATGGCCTGACTTGTTTTAAAGTTTATAAAAGTACATAAAGTCTGTATATAAAGTCTATAAAAGTTCGTGGCTCTGAATAGCTATGGGGAAAAATCTGAACAATATAAAAATTGAAAAATTTAACCTTTGACTGAGGTGTCAAAGTTGGCATATCTAGCTTGATGCTAACTCTAAGTGTATCACACCAAAAATAAAATCTATGACTGTATGTATGATAGTTTTTGATGACGCCCACTTGTTTCTCCTTATTCGGTATATTTAGTACTTCAGTTTTGAGGAGACATCTAGGTAGCAGTGAACCAATTGGATTGGAAAGTCCATTGGAATGGACCTACATCAAAACTTGGACATAGGAAATAAAGCTACTGTGATAGTCCAGGATTGTCTTCAAGCACCCTGGACCCAACCCTGGACCTATACATTGTAGTGTTTTCCTAATCCGAACCTGTCTTAAATGGTTGGTAAAAAGGGTCAGTTTGGCCCTGAATGGATGTTGTGATAAAATTCTGAGGTTGTCAAACAAAAAAACAAGATATTACCCCTTCTGTGCATAAATTATTTCAAAACAACTTGATTCTTTAGATGTTACATTCATGACATTGGATACATGTCATGAATTTTCCCTTTTTCTAAATATCACTTACATTAAAAAGTGAATACCAAAAGTGAAAAACAAAGGATAAAACTGTATACCTATTTTTTTTTTTTTAATTCTTTCAGTGTGTTAACATTCAGCTGAAATTTAGTGTTAATGACCAACGTATTGAATTGAACAGAATATACTGTAGCATGGACTAAATGCAGTTGAGGACTTTTGCATGATGTAGCTGATTTTGGGGATTTTAAAAAAAAAATCCATCTTCATTAAATAAAAGTTGTTTTTTCTTTAATTTGAGATTTTCTGCAGAAAGTTTAAAGACATACCAGAGACATGATGAATCGAGAATGGCAAGTAGTCTAGAGAAACAGAAATCAGGACAAGGTTGACCCAAGGTGCTGGAGAAAGAATAGAATATAAATAGACACCAAATAAAGAACACTAATTAAAGGAGAAATAAACAAATCCATCTGTAAAAGTATGTTTTTAGTCTTGATTTAAAAACTGTAACAGAGGGAGCATATCTGCTGTCCATTGGGAGGTCCATGACCTCTGCCCCTTAAACTTCAGCCAAAGGCTACTGGTCTGAAGACCTCAGAGACCTGGAAGAAGAGTAGTGGCATGGTAGGTCAGAGCTTTAGGACAGTGCTACACAAACAAACAGAAGACTTGATTCTGTAATGGACAGGGAGCAGTGATTAGTGTGAGGCGCCAAAGAAAATTTGCAATGCGGAGTTTTAAATGCACAACCATAGAAGTATCAAAAAAAAAGAACGAGATAAATGTTTTAATAATAAAAGCTCTTGTAGAAGAAGTAGAGTATTAATACAGCTGATATGCCAGTTGGCATTTCAATTGGATTTGGTCAAATACAGAGATAGCTGTATAGAGAATGAGCTTCATATAAAGAGTGTAATTAAACTCAGTTTTTCTTGGTCAGTTGTGGTGAATTTTCATCTTTTGTCTCCACTTTTTTGTGACACTGACGTTGAACTTTTTGCGAAACTTTATTGCCGTGCCCGTGAAGCATAAAACTGCATGTTTTGGCTTGTGCATAATGCAATTGTTTTCATGCACAATACAGACTAATTGGACCTCAAATGAGCACAAAGAGATGAGTGCATCAAGGCCACTGTGTCCCTTGACAAATTACAGCCTACCAGCAGAGATGACGATCACCAGAAAGTAATCACTCAGACCGCAGACACAGTTAGTTATTCACGCAGGTTTTTAATCAGTAGCGTTTACACTCAAACACGCTTAGAGTTTGCTTTGCGAAGTCTTGCCGTTTCTCTTAAGCCACTCGAAGCCTCTTGTTCTGCAAAGTCTGTCCTCCGCTTGTGATTTGTTCAATGTGGTGTTCACGCTGTCTCAGTTTTTGAACATTTACCAGTCTTCATGTATTATTTTTAGGTTTTTGGTAAATGTTGAGTTATTTTTACACCTCATTGGGTGGGTTTAACTTGTTGGGTGAGGTAGCCGGGTCTACTTGACTCAAATTGGGTTTATAATGCGTAACATGCATGCTGGGTTGGGGGTGCGTACGTGAAAGAGAAGAGTCACATCAATGATGTCATGATTGATTTTCTGGAATTTTTCACTGCTCCTATTGAAAATGAACAAATCAGCTGCAAGAAATGTATGCTTTTGTTCACATTTAGTTTAATTTATAATTTAGTCGAACCTAAATTAACCTACGTTACCTATATTAAAATTAACCTTTATTAACTAAGCATTATGTTAGGCAATAACTATTGCTAGTTAACATTATTTGAGGGGACAATATGGCTGAAGGTGGTTTCTTGTAATAAATAAAACAAAACAAGACTATTAATGTTAGTTCTAACTAGCTACAAATGACCTCATATTTTCTCTGTAACGTTACCTTGGATTATTGGCTAGCACTGAAGTCAAGTTAATACTTGACTAAATTCTTTGATATTTGTCACTTATGTTCTGTACACGGATATGATATGGAGTTATGTTTTAGTTAAGTAAGGCTGATTTCACACTCTGTGTTTTTTGTAAAGGATAATAGCTGCCTGGAATAAGAAAAACACCAAGTTGGGTTAAAAAGTCAACACAACATGCTGGGTCGACATCCCATCCCAACCACACTGGGATAAAACAACCCCAGTCCACATTGGACCCAGCATTAGACTTCCAAATTCACCCATTAGGGTATTTTTTAAGCATTTTTTTTTTTTTTTTTTAAGCGTGTGTCTGTTGAGGATGTTGAGAGTATTCATCTCCCAAAGCTGCTAAATATATGGTCTTGGTTCTTGCTCCATCTAAGTTCTATCTTGGTTGGTCTTTGATAAGCGACTTAGCAAGCAGTACACCAACAGTATACAAAGGATTTTATATTGTACCACCAAACAAGATCACTCTGATGCTATACTATAGAAGTCAAGAACAATCAAACCACTAATCCTTTACTTCCAATACTGTTCGGTTACTTAATGTTTCAGTGTTGTGTTGTAAATTTATCATTGTTCTGCCAAATTGTGGAATGTCACTCCTGTCATTTCACTTCAGTTATTATAAAAGGAAATGGAAATTGAGCTTTGCATGTGAATATACGCTCGATCCACTTAGGTTTCTGCAGACGTGAGAATTTTAATAAGTGAGAATTTTAATGTCCGCTTTGATCTGTTTAGATTGAAGAAATTTTTCAAACAGGATTAGCAGATTAGCGTTGACTTTTATGGGAAGCGAAGGTCAGTGTATCTGCTGTGTATTTAAAACCATTAGTGTAACACTGTGCAAATTCCATCGGATTTAAGAAGTGCTTAATAAAAAGTCAAGCCTGAGTAATTACACTGAAGCCACGTCTGATCGTGGACACGAGGACACATGGGGTTTTATTTACAGTCTACGGACACTTTGTCCTATTTTTCTAGTTAGATGGCCATGCATCAGTGCTTTGGATGACATTTTAAAGGTCTTTCTTGCATGATATCAGCTCGAGTGAGGAGCAGTAATCAGTCCAGCGCTGTTGTCTGACAGTTTAGCGTAACCACAATGTGTCATGCTGAAATGTCATTCATATCATTCAAGGCCAATATTAAATACTTAAATATGAAGTACTAGTAATTAATTATATCATCTGTTTAAAGTCCACAAAAGGTTTTTTCACATGGTGGATATTAGAGACAGCTTATCCTTTAAATGTGTTCTTTATAAACAACATGATCTATTTCTTCAGTCCGCATTTTCTATTCCTGATTTTTTTTTTCCCCCCCTCTATGATGCTTCAGCTCAAGACAAATCTGGCAATCTCGGAAGCGTGAACTACACAACTATACAACTACATGTGATTAGCATAAGCTGAATGGCGCACCCAACTGCGTAATATTGTTATGCAAAACTCTTAGCTATTTTGATGATTTATTCACCAGAAAATACTTGGCACCTAATGCTGTCACTCCTGTTCCCCTTCTTAACTTCATCAGCCAAATGCTCAACAATAATATCATTTACTACTGTTAAAAATGGCTTAACTGGACAATTTTGGACTTTGGTGGCACAAAAAACCAAAAATACAAATAAACAGAAGTAGAGGCTGGGACTGATTTCTTTCTAGCCCAGACTGTAGATTGATTTTACCTAGCATTTAAAAACACCCCCTAGATTTCCCTAGATATTTAAGTCCACTTCGATGGCACGTCCATCCACTGAGAAGAATTTTTTAGCCCTTCTATTCAGTGTCATGTCTAGCTGTCATTTGCTCAGTTATCTAAGGAACAGGAAGTACACTTTACACATAAAGGTACTCGGTGTTCACCATTGTTCCTTTCAGTCCATACCCCTGGGCTTCTGAAACTTCCAAAATATGGAAATATACCACCAAATATGGAAATATACCACCAAGGGTAGACTTGCACGTAGCCTACGTGGACTTTTATTAGGATCTAAACTTAGCATATATACTAACGTCTAAGCCGAACATATAATTACAGTGAAGCCGCATGTGACTGTGGCATTAACAGCACCACAGAGGACATGTGAGATTTTAATTACAGTCTACAGCCTCTTTACCTGTCGTCTTAACAAGCCAAGATTGATAATCCTACTCTCCAAGGTTGGGAGACTGTGCATCATTGCTGCATATGACATTTAAAAAATATCTGTTTACACCTTAGCAGAAGATGGTTCTTGAAAGGATGGTTTGCAGCTCAGACTATCGTGTTGCTCTGTTCAAAATGCCAGACCCAAAGGGCTTTTTATTTTGGTCAGCGAAATACCAACCTTCTGTGAGCAGTGGGAATTGGTTACACCCTCCAGCTCCAGAGCTTCCCCAGTTCCCCCCCCAACCTTTGAGCTAACAGAAAGAGAAATTAGACCCTTCAACATCGAGTAGATGTATTACTTAATTTTGCGCTTGACTTGGTGTAGCCGTGATGTGTTCTCTCATTCCAAGCATGTACAATCTACGTATTAATCTGGTCACATGATCCTCCCCCACCCCACCGTGGTGCTTTAATAATATGCAGGAGTTGCATGAGTACTATTTCAGAGATTGCATTTCAACGCTAAAGCCTAATCTCGGAATCGCTGTGCCGCTCACGCTAGATGAGTTTTATCGCTTGCGATCTTCTGTTTTTGTTGGCGTTGCGGTGTGGACACAACACGATCTCTGAAGTGGAGTTATCCTCTTTGAAACTAATCCCCAAAATAAACACAAGTTCTGTCTATCATGTGACTTGACACAAGAAAAAGAAAATCGGAGGTATAGTGCAAAGAAACATAGCTATCTTTTATGGTGTTCTGTTGTTCCCACCTCCTCTTGCGAGAGTTTCCTCTTGGACTCTCATTGGCTGTTGCTCACTGATGTTCTAGCTACCTGTAGAAAATTCATTGCCAAGAAATATTTCACCGCAACTCGCAGACTGAAAAACTTGCATCACTGAACTGTTCATGGGGGCGCACAGTCATTTGTTTCCGAGCTTGGACAGCTGTCCCAAATCCCCCAAATTAGTCTGTGACCGAGAAAATCATGTAGGGCTATATTCAGAGTTGGTGACTTAAGTCTAAAAGTAATGTCAATATTTATTCTGGGTAAACTTTTGAGATCATGCAAGATTTTTCCAGCATAGAAACGTCTGAGATGGGGTTTTTCTGTAGTGTCTAGTGAGAACAAGCACTGGGGAGAAAAAAACAGGGATAGAAAATGTGGACTAAATAAGATATACAATACAATACAGTACAATTGAACATAAAATCAAGAGACAGTTTAAAAATGGAAAAAAGATCATATCTGATCAATGGTATATGAATGAGAATTGAAATAAACATCTAATATAGTCTAGTATATTGCTAGTATACTGCTGCATGAATAGTCCTAGTTGAAATTAACACATTAATCATTGCAAATTTGGTTTAATTTAACAACATGGTTTCCGCCCATATAATTCAGCAGATTAGAGAATAGCACTTGATCCAGCACTTGATCTTATTTGTGTGATTTCAGAATTTATGCTGCATTGAACTTTCCTCAGAAGTAGGAACTCAGAGCTTGGAACTGTTGATGCTTAGATGGGTTGATGAGTAGGAAGTCTTAGTTAAGGGGGCGTTTTCTTTGGTTTTTCCAAGTCGGAGGTCATGAATTACGAGTTATGACCTTTAGTCGGACGCAGCATAACTCCTCACTATGCACTTGTAACTCAAGTGGGCATTCCGCATCAGAGAAGTTTGAGAGCCGACTCTTTCTGATTTACATCAGACGGCTGCAGGCTATGCTACTCTAACTGCAGAGTCAGCTTACATCCAGATGGCTAATTTCAGTGCTGAAACCCATCGACATCCATATCATTCCATCTTTTCTATTGAGTTTTGACCTAAATGAGGTTTCTTGGTGATAAAGTAGCAGTCATCCTGAAGCGCTCTCAAGTCACAATCAAGTCTCAAGCTCCATCCATCAACGTTTTCTAATTCTTACCAAATCTGAGAAGTGGGTGGATGGAATTGAGACAGATTTTTAGATCCAAGTCAGGACCTGGTTCCGGCTGCATTCATCCTCCGCTGAAGAAATGCAAAATTATAGTTGTGGCATAAAGACATGTAAATACGGTTACGCCACATGATTCCGTAACAATCTCATCCACAGATCTGCTAACGCTGAGTGATAATATCTCCCTCGTTTCTTCTTATTATGAAGAGCTATTTTCCACACACTTGTTTGTTTAGGATGTGGAAATTGATACTTCATGTTTGGTCACCAGTCCTCCTTTTTTTTTTTTTTTTTTTTTTTTTTTTTTTTTAAATCTGACAGAATTTCATCATCAAAAGGAGAAGTACAAGGACTCCACAGTCCATGTTCAAAATACTTACTACTGCACCACTAATCTATGTAGAAGTATACAGTACTGTATAATGAAGTGCTACCAATATATCAAACGAGCCAGGAGACCATTGCATGAATCATTTTGAGAGCGTTTAGTTTTTTCTTGGCTAGTGGAATAAATGAGTTTGGAAAACCACTTTATTGTCTCCAGAGAGCAATAACTCAAACCGCACTTATAGTGTAACTCCACAGGAAATGACTACGTTCATGGACGGGGGGGACTTAGAACCCTGTCCTTCTGGCAGAACCCATAAGAGATTTACTTACCAGCCAGCCTTCCTTACTGGGAAGCTAAGAAACCGTATAGGGAGTATAAGGAGAATGGATCTGGATTGCTTTGTCAAAAATGTTCATCTGGAAGTTTGAAGAGTAATGACTCAAGTTAAAAAAAAAAAAAAAAAATGGAATGTGAATGACCATGGCACTCTTTAAATGTTTTAGCACTAGATTTATTCAGGTTAGAACAGCATCCTTTACACCCCACCCTGCTCTGTATGCAAACTAATGCAGCCTCGGTCTAGAAGAATCCCTTCTTTTTTACCGAGAACATTTTTCATTATGATAAAGCAAAAGGTCTGTAATCATTTATCTCTATAGATTTGATCTTTTGAGTAATAAGAACCACAGGAGATGTTTTTCCCCATAGTTTGGGAACTTTCTGCTGCTGTGCTGATTCAGTGAAGATAAAGTGAAAAATGTCTCCAAGCGGCTTAGAAATGTCCTAAAAACCCTCTTAGATATATTATCAGAGCTTTTTAGGCCTTCAGTCTGGCACCATTTACAGAGTGGATATTGAGATTACTTGTGGATTACTAATGCAGTCCTTTTGCTACGGATTTCTTTATTTTTCCCAAATAAAATAACGATGGGGCAGTGGGTCGAGGGTCCAGGGTTCCCGTTTCGATCCCGAGCTCACGTTCTGTGTGCATTTCCTCTGGGTTCTCCAGTTTCCTCTCAAAAAACTTGCTAGGTGGATTGGTGACATGAAATCGGAAAAACAGTACATGTTCTATAGTCCTATCACCAATCGCTTCTCTAAGGTAGAAACTGTAGTACGTGTGTAGACGGGGTTTTAGAGAAACCACCAGAATCACCAGTAACCTGGTGCTTGTGGGGGAAAAAGCTGCCGCTTGTTAGTTTTATTTAAGATGTAGACACTAGAAAAGTATAGTACCTGCAGCAATTTAGAAGAAAGTTTGCACATAAACCTCTAGTGTCTATATTTTAAATAAAACAGATGAGCAACAGCTCTTCCCCAATCCTTCTTCTTTCAAGTGGGAAAATCAAGTGGAGATGAGATACTAATGAGAGTTTGGGTGAGTGGGCGGGCCTTCCAGGGTGTCAGTTAATATTGGAGTGTTCAAAACACCTACGCAACTGTCAATCATTCCAGATTTACATGTTGATTTGCTCATCTTCTGTTTTCACTGGTGGTGGGGGGGGGGGGGTTATAAAAGGGGTTTTATTATATATTTGGTATATTTTTGAGTGAGAACTCTGATAAAATGTGGAGCTTCTATGCAAAATGCAAAAAAGGTTATCAGGTTCGAAGATGGAGGAGGATGATGCCGGAAGATTGTGGCGCCCAGATGTTGTGGATGCAAGCTGGAGGAATTTGCAAGTCAGAAAAGCGTTGATGTACGAGTTTCATGGTGATGTTTTTACCTTATTGAACTTCTTGCCTTGACATGACTCACACATCAGAACACAAGAGTGTGACCTGTCGCTGATTTATGCATAAAAAAACCCTTTCCTATGTTATGCTGCTTTATAGGGCTGCTGCCATGTAATGAGGCATGACAGAATTTAATCTGCAGCACCTGTGAGCCAAAATTTATCAGGGGCAGTGTGACAGGTATAAGAGACGACAATTTATACATATAAACACACGCGCATAAACAAAAGCCCAGCCTGGAACCTATTAGACAACACACACACACTCACATATCCTCCTATTGAGGCCGGACATGCTGGCATGACATGACCTAAATACACCAGTGTGTGTGTGTGTGTGTGTGTGTGTGTGTGTGTGTGTGTGTGTGTGTGTGTGTGTGTGTGTGTGGCGGAACAGCAGCAGCAGCGGCAGCAGGCAGAACAGGGTGGAAAAAAGCCCAAGGCTTAAATAGAGCGAGGCAGAGATGGAGAGATAGAGGAAGAGATAAAAAAGGAAATAAGGATGGATGATGGCGTGAAGCTACACACAGCTTTATTCCTTCATTAATGTGTACGTAGTTTAGTGTGCGAGTGTATCCGCACGTTTTGGCGTTTGGAGCCCGTGCAGGTGCGAGTGATAAACCAGAAACACACACACGAACACACACTTAGCAAACACAACATTAATAGCATGGGAAATAATAGCTGAGAGTGTCGTGTAGCTCAGATCCGATCCTGGGGAATCACGGAAATGAGCTCTAGAGAGAAGAACAGAATTAAAATGTATGAAGTAGGGAGATCTTTATTAAAATGACATCAGAGGTCATTAAGAGACACGGAATTAAGTCACGGAATATGAAATCCAGAGTCATTTTCATAAAAAATAATTTTTTATGGAACACACAGAAAGTTAAACAAAAATGCAAATACAGAAAGGGTGATATTTGCAGTTTTTACACGAGTTCCAACAAAGAGTTAAATACTCGCTCCTACACACATTCAGCACTGTGAACAAAAATAGCTTCATTTTTCATACCTGTATGAGAACAGAGTGGTTAATAAGGGCTTTTTATGGTCTCTGTTATCACTCCCTGAGGGTGTGTGTTTGTCTCTCTGTGTGTGTGTGTGTGTGTGTGTGTGTGTGAGAGAGAGAGAGAGAGAGAGAGACGAAGGGAAATGAATTTCAGAGCCAGTATAAAAGCGATAAGCTTTATTTTCAGTGTATGTCTGTAATCTCAGTACTAATGTCAGTGTCTGAAATCGAACAGTTAGTGCTAAAATTACAGATTAGCCTCATCTCATCTCATCTCATCTCATCTCATTCTTTCATCGAATGTTTGTATTCCATCGACTCATGTCTCCTCGGTTCTGTCTAACCTTATCGTGTTCCATACTACTCCTCATGCCGTGTCAAAGGGAAGTGTAAGACACTCAGTGCTATCCGCCCTCTTCCGCATACACGAGCTCACAGACTCCTTAGTGTCGCTGTGATTGACAGTGAGTATGCCCCTCCCACTCAGACAGCATGGCCATTTTTGCTACTCTCCCAGCCACTGATGGTTACGGTATCCTCAAGATTCAAACTCATGATCTCCTGACGACAGGGCGACCGCTTTTCTGTTGTGCGATGCATTTTTTTTAGCCCTGTTTTGTCCCCTTTGGCTTTCCACTTTCCTTACACAGTCTGTTTTTCTGTTCTCGTTATCTGTTCGTTGTTATTACTTGCATCTGTTCATTGCTAGGCATGGCTAGTTTGGCTGTTTTTACCCTCTGACCATGATTTATTAAATGTGTTTGTGCCAAAAAAATCCTGAAAATGTTATAACACACACCAAAAAAATCTCACAACAGCCTCTTCTTTCTTTCTTTCTTTCTTTCTCTCTCTCTCTCTCTCTCTCTCTCTCTTTCTCTCTTGGAGTTGGACAAAACAACACAGCTTGTCATGGTACAGAGAAACCAGAAAGCGTAAACTCCTCCATGCTGAACACTTTCCTGTGTCAGAAAATGTAATACTGACTGTTACAACGTGCTGAAACTGGAGACTCCTTCCATAAATGTTAAATAAACGTTTCCTCACGGAAAACTTCCCCTTATCAATAATTACAGTTTTTAGTTAATTTATGTGGCGCGTACGCTGTAGAAGTTGCTGCGAATGAGCTGTTACCATAGAAACAACAACGTATTAGAAGTAGCGCATTCGTATAAACTTGTTTTGCCGAGCTGCTGTTATAGAAAATTACTCAACACCAATCAGACTCCAGAATTCAAATGTGTCACATACAAATATTTCAGGTTTGTAGCAACTGAAACGTAGCCATTGAAGATGCATGATACTTTTATCACAGAAGAAGCGAATGTTTTCTCACAGATGTCGAATACCATCCAAATAAGGCTTTAATTAATTCCGTCTTGGCTCTGAGACATAGGACACAGGTCACATTTCTTATCTCTAGAGCAGCCGTGAAAAATGGCTGATCTTCTTCACCATCTAAGAGTGAGTAAAGTTCACACGCAAGGCTCGTTTGTACCTGTCTTCCACACACTCACAATCTCTGGAGGTTATTTAATCAATACTCATTCAACACTTGTCATGTTTTAAGAATTATAATCCGTCTGAATATCCTGTATGCTTCATTTTCTCAGATTTGTCATACGCATATATCACACTCCTAACGCTCCGTGTTAACAGCTGTGGTCTTTTAATGGCTATCAATAACATGGATTCGATTAGAAAAGCCAGCTACGCGTTATACGTGATTTTGTCCCTACGGCTTTCCGTCAATAAGAACGCACCGCTTTGGTTTGCATTAGTGTAATCTTGTGTGTTTTCTGTGTAGATGATGGAGGGAGACAGTGTGTGAATTTTGAGGTCAAATTACATTTCTTTTTATGCCTGTCAAATTAAGTAAGGAACAAAAACGCAATTTACTTCCAGCGTTGAAAGTTGGAGACACCGAGCTAAATTAAATCGCTTAAATCAGTCATATCGGTGTGTGCTACAAAATTTAGCAAGACTGGTTGATAAATCAGAATAAGCACTGAAAAAGCTGCTTTGGTAATTCAAGTGTAAAAGTTTCTGCTTCATTAATTCCACTGTAAAACCTGTGGTAGAGTTTCTGCGCCCATAATCCCAGTGTAAACATTTCTGCTCTTATAATTTTAGTACAAAGTTCTAATTCTCCCAGAATTCCTGTGTAGACACCCTGTGAGTTTCTGCTCCCATAATCCCAGTGTAAACATTTCTGCTCTTATAATTTTAGTACAAAGTTCTAATTCTCCCAGAATTCCTATGTAGACACCCTGTGAGTTTCTGCTCCCATAATCCCAGTGTAAAAATTTCTGCTCTTATAATTTTAGTACAAAGTTCTAATTCTCCAAGAATTCCTGGGTAGACACCCTGTGAGTTTCTGCTCCCATAATCCCAGTGTAAACATTTCTGCTCTTATAATTTTAGTACAAAGTTCTAATTCTCCCAGAATTCCTATGTAGACACCCTGTGAGTTTCTGCTCCCATAATCCCAGTGTAAACATTTCTGCTCTTATAATTTTAGTACAAAGTTCTAATTCTCCCAGAGTTCCTGGGTAGACACCCTGTGAGTTTCTGCTCCCATAATCCCAGTGTAAACATTTCTGCTCTTATAATTTTAGTACAAAGTTCTAATTCTCCCAGAATTCCTATGTAGACACCCTGTGAGTTTCTGCTCCCATAATCCCAGTGTAAACATTTCTGCTCTTATAATTTTAGTACAAAATTCTAATTCTCCCAGAGTTCCTGGGTAGACACCCTGTGAGTTTCTGCTCCCATAATTCCAATGTAAAAGCTATGTAAAAGGTTCTGCTCCCATAATTCTAGGCTTTATAAGAGTTTCTGCTCCCATATTTACAGTATATTTCCATGTGTGCGTTTTTGCTACGATAATTTCAGTGTAAAAGTTTCTGCTCCTATAATTCCAATTTAAAAGCTGTGTAAACTTTCTGCTTCAATAATTCTATGCTATCTGAGAGTTTCTGCTTCCAAATTTCCAGTGTGGATGCTACAGTAGAGTTTCTGCTCCCATTATTCCAATGCAAAGGCTACAGTAGAGTTTCTGCTTCCATAATCCCAGTGTAAAAATTTCTGCTCTCATAATTTTAGTACAAAGTTTGTGACCGTTTCTGCTCCCTTAATTCCAGTACAAAGACTACAGTAGAGTTTCTGCTCCCAGAATTCCAATGTAGACACCATTTGAAAGTTTTTGCTTCTGTAATTCCAGTGTAAAGGTTTCTGCTCAAATAACTGAATTATAAAAGCTATGTAAAAGTTTCTGCTCCAATAGTTTTAGGCTATGTGAATTTGTGCTCCCATAATTCCAAATGTAAAGGTTTCTGCTTCCAGGATGGAGGTTGTGTGAGAATTTCTGCTCTCATAATTCCACTCTAAATGTTTTTGCGCCCATAATTCCAGTGTAAAAGTATCTACTACAGTATATTTAGTGCGGAGGCTATGCGTGAGTTTCTGCTCCCATAATTCTTATGTCAAGGCTGTAAAGAAGTTTCTACTGACATAAAATCTCAAGAGGAGACTATGTAAAAGTTTCTGCTTTTATAATTATGGTATAAAAAAAAAAGAGTGTATGGTACATTAATTTCACACTTCCACATATTCCAATGTTTCCAAGTTTCTGCTGCTATATTTCCAGTGTAAATGTTTCTGCTCCCATAATTTCAGTGTAATATTTCTGCTCTTCTGTAATTCCAGTGTAAGATCTATGCGAGTTCCAGTGTTGAGGTTACAGTTGAGTTTCTGCTCCTATTAATTCTAGCGTAGACACCATGTAAGAGTTTCTACCCCCATTAATTCTGGTGTAAAGGCTAGAACTTTCTGCTCCGATAATTTATAAAATGGAGGCTGTGTAAGAGTTTCTGTTCTAATAATTACATCGTACGAGCTGTGAGAATATTTGGTCCATTAATTCCACTGTGGAGGCTACGGGAATGGGAATTTCTGCTCCTATAATTCCAATACAAAGTCTATGAAACATTTTTTTATTCCATAATATTTAAAAGAGATATTTGTTTTTGTAGTTGTTTGAGAAATCCTCATAAAAATTTGAAAAGTACTCTATCTTTGTGGATCTCTAATGCCTTTAATTGCATACAGTGCAACCATAAACGAAGAGAATTGCATCAGCATCTGAGTTGTTTGGTTCAGTGTAAAGATTTAGAGTCAGTTCAAGTGAGAATGTGAAGACGTGTGTGTTATTTTATTTTTTTATTTATTTTTTTTTCTTCTCCCTTCTCTCTCTCTGTGCAACTGAGGCTTCATGAGGGTGCGACTGCACTGCGGCTTGTGATAATGATGTGTGTAGTGCAGTGTACTGGGGAGATGAATCTCAGGATAAACAGGCAAGGCAAATATGTTACACCTTTTTGGTTTAACGTTTATTTAAATCTTTTATACCAATTAAAGGGATAGATATGAAAAAAATCATGATTAAGTCAGGAATAATACACTGGGGGATGTGCTGTTATAGGAAAATGATCAACGATGGGGTGGTGTCCAGTTAGTAATAGATTTTAGAGCTACCACTGGCATGTTATATGATCAATGTTCTGAGAAAGCATTATTCCAGTAGATATTTTTAGATCCTTGCAGAAATGTTATTTGTGTAAGCTTATATTCTAACCTTTTTAGAACCTGTCAGTGAGTAAAGAGAGATTCAAAGCTGTGCCAGGAGAGCAACACACACACGCACACGCGCACACACGCGCACACACACACACACACACACACACACACACACCCCACCAGCCACAAGCTGCCATATCAAAAGCTATGAATATTTTATCTGGCAATCTTCAAAGTATGACAGCTGCCTGTCACACAAACCCCCAACCACACCCCCACCCCACCCCACCCCTCCACACACACACACACACACACACACACACACACACACACACACCCCAAAACTGATACTAACTCTAACTGAACACTGCAAAGCTGAGAGTGGGGAAAGAAAAAAGGGGAAAAAAGAAAGAATGTGAAAGAAAGAACCAAATAAACAACAAAGAGAAAGATAGAAGACAAAAAGTATACAATGACACAGGAAGGAAGAGAAAGAAATAAAGAAAGAAAGAAAAAGAAAGAAAGGAAGACGGGTAGAAAGACAGAAAGAGACAGGAAGACAGAAAGAAAGACAGAAAGAGACAGAACAAAAGAAAGACAGAAAGAACGAATGAAAGAACGAAAGAAAAAAATTAAGAAAGAAAGAAGAGAAAGGAAAAAAGAAAGAAAGAGACAGGAAGGAAAGAAGGAAGGAAGGAAGGAAGGAAGGAAGGGAAAGGAAAAAATAAAGAAACAACAAAGTGGAAGAAAGAAGGAAAGGACGACACAGGAAGAAAGACTGAAAGAGGAAAATGAAACAAAGAAAGAAATAAAAAGTGAAAAAAAGAAAGGAGACAGAGCAAGAAAGACAGAAAGAAGAAAATGAAACAAAGTGAAACAGAAAGAAACGAGAGAAAGAACAAAGGATGAGATGCACAGAGAGGAAAAAAAGAAATAAAAAGCAGAAAGAAAGGCAGAAATAAGAAAATGAAACAAAGGCAGAAAAAGAAAAAAAAAAAAAAAAGAAGGAGGGGGAATAAAGCATGGTGCAGAAGCTTGGGGAACTTCTGGAGTGTACAGAGTGTGAGAGAGAGAACATGCTGATCTTGCGGCTGACTGTACACTCATTGTGTGAACGATGAGACAGCGGCTGAGCGACTCGACAAATTACTCAGCCCTATTGCGTCCTGTTACTGCTCCCATCACACCATCCTCCCTCTCTCTCTATCTCTCTCTCTCTCTCCCTCCCTCCCCCCTCCCATTATGATGGTTTTCCACATCATTACTAATTGATAACTGTAATGGCGAGGCTCTGTCATTAGGGCTGTGCTGACATTTACGGCCCGGGGGAAATTCCTGACTTTAGCGAGCAGGAAATTGAGACAAACCTGGACGCCAGAGATGATATTTTTGTTCTCATTACGATTCATTTCTATCTGATAGCGGTCACTTTAGCTTCACAGCACCTTTATCTAAGTGAACTGTGAATTCATTAGCCTCGGTCTCAGGAGCCAATAGAAAATGAGAAGGCGGAGAGTGGCGTCTTTGTTCGGTAACAAAATGGAGGAGGCGCCTCTTGCGCTCACACCTGCCTCACTGCGTACTGTTAGCCATCTTGTTATCAATGTTTTCACCTGTGACTCAGCCACTTCCCTTCACTCCTCCCCAGCTCTCGGTAAACAAACCTCCGACAGAACGGAAGTGTGAGAGGAATTGAGGGTTGTAGCAATTACTGCGCCCCTGTGTGCTGTGATGAATCCTACAGCCCACAGGCATGTAAATAATGAGCTGTTGTCTTACAAACAGGCAGGCTGGCATTGCAGGCTGGCATTGCTGTGTCTGACAATTGGAGGAGGAAAAAAAACCAAAAAAACAAACATTGATGACCTTCTACTCCTTAACGCTATTGTCGTTAGCTTAGCGTGGAGCCATGAAACATTGGATTGTACGAGTTCAGGTTAAACTAGCTGGCGTTGTTTCCTGTCGTGTGACAAAATGGTGCGATGTGAGGACCGGCTATGGTTGGAAACGTTTGCAGAATCCGGGACACAGCCCTAAACGGCACTTTATCTCCGATTAAAGCAGGTATAAGACAAACAAGGACACAAGACAAACTTATTATTATTATTATTATATTTATTATTATCGGTAGAAAGCTAATTGAAACTGGCTTAATAGTTCTGATATATTTAAGCCGGCGAATTTGAATTTATCAGGACCGATTCTGAGACATTTAATGCCATCATATACTTTTGGGACAGACATAAAATGCCAAGAGGAGTGACTAGAAATGTGTGAAAGCTCCTAATGTTGTTTTTCTTCCACTCAGCTGTAACTAGGACACAGCCGTAAACAGCAGGCGTTCCGAAATATCCTTTTGTCCCACTGAGATAATTGCACCGTGCCAAGAGCTTTAAAACCCAGCGCTCTCGGTTTGGGCAAAAATTAATTCGGGCAATTAACTGCTGCGGCTGAGATGACAATGAAATCCGAAGCTGAATTAACTCGAGAGACATGCGGAGAAACGTAGCCTCCCCGCCGGCTGTGCAGTGTGACAAGAGAAGCAAGAAAGGGATAAAAAGCAAAGTGATTCATTTCAGTGGGAGATAATTTCATCCTTTTCTTTACATGCTGAGGTATTCATTCAGCGGCTGTTGCTAATTGAGGAGCTTTGCAGCTATATAAGTACACAGAACACAAGACAAGATTGTCTTTGACGTGATGAATTTAATTATTCGTGTCTGAGGAGAACGTCGGGGAAAATTGAACGCATACTAACAGGATGATGATTTGTTTGTTTTGCGTGATTGGGAAAGATTTGTGAGTATAGCATAGACGTTAATTAATGTTTGTTGTGTGAGTAATTGTGTGGTGGTATGGGGAAAACCCATCGGATGTTGCTGTGGCTGAATTCTGAGCAAAAAAAAAACTTTTAGAGACTATAAATATTTTTGTAAATGTTTTTATTTAGTCTATATTCTAACCTTGGCTTGGCATCTGACTGCAAACATCATTTTTAAACCAGTCACTCTACTTCAAGGTGTTGATAATGATAGTTAAGTGTGATTTCTTCACAATTTGATAAAATTGTTGGATAATTACATGCTGTAGCGAAACAGACATAAGGCAAGGTCTCATTTTACATTCTGCCCAATAAGAAATGAGAATTTTGAGGGGGTGGAAATATTCACACACACATATTTTCACTCTCCGCTACTGGTAATCGCATTTATGAGTGCCTGGCACCCGTGAGTCGCTGCTGTCTCCCTAAACCCCAACAGCTCCCATACTGCCTTCAGACTTGGTCGAGTTTTGAGCTAGCATTCTGCTGTTTGTCTGAGCTATGCTACGTCTATAAAGTTCAGGGGTCAACACTGGATGGATTACACAATCTTTACATCATTTTTCTGCTGTGTTGCATTTCCGTATAGAAGCGTATCTCAGGGTTAGAAGTGTGTTTGAGTGATGCAGACATTCCCCTCACTGTCACTTCCATTTGTAATACTGTGGAGCACCAGCACGAGCTAGCACGGCTAGTGAAGCATGGCTGAACTGATTCAGACGATCGGCTTTTTCGTGTATCAGGAAGAAAAACGAGGCGACTGTTGTTTCCAGGAAACCGAAATGGTTTGATATTGGCTCGGTCTGAGCTAGCCAAGCTTTTACGCTGAGTGTGGCTTTTTAGAGGAGATAAAAATTGTGCCTTATGGACCAGGTGGAGGAAATGAAGAGGGTGAAATATAGCCTTCAGCCAGAGTGTGGCTGTGTGGTAAAACGGATAGAATTCAGTTCAATTCGGCATAAAGGTTTTACGAACACTCTTGTAACAAATGGTTTCCTTTTCAGAAAAGTTTCCAAGTAAAACCCCTTAACCTCAAACTAGACCCTTTAACCATCCAAAGCGCCCTTGAAGTAGAACCCTGTCTTCACATGTGTCCTGTTCTACAAAAACAATCTTTTCTTTTTTCCCTCTAAGCCATTAAACCATTATTTATCTTAATTATGGATTTGTTTTTGGATTGCTTTCTTTCAAATCATTAATATGTGACTGAGTTTCACTAATTGTTCATTACATTTGTGTGTAAATAAATGAGTAACTCAATAGTGTAATCATTCTGTATATAAAATCACAATAAATCATCAGCAATTATACGATTTAAAGCCGAACAATAGATGTTTACATTAGTGAGTCTCATTATGCGTAAATTCAGGAACTCTCATAGGATACTTAACAAACTGCATTTCCATGAACACCACATTTCTTGTCTAAACACGATTAACGTACGATTTATGAATAAATTTGATCATATCCAGTGCCATCAAACCATTCAGTAATCCATTTAAACGGTTCAGCGAATGTCATGCTGTAATGTTACCAAAATTACATTTCTGAAAACATCTGCTGTATAGTAATAGTTTGCTGTAGTTTGCTATTACTTTGGGTTTCAAGCAGAACAACATTTTCAAGGCTAATAATTCAAAGTAATCCAATGAACCTTTTAAAGAATGCTTGAAAACCCCTACGAGTGTAGATCATACAGTGTTCCCACCAAGGCACCAAGCTTTTGAAAGCGTTCCCACCATTTTGGAAAAGTTAGTGTTGCAGCAATGTTTTAAGAACGTTCTCAGAATGCCTAGAAAGGACACTGAGTGTAACATTGCGACCTCACGGCTCCAGGGTCCCGGGTTCAATTCTGAGCTCAGGTTAAGGTGTGTGTTGGAGTTTTGCAAGTTCTCCTTGTGCGTATGGCTTTCCTCTGGGTTCTCCAGGTTTCCTCCCCATCCCAAAAACTCCCCAGTAGATGGATTGGCTATGATGATTTTCACCTAGGTGTAAAAGCGTGGCCTGGCATCCCATCCAACTCATGTCTAGTGTTTTCCCAGGAGCCACTGCAACCCTGACCAGAATAAAGCACTTACTGCAAAAGAATAAATAAAATGAATTTGAATCTTATGTTTAATATTATAAACTGCGTTACACAGTTACACAATTATTGTGATATCAAAATGGAATAGTCACCCATGCCTAGATTGTATGGGTGTTTGTTTTATGAGTTCTTTAAATCTTAAAAAAAAAAAAAAAAAAAGATCTATTCTTAGGCCGGCGTTATTTGTCATCATTGCTGTCTTCTCTCTCCTCTACTGTCTCACCCAATGGAATTTTCAGACATTCACTGCTCCCTTAATGGGGCTTCTGTGACACCAAATAAAATTAACTTCCCTTTCTTCCTCTTCTTCTTTTGGGCTGATTTGAACTCCTGTTATGTTCACTACCAAGCAATGGATGTACCATTTGTGGGCACTTTTATATTAAAACTAGCAATACTAGGTTTAACATAAAATACCCAATATAGTACGTGTTATTGTCATTCAAATTTTTACCAATACAAATTTTCAATATTGATAATTTACCATAGTGTTGTCTGCTGGTCTGTCATGGTGATATCTGATAATTGGTGATCTAACAGACCTGATTGACCTTCGTGATATTCCCAAGTGTTGTATTCCTTAGTAGAGAGTCATCCTCCAGGGCCCTCTTGGTGATCATATATCAGCTTTTTATAGTTTTATATATCATGATATACATAAATAGCACCAGAACAAAATCATCATTAGCGTCCCACTGCTTGGTCTTCCGCAGGGCCACTAGCAGGCAGATGAGAAAGAACAGACAGAGTTCTGCGATGCCCGCAAGGCACCATCGTCCATCTTCCGAGTGGCTAAAGAACTCCCGCTGAAGCTCCTCATGCACAAAAAGTGCTTTCAACGCATTCAGAAAGTGTGTGGGCCATATGTTTTTTAGGGAAAACGACTGAGATGAATTCTAGAGGAAAATTTAAAGCGATATATTTTATAGGCAGAAGAGAGTCTGATAATGCTGGGCTTGTTCAAAACGTTTTAAAGAGATGTAAAGGGACAAAGTATCAATGATCAAAGCGAGTCACTTGTCACAATGAATCTCTCTTGCGGTGGAAATTTGCTTCAAACGTTTCAGGATTTCCAATCCATCTCATAGGCGTCTGCATGACTTTCTGAAGGAACTTAATTATCCTCTGCTCTCTATATTCTAACAAAGCATTGAAATCTGCACTTTCATTCAGAGCGGCAGTGAAATCTGCACATCAGAGTTTTGCAATTTGCCTCTTTAAATGAGAGGAAGTTACTCCAGGTAAATGCAGAGTGACACTTCAGGTAATCAGGAAGAGAAAGGCGACTTTCCAAAGACTTCCAGGAAATGAATGAGGCACCCACTAGATTGATGAGCACATAATAATGGAAGGTGTTTTTTTTTTTTTTTTCCTTAGTGTTTTCTTTATATTTTTGTAGCTTCGTGATTCTTCTCGAAATGAGAAGCATGGTGGTGCAGCACATAGCATTGCCATCTCACAGCTCCAAGGTCGGAGCTCGAGTGGAGTTTTGCATGCTCTCCACATGTTAGAGTGGGTGTTCCCAGGATAGACTCCGGAGTCATGTGACCCTGACCAGGATAAAGCACTTACTGAAAATGATTTAAAAAAACAAACAAACAAAAAAAAACAAAACACCAAACTGATATACCTAGTGCCTACATCACCAAAAAGGTACTGATTTGCCAATCAAGTTGCAATTCCGAACACAAACCTGAGATTGAGACCCGCCCCCAAATGAGTATTAATTTTGGCCCCGCCCCCTGAGTATTCAGAAAAACGTCCCAAGTGCACATGAGCTGTTGTTGATACTCGTGTGTTTATGAGAACCCAGAATTCAACATCTCAGTGATATAAACCTTTTTTTTTTTTTACAGCATGCAGAAAATAATTCTACTTCCTCCCGGAGTGCAGTGAATTTCAGCGTTTCAGAGATGAGCGCCAGGATGGAAGCTCCTCAAGAGATCTTTACTTCATTCATATTTGAATGCCACTTTTTTGTTGTTAATGCAGTTATTGTTGCAGTGTGGTACTAAAATAAGTTTTGATCTGAATGAGTGGCGTTATTCTGGGGATAATCTTAAAGGATTAACTCAAGCATAAAGGCTAATTCCCTGCTGAAATCTATCATGGAAACCATGCTTCCTGATGGGTTTAGAATGGGTGGGACCAAGTCATCGTTTTGCGAGTCCCAAAGTCAGTCTCGAGTCCCAAGGTCAGTCTCGAGTCCCAAAGTCAGTCTCGAGTCCCAAAGTCAGTCTCGAGTCCCAAAGTCAGTCTCGAGTCCCAAGGTCAGAGTCCCAAGGTCAGAGTCCCAAGGTCAGGCTCGAGTCCCGGTTAATAATTAGCATAACAATTTTACACAAACCATGCAGGCTTTTTAAAATTAGGGTTTATCACTGTCTAGACAAACTTCTATGGGGATTTGAGAGATGCATGACCATGACTATCAAAACTGAATATTTCTGTTTAATTTCACATGAGATGAGGTGTGGACTGTTTTCTCTAAATATACCCATCTATCTCAGTTTAATGTGGCTTTGCTTTGGGATTTGCTTTGTGCTAATTCAAATGGCAAACAAAATCGCTTGCTTTTGCATTGCATCTGATATTCTTGAGCCACAGGTTCTACATGTTCTAAATGCCTTAACAGTGGTTGCGCAAACTCAGAAAACCTTCTGGCTTGGAAGCATCTCCCTGTTCTCTTCTCCGTAGCTCTTCCTCCAATACAAGGTTTCGATTGAGATTTAAACACCACTAATTAGATCGCTAATTAAACCCCAGACGGACATCCAGGCGGCTCAGAATACGTCCCAGGATGCTAATTGTGTCCTCTTTAACAGGCCTGTGTGGATTTTTAACAGTTTTGTGGTTTTTAACACATCCTCTGGGAGAGGTGTAGGTATCAGTATCAGTGCAGAAAGCTGACTGCGAGTGCGAGTGCTGATTCACGGAGGTTTTACTGTCGGCTCACTGAGGCTCTGTTACTGAGACAATGCTGCTTTTTTTATCCTCAGTTAATAATTAGTGTACACTTTGTAGTTTTAAATCTTGATCTTATCCTGTATTGTTATACTATTTGCACAGTGTGTAGTGCAGTGTGTGTGCGGTCTCTGTGTGTTGCATCATGGTCCTGAAGGAACGATATTTTGTATTTATTATATCTTCAATATGTGCAAACAAGCAACTTTCAGATACTTTTTCTCAGCTTCCAAGCTCTGTATGATCAAGAAAAACAAAAAATAAATAAACAAACAAACATTTCCGCGTACAAGTTGCACTATCGCTGCGTTACAGGTTAATAATAAAGCTGCAAAACACTCGAGAAACAATTTCTGGATTTATAACACTGTAATAATACCTTCTATAGCTATAATAAGAGTTCGCAATCACTTGACCCACTCGTTTTCTTGCTTTCTCATAAAACATCTAACGTCACTTCACGAGTTTTGGCACAAAACCTTTAATAAAGTGCTTTAGGAAAAAAAAAAATCTGCAAAGATTATGAATATGTAATAAAAGCTATAGGGCAGTTATTCATCAAATACTGTGTTTTTATTCTATTATAGGAAAATAATCAACAATGTGTCAGTGTGATGAAACTGTTACACACCGAAGTTGATTATTTTCTCGTATCTACACGTCCCAGCATGTTTTATTCCTCTTATACCACAGCAGTATGTAAATTCTCCACAATTGCTGTTTATTTATTAAAGAATAAAAATTCACACGTATGTTTATAGTTATGTATATTATGTATGTTGTGGATTATTTACAAGGCAAGTTACTTCCTGTTTTTTCTCGCGTTCTGGCAGCTATAAACCGTAAAGCGTAAACTCCTGTGTTTTGGAAAAAAAAAAGTTAGTGTACTTACTGTGTTGCGTCTGACTGTTACAAAGTTTTGACACCCTAGACTTCTTCCATAAATGTTAACATGGAATGAATTGTGGCTCAACAACGTGATGATTTTGACAAACAAATGCTCAGGAAGGATTTCCATTGTTTCATCGCCTTGTTTTTACTTTCCTTTCCTGTTCCAATGAACGCTATGATGCAATGACGTGATCGCGCGTGTGAGACGGTGTGATAAATTCATCCGTGGCTGCTTTCAGAGAGCAATCTTCGGCGAGATTCCCTCCATCAGTAAAAGAGTGACGGCGTTTGACAAGAAAGAAAGAGCAGAAGTGAGCGAAAAAAATAACCTGAGTGAGAGAAAATAAGATAATATGGACGGGAAAGCTGTTAGGCCTTTTCATTTTCTGGGGACGGGGTGCGGAAGTTCTCTTCTTTCCATTCCGTTAACGTTCCCGAAACAAGACGCTGGATGCTGACTCAGGTGCGGGTGGATAAATAAGAAAACGAGAATGAAATAACATTACAGACGTGACATATGGAAGTAGTCAGCTGGAGAGAGCGTGCGAGAGAAGACTGTCACTTCTGGTGAAGCGAACGCCGCAGAAGTCGCAACTTTTCTCATTTCTTTGTGAGGCTTAGATAGAGATGGGGCACGGGAATGAATTGGAGATGGAGAGAAGATTCAGGAGGAAATGCACAGACAGGGAGTTGAAGGTTATTATGAGCGACAGATAAAGGAAGTGGCAGAGTCGCTTGGTGGCTTTTTTTTTTTTCCTATTTCTGCAAAAAAAAAAAAAAAAAAATTCTATTTATTTATTTATTTAGGTTATTATTATTATTTTGTTTTTGTTTCATTCGGCAGATAAAGATCTCGGTCTCAATGCACACATCTAATCAATGTAAATCTTTCAGTCAAGAAAAAAACGAATAGCTCACCTCTTAGTCCTATCTGGATTTGTATTCGTTTATAACATATTGTTTATTTGATTACTGTAACCGTACTGGCTTATATTCAGTAAACGTGTTTGTTTGTTTTGTTTTGTTTTGTTTTTTAACTGAACTTTCGTAAATTTTGAGTGGCATACACCTTGCGTATGTCTGTTATTGCACCACAGGTACATTGTACACATCCTGTGTGTGTGTGTGTGTGTGTGTGTGTGTGTGTGTGTGTGTGTGTGTGTGTGTGTGTGTGTGTGTGCATGGCTATTGAAACCGAAGTGGATGAGTGTAAGGCCCGAGGGAAATCAGGTGAAGAGTTTCAGGTTTCAGAGTAAAAAGGATCCAGGAGAAGAACAAACAGCGACATGTATTCAGGGATTCTAGTTAAATTCCTTCCTAGTCTTTCTCACGCTGTGCTCCGACAATATCGACTCGAAAGGCCCGAATGACATCATGAGGGAAATCTATAGACCCTGACAACATGGATCCTCAAACACACAACCTACAGCAAGACACCATTTCAATTTCATGCTAGGACTATAGGCTTAACAGTCTTGTTTACAATCTAATACAGAGAGATTATTTGATAAAATTGCTCATATTTAAGACATTTGAACTTGTTTAGAGGTTAAAGCCTTCAGGTTATCTTGTATAAAATGTTTCCTCATTAATCCAGATGCAGATTGTTCCCAAATCTTCCTTCCTTTGTGCCATAACTCCTAAGAAAAAGCGTTTGAGAGTGTACTCCGAATAAATTGTTGACTGTATAACGTATAATTAGAGATGGCGCAATACATAATAATTTTTTTCTTTCTGCTCTGATATTGATCCTGATACTGAAAGTGATATCGATACCTGTTTTAAACACTGCTAAGCTTTAAAAAGATTTTTTTTTTAAACACCTTTTTAGCATTTTTTTTAAATAGATAGTTTGTGATCATAGTAGATAGTTTGGTAGCTAAAAAAACAGAAATAAAAACAGCAGCTTTCACAAGGGGGGGAAAAAAAACACGGCAAATATAACAGTGTAAATGTATTAAGAAATGTAAACATTTCCAATTCCAAAAATAAATAAATAAATAAATAAAACAAAAAAACTTTTTCCAATATTTCTCAATTCCAGTCTTTTGCATTTGTTACAGGATCAGATTGAATTCATATATATATATATGAATATATAAAATATTATATTGTGTGTGTAAAATATATAAAATATATAATTTTTTTTTTTTTTTTCTTTTCCCCCATCAGTGCCAAGCATTATACAAGCAGATATGAGCTTACATCTTAATCTGGATTGGATAATCCTAGAGATAATAAATGTTAAGAACAATTGTGAACTCTTCCTATGTCCTAAAGATTTTTTTTTTACTTCACTTAAAAACAGGGAATATCAGACAGGACAGCTGTTGCATGATATGATAAATGAGGCCATATGACACTAAAATTCTTCATAATTGCAGGTTTTTTTGCTGTCAAAAAAAGTTACAGGTAATTGCAGGTCAGTGCCGACCTCGTCTCTGGTTTAGGTTAGAGATCATGTTCCCTGAAGCTTTTTTTTTTTCTGAATGAATGAATCAGATTTGGCGCGTTCCCTGCTGTGTTTGTACGAGGAAGCAGTACAGACAGCTATCAGGATGCACAGATTAAAAGCAGACGAAGTCTAATGGATGAGACACGGCTGGCGAGCTCTAATAATGACGTGTGTGATGAAGTGTGACCTCAGAGCGAGAAGCCATCTGCAGGCTTTTTCTTGTGCGTCTTTACAGACACTGTGTCACATGAGGACGGGTAATACAACTGTCAATCAATACATTCAGACCAGTTTGTTGTTGCTGTAGCGTAACAGTAATTTAGCACATGACTGTTACCTCGAAACTTTATGCTACTATGAGTTATCACTCAAATATCCACAAATGAGTCCCCCCTCTGATATGACCTGACTCCCTGGAAGCCCCGCCCCCTTCCCCAATCTCAAAGGGTAAAAGGGGAATGTTTTGATTTTATTAATGCAAAATCAACTCGATCAGTGTATGGTTGACTTCGCTAACATTAGACAAGTGTACTGTACAATCGAACGTCAGTTAGCTACTATTAGCAATTCCACACACAGAGGTTGGCTGAAAAGTGTCGAATGTGGAACTTTTATTATTAATTATTAGAAAGTGATTAAAAATGATTGACGCACATGCGTACAAGCACCACAGTCAAGCTTGTTGCAGTGAAAACTGGAGTGTGTGTGTGTGTGTGTGTGTGTGTTTGTGTATACAGGTTTTTACAGTAACCACTGGCTAGTTTTAGTTAAGATCTAGACATGATTAAAGTGTACATGCACATTTTCTTATTAATTACTGTACATAATTTATCCAAAAAATAGGAAGAAGGAAAGTTGACTTTTCTAGTGTAATCCTTTCCTGGTGGTTAGCATTAAACCCTGTGTGTGTGTGTGTGTGTGTGTGTGTGTGTGTGTGTGTGTGTGTGTGTGTGTGTGTGTGTGTGTGTGTGTGTATATATATATATATAATATGTATCTCAAGAGAGGAACTCAGTGTTTTGGTGACTGCCTGAAGTCTGGAACTCATGGATGTCATTGACTCCAAAGGATTTGCATCCAAGCTATTAAAAATAATCCTAAAATTTATGATTGTTAGTTTGTCCAATTACTTTTGAGCCTGTGAAAATGGAGGGACTCTATGGGGGTTAAAAATGGCTGTAATTCCTAAATGGTTAATGTAATATTTTTGTTAAACTCCTTGAATTAAACCTGAAAGTCTACACTTCAATCACATCTTGATTGCGTCATTTCAAATCCATTGTGGTGGTGTACAGAGGCAACATTACCAAAATTGTGTCACTGTCCGAATACCTATGGACCTGAGGTGTGTGTGTGAATATATATATATATACCTTAAACAAGTGATTTGTGACACACATCATTTCACTCATTTTACCTTGTATAATTGCCAGTAAGTGTGTTTCTTACTACGGCAACACTAAGAGGACAAACACTAAACCAATGACAACAATATGCGCTCTGAAGTGATGTTCCTAGAAGGATTCATGTCACATAAAAATACTTTTAGAGGCACAAAGGAAGTCCACAAAATACAGTATAAACGTTGTATTTTTCGAAATCTGAGCATTTTGTTGTTTCTGGACTATGTGATCAGTGTGATCTTTGACGTAGATAAACACAATTTGTCTGTTTATTAAACTGATCAGACAATGCTAGAGGGGAAAAAGAGAGACTGGCAAAAAAATGTGAAACCATGAAAGCAAAAAAAACAAAGAGGATTCATTAATAAAATATCCAGCGCTAACTGAGAGGTTAGCAGCAGTGTGAACGATCAGCGAAGGTTTTCTCTCGCTAAAGTGTATTAAATCCGACCGCTGAGAGGAAAAATCTCTCTCAGGGTTCGTTATTATTCTGCGCAAGTCTCAGTAAAACTCCACCATGACACACAGGGACTCTTCACACTTTTTAGTTTTTTACCTTTTCGTGTGTGCGCGTCTTATTTCTTTGCTACGTCTCTGGCTATTTATTCTCAGCGGCTTCAGAGATCGCTTTTTTCCCATCTAATAGCACTTTCTCGCTTCTATTAGTTTCATCCCGAGCCTCCAGTGTGCGATGAAATAAAGAAGTTTTATCAGGTATTAGGGAACAGATGGGAATCGTATTATAGCTGCTCAAGGCGAAAGGGTGAAAACGTATATATTCCAAAGATGAATGCTATGTAATGTGTGTGTGTTTTTTTTTTTTATCATCAGAAGGTCAAATTGAACATAAAGCTGCACTGTTTTTATTAGATGAGATTTTACACGCCCTGTTTGTTTGGTCTTCCAAAATCGAAGCAATTCATTTTGTCACAGACAAAAAAAACGAACAAACGAACAAACAAAAATTCGTCGGAGAAGTTTAAACCATCAAACAAATCCAAGGTGCAGAAAAATCAGAAATATTTACGCTCAAGTCACTTCAGGGTATCTACGTTTTTTTTTTTTTTTTTTTTTTTTTTTTTTTCCCACACCACAAATAGAATTAAGCTGAAACGAAATTGAATCAGCGCTAGTTCATTCCACATAAAAGCCATTTTGGCCTCACTGTAATAAGAACTCTGGGAGTAAAATGAAAATAATTGAATCTTGTCCATCTTCTGCGACAAGGTGATCCTTCTCCGTAACGTCCCAGGTGAGCTCATTAGCATTCAGTCACGACACACAGACGCAGAGAAGCCAGACAGGAAATGACGAGCGAGAAAGGTAATAAGTTGCTAGCAATCATCCATGATGGACAGGCGTGAGGTGAAAACAGAAAATAAAGAAATCAAAAGAGACTTTGTGGTGAAAAATGAGTCTGTTTACGTGGTTGAGAGTGAAAACGGTTCTCGAACCGAAATCTCTAGTCCACTTTTACACCTTTTACACTGTTACTAAAACATAAAAACCTCTCAAACTCTATCCAAATTCTCTTTAAATCAATTCCATCACTGATGCACCGATTTGTACAAAATTAACCCCCGAAACCTTTAAAACAACGCACTATAAGCTACAAGAAGATCTTTGCTTTCTTTAATAAGAAACAAAACACTGATACGGTAAAGAAATGTTTCATTTTGGTTCTTAAATTGAATTATTTTTTTTATTTTATTTTTTTTAAGTCAAGTCTACAATCAGAGATGATGCAAGTGAGTATAACATCATTGCTAAATGGAATTAGGTGTGTTTAGTTGTACCTGGCTAAGTGTTTTATTCCTCTTACACCACAGCAATTTGCCAAGGATTACAATTTTTTTAAGTAAACAACAACACGTGGTACCTTTTTATCTGTTTATAGTTACATTTAATGTTAATTCCTCTTATCACTTATGTTATAGCAGCGAGGAAAAAAAAACAGTCCTTCCCTTGTAATAGCTCGTTATAACAGTTGCCCAGAACTACAAATGTAAAATCCTTTGGAGGAAAGCTTGGAGTTCCAGCTTTACCTCGCGCTGACACTGGAGACTCCTTCCCTAAACGCTAAATAAACATTAACATAGCGTTAAAAAAAGAAAACTCGTCAACACCATGTCAGCAATTAGACACTTTTTTAATCTGTCTTGAGAATTCAGCATCACTGTGGTGTAAATGTACAATATTTAACTTGTGCATGTGGGCCGGATTATTGAATGTAACACACACACACACACACACACACACACACACAAATGAAAATTCAGTCAGTACAAATAATTAACATAATTAATCGATTCACTGTCTCGCCTTCACTGCTGTCCACTTTGTTTCTTTTCTTTGCTCTATTCGATTTTAGGAAAAGATATTACGATCCTCAGATTGACTCATCCAGTTCAGCACAGCTCCACACACACACACACACACACACACACACACAGAGTCAGAGACAAGTATATAAATGCAAACCACTCTCTCCCAGCTCTCCAAACACATCTCTTTTCTACTTTTACAAATAAAACCTGGCTACACAAAAGCACCAGCAGCGCGCTCGAGCAAACACGGCTAAAACTAATCTCCTTCTAACGCTGTGTCTTTTCCTCTCCTGTGTGTCTCACGCACCTCCGTCACCTCCTACAACAACGTTTTTGTGACTACAACCAAGCGAGCAATGAAGTCATTGAAGCACAGATTAATTCTCAGTCTTTCTGATGTGCTGCTGGATTCTGGATTCTGATTGGTCAGAAGGTGTTGCTTCATTTCCTATAACAGCAGCTCTGACAATAGTGTCAATATCAATGTGCTCGTTTCTATAGTAACAGCTCAATCATGGGGATTTCTTTGATGGTTATTTTTCCAAAATGACTTATTACCACTTTATTTTTATTTATGTATTTTTTTGTCTAAACCAAATTTTTGATATTTTGGTAAGTGATCGCTTTCTTTGGCTGATTACGGCTGAATCTGTTCCGTAAAGCTGCTTCGTAACGACATCTATTGCTAAAAGCATTAAACAAATAAAATTAAATTGAATTAATCAAGAGGAGATATGGTTTATTTCAGATTCTAGTTATTTAGACATAATTTCGAAAAACAGACCAACTACAGTACATATTCCTTTTGTGTCCATCCATTCAGATGGTTCTTAAGAGACAGTTTTTTTCGCATTTTTGGAAGGAGTCTCCAGTGTCAGAGCTTTCTAACAACCGATGTAAAGCTATAATTTAAAGTTTTCCACAACTGCCTTTTTATCTTATTTAATTCAAGAGAGGGAGAAAAACAAACCGAAATCGATGTAATGTAAGTGAGAACAGTAACTAACTGTTTTTTTACATTCCACAACATTAAATGTAACTATAAATGGATAAAAAATGATATGTTAGCATTGGCAAATTGCTGTGGTGTAAGTGTCTTATTCCGTACTTGGTGTGTTTTTTTTTTTTTTGGTCAGGTTTTGATGTGAACTCCAAGAAAGATCATTAGAAGGCAATCTAAAGTTCAGTACTTTTGATCAAGTGTTCAATCTTTTATTTTTATTTTTATTTTTTTTATTACCTGACCTCTGGTCCATAATATGAGCTTTTGCTTTAGTTGAACTCGAGTGCAGAGCTCTGTGAATAAAAGCTCCCAAGGCTCTGCAACAAATATTGCAATTTGAGTTTTTTCCGTTTTCATATCGTAAGCAAAATTACTGCTTTTATTCTTAAATAAGTAATCAAATGAGTTTTTTTTTTTTAATGGCTTTATTTGAAAACGGTACTCTTTAATTTTTCATGCTGCATAATATCCCAAGTAACTGCATTTTCGTTTGATTTAATGTAGCATATGCAATGTCCTCGGAGAGGAACCTCATTATGCTAATTTATTCATATCATAATAATATCAGGTTATAGAATATTGCAGTGTTTTCATGTAGGGTAGCAATATGTTTCAGTAAAGGCCCAACGCTATTAAACCACACTTCAATGGCAATGCAGCGGAGTTACACACATGGCTAATGATATGCACAGCTTGTGTTGCTTAAAATCTACTCAAGCAAGAAAGGTGCATTGCTGGAAACACAGTGCAAACCCAGCAATGACCTCCGTTTATCACGGATTTAAAGAGACGTACGCTGTTATTCGAAGGTTTGGACGCGTTAATTACAAATATTTATGCAATTATCCAATCAGCTCATCATGTGGCAGCAGTGCGAAGCATAAAATCATGCAGATACAGGTCAAATGCTGCAATTAGTGTTCAGCTGAAACAACAGAATTGGAGAAAAATAGGTTTTAATATTTCAGAAACTGTTAATCCTGGGATTTTGACTCTCGACATTCTCTAGACTTTACACAGAATGGTGCGAAAAGCAAAAAAAACATCCAGTGAGCAGCCTTTGTTGATGAGAAAGGACAGAGGAAAATGACCAGAGCTGACAGGAAGGCTATGGTTACTCAAAGAGCTACTCTTTACACCCGTGGTGTGCAGAAAAGCATCTCAGAACGCATCTGAGAGCCACATGGGGTTCACTTCTGTCAGCCAAGAACAGGAAGCTGAAGCTACAGTGAGCACAGGTTCATGCAAACTGGACTGTTCTGGATTGAAAAAAAGACGAATGTTATGGTTGTTTATATAATAACATGTTACACAGAGATAATAATAAAACGATTACAATGGTGTTATTTAATGAAGGAAAACATCTAATCGTTGATGTATGAAGTTTTCTGCGAGGAAACGTTTCTTTAACATTTATGGAAGGAGTCTCCAGTGCCAGTGAGAGGTAAAGCTGTAACTTTAAGTTTTCTGAATTCTTCATGCCAAGGGAGGTTACATTTATGGTCACATGACAAGCTGCGTTTTTTTTTTTTTTGTTTGTTTTTTTTTTTGTCGTATTAAATTTGTGAGAGAAAAGCGACAGGTTGATGAGGGAACGTCTGTTTATAACGTAAGCTGCTATAACGTAAGTGAGAACAGGAAGTAGCTTGTTTCGCAAATGTTCTACAGCATTATACGCAACTATAAACAGATAAAAAATACGTGTTTAATTGTTGTTATAGGGAGTTACTGAGTATTTTCCTACGTGTTTTACTTCATAACATTTGCCGAAAATGTCAAAGAAACTTTCCAAAGTGTCGATCTGTTAGGTGCATGGATTTTTTTTGCATTTAGAATGATTTTTTTTTTTTTTATGTTTTCCTCATTGGTTTGTTTGACAACATCGAACATTAAAAGTCATTGATAGCTACTTAAAAAAGTCATAAGCTTTTATTATTGCCGAATGGCTCGCTTCTCTTCTTTCCAGTGTAAACTGCTGGCAAATAGAAATGAAACGATAATAGCCCATTCCAATGTTATATCATTTCCCCTTTTCCCCCATTACCGTAAAAACCGCTTTCGGAAAAGCGGGCACTTAGATAGAATCCCTTATGCAGCAGAAGCGCGCTGTAATAACCGTGAAGTCGTATCAACATAAAAAGTTACAGCATCCAGCTGCACAGCAGCCTTCAGGAGGCTCGAGATAGCAGCCTTCAGCACGCTCATCCTGTGAGTTAACGTTCCACACTTCATGTCCGTCTTGTTTATAAATAACCTATAATGAAGCCAGTGACACCATTTGAACATCGTTTTTGCCATTGTGTGCTCGCTCATATTCACGCTGGCGTTTCGTAGTTTGACCCTCAGGGCAGATTTCCCGTGAAAGAACCGACATTTGAGATGATCACAAGCTCCCCGAGGAGACTGACGGCCCAAAGGGAACTTGGGGAACTAAATATAATCCATGACCCAGAAACTCATGGAAATGCAATAAACCATCATGTTATGAGTTGTGTTCTATTGTAAGGACACGGTGCCCTCTAGTGGATGTATAAGTATACAAACGTGTATATATTTTTGGAGGGAAAGCCCTGCACGTGGTGAAATATAATTCTGACCTATAATTCTGAAACTGCAGATTTTCCTGAACTGAAATATGTTTCCCTTTTAGCATTTTAAACATGTTTAAAGTGTCATTTAAATATTTGAAAACTTTATGCGCTGTCATCCGTACAGTGTGTAAGAGCGCTTTTCTGTCCATTTTAAGTTTTAAAGAAAAAGTGTCAACTTTCCTTTTTTAAAAAAAAAACAAAAAAAAAGTCAAGTTTTTAAAAAGAAATCAATTTTAAATACAAGAAGTCATTTAAAATAAAAAGTCATGAAAAAGCATAAACCTTAAATAAAAAGAGTCAACTTCAAATAAAAAGAGTCAACTTTAAATAAAAAGAATCAGCTTTAAAGAGTCAACTCTTAAAAAAAAGAGTCAACTTAATGGAAAAAAAAAGAGTCAACTTTAAATAAAAAAAAAAGTCAACTTGAAATAAAAAGAATCAGCTTTAAAGAGTCAAATCTTAAAAAAAGAGTCAACTTAAGTAAACAAAAAGAATCCATTTAAAGAAAAGGAGTGAAATTTCAAAAAGGAGTCGAGTTTAAATGAAAAGGAGTCGAGTTTAAATGAAAAGGAGTCGAGTTTAACCGAAAAGGAGTCGAGTTTAACCGAAAAGGAGTCGAGTTGAACCCAAAAGAGTCAACCTTTAGAAAACATCAACAGGCCACTAGATGGAATCAGAGACACTGCAATCAGGTTCTCATGCATCGAAGGGCATTTGAGGCCAAATTACAGGAGTGTGTTTCAGGGAAACACTGTCATTTCTTTTATTGCAGGCAGTGATGGGAAGTTGCTTGGCAAAGTCGATTCACAATAACAGAATACATAAAATGATAAACGGAGAAGTCCAGTAACTCGGATAAACATATTCCAAGCGGCTTTAGCAAGGTTTCTGTGGAAATGATCAGGTAGAGCAGTAAACTGATTACCTGCGAATCTTAAATCCGTTTAGTGCACATTCACAGATTGCGTATCTTACACACACTTCACATCTTACACACACTCAATCACACTTGTTCAAACAGGGCACATGATTAATGGCTAAAACAAGCGCCATGCTTTCTTTGTCTGGGCCAAAACCCGAGTGGCCACTCGACTACACAGTTCCATAGAAGCTGCATGAAACTTCAAGGCACTAAATTTTACTAAACTTGCTCCACACATCTGCATGAAACGAGCCTCCCTTCTTCCTCTCGCTGCTGCTCGCTTGTCTCATCCAAACCACGGCCAAATTAAACAAGCTGCTTCTTTGCATCTGCTCTAGTTGATGTAACAGAAGTGAAAGTTCATGGATGAGGTTGCAGCACGCTGGATCACCTTTACCCTGGTTTTTATGGGGTGTTTGTGCAAAAACTCAACCATATCTGGTTCATTTTGTGGAACTTCACCTTAAGAGAAATACAGATGATGTGGTGGAAATGTGATGACTTATCAACCACTTATTATTTCCACTTATTATTTCAATCTGCATGTAAATAATGATAAGAATAATAATGAGAAGAAAAAAAAACAGGGTTCTACATGCTTGTAGTAACAGTAATAAACTATTACTGTAAAACTAAATGATTTTCTGTTCCAGAGAAGAACTTTTTTTAGTCTTCTGAAGAACCATTTTGGTTTCCCAGAATAATTTCAGCCCATGATATTTTTACATACTTTTTTTTTTTTTTTTTGGTACAGTAAATGGCATAATCATTTTTCACCACGATCCTTCCATGTAATGATGATAACCGTGTTGGGGAAATTTTTTAGTTAGTTTTTTGTGGCACCAACAGAAATGAAGAAAAAAAAAAAAAACTACGTAACTAAAAACTAACTAAGCCCAAACTAAGTAACTAATTAATTAAAACTAATTAATTATTGGCTGGATTTAAATAACCATGTCTGGCATGTATCTGGATGTATATATATATTAAATATTAAAAAAAAATATATGAAATGAATACAAAGTTTTAAAAACCCAAACAAATAAATTTAAATAATTATTTCTGGCATTTATCTGGAGAAAAGTATTTTTTTTTACTTTAAATATAAATTCTGTACATGTAATGCTTAATGTAATTAAATAATACTAATAATACTGAAACATGTACAATCTAAAGAAATGTTGTATAAGTAAGTAAAAAAGTATTTTGTGTCTTTTTTTTTTTGTTTTTTTCTTTTTTACAGCCCAGAGGATGTTCTCATGGATTTGAACCTGAAGCCTATGACAATCTTTATTATAACACATAACATTAATATAAGTTTATTTCGAAATCAGAAACCTCACTGGGTTTTTACAGGCTCTTAAATTCCCAGGAGCATTTACAGCAATGTTACAGTGTTTCCTCACTCTTATTACTACACACCTTTCCCATTAGTTTCACTGAGTTACTCAGTAATTAATAGTAGTTACTGAATAACTGAGTAATCAGAAGGGACTTTCGATGGTGGGCAAACCGACAGCCAGCATGACGACACGGGGGGAAAAAACCTCCCCTCTAATAAAAAAAAAATAATAATAATCATTTCATATTCAACATGGTGACGCAGCTGGCAAAGCACACCACTCAAACCAGCCCTAAAGTTACGCAGCACTGACACTGGTGACTCCTTCCATAAATGCTAAATCAACACACAAATCCTTGTGAATGAGCTGTTACTATAGAAACGATCGTTTTAATATAAACCTGTGAGCTGAACTACTGTCAGAGCTGCTGGTACAGAAAATGAATCAACACCTTCTGACCAATCAGATGTCATAACTGAACATGATTTTTAGTACGAGTTTGTTTTGATTTTTTTTTTTTTTTTTAAATGCTGTACACTTTCATCATCATCTCCTTTTCCGTAAAAGACCAGGACTCGAACATTAGCAGGCCAGCATGGCCACGAGTGTTTAAACTCATTATCAGGAAAAACAACAGTGGAAATGTGACACTGTGCTGTTGTGTTGATGCTATCTGTTGTAATGGAGGACGTCCCAATGCTCAACTCCTTTTTTTTTTTTTGGCTCCATCTATTATACAACCATATTTTTATGATAAATATTATAAAGCAGATGTACAAACACTGCATCAGATGGCCTAAATGTTTAGAAATGTTACATGATGCAGCACCGCTTGACAGAGTTACAGTTGACTGCAAAATGTTTCTTTAATGGGGAAAAAATAAACTAAAGGTATGTCTATATTACAATTTATCAACTAAAAATGCAGGTAAAAATATCAAAAGTGAGCAGTTAATAAATCAAAAGTAAATTGTTTAAAATGAACACGGGATGTTTTGCAATGAGTATGACATTAGAGTTCGAATTGATCACATTTAAAAAGGAAATGGTATGAACATAGTTTGTCTTGATTTTGTCCTGGGGTGTGCAAACTTTTGCACTCAATATAGAGTATATGGCTATTTAAAAAAAATGCTTCAAATGCAGTTTTCCATTTCAAAACAATATGAAGACAGATTAACGGCAGAACAGTCAGTTGGTCTGATCTCACTGGAGTGCAAAGTGAAATGACCCAAAATAGCGTGAAAGACACGAACCAAAAACAGAACGACTCAGGAATTTGGCCCTCGTGTTGTTTTGACCATGAGCGATAACTTAATTTATTCCATTTCTCCAACGTTGACACATGTGGAGTGCTTCAACGCTTGGTTTACTGTCACTGTACACTGTACTCGTGTATATACAAGAGCATTAATAAAAATAAAAAAAAAAGAAGTAGTAGTAATACACAAGCTCTGATTACTGAAATGAGAGTCTGATATGGAGATCAGTGTGCTAGCATTAGGAGAAGAATCTAGTCAGAACCTATTATTAGAACCTATTAATTCTGCAATTTCCGTCATCTACCACACCACATTCATTACCTTAGCTACTTATCCACCTATATTATATATAAATATGGTTCGTGTTATATATAGGGTTATATATAGGGTCCAATCACCGGTAGTCAGGTTTACAGCTGGAGGCAAATCCATATACAAGGTCAAAACAAAACAAAAAAGAAAACACCAAAGACAATAAGCTGCATTTTCAAATACATCATTTAGCAGATGCTTTTATCCAAAGTGTTTAGACCCAGGGCTGTTTCTAGCTACAAGCAGTACAAGCCATTGCTTAGGGTCTCAAGCCACCAGGAAGCCCTAAATCATATATATTTTGTGATAATAACTTTTGGCAATAATGGATGGTGAGCCCATGGCTGTTTGTGTAGTCTTGACAAGTGCGTTTGGGATGAGTGGAGGGTCGAGGGTGGAGTAGTATGTCGTTTACGGCCACCAATTGTTCCGAAACAGCAGAGGATGCAGAATCCAATCCAAGCAAGTCTGATCAGTCGAGGGTTAAGGGTCTTCCTCAAGGGCTCGACAGTAACTCGCTGGGAGTGCTGAGATTTAAACATTTACATTCATGACATTTGGCAGATGTTCTTGTTCAAAGTGACTTCTATAAATACTTTAACAAATCCTTATGCTAGTTGCAGGTCAGCCTGAGTGTGGGCATCAAGAAACATTAACTGATGAAGGGCCACTTACTGGGAGCTGGGTGATGAAGCTTAGAAAGTTTGTAGCGTTCAAAGCGAAACCTCAAGATATCGTAAACAAATGGTGAAGTATAATGACAATGACGTACGTCATCACCAGAATAATGGGCGATCTCATTGTGCTCTCGCTGATTATGCTGTATATCCCCTTGCTTTTTGATAGTTCATTACGAAGTCTTGCCATTTCTCCAGTTGTAGTTCTGAGCCTTTGTATATCTCGTGTTTAGTCTGCTTTCTGATGCTTCTTGATTCTTACCTCTGTCACATTGCAATCAGTTATATACTGTACATTGTATGTATCATAAACTACATTCACTGAGCACTTTATTAGGAACACTGTGCTAATACTTGGTAGGGCCTCCCTTTGCTCTCAAAACAGCCTCAATTCTTCATGGCATGGCTTTCACAAGATGTTGGAAACATTCCTTTGAGAGTATAGTCCATGTCGACATGATTGCATCACAAATTCCTGCACGTTTTTCAGATGCACTTTCATGCTGCGCGTGAATCTCCCGTTCTACCACATCCCAAAGATGTAGTACTGGATTCAGATCCGGTGACTATGAAGGCCACTGGAGAACATTGAACTCACTGTCATGTTCATGCAACCAGTTTGAGATGACTTTTGCTTTGTGACATGATGAATTATCATGCTGAAAGTAGCTATTAAAAGATGGGTAAATTGTGGCCATGAAGGGATGCACAAGGTCAGCAACAATACTCAAATTGGCTTTGGCATTCAAGCGATGGTATTAACAGGCCCAAAATATGCCAAGAAATCATTCCCCACACCATTACACCACCTCCACCTGCCTGGACTGTTGACACAAGGCAAGTTGGGTCCATGGATTCATGATGATGGTGCTAAATTCTGACCCCACCATCTGCTTGCCTCAGCAGAAATTGATTCATTAGACCAGTCTACGTTTTTCCAGTCTTCAACTGGCCAGTTTTGTTGAGCCTGTGCCCACTGCAGCCTCAGCTTTCTATTTTCCGGCCTGATGGAAGTGGAACCCGATCTGGTCTTCTGTTGTTGTAGCCCATCCACCTCAAAGAGTGGTCGTCTTAGTTACTATAGCATTTCTGTCAGCAAGAACCAGTCTAGCCATTCTCCATTGGCCTCTCTCGTAAGCAAGGTGTTTGTGTCAGCAGAACTGCTGCTCACTGGATGGTTTTGCTTTATTGCACCATTCTGTGTAATCTCCAGAGTCTGTTGTGAGTGAAAATCCCAGGAGATCAGTTGTTATAGAAATACACAAAACAGCCCGTCTGGCACCAACAATCATTCCATGGTCAAAATCACTGAGATCACATTTTTTCCCCATTCTGAAAGTTGATGTGAAACCCATATGTGTAAACCCATATGAGGATGGGTTCTCTGTTGAGCCTGGTTCCTCTCAAGGTTTCTTCCTATCACCATCTCAGGGAGTTTTTCCTTGCCACCGTCGCCCTGCTTGCTCATCAGAGACGGCACACACACACACTTCACTTTACTTTTGTTTGTGTAAAGCTGCTTTGAGACAATGACCTTTGTAAAAAGCGCTATACAAATAAAAATGAATTGAATTGAATTGAACTGGCCCAAAGCTGCTGGCCTTTTATATCTGCATGATTTTATGCATTGCACTGCTGCCACATGATTGGCTGATTAGATAATTGCATGAACAAGTAGGTGTACAGGTTTTCCTAATAAAGTTCTGTGAGTGTATATATTATTTCTTGTATTGGTATGTGTCACAGCAACTCCCAGCGATAACCCCTCACCTCCAGCAAAAATCACTGTCTCCTGAATACAAACTCGGTTTCTCATTCACATCCAGTTATACTTCCTGTTCTTAACATACAGTATATACTGCATACTGATGGTACATCAGTAACTTTGCGAAGTCTTGCCAACTGTCCAGTTTGTGTACGTGTTTAAAGCTGATGATTTTGGATTGCTACTCTGCTTATATTCGCCGTCATTCTTTGTGTACTGAAAATTGCCCGCCTGATTATGCTGAATCTTTGGAAAATCCTGTCATGCACATGGATCCTAAATCTCATAAGACTTTCAATAGGCTTATTTCTTGTTGAAAAAAGTGACGAATCAGTAAATGAATGAATAAATAAATTAGGAATCAGGGTCTGAGAATGATGAGTTATAGGTCAGTATATGCGACACCTGCATTATGCCTCAGCTCAGTTCCCACCATAATCCTCTGTAACTGTAGCAGTCATGTGCTCATTTAATCCTGCGGGGGTCACAGGTCAATCATGTGGCCCACTTTATATCAGCTACTGTCCTTTTTCTGTCTCTCTTTCAGCTTTTTTTTTCCACTCGGTCTTTGTTCCTCCCTAATTTTATTTCCACAAGCTCCTGCAGATCAACTGGTTCATCCAAACACGGAACGATGACTCAGCATTTAAGAGTGAGGCATAAGAGGAAAAGACGTAAAGGGAGGATTAAGGATAAGGACACTAAAAAACAGAGGAGAAAACAGACATAACATATCCTCCTCCACTGTTTCCAATGTTTAAATATCAAAGTGTGTGTAAAAGGAAGATGAAAAGCAGACTCCTGACTCGAAACCTAACAGGCAGCTAAAGTGACTCGCAAAAACAGACCAAATCTGTTGTTGTTATTATTATTATTATTATTATTATTATTATTATTCAGACTCATTGCTAGTAAGGTAGTGGACAAGACACATTTTTGTACCTCGCTAACTCGCAAAATTACTCATTTTTGAGTCTTTGGAATAATATCCAACATGGCCGTCAGGTACAGCATCTCTGGGTTTCTTTTTGTCCGTGGGGTTTTTTGTGTTTATGTAATTTCCTTTACAGTGTCAATAAATAGTATCGTTTCTTTTCATGATTTCGGATGGTGTTGTGTGCGAGGGCTTGGCTCTGCTGTAATGACACTATAATGACGATCTTCTGTTGCATCAGAGGAAGTCATGGGCGTTTGCCAGACGGCTGGTTCGACTGAGACTAAAAAGGGTTGAAAATGGTGGAAAAAGTTGGAAAATTGCCCAATATTCTGGTCTGTTTTGTCTGTCTGGCACTCTGCCTAATTCTTGCACGCGTTGATACAGATCTCGGAGCAATACAAGCTTATCGGCTTCCCCTTTCCTCTATCGAGTTCCTGGCAAGCGCTGACGAATGATGGGTTAACACTCGCTGCGTTATTGTTGCGCTTCCTCAGAAGAAAGCCTCTCCCTACAGTGGTGTGTTTAAAAGAGAAAAAAAACACAATAATGAAGACTTCAGATGTTTTGTTATTTATAGCAACAGGGTTAAAAGTTTAAGGGTTAAATCTACTGTCTTTTTACCATTTTGTTTCAAAATTAAGTTTCAAAAAGATTCCATCCTTCATCACTAACAGATAGAACATAGGGAACATATAAGTAGCCTAGTTTAATCCATCATGACCCTGACCAGGCAGCTGCGAAAGGTGGATGAATGTGAACTCTAACTGCATTACACACTTTCTGTTTGCCCCACAAGCTTCATATCTGAAATTTCTCACCACCCGCATGAAAGTAAAAACCTCCGACTGAAGGGAATTTTTTGTTGTCCCGTGGGATCTTGGTCCTGATGCACACCTGCGAGCCTTTTGTGGTAAGATTTCCATAAAAAAAAAAAAAAGAAAAGAATTCATAATTCATCTCCTATTCATATCCGTTCATTCCAAATGATGTATACATACACACATACGGTTACATCTGCAGGGCTAGCAGTTATTAAGGTAAACTACCATGTTCTAGTATCTTAAAATAATTGAAATTATGCTTTTTTTTTTTTCAATTTTTTGACAAACACAGTGGAAGGGGTGGGATTTTGGGATTTACTTTGGCAGAAATGCTCGCTGTCCTTGATCTGGTGTTGCAACAGCGAGTTTGAACTCTAGCAAGCTGGAAATGATGATGGGATGATAGAAAGGTGTTTATTTGAGACAATATGCAAGGAAGAAAACACTTGGATGTGTTTTGTTGGAGGAAAATAATCAATGAGGGCATGGTACACGACAGCAATTTGTCAAAATTTATTACAATTACATATTTATATATATTTAAGGATATTCGGGTTTTTTTTTTCACATTTATATTCGCGGAACGTCCATTAAACAAGTTCATTAAAAAAATTCCTGGTATCACTTATAGCAGCTATAAACAGTCGTTCCGTCACCAGCGTATTTTTTTTCTCTCTTAAAGTTATGACAAAATTACAGAAAACTTCACCATATCAAGGATTTCGGACGTTTCTTTTAAAACTCCTTTACGAAGCAAAGTCCCCGTGAGCGAGCTGTTACCATAGAAACGCTAGCTGTTAGCTAGCTGTCTCGCTAGCTTAAAGTTGGATAGAGGTTATTTAGTTATCGTTTGGAAAGAAAGACGTTTCAACTTCATACAGGCGCCACCTTTGGAGTAAAAGAATCAGTCAAGGAAACTTTAATCTGAGATTTTTTTAATAACTGGTGAAATAATAGCAGTCCTTGGTACTGTAGTCAGACTTTTGGACCCTACCGTAGATGATTGTTACACCACGTTCAGCGTCCTGTGTGGCTTCTCATGGTTCACACTGACCTGATTAAAACTCTGGACTCTGCGGACGTGTCTGTGTTTAACGCAGGAACGAGCTGCGGCTGCCAACACATCCATTACCGAGACCTTTTACATCAAACGCACGTCGCTAGACTTCTACACTTCCATTGTCTGTGAATGATTCATCAGGGGAAGATAGCAGGGTCCAAAAGTCTGAGTGCGTTGCTGAGAATGTCAAATTTTTACAATTCTAAGGTTTTTTTTTTTTTTTTTTTTTACTCCGCAGATACATACAGTATAGCGATACAATAATAATGCATTATTTCAGAATGATGTATTTAAGATAGTTATATGAAATTGTAATCCGAGTGAATATACACAGTGTTTAAAAATAGATTTATTAAATAGGATGAAGTTAAATATGTACAAATAAATGTTAAAATGTTAAAGTATTAAATATATTGAATTTATTTCCTACAAATTGAACGAAGTGGTTTAAATGAATTGTTATATATTTTTTTTAAACAATCTGTCACTTTGTTTTTAAACCGTTGTAATAATACTAGAAGAAATTCCATCACATGCAAAGCCAGATGTAAGAGGATGGTGCCATGGAAATTAATTAATTAATTAATTACCCCCTCCACACTGCATTAATTAGTGTCATTTATTAAGATTTTTAAGTTACATCATTTCAAATGTTAAAATATAGGAATCCAACCTACTTTTTTTTTTTTTTTGGCCTGGGACTTTCACAGTAGCCACAATTATAGCTGCATGCACAGTTATACATAATTAGGCAGCTGCAATAACAATCACTGCAAAAGCTTTATCACAAGCCAAGCCGTTGTCATTATTACAAACTCGTCTATTTCTTTGCACACAATCAGGCAATTGGTCCGAGGCAATAAATAAACACAGAGAGAAATAGATACATCAATAGGAGGTGGCGCGGGCCATTGTGCTGCAGCAGGGAGCGTTTCCTCCTCCGTCCTGCACCTGTGGAGATGGTCAGAGGGCGAGGAGAGACGAGATGGGAGGAGGACGGAGGAGAAGAGCAGAGAACAATGGCCGCCGGAGCCAGCGCGAGACAGAGAGTCTGCCAGCCTGGGCCGGACAGGAAGCGGCTTCTCTCGGCTGGAGAGAGAGGACAGACGGGAGGACGGAGGGAAAACAATGGCTGGAGGACGAGAAAAGCGAGAAGACAGGCTGCCAGGATGCTCCACTGGGCGCTGGTGTCCAAAGAACAAGCCGTTCCAAGTCCTCCACACACACCCAGAGAGAGAGACACAGCGAGGACAGGGATGCAGGTTACTAGGCGCCACAGTGTCCCATGAGACAAATACGGAGGAAGGTTGCGTTAATGACTTTTTATTAGTGTTTACGATTGGGACTGACACCACAGGCGCTGACAAAAAGCAGTGTTGTGTCACTGAACCATGAGTCGTACGTATGTTACACAACACCTTTCAGTGTCCAAAGATAAAAGAGAACGCCTAAAGAGAATGAGATATTGCTAAATATTATAACCAGGCCGGCGAATGGACTTTAAGAGCGCTTAATGTAATAGAGGACGTCACTTTAGAACTTAATTTAATTTCAATTAAGTTCTAATCAATAAAAAAATGACCACCAAGGACACCAAGGCTATGTGGATAATTCCACATTTGGGATGGCATTTGTGTTCCACTGATATTCCAGTTACAAATCTGTATTTGTCCGTCAAACAAGCTACGTGCGTATTTCAGATAAACAACTTTATTAAAAAAAAAAAAAATAAAAAATTTATAAAAAGCTCTCCTGCACTTAGAAAACAGCCCTCTGCATGTCCCAGCTCACTAAACCTACCCTTTTCTTTCAACTCATTAAATAATCGTTAAAATACTAAAAATCATATTGTTTTTGCATTAATGTGTGACTCCATTAAACATAACACACTTCTAGGATATAAGACAGTTTCATTTCAGTTCCCATAACTTTCACTCAGGACTGATACCCGAGCACATTCACCCCTATGAAATATTTGGACTATTCCACAACAGGAAGTTGCATCATTCGACTTTCCTAAAGATCCTGGGAAGAAGAAAAGTACTTTCTCTCATTGTTTTTTTTTTTTTTTTTTTTTTTTATACTTTATTTTCCTATTGCGAAATTGACCGACGAGATCAGTTTCAAAGACCCAAATTATAGACTGATAATAAATTATTAATTTATAAATATTAATCATTAGCATGGATCCTAGTTAACTACATTTTGTGTGTTTTCCAATTCTATGCTAAAAACCTTGTTAATTACTTGAGAGCAAAATGCAGCCATTTTGCACAAAAGTGCATGTTTGTTTTTTTTTAGAAATAATATTGAAAAATAGTTTTAATTCATTTTTTTAATAGAGTTACTAAAAGGGCTGAACACCATCTATTTGTGGAATTGTCCATTTCCTGTCCAAGTTCAAATATTTTAAACAAATAGACAAAAAAAAAATTCATCTAAGATCAAATTTTGGTCTGTTCTGTTTTTTTTTTTTAAAAAAAAAAGGGTGATTTTTTTTTTTTTTTTTTTTTTTGTTATTCACTCACTTTTTCCGGACTGTAAGTTCATTCGTTTGTCATATCAACACCTCTTATTGCTTAAATATTGTTGCTTGGGAGGGCAATTATGCGTCAGCGTGTCGCCACTGTGGATAACAACACAAAACAGGGGTCAACTCCAGCGTGTGGTACTGACGCAACACACACACACACACACACACACACACACACACACATAGATACATGCACAATGCACCAATTCATCCAAAGCAAATAGTGGGCCCCTCATTGTAGTGGCACAATGAGTAACACAACAAGAATTTGTGCACCATTCCCAATCCCTTTTGATGAAAGGCTTTATTGGGGGATTCCAGACAGCTGTCTGTGTTCAGGAAGTTTTCACGAGTTTGGAAAATACCCAGAGGCACATTGAGGAAAGCCCTTGAACATACCACCCCCGTGCCTGGCCACCAGTCAGAACATACCATCTGACGCTTGTCCTTCTGATGTTCTTGTCTTTCCTGCCAACCTTCTCAACACTGACCTTCAACTGGCGTCCTTTGGCCCCAGGGTGCTTCCAGTTGGCATTTGGCGCATCCCGGCCTCGGCTTATTGTGCTGAAACAGTGTGTGCTGAGGCAATAAGGCTTGCCAGCCGCGTCAGAAACGGGAGTAAGGTGAAGAAAATGGTTGCTGTTAAGTGCGTCAGCTTGTGCTGACCTAGACACGTCCTGAATCTAGCACCGAAACTACCGGCTCAACAAAAACAAGACTGAGATTAAGTGAAATGACAAACACTTGGACTTCACATTTTACACTATGATTCACAGTTATGCATTAACACACACTACTTACACTGTTCCAGTAAAATCAATCAGGTCCAAACATATGAATCATCACAAATATTACAGTTTTTTTTTAAAGATTACAAGTCAAAACATTTACAGCATTTAGCAGAAGGTCTTATCCAGAGCACACTTTGTAGTCATGCATCAAAAAACATCCTCAGGCTTGTTCATTTTTGTTTTTTTTTTTTACATCCCCTGTTGATGCAAGTTATTAGACATCATTAAACATCATGGACTGAATCAGTATGAGGTAAACATAACTGCTGTACAGTGTGCTAGGATTAAGTAAGTATGATCTGAATGTAGTATTGCGATCTGTTCTGATCACTGAGGTAAAGTCAGTTCAAAATTCTTGCTTGTCTCTATGTTTCTCCGTTTCTAAGTGACCAACAGGAAGTGATGCGGGCCTGTTTAATAAGACCTACTTCTGCAGTCCTACAATGTTTTATCTTCTTTATCTTCGGCTAATAATACACTTCCATTTAAACTCTGACTCATACAGAAAGCCAACATTTCTTCAAATGACTTTGTCCAAGCTTTGCAGTAAACAGTATCCAGGCTACAAGCTAATGAATCAACAAAATGAGTCGCGAGTCTCAGGCTGTGAGTCGCTCCCTCTCCCTCTCCCTCTCCCTCTCTCTCTCTCTCTTCTCTGTTCCCTTTTCCACTGTTCAGTGTCTGTATCACTTCCTCTATCGCACTCTGCAACCAGTTCGAGCTGGAACTGAAGGAGTGGCGTTCCATCAGCCAGAAACCCCCCACACACTCGCGCGCACACACACACACACACACACACACACCAAAAAACTTCAAAGTCATCCAAACTAGCCTCAGAGAAAGCCAGGAAACATGGAGTGAAAGGACAAGCTGAGTGTATCAGTGTATTTATCCAATCCAGCTCTAAACAAGTTTCCTTACAGAAGCTTAAAAAAAAAAAAAACACTTTCAGCACTAAAAGTGTTCCATTAACAAGTGTGTGTTACTGGATTTCTAAGGGCCGACTCCAATGCTACTTTACTACAGCGCTATAGCTTCCATGTGCAGGGCATAAAAATAAACATAAATATAGCTTCCTTTACTCAAAAGATCATACTGTGATATAGTGTATTCACACTCGGCGTTCACTTTATTAGGAACACCGTTCATGAAATTATCCGTTGCTCAATGAGGAGAAATTCCGCAGGCGGGAGAATGAACAGAGCAGGCGGGAGAATGAACAGAGCAGACGGGAAGGCTACGGTAACCCGAATAACCACTCTTTACAACCGTGACGAGCTGAAAAGCATCTCAGAATGTCAAATCTCAGATTCCTGTCTTTCTTAGCTGACAGGAATGGGATATGATTTTGTACTATTGTAGCCCAGTCACCTCAGTGTTGGATGTGTTGTGTGTTCTGAGATGCTTTTCAGCTCACCACAGATGGAAAGAGTTGCTATTTGTAGCCTTCGTGAAGCAGTGGCTGATTGGATAATCGAGCAGGTGTTCCTTTTAAAGTGGCCAGTGAGTGTATATTGTGTACATTTTTGAGGGTTTTTTTTATTATTTATTTAATATTTTTTGTTTAATACCAATTATTGAGGTGAGTTTCTCTTGCATGTCATTTCCTCACACTTTGGGAGGTGTGTGAAGCTTTTTGGGTGCAAGAAAGAGAAAAAGAAAGAGTGAGTGAGACAAAGAAAGGAGTAGACTGTGACTAAGAGGATAAAGGGACAGAGAAAGCGATAAGGAGAAGGGGGGTAAAGGGAGAAACTAGAGCTCGTTTGCTAGGTCTTTCACTCTGTATCATCAATGTTTACCTGAGAAGAGAGAGAGAAAGAGAGAGAGGGAGAGAGTACGCTACAGGTCATTCCACCCGATGAATATTTATGAGAGGGTAAAGGCTCAGGTAAATTTCAGTCTCTTCCCGGCTCAGGCCGGATCCGCACGTGGCATTCAGGTGGTCAGATATCAGATGACGCACTCCAAACTGCCCGTAGCCGGTTTGCGCTAGCCTGGCCACTAACTACCAGAGCAATAAGCTTAGCGGCTATCCGCTAATCCTCCTCCTTCCCTGACTGGCTCTTATCCCAAACCCAACCCTAAACCTGAGCACACCTCAACACTCAACACGGCATTTCTCACAAGTGCTAACATAACATCATGCTATCCAAACAACTGCTAGCAGGAAGTCTTGACATGATGAATTTATAAGCACAGGCGTTGTACTCACTTCATTAAGCTCTTATCTACACAGTGAGTGTTTGAGTTGGTCCTGAGTGAACCGGTTAGCACCAGAGCACTACGCTACGTAGCAGGAACGGCCTCGAAACGGTGAAACCCCAGCTGGCTGAGAGAAACCAGATCCTCTTTAGTTAGCGCTTATCTCAACAAGGGAGATAAGTGCGAGTGTGTGAGGCATTGAAACGAATCCCGATGACCCCGCCGACACTCAATAAACAGCTGGCTCACGTGTCCCGCTTTTCATCAGTGTGGAAATGGTTGCTGAGGTATTTCTGAATTTCTGAGTTAACAGCAATATCTTTGCGAACAATTTGGAAGAATGAATAATGTCCTGTTTGCCTCTTTTTCACACAGAAAGATTCCGATAGATAGATAGATAGATAGATAGTTTAAACCACAATTCTCAAATCTGATTGGTCAGAAGGTGTTGATTCATTTCTGATAGATAGATAGATAGATAGATAGATAGATAGATAGATAGATAGATAATACCACAATTCTCACATCTGATTGGTCAGAAGGTGTTGACTCATTTCCGATAGATAGATAGATAGATAGATAGATAGATAATACCACAATTCTCACATCTGATTGGTCAGAAGGTGTTGACTCATTTCCGATAGATAGATAGATAGATAGATAGATAGATAGATAGATAGATAGATAGTTTAAACCACAATTCTCAAATCTGATTGGTCAGAAGGTGTTGATTCATTTCTGATAGATAGATAGATAGATAGATAGATAGATAGATAGATAGATAGATAAAACCACAATTCTCACATCTGATTGGTCAGAAGGTGTTGATTCATTTCCGATAGATAGATAGATAGATAGATAGATAGATAGATAGATAGATAGATAGATAGATAGATAGATAAAACCACAATTCTCACATCTGATTGGTCAGAAGGTGTTGATTCATTTCCAATAGATAGATAGATAAAACCACAATTCTCACATCTGATTGGTCAGAAGGTGTTGATTCATTTCCAATAGATAGATAGATAGATAGATAGATAGATAGATAGATAGATAGATAGATAGATAGATAGATAAAACCACAATTCTCACATCTGATTGGTCAGAAGGTGTTGATTCATTTCCAATAGATAGATAGATAGATAGATAGATAGATAGATAAAACCACAATTCTCACATCTGATTGGTCAGAAGGTGTTGATTTATTTCCTATAACAGCAGCTCTGACAGTAGTTCAGCTGCAAATCACAGCTTTATATTAATCTGTCGTTATTTAACATTTATGGAAGGAGTCTCCAGTGTCAGTGCTTTGTAACAGCATACTGTACATTTTTCTTTGTTAAGGTTTAGTCCCTGTGAACGAGCTGTTACTATAGAAACGATTACGTATTAGAACGAACGCATTCGTATAAACCTGTGATTTGTAGCTGCATGAACGCAACACTTAACACCACAGTAAAAATGAATCAACACCTTCTTACTAATCAGGATCCAGAACGCAACAGCGCTGTTGTAATAAGACTTATGAAGCACAAGCGCTGCCACAAATGCAAATCCGTTGCTTGTCTCGCAGCTACTGATGCACATCAGCCGTGGGGGAGGGATGACATCAGTGCAATGATGTCATCGCGGGCAAGTTTGAGTGTGTCAGACTCGCTGATGAGGCACGCGTGGGGGTGAGATCGAGATCTGAGTGCTGAGTAAGGCTTTTCTGCTGACGCTCTTCAAGGTCGTGTCATTGCCAGATGTTGACACAGATGTGTCAGATATTTAGTTTCGGATGTAAGACAGACATGCACAAGTGATTCAAGTGTGCAGAGAAAATGTTTACTTACTAAAATATAGATGAAGAATGAAGAATTATAGGATGTCTTAGACTTTTAGGAAAAAAAAAATGTTCCTTAAGGGTTCATTAATAATTGAGTTCTTATTGTGGGAATCTCTCACTGGGTTGCAAAATAAAAGTCCTTCATGTGAACAGCTGTAATTTTAAATTATCTGAGAGTGTATAATGTGAGGGTTTTTTTTTTCTTTTTCTAATTGACTGTATTTATGTCTAATCACCATGATACACCTAACATCCTTAAATTCCACTATTTTATTAGAATTTTCCATGCACACATTCACATGAAGTGTGATTTTTATTTATTTATTTGGAAATTTAGTTATTTACTAAATAAAAGTGCTGAAGAAACATTTAATTAGAAAAGTTCTTTAAGGGGTAATTAATAATGAAGTAGCCTGTTATTAAGGGCTCTTGGCTTATTCAAAGGTTGTTACCTGTAACTTCTAACGAGTGTATGTGACTTGTTTTTTTTTTTCTTCTTTTGTTTACTATTTACCGTATTATATGTAGTATAACATACATGTCGAATCATTATAATAAAAGACCTATAGAAAGATCAAATGCCCCAATTTAGTCTACAAACACAACTGAACTCAGTAGAAGTGCATTAGAATGATCATGACAAACAATTAATGCTTTTTTTTTTTTAAAGTTAATAATTTATTGTAGAAATTACAAAATGTGTGCAAATGCATGATCAAAAAGTTATCATAGCATTGTAGTGATATAAAAATAAAACACAGGAGCTTGTAACTGCTCATGAAGTCCATCAGTCTTTGCAAAAGTTCTGGAAGTTTCTTCATGTGTTTCTCTGCGATGTGCATTGCAGCAGAGCTTCAGCTCAGAGCTGCTGTGTGTGTGTGTGTGAGCTTCACCACAACATGGCACCGGCACCGGCACTTGACTTCAGCAGCCGTTAAAAAGCGTCCATTTGTGGCGTGTTTGGACCCTTCGGCTTGCCATACGCGGCCCTGTGAGACTTTCCCCGCCGGCTCGTGAGCGTCTCTCTCTCTCTCTCTCTGTCTCTGGCACGTGGAAGTTTCTCGTCGGTGTCCCTGAGCATCCGCGCGCAGTGTCGACTCTGAGTCGGCTCCCCGCTCGTCTCTCGAGCTGCTGTCACTCATCTGCGACTCTTCTACCGGAGCCGCGAGAAGTGAATCCTCAGCGCAGCTTCAGCAGGCCGCGGAGCGTGCGCGCGATCTGCAGGAACTTGTCCTTCTTCCGCTGCTTGAGCGCCATCAGGGCGCGCGCCGTCTCGTCCGGGTCGTTGGCGCACGAGAAGATGCTCCGCACGCGCTCCTCGGCCTTCGCGTCGCCCGCCTTGCGGAAGAGGCGCGCGAGCGCGTCCTCGCTCACGTGCTCGAAGATGTTGGGGGCCGCGCGCTTGCGGCGCGCCGTGTCGAAGCGGTTCCCGCGCGCAGAAGGACACACACGGCAGCTGTCTGACCTCGTGTAAGTCGCCATCGCGGCAGCTTGCTTTCTTCCACGTTGCGCCTTCGGAGCTTTGTGAAAGCCGGGGTTTCTGTTTGTTCTCGCCAGCTCTCGCGAGTCTAGTCGGGATTTTGTTCGGCTTGCTCAGTGCGCTCGCTCGAGGCTGAGTGAAGCGCAGACTGACCCGCTCGCGCTACTTATACCCTCAGGAGCCGCTTGTGTCACGTGGCCTACTGGCACGCCCCCTGCTCCACGAGGAGAGTCTTAATAAATATATAAATAAACTGTGAACTAGGAAAAATGAGTAAAATACAGAATAAAATTCATATCAAATATATTAAATCAAATAAAATAATAGTGTGTGTGTGTGTGTGTGTGTGTGTGTGTGTGTGTATATATATATATATATATATATAAAATACACACAAATCCAAGAGTCAAGAATTTATGTAACTATAAAGAATATTGAAGTAGAATATAATAGAGACCTATTTGATTGACAGAATCATTAAAATCAATTAAATATTATTTTTGAACAGTGCAACTGTAACTTCAGTGCAAAAGTTGGACATGCTAAAATATTAAAAATTAAAAAAAAAAATTAAATGAAAAAATATTACTTTAATAATCTACCGATTAATATTTTCCCTCAGTATTTTCTTTCGTAATTAAAAATAAATAAATAAATAATTCTTATGGTTTCTAATATCCCCTACTCCTTTATTATGAACAATAATCGAAGTGGTTTCTTTTTCGTTTTGACGTGAGAACAGGAATTAAAAACAGCAAAAACAGGATTCTTTATTTATTCGCCTCCATTTTCTCCTCACTTTTGCATTTCCCTCCCGCTAGTCATCTCTCCTCCATCACACCACAGCAAGCACCCAGGCAGGGTGAAAGCTAACACGTGCAGCGTAGCACACACGGACGAAAGGGCTATCTGCCCTCTTCTGCATACACGAGCTTACATATGATTGGCTGGTGTTGCTCTGATTGACAGGGGAGCGAGCTAAGAAAGAAGCAGGCGCTCAAAAAGAAGCTAGGTTGTGCTTTTATAACAAAAATAATAATCTAAAACATTAATGGATGGACTTTTTTTTTTAAAATGAACTTTTTAATATTTAAATAATTTACAATTATTAAGTCTTGACTTAACTGTAATGCTCCTGTCAATCACAAACGGGTCTTATCAGCATGTCTATTTTATTATTATTATATTATTATTTTTTTTTAATATACAGTACATTTATCTGGCACTTTAATATTTTAATTTATTTTATTATTTTTATTTTATTATTATTATTTTTGTTTATTAAATCCCAATCGCCACATTAGCACACATGATTAAACCATACTGCAGGTTGTCCTGCATCACGTTCTTCAGGGTTGAACGTCCTTATCATTATGTTTTGGACTCTGGATAGAGGACGTGTGTTTTTCCAGAACCACAGAACAGCCTTCAAATCAAACTAGCGTTGTAGACAACTCTTCAGTTCGTACGTCCTTACTAGCAGGAAATCTTTAAACATCACGAACACGAACTTTAACTGCCAAAACCTTACTAACCCTTTCTTTCCTTGCTATTCATTATTTATTTTAATGCATTAGCACATTTCTGCTTTCTTCTCTGGCTAGAATTTTTTTTTTTTCTGTCATGCTGAATGCTGTACCTAAAATGTTGTACAAAAACGTTCTCCCACGACGGTGCGCTATAAATATCGCTCGCACGTTTATTTGAAACGGAAAACAGCCGTTTGGAATAATTGCTCAGATCCTGCCTGTATATGTCTATAATAAACAGGTCTTTCTGAACATATGGGTGCGGGCGGCTTCTTTACACTCGCAGCTAGTCGGTGAATAAACAGCGCTCGGTTGTTGGCATTCCCAGCAGCTCGTGCCCTGGGGCTTGCCGTGGAGAACAGTTTCTGTTTTGGATGATGTTTTTTTTTTTTTTTTCCTTTTCTTTTCACCCCCTCCTCATGTCCTGTTTCAGCAACCGCAATCTAAACATCTGAATCCAGAGTGAGGAAAACAACATTACTCAGATGATAGAAATTCCCAGATTGTGTTTGTGCCACTCGGCTCCCTGCAGACGACGAAAAAATGTGCCGCTGTTGCAAGAAACTGGAATGCATGGCACTCGGGCATCCATTGTCTGACGAAGGAAAAAAAAAAGAAAAAAAAAAAACGCAGTCTGTTTGGAATTGTATTGTTTAACTTTTCTTCTCCGAGCCTGCCTATCTGTCCCGAATTCCCTCGTTCCCCGTCGTCCCCGAGCAGGCGGAAGGAAGTGTTGGCGCTGGCCTTGCGAGGCCCAGCCAAACTGTCTTCTATTAATCATAACAATGGGAGCCACTAAATTTAACCGGAGTCAAGGGTCACGTCAGCGAGGAGACACTGCACTCTTCTTAGAGTCTGACCATAAAATACGAGAGGAATGAAGCCAGGATTGTGTATTTAAGGACGGCCATAACTCACACTTTTCAAGACAATCGCCTTATTAGGAACCTACAAGGAGCACGAAAAAGTGATGCTCTTATGAGGTTTTCTTGACATACTGTATATTGATCATTTGTGGCTGAACTGTAATGTTTAATTGCTGGAGTTTGATAACGATGATGTTACCAAACTGCGCTGTTGAATTCTGGATTCTGATTGGTCGGAATGGTCAGCATGATATCTTTGCATTGCTTTTAAATGCAAGATCCTATTACTAAAATATCCTTAGACCAAAAAAAAAAAAAAAAAGCGTCAGCACGTTGTAAACAGTCTTTATGTTTTCGGATTAAGCGACTTTACGGTTTCTCGGTAACTGCGTATTTTGTCTTAGAAAGTTCAGGAAAGTCTGCTGAGGGAACGACTGTTTATAGTAGCTGCTATAACGCAAGGGTTTCACAGACGTTCCAAACCATTAAATGTAACTATAAAGGGATAAAAAGTATGTTTTTTTTTTTTTTTTTTTTCAAGAAAAAACTTGTTAGTGTCTGCAAAAAGAGTACAACACTCCCGGATGTGTTGTTATAGGAACCGAATCCACTTTGGTGTGGTTAAAAGGAAGTCCGCTCCATCACACCACCCTGACGTTGATGATTTTTTTTATTGCTTGCTTATCACAATTCTCTTTTTTTAATTGCTCGTGTTCAGCCAATCTAGAGGAAAGCTCATCACTAAATGAACCCGAGTCATCGTTTCTACACCGTACATTACAGTCTGAGGTGCTTGGGCTTGACGCTAATCCCGTTCACGTCATCCCTCGAGTCTGGAATTGCTGCTGTTGTAACTTCTGAGACTATGACTTCATGTCTCTAGCGGCATACGCACTCCGGTATGGAGGAGTCGCTCTGGTTTTCAGGCTTCGTCCCTCCAGATGTTTAGACGGTTATAGTCCCCGGAATAGCGTTGACCTCATCACGCTGTATTGAGTAAGAACAATGTTCTGGTTTTATCCTCTACACACACGACCCGCTTGACAAATTGATTCCGTCTTGATGATATCTGACGGTCACAGGGATCACATGATCCGCTGTGGTAGAGGATACGACGTTACGCACGTTACAGACCCCAAACAGGATATATTAGTGGTGTAATTCAATAAAACGCTGCACTCATTACAGTTTACGACAAGAGAGTCTTGGAGCTTTGGGAAAGGATTGTGCTAAATCTGTGATATTGAGTTCAAGTGTCTCAGCTTCCCTGTAAATTAAATAAACTCATATTGACTTTTTGTTAAGCAAGAATTCCACATGTCGAGAGAATCATGGCTGTTATTGCAGTCTGGGACAAAATGATGAATGTGAGAGAGAGAGAGAGAGAGAGAGAGAGAGAGATCCTGAAACACACCACCAAACAAAAGTTCTTACTTGGATTCAACAAATGCGTCTCTCTTTTTTCCCTCTCTCTCTCTCTCTCTCTCTCTCTCTTCACATTAATAAGATGCACGTCGTCCTCGTGAAAGCACAAAGCCCTCAGTCGTGAACACTTTGCAGCTTTACTTCTGACACTGGAGACTCCTTCCATAAATGCTAAATAAACATGTCCTCACAAAAAAAACTCACCATACTGACAATTCTACATTTTTTTTTTATCAGTTTATGCAGCGTGTCCATCATACAAGTCCCTCTGTATGTTGTCGCCATAGAAACGTATTAGAAGGCACGCATTTCATAATTTAGTAACAATTCATAAGAACGAGAGTTTGGGTCAAAACCTTCCCTGCTCACATTCTTGACAAACATTTCGGGTTATTATTCCGGAAACGTCTCAGCGTACCAGACGAAGCATATCAGAGACTCGCAGCTAGGAGGAAGGACTAACTGGCTGCCAGCATGATGTTGTTCTTGGAGCAAAGTCGAGTCTACAGAAATCCTGCACAAAGAAGGGAATATGGAAATATTGTTCAAACATGCCATAGTGGTGTCTCCCTTATTTCGATGTCTCACTATTAAGAAGAAATGGAAGCAGTCTTTCCGTATCATCGTGTATCATCGCTTAAATTCAACCAATAAGCGATAATGTGGTTAGTTAGCACAGCATGCTTGGACTTAGCACTTGTATGAAGATATCCTTGCACAATGCAAGAACCGATTACTGCAATATCCTCGGACCTAAAGGGTAACGGCTTCAGGAACATAGTATGAGAAACCTTTGGCCTGGCAATTGCCACTTGTGATGAATCATCAGAGGTGAATCTAATGGTATTGGTGCTGAACACAGTGATCACACACACACACACACACACAATTAATCTTAAACATGTCAAAAAAAGAGAGAATGCCTTTACTATTTTTCACCTGGGAAACAATTGGGATTGTTTTCTGTTTGTATGGACATTGGGAGAGATCTAAGTAGTGAGGATGTGTGTGTGTGTGTGTGTGTGTGTGTTTCTCTGGCAGTGTTTCCCCAGATGGTGTGAAAAGGTAAGTTGCTATACTGAACTATAAGAGGTATAAAACACTTCCTGATGTGCTGTTAGAGGATAATAATCAACTTTGGGGTGGTAACAGAAACTGTTTTTCATCACACACCCTGTTGCTCATTATTTTCCTATAACCACACACCCACAAGTGTTTCATTCAGAGATGACGTTTCAGGTCAGTCCCTGAACATCCAGGTCAAAAAGTGTATAAAGCAGGTAAGTGTGTGTGTGTGTGAGAGAGAGAGAGAACAAGTGACAGACTGATGAGAAAGGTCAGAGAAGAACAGCTAGACTGGTTCAAGCTGACAAAGAAGGCTACAGGATTCCAAATAACCACTCTTTGCAACCGTGATCAGCAGAAAAGCATCTCAGAACGCATAACACAACGCCTGCGCCTACTGTAGCATTAAATTCCTTAAATTCTTGACTGACAGGAGTGAAACCTGATGTGCTCTTCTGCTGGTGTAGCCCATTTCAAGAATATCAATAAATAAGCACAGTGAAATTATTCAAAATTATTGTCGATAAATAATATAGCGTATAAAAGAACGGCTTACTAATTTGCATATCATTTTATTACATTTTCTGTCATCTTCTGTACACTATGCAGTAGCTCGAGACCTTTTTGAGATCTGACAGATGTAAACTCCTGCTCCGCCTCTGTCACATCTGTTCCTGCAGTGCTCTAGACCCCTCCCCTTCTAGCGCATCGTGACTAGCTGGCTCAGGTGTGTTCGATTAACACCAGACCTAAACTCGGCAAGAAAGAAGCTCTGAAGAAACATCGCTTGTGAAATACCAGAATTTAAAAAAAAAAATGACTTTTCTATTTTTAGGCTGCTGTAGGAAAAAAAACAAGCCTTTACAAGAAAGATAGGAATGTGGTTATTGGAAACAGTGCAACAATCCAAGCCCAAAAATAATCCCCACATCTAGTCACTATGTGTTTGTGAGCAGATTCAAAAAATGCTGGCTACAAAGTTCTTCTTTTACAGGAAAATATGAGACAGACGTCCTAATTACAGCCCCGTTCCAGGAGGCCTAGCGGTCTTGCACAACATAAGCACTTTTTTAGTACATTTACTAAAACACAGCATCTTTAGCCCCGTATGATTTAGGATTAGTCTCACGCTGGGCTCAAATCAAGCACTAAAAGGTTTAACTCTCCTAGCAGGGAGTCGTAGAGTTAATAAAAATGTGTTAGTGTTGGCAAATTGTAGCGGTACAGGAATAAAACACTTTGTACAAACAACGCGCAGTGGATTTATACCTCACTTCCTGTTTTGCGTGCTGCGAAAAATGTCGATTCATTACATCGCCATGGCAACACAATCGAGATATTAAAACTGGAAAATAATCGTGGATATGTTGACATCATCCCAAGCAAATTTTGTATGAATCAGACGACAAGTGTGTAGAAATGCACAAAATCCAAAATGGCTGACTTACCACTGGGAGGAGTTAATGGATGCAATTGTAAAAAAAAATTTGTCTGTCTTAACAACATGCACTTGCCTACTAAATTAGTTATTTTTTTACATTTTTTTTTTTTAACATGTCGGCAAAATGGATGCCCACAATTAATAAAAAACTGTCATAGGGGATGCTAGTCCCTGAGCCACACCTGATTGGATAGAACTGAATACCAATCGAATACATTATTCGGAATGAAAATATAATGTTTTAAACAAATACAGATATAAATAGGAGGAGTACTATATACTATACTATACTATATAATAGTTGTTTGTTGTTGTTGTTGTTGTTTGTTTTTATTATACAGCATTCATTCATCCTTAGTGACTGCCTGGTCAGGGTCGCAGTATGGTTTTAAATTAGGCTACTAGTTATAGAAATAGAACAAACTGAATTTGTTAGAAGATATCCAAACAAAAATAATAACTACATGAGCAGGATATTAAAAAAACAGTCTTGTACACATCTCTAGTTGAGACCATTTATGAACTGGAGTGATGTAGCTTGAGGTTAAGGAACCATCAGAGGTCGAATTCACACACCATGCTTCTCTGACACTGTAGATATTTCTACCTCTGGGGTTTTCCAGTGGAGCATAGCGATGGGTTTCATATTTAATTAAAAAAATAATAATAATAAAAAGGGGCTGGTTTAAGATATAGATGTTTGGATCGCTAAACAAATGCAGATAGAGGTTCTTGCATTGCATCCCTACTTTCTACCATAAAGTACCAGCCTGCAAAGCTGGTCTACCACTTTCACCTGCGTGACCTGCGTTTTTGGCAGCTGGATTTTTTTAGCAGGAAGTTTCTGGTAAGAGTTCTGGTCTTTCAGGAAACCTAGCGCCTCTGGGCACTGTTCTGCACATTAGCTGCACTCTGTGAAACTGTGGCACTGTGTTTGATCAGGTTTAATGATTTGCGAAACGGTCGTTGATGTAGACGCAGTGAAAATGCCAGCACAATGCTTCATGGTTTACTGCAGAGCCACTGCAGAGTTGTTTAGAAAATGAGGCTTAGGGAGATTGTTGTGAGCAATGCAATGACCAAAACAAGATGCTGGGTAAACAGGAATTGCTTGTGATGTCACTCTGAAGGGGTACGGCGTCGGCTTTGTTTTTGGTCGCTGTCACGAATGTTGATCGTAAGATAACAAAACTAATCCTCTTTTCAGAGAGCACATTAGAGCCGGACAGATGGCTGGAGAGTCAACGACAACACCGCAGTCACCGGACTCACCAATGACTCCTGGTCATGAGTAAGAGGTTGTATTACCCTACACACACACACACACACACACACGCTCATCGTGACTAGAAAGGTCCATGTGTGTGCGGATTAGGTGGCGCATTACTATTCACCCACTCAGGGCACAGAGTTACAGGTAAACCAGTTTGAACCGGCTACAGCAACAAGGCACTGTCTTGTTGCTCATTCTAACACACACACACACACACACACACTGTTAGTGGTCACAGACCTTCTTCCTCAGTCACCTTCCAGTGGTCTAATTGACCTGACTCAATTTACCGAAAACTATTTGACATGCGTGCACACACACACACACACACACACACAATAACAACAACATGCAGTCATGAGAATGCAGAGCATTTCAGATTTTACGAGGTCATTTTATGAACCTGAATGAGTTTGAACAAAATGACATTACAATGCCATTAAAGAGCATGTATAATTATATTGCTAGATACACACACACACACACACACACACACACACACACACACACACACACACACACACACACACAGTGTGTTGTGGCAATAAGATTGTAAGCTGAGTCAGCATAGCGTAGGGAATCACGTAGTGTTACAGTCTGTGTTTACCTTTACTTCTTCAGGCCAGTTGCTGTTTTGTAAACACAAAGCGCGACCTGTATAAGGTTCCCTCACGTCCAGGGTCAGGACGTTGTGTTTCCCAGTAGCCATAGCAATAGCCATTGGAGGAAACTGCCCTTCTTGTTTCTGCGAATTGATGTTTTCATAGTGCAGCTTATGAAAAAAATAATTATACGAGCTTCTAAAATGGCCGCCACCCTAGCTACCTTCCTGAAAGTTGCATTACTTATTGCTAAACAAACAGTAAATAAGGCTTCTACGCAAACAAGCAAGTGGATCGTCAGGTTTGCCAGGTCCTCCGTTTTCCCGCATGTTGATGGTTGCGTGTTTTGCTTGCGTAACAATAAATGCACGGTTTATTGCGTCATTAATACACTGCCAATGATTTGTATTGTATTGTAACAGCAGACAATGCATATGCAATAATTATGCAGATTACTGTTTACTATATACATCTGTTATGAATAACTTTATTGGGTTGATAAGGGCAATTTAGGAAAACTGCATAGATTTAATACTGTACTGTTACAGTTACAATCATTTATTGCACAGTGCTTTCTGGGGTCTCAGTTCTGATTGGTCAAGTTTCAGCAATGCAGCTGCCAATCACAGGTCTATAATAATGCGCTCGATCTAATACTGTTGTTGTTTCTATAGTAACAACTTACAGAGGAAGTTGTACAGTGGACACTCCACATAAACTAACATAAAAATGTGTTTTTGTTTCAGTTTTCTGTAGAGATGTTTATTCAGCATTTATGGAAGGAGTCTCCAGTATCAATGGAAGGAGTCTCCAGTATCAATGGAAGGAGTCTCCAGTATCAATGGAAGGAGTCTCCAGTATCAATGGAAGGAGTCTCCAGTTTCTGAGACTGGAATTCTTCAGGATGGAGGAGATTTACAGTTTCTCGGGAACATGCCAAGCTGTGTTTTTTTTTTGTTGGGGTTTTTTTTTTTTTTTTTTTTGCCTTTCAAGCTACAAGAGAGAGGTAATGAGGCTGGAGAGAGAATGACTGTATCTATCCTGCTGCTATAACAGGAACTACCCTGGATTAACAGTAAATGTTGCTATAAACAGATAAAAAAAAAAAGTGTGAATAAATAAAAAATTGTTAGTGTCAGCTATAAGAGGAATAAACTGTAACTCCGTTTCATCACACCAGCATGGTTTTGTTACACAGATATGGTCAAGTATTGACTGTGTACCGTGTCAGTGAACGCCTTTAGCATGCCAGGAGACATTGCGTGACATGTTTTGTGGTGTGTTTGGGAAAGGCCCTGCTGTAGGTCCGTGATCTCACCCTGCTCTCTAAAGTCGAAGATGTGGTTAATAGTTAGCTAACAGGGAAATCGTCGCCGCATAGGCTTTTTTGTTTTTTTACATAATTTGAGTGACTGTCTCTTATAAGCAGATGCTCATTTGATGAAAAATGGCAGGAAGTACCATAAAGATGGCCGCTTGCCTTCTCTAACAGTTTCCTCCCTTGTCTCGGTGGTCACATCCCCAAGGTCTGGAAGATCTATTGTTTCGCTTTCTCTCTCCCCTTCCCAAACCGTCATCCTCTATCACTTTCTAGATAGACAAAGACAGAGTCTGGAGCCAGCAGTGCTATTGTGCATCCTGGCTGGAGTCCAAGGTCAGGGCTGCAACTGCCTGCCAACAGTCTTCGACAAGTACAGCACACAAACACACACTCAGTCCCTCAGTGTGTATAGGCCCATGATAATAGATTATTTGATAGACTGGCCTCAGTGGACTGTAGGGCCAATGCCAATGGACAATGCTAAACCTGACACCACTTAGCTGAAGCAGCTCATGTGTCTGCCATTGTGTCACACATGATCACTGCAAACATACATAGGATTAAAACACAAACGTGGCCCTAAATCAACTGATGTCAATACCGAGATATTAGATGTACTACTTATTATACTATTCCAGTAGCTGTTTTTTTTTTTTTTTTTTCAGTCTTATATGCAGTTTCACAGAAATGAAGTTAGTCCAAATGTACTTAGCATAATTAGCATTTTGTTTCCCATTGGTCTCCCCAATTTGGTCATCTGCCGATTCCCACCCACCAGCCACCAGTCTCCTGTGACAGCTACCAGCCAGGGAGGGTGAAGGCTAACACGTGCTTCCTCCGAGACGCATCCATCTGCGACTGCGTCTTCTCGAGCTGCTGCTCATGCTGCGTCACAGGGCAGCCTCAGACACTCAGAAGAAAGCTCAATCTGCCCTCTTCCGCATATATGAGCTCATAGACGATACGTGATTGGCTAGTGAGGATGGAGATAGAGTATGTCATTCCTCCAACAAGGAAAGCACGGCCGATTTTGTTCTCTTGGCTCCCGGCCATGGGGAAGGCTGTGACATCATCAGGATTGAAACTTGCGATCTCCTTTTTTTTCTGTTTATGCTATTTTTAAAATCCTGTTTACACTGTTATTATTTTCTAACAAATTTCGCTGGTTCTTTTCCAGTAGCCTAAATGAAACCACCATGACCCTGACCCTGACCAGGCAATTACTAAGGATGAATGAATGAATGCTGTAAATGAATTCTTATCCCACGAGCTTCATCTCTGACTGCTTGCCCATATGAAAATAAAAACCTGTATCTGTATTTGTTTAGAAAACATTATATGTTCAGTCAGATTAATGGATTTAAGCACCATTACATCCTGTGTGTGTGTGTGTTTCCTAAACCTAATCCAACAGTAGAATTAATTATTTCATAAACATGTTTTCTGGCCACCACACCAGAGGTTCTCTTTATAAAGAACGGATAGAACGGTTAGCATTGTGTGTGTGTGTGTGTGTGTGTGTGTGTGTGTGTGTGTGTGTGTGTGTGTGTGTGTGGCGCTGCTGAGTGCGGACTGTAGAAGCATGAACCTTATTAACCTCACAACTGGTTGGAACCGGCTGGTGCAGCAAGAGGAACCGATCTTGCAGATGAATTAACACACTGCAAAGGTCTTTGGAATTTCATCAGACAACAAAGAAAGAGGGTCAGAGAGCAAAGTCAGCAGTACGCACACACACACACACACACACACATACACACAAGGCTTTAGACAATGAGAAAAGAGGATCAGAGGGTGAGCTCAGTAGTACAGTTGGAGAAACAGTGTTAATGCTTTCAGAGCCTCTCAAGTTGATTAGAGACCACACACACACACACACACACACACACACACACACACACACGCTCATCCAGAGGACTCCCACTGCAGATGTTCAAATACGCAGGCATTAACTTAATTGGGCCTGTATAATTTGCACTGGATTTTATACTTCATATACGGCCAATGAGTGCAATATGGCAAAATGCACATGTGGTGGAATCAAAGAAAAGTGTATTTCTACATTGTTTTATTATTTATGTTGCCAAGACTGCGGGCTGGTTTTGACTTGCTGCTGTGTGGTTCCTGTCTGAGAGGTGACGGTTGCATGTTTTGCATACATTTGATTATTTATATTGATGTTTTGCAAGAAAAATAGGTCAAATGCAGAATTATATGTATGCAGATATATAGATATATATATGACATTGGTTTGTCATAATGAATTTGTCGTACACTTCAGCCTTTCTTTGTGTCTGAAGTCTGTTTGTGTGTCTACGTTGTGATTACCATCACAGGCCTGCCTTGAAAGAGTGTTACAGAAAACAGCTTGCACAATACAACTTAAGTGCACATGCTTAATTAACATTAACGCCAATGGCAATGACATCATCCTTTTTATCCGAGCCCCGTTTACAGCCATGGTCCAATAAAGGATGGGATTGACATTCAAGAAGCTTAATAAAATATAGAAAAGCAGATTAAATTGTTGACATCAAAGGGTCTTTTTGGTCTTACACACACACAACACACACACACACACGCATTTTCAGAATTTGTTAGCACCACATTACCTCATCGTCTGTACATACAGAACAAAAAAAAAAAGTGATTTATCCAGCTCATGAGACCACACTGGCATTCCTATGGCACGTATTTAATTCATATATTTCACACGCTCCTAACACGCCACACACTTTATTATTTATATATACAATTATTTTTGTATTTTAACAACTGATGAAAAAAAAGAAACATGTGATCAGAGATTTGGACCCAAGTTTTTTTAATAGACATTTTATAACACATTTTTATCCTTCAGTTTTCATCAAGAGTGCCAATATTTCTGCATGAACAGAGTAGATCTGGTCTCATGTAGTGAAATGTCTGCACATAATGTGACTGAAATTCAAAGTTTGAAGGCCTCAAGGCCTGAGTTCTGCTACTCATGATATTTTTAGCTTCACTGCATATAAAGAAAACTGAACTCTCTTGTATTAATATGGTGCATATTATCTTCGAGTGTTTCCAAAAGCTCGATTAAACACATGGCACTGACTTATGACTCGAACCAAACTTTAGTTTTATCGCAAATGAAATTTAAAAAGACTTTGTAAAGTCTTTAACGCCATGACAAATCTCTTCAGTCCGATTCATTTATACTACACACTGTTGCTCACGCTAAGGTCTAATATTATAAAATGTTCCATATTTTTTCACGTTTTCATATCAAGTCCAAAAAAAGGCCATAACCACAAACTCCTCTGTAGGCAGGCTTAATATTATGGCCTTCACAGTAGTAGGTTAGACCTCAAGACCACTGAGGCGCTAGTTTGTAATGTATTTAGAGAGATTTATCCTCCACTTTACACCTCCTGTACACACAAACTGTGCTTATAGAGGAAAACCATGGCTTTTTCTCCACCTGAGCCGAGCCTTGAACTCTTATCCTCCCACTGAGACACACACTTACCAACCAGCTGAGCTGAGATTCTACTCCTCTGTGTAACAGCTAAGGTCAAATCCTAAAACAAGGCTGTAATGGTTCAGTCTTCAGGATAAAATCTTTAAAATCTGTGTGTGTGTGTGTGTGTTTTTGTGTCTGTCTGTGTCCTCATAGCTTTGTAGGAAAGCTCATACCTCCCAGTACTGAGCTTGCTGGTTCAACTCCAGTGTGTGCCCTTTTTGGAAATATAATTAATTACCAGACTTCAGGTCTGCTAATAAATACATGACTGAAAGCTTGTTGCTTAGTCAGTACTGATAACTCAGTTGGCTTGAGAGCGAGAGCGAGTGTGAGAGAGGGGTGTGTGTGTGTGTGGTTTTGAAGCTTAGAGTTCAAGGCCCAGGTGGAGCTGAAAAGAATGTGTTTACCAAATGCTAATGTCTTATGCTAATCTGGATTAAAATTTGCTAATCTAGATAGTTGATCATAATGTGTGTATGTTATACAATAATAGTATAATATAGTAAGAAAGTGATAAGTGGCATGCTGTATTAGTAAAAGCGATAGTAAATATGCAATGCTAAATAGTTGATGATTTTGTATAAATGTAGGCATAAAATTGTATATATGAAAAGTATAGAAAATATGCATAGGAACAGAGACAGAATTAGTGATTATATATATATATATATATATATAGATAATAATAGGAAAGCAATAATATTAATAAATGTAGTATGCAATATCAATACATATAAGCATGAGATAGCCCAGAGCAGCATAACCCCTCCTCCCACCTCTCCAGGGGCCCCAGGTGGGACATACTGGCTTTCACTCTCTTTCTCTCACTTTGCCAGATTTAGTGCCCCACCCAGGTCCAGCACCTTCAGCTCGCCTGCAGGCGGTCTCGATCCTGTGCGGTATACACCGCAGAGGGACTCACCCTTAGACATCTGAGCCACCAGTACCTTCGAGTGACCTGTGTTTTTTGTGTGAGATTTATCTTTTAGTTTATATCACATCGATAATACAAAAAGGAAAGCTCACCTGAGCCAAGCCTCAAACCCTGATCATCACACTAAGAGACTTGTTCACTTGCCCACTGAGCCACCAGTGCCTTTGAACACACTGGCTTTTTTTTTGGAGATTTATCGTTTAGTTTACATCACATATGCTCTACAAAGTGTGCTTATAAAGGAACTGCACACCCGAGCCAAGCCGACTTTTACTTTAGCTCACTATGAAGTGAGGTTAATAAGGAAAGCTGAGCTGCTCCGAGCCTTGAACCGTCAACATCACACACAGATACCTGGTTACTTGCACACTGAGCCACCAGCACCCACAAGTAGCTGGCTTTTTCTGTGAAGATTTACATCATCGACGCTCAATATCAAGCTTATAAAGAAAAACCCTTGTCTGAGTAGAGCCTTGAACCGTGACTGTCAGTGTAAGAAGCACACACACACACTTGTGGACCACTACACAAACTACACAGAAGTGTAGCTGCAAACTTCCTTCTCTGTGGTCTGATCTTACAGGTTTGCTGCTTAAGAAACTCTCCTAGCTGCTGTGGAGTTAAGAAGCAACACTATAACATAATACGAATGCTAACACTCGGCCCATAGCATGGTGGTATAGTGAGGTGTGGTGTTGTGTTTCTGCTCCTAAGTCTCTGGTTCAAGCCTGTGTTCAGGTTCCTGTCTGTCCCGTCTTCTACCCAGCATTCCTGTGAGACATTCTATATCTACTGCCACTCTGACCAGCATAGGGCTTTCTACTGTGTTTCGTATTAATATGAAATTAGAGAGAGAGAAATAAAGAGAGATTGATGAGGAAATGACTGTATATAGCTGCAATAATGCAAGTCAGAAGTTGTTTCGTGGCCGTTCCACAACAATAAATGGATGAAAATACAATGTGTCATTGTTTAATAAATACAAAATGGTCAACTTTGTATTTGTATACTAAATTACTGTAATATAAGAGGAACAGAACATGCCATGATGTGCTATGATAGGAAAAGAAACAAATTCAGAGCGGTAACAGTAACTCTGCTTGATCGGCCCACTCTGAAGTGTTTTATTCCTTACTTACTGTTGAGTATATTACATTTTTGAAACATTGTCCAGCACAATATTAGGTAAATTTCCTAATGATTAAGAAGTCATAAGAAAGCTGGGACCAGTAACCCCGCCCTTCATGGTAACATTGATTTGGCACAGTGAAATCATATCTGAAGAAAGTTCCTAACATCAAGTTCCAAATCACCGAAGCTAAAGGATGGACGGTGGTTTGAAGTTTTGAGTGAATTAAAAAAAAAAAATCTGTAGCTCGGTATTAGAACAAAGAGATAAAAGATCAATGTTATCCTGCTGTGAACCTGATCCAGACTAACCCTGAGCATCCATTATTAAAATCCACTAGAATACTGAAAATACAGTAACGTCCATTCCTTGTGGCAGAAATGAAATAATCCCTTCTGCAGCATCTCAATCAAATCAATCCGTCACTTTACTCAGATGTGACATGACAAGACGAGAAACAAATGCTGCATGTCTGTTTTGTGCTATAAATGGAATTTTTTTGCTGATAGATGATCTCCATTCTTGACCTCCAAAGCGCTCTCCATAATGCACACTGATATGAGTCATTTAGCATCTCACAGACCCGTCACCTCTAGCGCTAGTCTGATAAATGACTTCTAACTTTGGAGGAGTTTTTACACAATTTTACCTCGTTAACTCTTACCTTTTGGTTCATTTCTGAAGCTAGAGCTGTAAATTTAATTCTAAAGTTTAAAGACACGGTGAGTCTAATTTGCAGTAATAGGAGACAGGACAGAAGTATGTAAACTTAGTGTATGTTTTATTGAGGGCAATCCAACAATCTTCATTGTAGTCCAAAGTGTGGCTCAATAGGCAAAGCAGGCAGCAACAGTTAAAGGTCAAAACCAGGAAGTCCAAAGAAACAGGATTAGGAAAACTCCGGCTTCTTAATAACACAGATGCACAATAAGACTTGATAAATCGTGTTAGAACTTTTTCCACCCTCAATGTGAAATCAAGTGAAAAACAATTAGAACCGTTTTACTGAAAAATAGGAAACATCAAAAAGTTACAGTAACCTGGTTGCATAAGGTGTGCACAGCCTTTGAACCAATCCCTGAACCAATCTCATGTTCAAAAGTAATTATCATACAGCTGTCATCAATAAAATTATTCTGATTAACAAATAAAGGCCAGCTGTTTCTGTAGGAAAGTCCTTGATATCTTCTTGGTTTCATCTGACTGCTGAAGCCATGGTCCACAAAGAGCTTACAAAGAATGCATGGTATCTCACTTGTCAAAAGATATCAATCAGGAGAGGGGTATAAAATCATTTCCAAAACATTAGATATACCATGGAACAATGTAAAGGCCATCATCAACAAGTGGAGAAAATGGAGCACCACAGTGACCAAGAACAGGACGTCCCTCCAAAATTTACAAAAGGACAAGACAAAAACTTACCAGGGAGGCTGCCAAGAGGCCTTAAAGGAGCTGCAGGAATATCTGACAAGTACTGATTACTCTCTGCATGTGACAACAATCTCTTGTATGCTTCTTAAATCATTTTTTTCCCCCATAAGGGTGCATAAAATGGACCATTAGGCAACACTACACACATAGTTTGTAGATTTGTGTTGTGGCATATAGGCTAGGCATATTAAAAAAATTAAAAAAGTGGTTACAATCATGTATTATTACTTCCATCATTATTTGTTGTGCTCTAAAAGAAATGATCTTCCTCACGCTAGTTTTATTGTTGCTCAAGCTCAACTATCTTATTATTGGATTATGAAGTTGGATTACATCAGTGAGAAAGTGAGCTGCAGATCTGTGTGACGGAGGAGCCAAAGCGAGACTATAACTTTCTTTCACACCTCCGTATCCCTCACTGAGACAGATCTGGCACGTGAGAATTAATAAAAGCCAGAGCAGAGAGAACACAGAGCTTTTCCAAAGCGAATTCTCATCATTTTAACTTCTCCAGATGAGAAATAGTTGTGTTATTATCTGAAGGAGTCTGTCAACTAGAACACCTCCCACTGGGACAACCGCAAGTTTCCAGCTTTATCACTCTAAAACTGGCTGGCAATTGAGGAAGTGCATACATAAGTAAGTGAGTAAGTAAGTAAAATAGTAAGAAAGTTATTCTCTAGCTAAATATTACAACAAATTCTTCTAAATAGTTTTCAGACCACTGAAAAAATCTTAATAACCTCAAACTGATCTGGATGTGCAGTGGAGTGGTAAAATCTCTTTCAGAGGAAGAAGCTGCGGAGTTTGACAGAATTCATTATGACGTGATTTGTCAAGCAGCTAATCACCAAAATGTGTGTCTAATAGCTGAATTTCAGAGGCCCTGGTGGCAATCACAGCCTGAGGCTGAATGAAAGCTTGAGCTGTGATTTCTGTCTGGCGCTGACTTCAAACCCATCGCTCTGAGATCGACTGTTGTGAACTGAAGACTTACGGTCACTACAAGTCACGGGAATCGCTCTACAGCTCACAGTACATGACTTCTCACATGCCGTTTGTTGTTTTGTGGACCTGTCATCGATCACAGATGAAGCTCACACACTACACTGTGATCCCCAAGTCCTGTTTCCTCACGAAAAAAAATAATTAAAAAAAACACAAAAGCTGTGTATCATGTGACTGTGTCAAGATGAAGTGTGAGCAACTGGCTGTGGTGGTTGTTTCAGCACTATTATGTATCTAAACAAGACAAAATTAAGTAAATAAAAGAGAATTGTGGCGGAAGGGAGATGCAAGCAGTGATGGCCGTCTGTTCTGCAAAGAGAACTGGAGGTATAATGCAGAGAAATCTAGTTGTGTTGTTCTCGCCTCCTCTTGTCTTGGACTTTCATCAGCTGTTGCTCACTGCTGGTTTTGCTTTTTGTCATAGAAGTCCTCACACTTCAGGATTTATTGATCAGAATGTCAAACATTTTTGAAAGTATCCGAAAGAAAATCACGCCGCTGAACCTCCTACAGTATGCGAGTGCTCACAGTGGTTTGTCAGCAAGGTAAAGTGGGCTCCAGTGTCTGTGCATTGTAACAGTCAGAGGTAAAGCTGTAAGTTTAAGTTTCCTGCCATCACACACAATAGCAAGTAAAGGAAATCACACACACACACACACAGGTGCAGGAGCACGGCATGCAGTGTCATAACCACACTAGTCAAGCCGGTTCACTGCAGCTTGACTAGTGTGGTTATGACACTGCATGCCGTGCTCCTGCACCTGTGTGTGTGTGTGTGTGTGTGTGTGTGATTTCCTTTACTTGCTATTGGGTGTGTGATGGCAGGAAACTTAAACTTACAGCTTTACCTCTGACTGTTACAATGCACAGACACTGGAGACTCCTTCCATAAATGTTAAATAAACATCTCCTTACAGGAAAACTTCACATTTTTAATCTGTTTATCATTACTCTTAGATTATGTATTAGAATGAGCGCATTAATTAATCACATTAAACCTGTGATTTGCAGCTACACTACTGTCAGAGCCGCTGTTATAGAAAATTAATTGACATCCAGCAAGCTATGGATATCCAAGGCATGAAATTTGAAAGAAAATAACATCAACTGTTATGTGATTTACCCTGCGATGGACTGGTGTCCTATCTGGGATGAATTCTCCCACCTTGTTCCCAGTGTTCCCTGGATAGACTCCGGATCCACCCCGACAAACAAACAAACAAACAAACAAACACATTTATGGCAAAAGTCAGGTACAAATTTCAACCGTTTTCTAACTGCAGGAAGTTACGAGAACTCTGCTGACGGTTTTCTAGCTATGACTTTTTAAAGTTTAACTCTATTCAGATATAATTAAAACTTTATTTATAAATACAGACAAGTTCCCATCCTGAACCCCAGCGGGAGCAGTGCTGAAGTGCTGGAAGGATATAACAAAAGACGACCGAAAAAAAAATAAATCCTTGTTTCAAATAACCAAAACATACCTCAAGGTCACTAACTGCATGTGTTCTTTATTTTTATATATTAGCTTGCTTATTTTTTTTAAGGAAGGGTGCCAATAATTCTGGAGTTAACTGTATGCGGAAAATGGTGACTATAAAGGCAGATGAATATGAAAGTGTGCAAAATGTACCAAAATGTCCTGGATTTACAGTTAGAAGACTGAAGGATGAGATTAGAGAGCCCTCTTGTTGACAAAATGAGTAACACACCACTGGTATAATTTCTGATTGACAGGTCGTTATTAACCTGACAACATCTTCAGCCTGCTTATCAACCACTGATTGCAGCATGGCATGGTTCCATAAGGTCGTCTCCTCTACGCACGGTGGATAATTATATTCACAAGACCTTACATGATCGGAGTAATTTTAACTGTTGTCATTATCGTATCAGTCAGCTATGCGATTTTGAAATACGACAACTCGTATGTGTTTACACTGCAAACTCGAACAAATGGTGATTTGTTTGAAAGGGGAAAAGCCATGGAGTCTGTTTCTCAATCAGGCAGTGGCGGGTCATGCCAAAAAGAACCTCAGATAAATCAAGGAGAAATTTCACTAAAAAAAAAAAGAGCTGTAATTACGACATCTCTTGGGTTGGTAATTATAATAATAACCTGATACTGTCAAACACCAAGACTTTTGGGACTTCATTGGAAAATGAGTGAAAATGTGTATAAAACAAATAACACGTACACATGTTGGTTTTCAAAATAATCGTGACATACCTTCAATATGCCCCCATCCCACCTCTTTCCACTCCATCCCATTTCATCCCAACCCATCCTATCCCACCCTATCCTCTCCCATCCCACCCTATCCCTTCCCAATAAGCCACATTTGTCCTGCAATTGTCTAAATGAGGCAAATGAGCCTTCTATGAACACACTGCCGACGTTGTGACTACCCTTATCCTCCCGTCTGGTAAAACACTTATCTAACACGGATAGTGCAAAGGTGTGGTTGCCCACATTGGCTTTAGTTTGAAATGTATCCTTATTTAATTCCACATTTGACTGGCATTGTGGATACCTGGATTAACTACACTATATGGCCAAAGGTTTGTGCACACCTGACCATCACACCAATATGTAGACCTTCCCCACAAGGTTTGCCACAAAGTTGGAAGCGCACATATTGTCTAGAATATCTTTGTATGCTATAGCATTGCAGTATGAAGTTCAGTGGAACTAAGAGGCCATAACCTGTTCCACCATGACAATGCCCCTGTGCACAAAGCAAGCTCCATGAAGACATGGTTTGCCAAGGTTGGAGTGGAGGAACTTGAGTGTCCAGTGACCCCACTGAACACCTTTGGGATGAACTGCAACACCGACTGCACCCCAGACCTCCTCAGTACCTGACCTTACTAATGCTCTTGTGGCTGAATGAACACAAATCCCCACAGCCACGCTCCAACATCTAGTGGAAAGCCTTCGCAGAAGAGTGGAGCTCATTATAACAGCAAAAAGGGGGAATAAATCTGGAATGAGACGTTCAACAAGCACATACAGGTGTGATGGGCAGGTGGCCACAATCTTTTGGCCTTTTAGTGTATAATCTTTGTGGGATACAAATAGACAGCACTAAGAGAATAGGGCAGTATGGATAATGTATCTAAAGCAACGGTTAGAGCGCAATACTGAAAACATGGTTAGGGCCAGTCCCAAATTTGCCTGACTTCTAATGTTAATGATGAACGGTATCATCAGTGAATGCAACCTTTTAAAAAATAAACTTTCCTAGAAAATCAGGTATCTCTGAAACAGATCTGCAGGAGGAACATCCATTTAAATGCCATTTACTCAGAAGGGAAAGGCTAATGTTTTCCAGTACTTGCCGGTACTTTGCCTTAAGTTATTCCAGAATGCATGTGAAATTAGCTTCTTCAAGGGAACTGAACTTCCCTTGAACTTCCCTTGATACTACAATGCCCAAATGTATAAAGCTATTGGGAAGTTATTAAAAAAGTGGGGGTCACGTATTGTATGAATGATGAAAGCCAGGCCTCAGTGCTCTAGGGGAATACATGATACTGAGGGAGATAAACCGAGGCTGATCAATTCGATCCATCACCAAAGCACGCCTTGAGGCAAGGTCTTCGCTATTCTGGGTCCTTACCTTTCTTTTGGATCAAAATAATAATTGCTTCTTCTAATGTCTGTAGTAGAGTTTACCTCCAAAGCATGTATCAACGTTTTATAAAGATATAGGGACAAGATACAGTCATTTCTTTGTACAGTTCATTTCTGAGGCCATTGAATTCAGTGGTCACTGAATACAAAGTATTTCTGTCTTGTACACTGGAAGAGGGTACGCTTTTGTTGAATTTTCATCCATTTCGCATCTGTGGATAATTCATTCAAAGCAAAGGTTAAAGAAAGGCTAATGTTTTCCAGTACTGGAAGTTTGCCCGAAGTGTTTCCAGAAGGGAGGTGAAATTATCTTCTACAAGGGAACTGAACTTCCTGGTTATGACAATGTCCAAATATGTAAAGCTATTGGGAAGTTATTAAAGAAGGAAGGGTCACGTATTGTAACTGGAATCATCTCACTATTGTCCTAGTTAATTCTGTAAACCAAAGAAGGGTCCAGTGGGATACTGATGTAGAACAAGACATCGTCTGCCTATAGTGACATTTTGTTTGTGGTGACTTTTATATCATAACTGATATATATCTGCGTAAGCCTGAATTGTCTCAGCGAGAGGTGAAAGAGGGCGTCTTCATCAAAGTGTTGTGTATTTTGCTTTATATATGTTATAATCTATGACTTAGGCTTATTGGTGATTACTTTTGTACAACCGTGCCCCAAGAAAAAAAAAATCCAACATTGGTTTGCATTCATTTAAAATATTATTTAGGGGTGCCAATAATTTTAAAAAAAGGAAGTCGATCCTCCAGTGGTGCGGATGGGAAAGTTTAATCAATTATGCCCAATCACTTGAAGGGTGCCAATAATTATAGACTTGAATAAACATCACTGAGCTAGAGTTTGCCACTGGTGCTCTCTAGTGGACATTAAAATATCACTTCTTCCTTATTTATATCTCTCACTAGCTACTTCACTATATATTTCCCTAATAATGGCAATACATTTTTAGCTCCAGACATGTGTCAAATTGATTGTGAGTGTGTGTGTGTGTGTGTTTCTCTGGTTGTGTTTCCCCAGAGTAAGAGAGTGAGGCTTCTGTAGATTATGGAGTGATGGACAGACACAATTCTGAGAGCAAAACAGGAATGAAACACTGAATGTGCTGTTACTTTGGGACATTCTGTGCTCCAAGATGGCACCTAACTGAAGCAGATGTCTTTCTTTGTGCCGACTGGTTAAATTTAAAATCACAATTTGTTTTTTGTACCTGCTCTAGTCTTATGGATCATAACACAATAGTATATCTCGAAATAAAACACAAATAAATAGTTTTAGAGCTATTCTCATTTTAACTGTCTTCTGGGAAAACTATAAAACATTTTAATGACTCATCCTGAACTAGTCTTGTGTTTGCCCAATGAAATGCTCTCTAGAATGTATATGCTCCACCCCCAGGGGCGTGTCTTGATCTCGTTAGTAGTAAATATGGTTCGTTGGTGCGTTTTTGTCTGCGCGACTTCCTGAACAATATTACCTTTACTTTTTGTAACCATTGGTTGGTGAAGAATAAATGGCGGAAGAGGGCGGAGTTTGTGCGAGTTGCTGTGATTTTTCGAGTGTTTTAAAGGTGATATCTGACCGTGGTTTAAGCTGCTGTGAATTTCAAAATGTACCTTTAGCAAAAGTTGTTTACTTAAAGGGGATTATCCTTCACTTCACACCACCGACGCACAAAGAAGCAAATTCATGCCATTTAGTTGTTGAAGGCCCACCTGAGGCAAGTCTGGAACTGTGAGACAGATACACGCTTACGTTCCAAATGAGACACCAGTGCAGACAGGCAGCACGCTTCATGCCTCGGGTCAAATCTTCATCAGATGGGATCAGAAGAAAGGAGGGTGTAGCGTGGTCAGCTTGAGTGGTTCTGTGGGAAAAGTCCCCCCTTTCATCACTAAAGTTGCTTGTTCAGATCTCGCCCTGGTTCATTTTCCTGCTGAGTGACTTTAACAAACACCAGGGCTGCTTTCGAGTGATAAATATCATAGTGAGCTTGTGTGTGTGTGTGTGTGTGTGCGCGCATTACTGAAAGTCTGGTTTCAGAAACACCCCGTTGATGAGAGAGGTCAGAGAAGAATGGCCAAGACTGGTTCAAGCTGACAGGACGGACATGGTAACACAAATCACCACTCTTTACAACCATGGTGAGCAGAAAAGCATCTCAGAACACATCAGACATTGAGGTGGATGAGCTACAACTGCAGAAAACCACATCAGGTTCCAGCCAAGAACAGGGATCTCGGGCTGTCTGAGAATCCGAGGTGTGTTTCAGTCAGTCAGTCTTTCACTGGAGAAAGAATGAAGGCTTTTAATTTTTTTTTTTTTTTCACTTTTCTGGGTAAAGAGAGTTTAAAAATACTGTAACGTGAAAATGAAGGATCATCTCAAGGTCAACAACGTGTATTAAATATATGATAATTGTAGATTCAAGTAATTATAATTGGAGAGGCTTGTGATTGGTCAAAGTGAACACAACACATTCTTAAACATTTTGGTTGAACAGCTCATTTGCATCCATATTGTACTTTTCTGTTTATTTCTCTTCAGCACTTTATCCTGATCAAGGTGGCGGTGGATCTGGAGTCTATCCAAGGAATACTGGGCATGAAAGGGGAATACAGGCTGGATGGGACGCCGATCCATCACAGGGCATGACACCAACACTGGCATGTCAACATGAACCCACGCTGACACGGCAAGAACGCTGAAGCTCCTCATAGACAGTAACCCAAGCTCATCCTGCCTCTATATCGGTATTTCTAAGACCTATAATATTGAGATAATTCACAACTGTACATATTATATAAAGCAGTGCATACCACTACAGCGAATAACATCTGGGTGAAAGGGAAGGAGGGATAAAAAAAAGAAAGACGATGAAGAAATCTGCTTCTAATGTATAGACTATAGGTTCAATTACTGGTTGTGAAACCTACAGAAGATAGAGACACAACATGAACAAACAGTTTCAAAACAACACTCCGTTACTGTGTTGTGAAATAAAGTGAAGCAGGGCTATAGGATAATGCAAACAAAGCTTATATGCTATAAGTCTCGCTTACAGAAAACAAATTACAGAAAGATAATGCAATCGGAATTTCCTTGATTGTGGCACAAACTTGTAACTCTAAGCATTTGGAACATGTTCAATCTGCAGCATAGAACATGCAGTGTTATGTTATTGGTCTTGGCAATGGGTATAAAAGGGCGTAAATGGGCGTATTATAAGCAAATGATCAAATTATAATAAAATTATTGCATCAAGCTGGTTATAGGAAAATAATCAACAATGGGGTGGAACATTTTAAGGTTGTGGAACATCCATGATGACCACAAGTTCGTTCTTGGTATCACTTATGGTATAGCGGCTATTCGTTCACAAACCTCTTATTTTTCCTCTCTCCTGAGGTTAATAAGACAGAAAACATAGCTTATCATGCTACCGAGAAACCACAAAGTGTATACTCCTCGGACCTGAAGGTGAAAAACTTGAGACTCCTTCCATAAATATCCAATAAACATTTCCTTACAAAAAAACGTCACTATATAAGCTGGTGCATAATGTATCATGGTTTGTTTGTTAAATAAGAACACTTTTCTTAATCTGTTTATTATTAACCTTTGAAAATGTAGAGCGTCCACCGAATAAGTCATAAGTTGTTACTATAGGAACGTATTAAACCTATAACATATTTGAATAAGTGCTGTGATTGGATTTACAGCCGGAACTACCATCAGAGCTGCTTATGTAGTAAATTAATTCATGAACACCTTCAGATTTGAGAATTTAACAGCGCTGTAGTGCAAAAGCAAGTAAGTCGTATCCTTGAGTCGAAAAGCTGGAATCTGGGTTCTGGTTGAGGATCTGAAGACCAACATATGGATTTACACAACACCAACCTGCTGATTTTAGCAATTTTCCAAGAGCATGGAGTTGAAAACAAACAACTGAAATTCCACAAATCCAGGGGATTTTTGACTGCAGTTTGCTTTCAGAGTGGATTTGCAACATGTTGCAATGGTTTGGCAATGACACACAACTGAAATGGATCCAGACTGTTTTAGCCACGTGGGTGGGATCACTGTTAGCCTCAGGGATCAATATAACAAACTATGGTTGACATTCAGTCTATTATGGCGTAGTCCGATATTCCTACTGTGCAAATGGTAATGAACAGAATATTTAGGATATCACCGAAGCCAACCACTGTGTGACAAGAGTGTTAAATTGTACAGACAAACAAACAAGGCCAGAGAAGCAGTAAACACTCAAAGCCTTGGGTTGAGATGCTTAAAATAACAGATGTCCACAATTTAGAAGGAAGTAAATAATCAGAAGTCAAATAAACAATGGAGAAGAAATGAACTTCCAGTTTACAGGACATCCTGAGGTGATCTATTCCTCTTATACCACAGGAATTTGGCAAAAAAATTCAATCCCTTAATGAAATATCTGTTTTTTTAAATCCATTTATAGTTACATTTGATGTTGTACAACATCCATGAAGCAAGTTCGTTCTTGTTTTCACGTACATCATGTATAAACAGTCATTCTCTGACCAGCCTCTCTTTCTGTCTCTCTTTCTTGAATTAAAAAAAACACACATGCACAAAAAGCTTATCATGTTAGCGAGCAACCTCAAAGGGTAAAAGCCTCTGTCCTGAAAAGATGGCGGAAAACGTACTAAATTTAAATTTAAGTAAATTTATTTCAATCAACAAAGCTACACCATATTAACGATGACGTGTTTTTTTTTTTTGTAAAATAACAGCACGCTCTTAATCTGTTTATTATTGTTCATAAATTATGTAGCACACTTTCAAATAGGGAACAATGAGTTTTTAATAAGAAAAAGAAGTTATTAGAACAGTAACATAAACTTTGTTATAGCTAGAAAAGCACCATATTAGGCTTTGTTTTGGCCATCCAGGACAGCCAATGTTGCGTAATTGTGTTTCTATCTATCAGTAGAACATGCATGTAAACCACCTTACTCTTTCGGAGGCGGGTTAAAATATGATTGACACTCTTACACCCTGAGCTAGGCTTGAATAGCATTCTCTTCACAGCAACTACATGATACGGAGGATGGCTGCTATCATTCCTGCAATAATGTCTATAATATAAATATAATATTCTCTAAGTCTTATGAGTGCAGCATCACGTATTTCTGGTCCTTCTATCATCCAGTAAAAAGAAATATTTAAACCATTCTGTACAATTTATGCTCACTATAACCAGAATCAAAAATACAATCTAGTGTGTCTAGACCCTAGATCGTACCTGCTTGTTTCTTGTTTAATATTATTGAGTCTACTATTTGACTAGTCAGATAATATTGCTAAAATATTAATATAGTAATATTGCTATTACGATCAAAGAGATCTCTGGCTGCTAAAATGACCTAGATCATTGAATATTTTGAGCTGATTTGGTGAACACATCAGATTAAGCTATCATCTATGGAAATACTGATCAAAAGATAGTTATTCCTAGAGGGCTGGAGTATAGGTTCCAGCGTAGTTTCACTGCTCAGACACCTAATTCAACTCACCAGTTAGGTAGTTGATACGTTACAGCACCAGATGAGGCTCGATTCTGCCGATCCACGACAGCCAGCGTTGTGTTATTGTGTTTACGTCGGGCTAACAGTTGATCTGTCACAGCATGCCTGTACGTGTCACTCCCTCTGAGGCGTGTTAGAACAAAACTGCTACTCATTCCCCTTTTTAAGTGGAAGTGCCAAGCCGGGCTTGGGTCGCATTCTCTTCATAGCAGCCATAGGAATGCTGAGGATGGCAACTGTCCGTCTCGGGCTGTGGATCCTCGTGGTTTTAGTGTCATCCATCCACTCAGGTAAGATATTGAATACTCCTCCGCTTCCACTCTGAGTAATAGATTTGTATTGATTTTATATATATTTTGCATGTAAATGTATTTGTTGTATAGCCATACAGTGTATTGGGTATACAGAGCTGGTTGGAAGTGTTATTCGGATCATTATTGGGTTAAAAAATTTAGAGAAAAAGTTAATTTTTAAAAAAAAAAATGTTTATGAAGTCTATTCATGCAGTAATATCTATAATATAACCGCTCCTTATTCTCAAGTGCAGCATCACATATTTCTGGCCCTTCTATAAACCAATTCAAACTTTTCATGCAATAAAATGTAATGTTAAAATGGCTGGTAAGTCTCAAATTTATGATAAATTAACCAGAACCAGAAATACCTCTGTGTTTAGCATATAACAGCGTACATGGAGTCGTATAGGAGGTGATGGAAATTGTGGTGAAACAGTTATTATATGTATTTTTGCGTTCTATTTAACCAGCCACTTGAATTTAAATGATTTAATCCAAACCTCAATATCATAAAAACACGCTTTGTTTTTAACTTGGACCTAATGTGTTCTGTGAGTGGAAAGTTTCAGAATAAAAACTGCAATAAACAGCTGGAATTGTATTGTAGATATTCAGATAATTAGCCTAATATTGGAATAGTTAAAAATAAATGTACTGATTGGGTCCATGGAATTTATATTACCATTAAAGGGGTTGAAAAAAAATGTTTGATGCGCTAGATTGTTGTATATTCAAGCCAATTTGGTGGTCACAAGACATAAAGGCAATTTCAATTTCGTCACAATAAAAAGATGATCAAAAGATGAATCCGCAAACCTTGTTAAATTTGAAGGACGAGTACTTCTCACTTTATCACAGCACTAATTCACAGGTAAACTCGAGGCAAATGGGACTGTTAATGATTTACAATTCACCTGTAACGAGATGGAAAACAAAAGAACAGAAATGAGAACAAAGACAACTTTTCACAGATTCTGTGTAAACATTACATCACTAGACTCAGGTATGTTCCTCAGTGCACAGAATAGCTCGTGTTTGCATTTCACAATTTATAACCTTTTAGTCAACCACTCAACTAAACCCTGAGTATCACTGAGCAAAAGAGTGAGTTTCATCCAAGTTTGTCATCATCTTGACCGTCTAATTTGTGCGCTCCCAAACCAGGGGTCATGAGAGAAACTCACGTTTTTCTCTGTTGTTTTATTCATTTATTGTACAAATTTATAGTACAAATATTACTCTAACTATATATAGTTAAATAGAATACTACTATTTTGAAATGTTACTGGGAGTCACATTCAAACACGCTTTACTGACACGTTGTACTAGAGTAGTTCAGAAATAGAAATGTACCATCCATTTACAGTAATTCCATGACAATACCAAGTGACCCTGACTCAATGGACCTACACAAAACGAACATGAAAATATGTGGACACATTTATGAATATGGATTCACAAGCCTGATATTCAATCAACAGTATAATCGCAGTCCAACTCTTGTGAAAGTATGTGCATCCAGGACTTTTAAAGGTGTGCATCTAAAACTGGAGCTGTAATTACGCATTGTTTAAGGGATTGGCATAACTTCTTCATTCCACATTGTTTTAAAAAGGCTTAACTAAGATATTCCCCTTTTTTCGAACTCACAATATGCTACATTAGAATCTTAGTGCTTATTGCTTAACTAGCTAACTAACTTGCCATATGTTAGTATAATACATCAGTTGCTGCTTTTTAAATTTAGTTGATTAGGCTTCCCGGCAACCAAAACATAGGCCTGGACAGCACCATGGACCTGGACTAGCTAATGCCTTTATTTTTCCACCACTGGTACCTATAATAGACTGAAAAAAAAGAGATTGGAGCTCTGTTAAACATTTTAGTGTTTTTTACGCCTAAACGTTTTTCCGGGATTAGCCACTCCATCCACAGAACCAAAATGCATCTGTAGAGCTTTATCTTAAGTTTTTGACATCGGGAACTCTAGACATTCCCAGCAGAGAGAAAGGCAATTACATTGTCAAAATATAGTAGCACAGACTCATAATGATAATCTCTCAGTGCTCCATATGGCACCAAAATGTGGCAAGGGGCCTTTGGTTGCATTCATACAGCCCAAAGGGCTTGCTAAAAACTTTTTGCTAGTGACACTTGTTTTAACTAATAGACGAGTCAAAGGTTAAAAAAAAAAAACACCTTTGACCATGATAGGCCACATAAACACTCTGGAAGAGCAATGTGAGTAGTCAAACCAATGGATATCCTTACAATACAAAACATGTATTCCTTAACACATCAGGAAAAATTAGACATATCATTAACCTTGAACTGTTAGATCTTTTAATTAATGTACGAGAATAGATACAACACCTCACAAGCTGACAACATGAGCAGAGTTTAGGCCAGATACAACACGTGACTCTGGGGTATTATTGAACTAGTACTGCGCAAAGCCTGACATGGAAAGTCCACTTCAAATATCAATAATAATAATAATTGTTATTATTATAGCACACAGTAAGAGCTGAAACACAAACAGCTTTCAAGACGCCTGTTAGCCAGCTTTCACAACCGCACAGTTAACTTTTGCAACAAATTGCAGTGTCTGAACTTCATTCATTAATCATTCATTCATCTTCAAAAGTACAAAATGACTGTGTGTACCCTGCATGGATTAGGGTTAACGAGACCCACTCCTGGAGCCACACTGGGCGTGTTTGCGAGCAAAGCATCTGGTGACAGGATCATCCATCGCTTGTTACCTGGTCATCCTCAGTCCAAAATGGTGATGTGGATCTTGTGGGTTCACCACCAGCAAGATCAAGGGTGGGGTCAGGTGCAATGCCAGTCAGGCAGAAGACATACCATTGATCTTCAGTAAATACATTATCCTGGTCAGAGTCACAGGGATCTTGAGCCTATCCTGGGAACATTGGACATGAGGTGCAAATACACCCTGGATGGGACACCAGTCCATCATAGGGAACAGTGCACACACATTCACACCCTTATTCCAGCCTAGGGGCAGTTTCATAGTCACCCATCACTCATTTTGGGTGATGAGAAGACTGGAGAACCATGCACATGCACATAGGGAGAACATGTAAAACTTCACATAGACAGAAATCTGAGTTCAGGACCAAACCAGGGACTCTGGAGCCATGAAGCAGTAAAACCCCCATCATATGTCATTGGAACTAGGGGCTGCCTAGGCGCGGTACAAGAAGAGTTTTGTCAGCTATGTCCCAACTATGGGAGTCCTAAAGACCAAACTGGCCATGCTGTCTATATGGGAGGGACAGTGTTACTCTTTCTCCCCTGTCAATCAGTGTGGTAGTAGTCAACTGTGGGAATCTGTGAGCATTCATTGAGCAGGTATGTGGATGCGGGCAGATAGTGCATTCGTCGAAGTGTGATACCCTGTCCTGTCATGCAGCATGAGCATCAGTTCAAAAAGTCGATTTGGCTATAAACACCATTGGCATGGTGAATTCTGCCAAATACCAGAATATTTTAGCCCCAAAACCTTGTTGCCTTTGTAAGTAGGTCAAGTTTTGGATCAAAATAGAACTTTCAATTAAATAATGACCCCCAAACTTACATTAACACAGAAACAGTTGCAGGAACACAAAATCAGTGTTTGGCACCTCCATCGAAAACCTGCAGTCTGCATTAATCCACATGCGCAAACTTACAAATATACAGATGGTCGAAATGTTCCACATGTTCCACATGGTGATACAAGATATCTCTACAAATATTCTCCAGCTTTGTTAGACATTACAGGGACTCAATTATAGCTGTTGTTCTCTACACAAGAGGAGTAACCAAATACTAATAGTAGGTTTGCTGAGCATTTCGAAACTCGAGTTCTGCAGAAAAAAGAAACTGCACTCTGTAGCATATTTAAAAGTGAAGGGCATACAATAGAGTATGGACCAAAATGATGGAAGAAATCAGCCATCTTTAAAGTTTCAAAAGTCTTGAACATCAATTAGTAACACCAAAGTAACACCAAGTTCTTTTTTGTTTTGTTTTTTGAGGGTTTTTTTTTTTTGGGTTGCCTTCAAACCTTTGGCCTATACTTTATGCCAAGCAACACTACTTATGGTTACAGAAAGTCTGACCAGCATTGTTAACTTCTCACTAGAGCATGGAAAGCAGAGAACCACTCTCTGCAGAAATAATACCGATGTCCAGAGGCCACAATATGATACACACCTCACTATTTTGGAAAAGTGTGTGTCAGTTCAGATTTGGCCAGAATTGCCATCTAAGACACCAATCATGATCCTCATGATGCAAATTTGTTTAGCACACATCTTTTAGAACAGGGGTATTCAATTAAAATTCGTAAAGGTCCAGATACATAACATTTCTTCCAGATTAGCAGCTAACAGGACTGAATGGTACTGACAGATTTAACGCTTAACCATTCATAAGACAGTTTGAAGAGGCTATGTTTAGCTTCTTAGTGCTGGTTCACATTATGACTTTTGTCTAAGCACCATAAAATTTGACACAGGAAGAATAAATGCATACTTCATTTAAAGAATCATCTTTAAGCATTCTGAGCACTCCGATGCCTCATACTATTTTGAGTCACATTGAATTTCTTATCTCTACTTTGAATACTGTACCAGAGCAACTTTTGAGAGTTCTGGGAATTTTGGGATTTTCTGACCTCTGGTTCTTGTACATTAGATGGACAGGAAATCTATGAGGTGGTTCGACCAATCAGACTCCATGATCTTCATAAAAGAGCTTTAGAGGTAAGAGTCTGTGGGTGATTTGACCTTGGGAATCTCTCATGGGAGTCGGTCATAAATACTATTTATAATGTATGTGATTATTCCATTAAAAGAGAATTCATTCAATCTTTTTTCCAGACCGCCAGGCCTGATACACTGAAATATGCCATGACTCTTGGCGACAAACACATTGAAATGCATCTAGAGAAAAACCCGTAAGCTTTGCGTTTCTAATTTCTGACATTGGCAAATATTTACTTAGTAAATGCACATACATGTCGAGTGTTCTTGAGTCCGAAATTATATATGTGCATGTGTTGCAATCTAGGAGTAGTCCCTGCTTTTTCAACAATTAACTCACTTCTAAGTGAATGAAGTAGAGGCGTTGTCTTAAAGAAAACTACTCAGGGTATATATCATGGCTGAAATGATAGGATATACATACATGACAGGATATACATCATGGCTGAAATGCATTGCAAATTACTTCCATACTGCTATCCAAAGTCTTTGTGCTGCATTGGGTACATTGTGTACTGCATGTAAGACTTTTAACCAAATGGGAGATGGAGGGTAGTGGAATGCCATTGGAGACTGATATTAAGTACATAAATAATGAATTTATAATAGTATTGTCCCTTTAAAGTCCACCAAAGTGTTTATTTTTTTCACACAGAGGTGATCAGATGAGAAGATCATCATGAGGATGAATTTTTAAGGATAAATTTATGAATTAACTTTAAGTGAGCTCTAGGTGTCAGAGTGCTCAATCATCTTATCTTTCCAGGTATATGGTTCTACTTTTCCCAAAGCAAACCCAAAGCAGAACTGCTTCGCAAGGGTGTAATTCAAATAAACATCAATGGTAGTTAAGCGTTGGCTTGTGGTTTAGCCACAAAGGTCTGCACATAGCCACATTGACTAAGGATGCAGTTTGTGTGCTAATCAAGAAATCCAGAGCCATAAAAACTCCAAGTTCACCAATTATTGATGAATTCACTAATTCAAAATGAGTGAAAAATGCATATTTTAGGCTTTTTGGAAAGGTTTTGTATGTAATTTAATTCAATTTTGGGTTCTGCAGTGATTTTATACCTGAGGACTACACTGAGACTCATTACATGAGCGATGGGACTCCTGTCGTAACTAAACCTGATGAAATGGTAGGTGGATGCTCACTGGCCCTTTAATTCAGTTTCACATGGTCCTCAGATAGAGTTTATGCTTGGTTCATTTCTAATCCAGCCATGGTTTATGGCAAGATGATGATGTACACTCAGTAAATTGACAGACATAATCTTTTTTTCTTTTGTTTGTAGGATCTCTGCTACTACCAGGGGAAGATCATGAATGACAGCAACTCTCTGGTCAGCATGAGCACCTGTGATGGATTACGGTACAGCCAATAACTTCTCACTGCTGTATGAAAAGTGTTTTACAGAGTTGTTGAGGTGACATGGTGGTTATTTTTTTTAATACGGTGTGGCCACAAATTAATATATTGAGGCCTCAAGTTAATATTTAAAGGCCAGCGTTACATTTCCAAAGGAGGCTGAATGACAATTCAGTTATGTTAATTAGTTGCTGGAACAAATGGCATAACCATGTACTGTAGGAAACTATCAGGCACAACAAAAGCAGAAATATCCAATGCATGAATTGTCAGTGGCACTTGCCAATAACCCTTAATCCATTAACCCTCCAACTTTGACACAGTATGAGCTAAACCAACATTGGATATATATAGTCTTCTATCCTAGGTAAAAGATAAAAATCAGGGACTGGACAAGTCTCAAACAGTCTGTGGCACATTTCGTAGCGCTAACCCATCTGAATCCTCAGCACTATCCTCCTTACTGCTATAAGGCACAGCTACCCACCCAACAGAAAAGGCTTTATTATTGCAAACATCTGAAGACAGAACCAGAGATGTCCTCACGAGTATGTAAAGCTTTTAGCATGTTAATGTGACAGACACATGTCTTGCAGTTATGGTCAGGGGTACAGGCAACCTAGTCAGTGTCAATAAGTTATTCCTTCACTATGTAGAGAACCACCAGAAAATCTGACAGACAGACAAGAACCAGGAATCTGAAGCAAAACCATTACTTGATCACCAGGCTGAAATTTCCTGGGAACTGCTTTCCTTTCATAAACTGCTTTGGACAGTTTTAAGACACCTCTAAGGCTTCACCGGCTAAGGTACAGGCTTTGTATAGAAGCACACTAAATTGTTCACCGAGTCTAAAACATTATGCTGTTTACCACCATATTCCTAGTTTTTAGAAGACCTTAAACTGAATGCCCAAAAACACGTTCTGCAGGACTAAATCCTAGTGATTCTTGGGCAGCTTTGTGTACTGTGAATAACACAAGAGGCACACTTTTATATAACCTCATAACCTGTACAAATCTGTACAAAGGTTGGATATACAGTTAGTACCTTGACCATCTGAACAACCAGAGGCAAACCAAAAGCGGTGAAGAATTTTATAAGTGCTTTCACCACAATAGGAGTAGTAATTCTGCATAAGGGAACAGCTTCTGGAAAACAATTAGTTATTGTACGTAAGTATCGATTTCCAGACTTGGTTCTAGGCAGAAATAACACAACCAACAATTATGTATTCAAAAGGCACCCTGAGAACAGGGATAAGACAAAGAAGAGCTGGAGGAATGACTTGATTCCGTTTCCTGGTACACTGACAAACATGGCAATATTGACAGAATTGCATCACATCTTTCCTAAGAGCAGGCCAAAACAAATGTTTAAGAATAAGAGAATAGGTTTTCGTGATGCAGAAGTGTCCTGGCAAAGGGTGAATATGTTGTCTGTAAACAGAAGGTCCCACAATCTGAAAGACTCTGTCTAAGTCTACATCACTGTAAGAAGACCATTTGTACATTAAAATGTCACCAGCCTTTTCACCATCTCTTCAGGGACACACAGAGGAAAAGCAAAAGGGTCTGCTGTCTGAGCTTCAATCGTTATGATTAACAGTTAGCTTACAAAACGTAGCATCCATAGATTCTTGCACTGCCCAGTCTGCACTCGTTCCAAAGAACAAGTAAGGGGTAGAGGTCAAAACATCAGGCTCTACCACAGTGTCTTCAGCAAGAAAGTAGTCTGTTAAATCAAAGGACAGTCAGCAGGACTCTCCAGAACTTCTAAGACTGGTAGAACCTTACCTCCAGCTAGGTCATCCCCATATTGAATGTAATGCCTTCCACAGCTTAAGACTGACATACTGCTACTCTAAATATCCCAGTAGCTAGCCCTGAGCACAAAGACACATGGTGCAGAGGAAGCTTAATATAATGCATGGCAATCCCTTTCTAAAAGACGTGGGAAATGATGGCTCTGAAAAAGGTAAAACTCCAGCTAAGATGAATGACTGGGTAATACCAGGATTTTAACAGAAACTGGGGTCCATTACTCACCTACCAAAGAAACAGCATCCTGCATTACTAATGGCTGATAACTAGGCCTGAGAGACTCTTTTTCAACATGACCAAGCCTAACAGGAGCAGGAACAAGAGCCTTAACTAAAGCAATACTCTAGGACTGACTGGAGCTTTACTAGCTATACGCTCAAGTACGCTAAAATTAGTATCCACCTCAGTTTCTCAGAAAGGGGGAAACAATACAATGTTTTTACTCACATCAAAAGCAGCAGATGTGGCAGAGTGAGCAGAATGCGGCATAGGGACAGGCCTTATTGGAGGTACAGGTGGAGAGGACAGTGGAGGAGGAGAAGAGGAAGACAGCTTAGCCAAGTAGAGAGCAGTCTGTGCAGCAATCATTTCTTCTAAGTCCAACTGCCGTAATCAAACTTCCCAATCCACCTCAAGTTCCATCTTGCTAATGGCTATCTTACGCTCCTTCTCTGCTTTACATGTCTCTGCTTTTTCTTGTGCCTTGGAGACCTGTCGTTTCTGGAAGAAATGATAGTATCTGAAAGAAGGTTATGTTGCCTTGGGTAAAAAAAAATTAAGGGTAAATCTTAAAGGTTTATTGGTTTGAGAGAACCTCTATGCTTAGACCTTCAAATAAATTGAAATGGTGCTTCAGAATTACTCAGGTTAGATATTAGATATATAATTATCATAAGGAATAAAAGCGTTTCATGGCACCTACAGCTGATCGCCAATATTTTCATGCATTTCAGGGGTTATTTCCAGACTGCAGGACAGAGGTTTATTATCGAGCCTGTGTCTGAAGACACTGATGGTGAGCATGCGGTGATGAAGTATGAAGATGTGATTGATTCTCCTTCTGTATGTGGAGTCACCAACACTACCTGGTACCCTGTTCCTGAAGGCTTCCCAGGCTCTTCCTCTGGCAAATCTAAAGCTCGCATATCAGTAAGTGAGATCACCTATTTAGACATTTTCTGTTCCTCTTTTTTTTTGGTAAATCATGGACTCAATATCTAAGATGTAACTTTCATATTCAAAACTTGATGTACCAAGAATCAGGAAGTGAAGAAGAACCAAAATTGAACCAATGGCTAATGGACTCCACACATGGAACCTAATAACTATTGGTTTACTGATAGCTGTAATACATATTTACAAAAATGTATGTGCATGCATTTTTCTCTTCTTTCTTTTCCTTTTTCTTAGGGGCAAACATTGCTACAGCAAAAGAAATACAATGAAGTCATCCTTGTAGTAGACAACAGAATGGTACGTTATCAGCAGACACATGAATCGTACTGTAACACGCAGTGAATGAAGACAGGCATTGTAAACAAAAGCAAATAACACGGACCCAAAACAAAAAGAATTTGTGATGCATAGTTTCCCACACACAGATTAAGCCATAATTTTGGATTAAATAACATTTAACAATTTAGTATTAGTAACATTTAGTATAGTAGCAGGTATCACTTTAGACAGAAAATTGGCCCTGTGATTTTATAAACACAATTCCAGTGATGCTGATTGCATCAAATCTTTGTATATAACCAGGATCAAGGCAACTACATTGCACTTTAACTCCCATCTTGACTTAAAACATTTCATTCGACACTTACAATTAATTATACAGTAAGTGCAGTGACGCTAATATGAAAGGTATGTAGTGACGAGAGGGAGGAAAACAAGTTCCTTGGAGTTTAAAGGGTATAATTTTGTCTTTGTGAAAATGGGTCTATGACTAACCAGACGTTTGATATGCTCTCACACAGTATCTGAAGATGGGCAGTAATGTGACCGAAGTGAGAAAGAGGATCTTCGCTATTCTCAACTTTGTTAACGTTGTGAGTCTCAGACCTCATGTTTAAGTAAATTCAATAAAACTCTGATGTGACAGTAAAAGTTGCAGCTTCTAAGAGATTATTCCTGTAAAGTTTCAGTCTAAATGTGAATTATATGGAGCACTTGTTTGGCTGCTTTATTGACTGTAATATATGGAGTATGCAACATGTAAGGAATAAAACACTCAGTGTTGTGCTGTTTTAGGAAAATAATCAACGAAGCAGGGTTACTGTTACAACCCCAAAGTTGAATATTTTCCTATAACGACACACCCTGAAGTGTTTTATTCCTCGATCAACACAGCAACATTTTCCAACAGTTAAAATCTTCGATTTATCATAGAATGACACTTCATAATTTTTTATCCATTTATAGTTACATTTAATGTTGTGGAACATCTGTGAAACAAGTTAGTTCATATTATCACTTATGTTATAGCAGCTATACTGTTCCCTCACCAGAAACAATAACATATTAGAACAAACACGTTAATATAAACCTGTGATTTGCAGCTGCACTACTGTCAGAGCTGTTCTTACAGAAAATTAATCAAAATCTCCCAACCAATCAGATCCAAGTATTTATCGCATTTTCTGGCACCCAGAATAAACCTGGCTTTTGGATTTAAGTGAACTACTGGGAAGATTTTCATTATTGCAAAGGTATGACATTCTTTATCCATTTAACTGTTTCCTTTTTTTTTTTTGGCAGGTATATAAACCGTTGAACACTTTTATTGCTCTGGTTGGTCTGGAAATTTGGACAGATTCTGATAAGATAGCGGTGAATACGTCAGCTGGTCAGACACTGGATGCGTTTAATAAGTGGAGAAATACCGTTCTGATGAAGAGCAAGAAGCATGACAACGCTCATCTGATCACGTTAGTGTGAAAACGCCTGATCAAAATGTCTTTTTTTAATAGAACTAAACGATGCAAATGAATTTAAAAAGTGTCCTCATGTTGGTTCCGTCAACACTGCAGTGAAATCGACTTCGATGGGCCGACAGTGGGCCTGGGTTTCATTGGCACCATTTGCACGTCCTTCTCTACCGCAGTCATCCAGGTACCAAAAAGAGATTTACTTCATAAACATTATGAAAACTGAGAAACTGGATCATGTAATAAGAGTCCATGTCGTCTGTTGCACCTCTCAGAACCACAATACCATAGCCACAGCTGTAGGTGCCACTCTGGCACATGAGATGGGACATAACATGGGTATGAACCACGACGGCAGCTCGTGTGGATGTGCCGGGGGCAGCTGCATCATGGCTGCCTATCTGAGGTATGACGCAAGAAACCCGGACCTAATCAGAGGAGACGCGTCTTAGTCAGAGACATAAACATGCAATTTGCAGTGGATGTACTGGATCAAGTGCTATTTTATAAGTATTGACATCACATCACATATTGACTTATACAATATACCAGATATGACAATATAAATAAATCAAACTTGGGTATTTATTCAATTCAAAATAGCATGAAAAATGGAAGCATAAAGCATGTACAGAATGTTTAATATAGCAACTCGTCACATAATAAATGGAATTAAGTGTACTTGCCTGTACCTATCGTTTCATAGCTACACCATCCCGCAACTCTTCAGCAACTGCAGCCTGACCAACTTTGATGAGTTCCTGAACTCACGCAACCCTGAGTGTCTCCTCAACAAACCACTTGCCAGCAACCTGCTCCAGCCTGCAGTGTGCGGCAACGGCTTCCGCGAGACTGGGGAAGACTGCGACTGTGGATCCGTGCAGGTAAATCAGAGCTTGTTAATTATATAAAACTATACAACAGTTACTTCCTGTCCATTAATAAGATTGGTTGAGTGGCGCTCCAAGAATGCTTATATTTAGTTTAACCTCATTGGGACGTTTCACTGTGTGTATCACACTGCTCGTCTGTGTTCGCTGTAATATTGCTTAAATATCACATAGAGGACTGTATTAATATAGGTAGTGAGAAAAAATAACAGGTAGTTAGTTAGAATGTATGTTGTGTTATCATTTGAAAATTCAGTATGTGTGTGTGTGTGTGTGTGTGTGTGTTTGCAGGAGTGCAACAACCCGTGCTGCAATGCCACCACGTGCACATTCACAAAGGGCTCAACATGTGCCGAGGGAGAGTGTTGTCAGGACTGTAAGGTAAGAACATCTTAATAATTAATTAAAATTTGTGTTTGTAATGCGTAGAACAGACAGAATCCAGGACCAGGACTGGGAAACGTTGGGAAATCCTGAACCATAAATAATGAATAAATGCTTGTGTCATTCTGTTATAGGAGAATAATCATGATTATAATCATGGCATGATGAATTGGAGTGACTTTTACTACTCTGAAGGCTATCATTTTTCTATAACAGTGATATATATCATTCTTGTCATGCTATCAAGAAATCAGAAAGTGCAAAGTCCTCAGTCTTGAAGATCTAAAAACTGTTACAAAGTGCTGACACTGGAGACTCCTTCCGTAAATGTGATTTGCAACTGCACTACAGTCAGAGCTGCTGTTATAGAAAATTAATCAACACCTTCTGACCAATCAGATTCGAGCAGTCATTACATTCTTCTGCCACCCAGACCAAAACTGGCTTTTGGATTGCAAGAATATATCCCAATTTAAACAACTGTCTTGTTCAAAGCCAGGCAAAACACACAAGTAATGCAGACATCACAACCAAGTACTTCAGTCATCCCTTTATCTCTTAAACTTCTATGACATGTCAACTTTTATTTCTAATTCGTAGATGTTTATTCTAGGGGATGTAATGGAATCTTTATGAACATGATAATTTAGACTGGATATACATTCCATGGGGTTATTTCTACTACAGACAGATTCAGATGGGACCAAAATCCACCCATTGATATCGGTAATAATTGTCTATCCCTAACCCATCTGCCGAAGTTAAACTTATCCATTCCACATAGGGCTTAAGACTTTAACTGGCTAAGTCCAGTTTTACATTTTTTACTCAATCTCGTTGGGCAGATCACTGGTGCCACCCTGCTGTGTCGTCCCAAGCGTGATGAGTGTGACCTGCCTGAATATTGCACAGGAAATTCAAGCTCATGCCCCGAGGATGTCTTCTCCATGAATGGTTCGCCATGCAAGAACAGCACTGGCTACTGCTACAATGGCCAGTGCCCAAAACGGGAGAACCAGTGCATCAAAATGTGGGGTTCAGGTACATAATTGGCATTTAAATAGCATTAATAATGAATTAATACTCATGTGTGCTGTTAAGCAAGTGCTTTTGTTCTTCCTCAGGTGCCGTGGTAGGGGTCGATTTCTGCTATGACCAGAACACAAGGGGAATATACTACGCATATTGTACACGACCCAACAACACCCAGTATATAGGGTGCCAGAAACAGTGAGTCCAAAACCAACACATTTTGACATTGTCACACCTTCAAAGGAACCTGCTGCTATTTAATCACAATGCGTTCTTTGCTCTGGCAGTTTCAGCTAAAAGCTTGTTTTGCGATGGAAGTGAACAAAATTCAAGTACAGATTTTTGTTTCAGAAAACTAAAACAATTCTCCAAACACATTTGATCTCCTAGGGATGTGAAGTGTGGGAAGCTTTTCTGCGCAAACGGCCAGGAGAACCCAAACTATGGCCGCCTTGTCGAGTTCAGCACCTGCAGAGCCACTTTCTACAGCGACAGCACCGAAGATTTTGGTCAAGTGGACACAGGAACCAAGTGTGGTGAAGGGAAGGTAAAGAGCTCGTTCATTAAAATGATGACCAAGTATTATAAATAAATCTAAATTCATCAGTGGAAGAATCTCTTACACACTCGGTCTTCCAGGTGTGTAGTAAGAACCAGTGTGTGAGTTTAGACGCCGCCTACAACACAACCAACTGCACAGCTAACTGCAAAGGCAACAGGGTAAGCTTTCATCTATTATATATCTATATAATATGGGCCATATTCGGAGTTTGTGAGTTCAAAAGATATGTCGGTATTTATGCTCAGAAAGTTCCTTGTATTCAAAATCGGGTTACGTCCCATTCGTATTATTAAAATTACAGGCATGTAGTACATGGCTCAGAAGTTGACTGACTTTTCATGAGTATAATTGTCTGTTTTCTCAATAGTGTCTAGACCACTACCTTTAATCACAAGCATTCCCCTTTAAGCCTGATCGAAAAAACTGTTTGGAGTTGACGCCTTGGCGCACTTAAGGCCATAGTTATGCCTGAGGTCTGAATACTGATGTGCACAATTTCAGCATGAAATGCTCATTACGCACGTTTACCTCAACTTTGAATTCGGCACATAACGTAACAGCATGTTAAATGTACATTGATAGACGTCTAGAGGTGCCATGGGAAAACAGGTAAAGGAACAAAGTGGACAGTTGTGACCATGAAAAAGAATGATCTGACTATAATTGTGTGTCCTACAGGTGTGTAATCATAACCTGCAGTGTGTTTGTGCACCCAACTGGCTCCCACCTGACTGTGTGATCCCAGTCAGCAGATCTCAATCTGCAGATACAAGTACCTGTTTTTTTTACTCGCCTATGTATTTCCCTAAGTCCAGTCCTAGTCCCAGATACATTTATAGTTCCTAGTTCTAGATGTCATGTAACTTAATAGTTCCATATAGACTTATCGTTCCTTGTTGCAGAAAACTTGAACAGTATTTTTAAGTCCCACATACATTCCAGAAACCATCAAACAGTAGTTCCCATGTCCGGAATAATCTATTGTTCATATATCATCTATCAGTTATTCCCAGACCATTATACACATATACTTCCATGTTCCACATTAAAATAATTTCTTAAATAATTTTTTTAACTGCAATATGCTCATAGTTCCTAAAACCATTTAAGAGTACTTCCCAGTCCTCGGTGTACTCATACTTCATAGTCCCAGATAAACTTTGTGCTACTTGTTGCAATACTTTTGAAGTCCAGATACACCTACAATTTCTAGTTCCGGAAACATCTAACAGTAGTTCCCAGTCATAGATTATACTTATATTTCCTAGTTCTATATGGCCAAAGGTATGTGGACACCTGACCTTCACACCCATATGTGATTGTTGAACGTCCCATTACAGCATTAGTGAGATCAGGCATTGATGTTGGGTGAGGAGGTCTGGGGTGTCAGCGTTCCAGTTCATCCCAAAGGTGTTCAGTGGGGTTGAGGTCAGGGCTCTGTGCAGGACACTCAAGTTCTTCCACTCCAAACTTGGCAAACCATGTCTTCATGGAGCTCGCTTTGTGCACAGGGGCATTGTCATGCTGGAACAGGGTTGGGCCTCTTAGTCCCAGTGAGTGGAAATTGTAATGCTAGAGCATACAAAGACATCCTATATAATTGTGGTGGCAAGAGTTTGGAGAAGAAATACATATGGATGTAATGGTTAGGTGTCTATATACAGTACTTCTGGCCATATAACAGTAGTTCCAAGATCATGATTCACAAGTAGTTCCACATTCCAGATATCTGCTAAAAGAATTTCCCCATCCCAGATACACATAGTTCCATAAGTCATAAACTTTGACTTTGTAACTTCTAGTCCCAGATACACCATATACTTCCTAGTTCCAAAACAGTTCCTAGTCCATGTTTATGACCCGATGTTTATGAGTTTATAAAAATGAGATATTGAAATGCTGACCTCAGGAACACAAGGAATAACACTGGCATTTCAGGTCCACAGATTGGCATTGCTGTGGCTACCGTTATCCTGTTGGGGGCTGTTTTAGTCGGGTTGGCCATCTACTGCATGAAATGCAGGAAGAATCAAAGCAGGTAAGCAGGAATACAGCCTTCCACAAACATTATATCATCCACATTCTATATCATCTCAATGTTGTGCTCATGTACCAGTTATCAGACCTATGTGCTTATAACAAACTTCTCTTTTAGTTCAACAACAGCAAACCGTTCTCCAAAGTCTACTGTAAACGTCTAACGTAAGTCTTTTCATTTATTTTGGAAGGGATTTTTTGTGCTTAACATTAGGCCATTATGTTTGGTCATGACAAACATTTGAAATAATAAATGGATTCGCCAGTAAATTTGCTAAGACTAAGAAGGGTGAAAGCAAACATATGACAATCCTGGTCAGGAATTTCATCTTTACATTAACACATTGTTGTCTTCCAGGCTTTTGTACCTCCTCACCGGGATTGTGAAAATCCAGCCTAGGTGGGACGGTCATACAGAACACAAGCAGCACTGAATAGGATTACGTTTTTTTTACAGGCTTTCACAAAAAGTACTTGAAGAGGACGGATACTGTAAAATTATTCATTAACTCAGGAAGATCTACAGTGGATATAAAAAGTCTACACACCCCCTGTTAAAATGGCTGTTTCTTGTGAAGTAAAATATGAAACTAAGATAAATCATGTCAGAACTTTTCCCACCCACCTTTAATGTGAAATTGCAAAATATACAAATAAAGTGAAAAACAATAGAAAAAATGCATTTGCATAAGTGTGCACACCCCTAAACTAATACTTTGTTGAAGCACCTTTTGATTTTATTACACCACTCAGTCCTTTTGGCTAAGAGTCTATCAGTCTATCATCTTGACTTAGCAATATTTTCCCACGCTTTCTTGTGAAAACATTCTAGATCAGTGAAATTGTAAGGGCATCTCCTGTGCACAGACTCAAAAGAGAACTCATCCTCATCTGGGTGACAAGGAACAGTGCAATTATAAATATTTCCCTCCTATAACGGTGTACTACATGGTCAAAAAGGGCAATTGTGTAAACAGGAAATTCATCATATTTTTCACGTGAAACATTACCTTGCATTTCACGCCAAACATACCTTTTGGAATTATGGAATTAATATACCTTTTGGAATTATGGAATTAATATACCTTTTGGAATTGTTCTCATCAGACCATTACACATTTTGCACCATGGATTGGGGTTATTTAGTTGGGCTTCCGTCTAGGCACCCTTGGCAGCCTCCCTGGTAAGATTTTGTCTTGTCCTTATGTAGATTTTGGAGGGACGTACTATTCTTGGTAATGTCACTGCGGTGCTCCATTTTCTCCACTTTGTGAAGATGGCCTTCACGGTGTTCCATGGTACATCTAATGTTACGGAAATTTTTTTTTACCCCTCTCCTGGTCAGTTCCTAGCAACAGGGGGACCTGTACAGGCTTTGTCTTTGTTACAGACCATGGCTTCAGCAGTCGAATGAAACCAAGAAGATGTGAAGAAAATCCTACAGAAACAGCTGGTCTTTATTTGGGGTTAATCAGAATAATTTCATTGATGACAGCTGTATGAAAATGACTTTTGAACATGAGATTGAATGTGATTGGTTCATTCTGAACACAGCCACCTCCCCAATTATAAAAGGGTGTGCACACTTACGCAATCAGGTTATTGGAACATTTTTTTATTTTTCCTATTTTTTCCCTAAAATGTTTCTGATTGTTTTTCACTTAATTTTTTATATATTGTAATTTCACATTGAGGGTGGAAAAAGTTCTGACCTGATTTATCTTCATTTTTTACATCAATAAGTGAAGTGAAGACTTATTATATATCCATTGTACTTTGCTGCAAAGTTTGGTTTGAAATGTAATTATTTTCTACTTGTCTACATCAAGCAGTGAATTAACCTTTTCGCAAGACCTCAAACCACTGGATCAGCTGTGCAAAATGGTAGGACTGGATTGGAGTGACACTGCTACTCCTTATTAAATTATCCAGGTCTAGCATCCAAATGTTTGACTACTAAAATTAGGACACACTCAGTGATACACTTTCCTCTAAGCCTTTTTTCTGCACTTAGAAGATAATGAGAACATGAGGCCATTATATATGTGTTGCAGCATGGGGAAAACCCTTCACATCATTAACTGTTGACATTTTCTTTTGCACATATATAATGGACTATAATTCTAAATTTATAATCATCAATCAGTAGAATCAACTAAGAAAAACAAAGAGCAACAAACAAGTCTTTTGACTTGAATGAATGAATGAATGAATGAATGAAAATGTCTGGACAATAGTACAGGTTTATATATTTCTACCTTTGCATATAGCATTCTAAAGCAAAAATTAGATTACAAAGCCATCGGCATTTAGCACTGAAGGTACACTAGCAAGTTTCTGCTTCTTTGTTCTCAGGTTGCTTGCAGTTTAAGATTACGATTTAGGTCCAGGAGCCAGTTTTTGCTTCTTTGTTCTCAGGTTTCCTACAGTAATAGATTACAGTTTAAGGACACTAACAGGTTTGTATTTCTTGGTTCTCAGGTTTCCTTTAAACACATCCAATTGGGAAAAAAAACAACCATACATTTACTTACGGCAAGCTGCCTGTATATATTTAAAAATATATACAATCTGCATTGGAAATGGTTTCGGTGATACTCAAATGTCCAGTACGATGATAAAATGACATTTTACATCTCTGTAAAATTCAAAACATGAACCAAAAATGACCACCTGGATTGTCTTCTGTATTCTATTTATTTGTAGTTTTTTTTTTATGTGACACATTTATTATTGTGTAAAATCCATAATGAAATGTTGATCTCAGGTTTCAAGTACTTAATTGATTCACCCATACTGTAAGATTTTAATTTTAAACCATATTTGTGGTCATAGATATTGTCTGTTTTGAAATTATTTACTTATCAAATCTTTTCCATGATACTTTAGGGCGAAATGATCCATTTTAGTGATTCAAGACATTTAGTCTGGTACTCATGATTAGAATATTTTACACATTGATTTATTCAGGTTTGAGGGATATTCACTTTTAATTGAGTTGTGGTGGTAAGATTATAAAATAGTGATTTTTATAAAGAATTTTATGATTAAATTAAAGGATTTACACTTCTCTTACTGTGATTTTTGCATTTTATTACTTGTCCTTAATTATGAAGTATTATCTTCCACATGATTGTCCAGTTATGAATGCCTTAAATCAGATTTGTGGTCTCTTTTTGTCCCACTACCAGTTTGTGGTGTCATATACAGTAAAGTACCTTTTTAAAATCTCTTTCAGTAGGTCACCACAGGATCACCACAGCTTCACACTAGTGACTGTCTGTCTCAATTATGCACAGATATTATAAATACACACACTGTGTGCACTCTCTTTTTAAAAAATACTTTACATCACAGCACTATTAAGTTCTTGGATCTTGAACCTTCTCAAACATCCCAACCCAAACAAACAATTCCCAACTAACAAACGAATGCAAACAAACCAATCCAAACCAGGGAAACAAACCCAAACATAACCAACCTAAACAGCCAACCAACCCAACCAACCCATTTAAACCAGCCCAAGCCAACCAATCCAATCAAACAAACTCAACCGAACCAATGCAATCAAACCAACCAAACGAACCCAACCAATGAAAAAAAAAACCAACCCAAGCAAACCAACCAAGCCAAACAGGAGAAACCCAAGTAATCCATACCACTCAACCCAACCAACCAACCAAACCAACGCAAACCAACAACCTCAACCATCCCTATAAACCAAACCAACCAAATGCAACCAACCCAAACCACCAGTAAACAACCAGACAATCCAGTGAAACGACCCAACCAAACCTAAAGATACCAACACAAACAACAAACCAACCAACCAAATAATCTCTCACTCTTCCTTCCTGTTTCCTTTATTTCTCCATACAAATACATTTACTTTTGTTTTTCAGTCACTTATTTATATTTGTATATTCACACTTGATTCTATGAAAGTTGCTGTTTTATGGCAACTTTATGGGCTTTAAGGGAAACTTCTTACTGGATTAGTTCAGAAAACTCATGGGACTGACTGACAAACCTGGGAAAACACTCGGCATCTTGCTGGTGATGCAGTGGGTCAGGTTGCAGGTCAGACACTAGAGGGCAGCAAAATATTCAATATTTTCAGCTCATTTGCCAGATTGTTTGAATGTGGTGTGTTAAAGGGGTTAAACTCTACGCTAAACTCTACAATGCTGAGGAATTTCATAACTGGAGCTTGACTTCAAAGACGTGACAGACAGTGAGATAATACAGCATGATTACCTTTGGCATACAGTATGTATAGTTACGGTTAAAGTTTGCATAAATAAAGGGGATAAAGAAACATTATTTATAGTAACAAGACATTAAAATGATATCATCTGAATCTGAAAGTGATATAAATGATCTCTAATAACTAGAATGTTTATCTTCATACTGTATCTGCTCCAATCTCTTCATATCCTCTGAACAGGTTTTGGATCCTCTAGGGTTGATATGAATAGAATATAAATGTCATTTCTGTAGAGCAGGAGGGTCATGACCAAACTCTTTATTTGAGTTGTACTTATGTTTCCAAAGAATTTTACATTTGTCTGACCAAAAACCATGGGGGGTGAAAACTTGCAGTCAACTATATATGGGGCATTTTAATGGTATGTTTTAAGTGGAAGTGTAGTTGATGATTTAGCATGCATCCTATAAAGCTGATGGTCCTGTTTAGCTACATGCACAGTGAGTTTGGAAAGTGTTCAGACCCCTTTTAGTTTTGTACAATTCATTTAGCTTAAAATGGATTACATTTACTTTTTGGCCATCAATCTACGCACAATATCCCATAATGATAAAGCGAAAACATTTATTTTTGCACATTTATTTGCACATGTATTAAAAATCCAAAATGCAAAGTCATTTAGCTATGGATTTAGTAATTTTTCAGATGCACCTTTGGCAGCAATTCCAGCTTTGAGTCTTCTTGGGTAAGTCTCTCTAAGGTTTGCAATCCTGGATCTGGGCAGTTTCTCTCATTCTTCCTGGCAGCATCTGTGAACTTCCATCTTCAGGTATATCCACAGATGTTCTGTGGGTTTCCTTTTGGGCTTTGGTCCATTCAAGGATATTCAGAGACTTGTCCCAAAGCCAATCCAGTCTTGTATGTTTTGGGTCGATGTCATGCTGAGAGTTGAATCTTTGCCCTAGACTGAGATCGTGTGCTCTCCGGAGTAGGTTTTCTTCTAGAACCTCTCCGTATTTGACTGCATTAATTCTTCCTTCAATTGTGTCCAGTCTCCCCATCCCTGATATTGCGGAGTATCCTCTGAGCATGATGCTGGCACCACCATGCTTCACCGTAGGGATGGTATTAGCCATCTGATGAGCAGCAACTGTTTCTCCCAGACATATCACTTGAAATTAAGCCCAAAAAGTTCAACTTTTCTTGTCTCATCAGTCCTTTAAGTGTCTTTAAGTGTCAGGAGTGACGTCCATCTGACAACTCTACCATGACGGTTCTCCGACCTCCAAGAGTCCTGGTGATTCCAAACTTCTTCGATTTCACAATAATGGAGGCCACTGTGCTCCTGGAAACAAAGCTTTAGAAGTGGTTTTATACCTTTGTCCAGAATAAACTGGACTAGACTGGTTGGTTCTATTTGATGGTGACCTCTAGGAAACATTTAGTGTAAAATTTTAGTACTTGCCCAAGGAAGGTGTTAATAGGACCAAAGTTTCTCACATTCCATCGACTGTATATAGAGGAAGCAGTTGAACACTGTGGCTTTACTCAAGATGATTCGTGACAACAGCATCATACACATGAGTCATAAATAAACCACAAATCTTCAAGCTGAAACTGAGGCACTTCCATAAAGAGGCATGAGAGAATGTCCAGCAATGCAAGAAGTCATGTACTTCTATTAAATGTGACACTGAATGTAAGAGCAATCTTCAGATTTTCAGCTAATAACTATTTAGAGATTGAAAGTTCAGAATAACTTTTAATGGTCATTGTTTCAAATGCTTTTCGAATAAATTTGAACATAAGCTAAGCTAGGTTTCTACGTGACTGGCCACGGGGCTAGAAATATTTTTAAACATTGGTGTGTTTCAGGAAATGTCTTAAACAAATCAACAGTCCTTGTTTCACTCACTAATAATAGATGATTCATACTGTTATGCTACCTCAGACAGGAGGCAGTATTTACACATAGCAAACATTCCCTGTGACTTGGTTATACTCATGGTGGATCGCAGAGGAAATGTATCACTGTGACTGATGAGTGTTTCATCAGTTATGTCTATACACCTTCTCCTGTTACTTGTTTTTCATCCTTAAAACATCTCTTACCTAGGCAGGTGCTGAGTAAGGAATAAAACATCCTGATATTGATTATTTTCCTATAACAGCACATCCTGAAGTGTTTTATTCCTCTTATACTACATCAGTTTGCCAACAATGAAAAGGTTTTTATTTATTATATACTTATTATCCATTTATAGTAACATATAATGTCATAAATCTGTGAATTGATGCTGAACTGTTAATCAACAGTTTATAGCTGCTATAACATAAGTGACAACAAGGGCTAATTTGTTACACAGATGTCCCACAACTTGAACTAAAAATGGATGTCGTTTTTTAATTTAAAAAAATTGTAATCATTAGCAATCATTAGACGTTTTGTTTTTCCAACAATAATCAACTTTGAGGTGGAAACATTATCTCTGCTTCATCATATTCATATTCTGTAATTTAATTCTCTGGCTTGGGTCAAGTTTAGGATTTATTTTATTTATTAATGAATGACTTTTTAGACCTGTGTGACCTCCCCAGTGTTAGAGCCCCAATGTCCTGCACATTTTGAAGCGTCCTCTGCTCTAAGCACTCCAAAAACAAATGTGGTAGGAGCAGAAGAAAACCCCAGGACTGGACTTCAGCACCCCTGGCAACTTTTCACATAACTGTTTCTACTGCATAATTAATGTGTCTACTAGTGTTTATATGCTTATATACAGTATTAATAAAGATGCATCTTATATCAGGAAACTAAGTATTACTTATATAATAATAATAATTCACTACCAGACCTTAAATTAGCAACATTAAAGGCAGTATTGCTTGTTTCCTTCTTGAAGATAGAGACTTTGTAATTCTGTTCAGCAGACGATTGTTCTATGAAACAGGGGCAGAAGTACCACAATGCACCAAAGCCCACGACCCATAAACGACCTATAAACATAAACGTGGGGCCCGGAAGAGAAACGAGTGCAAGGCTCTCATTATTAGACTTGGATTTTTATGAGACATAGACTTATTTATGTATGTATGTATGTATGTATGTCTGTTTTTTAATAAACCCCTCTACATGCATCCAAAGCCAGTGTTGGATCATTAATGCTTTGGGGCTATTTTGCCACTGGTGCTCCAGGGGATTTTAAGAATCCCCCCCAAAACAAGGACTAATTTAGAAGAAAAAGTTAAGGCTTGACCATAAACAGACCTTTCACCAAAATGACAACTCTTTAATTAATGCAGGAATGGTTAAAGGACGCTTCAGTATGAATTGAAGAGGGCTTCCACTAGCATAAGCCTACAGTAAGAATATGAAGGACGATAGTCTAATCTTTGTCTGATATGCTGCTTAACCCCCGAGCTTTCTGTGAACAGGACAGTGAAGCGCGGCTTAAAAATCGCTTATTGCGAATGTAATATTAATAGACACAAAATTTCTGCAGCACACACACTTCGCACATGACGGTGCAAGAGATGGCACAGAAGCTTCCCTTTTATTGTTCTTTACGTTTGCAGAAGAATGCAGCACAGTGAGCGAAGACATCAGAGTCCAAAAGGGGGAGAGTTTATTACCTCACTGCTGCCAGTTTTCACAGTTTAATCTGCCTTTTGACTGTGGATGAGAAGCTAAAGAGCTAAAGAGCTAAATTCCTGTTTTAACCTGCACGAATGAATCAATCTGGCGATGCACGGTGCAGAAAGTGACGAGTCAGCAGTACAAGTGCCGAGACACGATCTGCTATTCTAACAGCCTGAAGATGGCTGAAAGAAACTCGGCACAAAGGTAAGCTAATGCTTTTATGACTTGGAAGATACGGACAGATCACTAAATGATTATGAGATAATGATCTGTACAGGCTTTGAGGTTTAACTCTTTAAACTCCTGGCTTATTATACAATTATTATTATTCTATAGTGTTCTTTAAAGTGTATGCAAGGAAGGCAGTTTCCACCCCCAACATTGAATATTTACCAATAAATGCACATCCTGAAGTGGTTTATTCCTCTTAAACCACAGCAATGTGCAAATAATAACAATATTGCATTAATTAAAGAAAAACTCAGTGTACATTTTGTCCTTTTATAGTTACATTTAATGTTGTGGAACGTCTGCAAAACAAGTTCACTTATATTATAGCAGGTATAAACCGTCGTTCCCCTTATCTTTCCCTCTTCCCTCATCAGAAAACTTAAAGTTACAGATTTACCTCAGCACTGAAACTGGAGACTCCTTCCAATAAAAGTCGTGGTGGATCCCGGAGCCTATCCCGGGAAGACGGGGCATGAGTTGGGAATATACCATGGATGGGATCTGTCAGAGCTGCTGCTATAGAAAATGAATCAACACCTTCTGACCAATCAGATCAGCGCTGTGAGATAAACCTCACTATGAATTGTGATATTTATGAATAATATAAAAGGTAAGTGTGAGCAATACAAGTCTGGTGTGGGGGTTTAGGAGTTAAGGAGATAAGTGTACAGGAATCTGCACATTCTACCTACTTCCCTAAGTTGCAGAACCATTCATCTGAAAGCTCAACTCTTCACCGTGAAATATGACAGGAAGATCAAACAACAGGTTTGACCTTGTAGACCGGGGAGGGCTGGCTTTTATTGTAACGCAATCATTGCACGAAGGAGTGGCGTTTGTGTTTACGCTGAACACGGCAGCTCTCATGTGGTGCACTTCGTCACAGCATGCCTGCACTTCTCGTTGCCTCTGAGGCGTGCTTGAACACAGCCGAAACTCTCTTCCTCACTTCCTTAAAGACTGAGTGCTCGAGTCAGGGGGGAGGCGGAGCTGGACGGACTCAGCCCAGGTGATCCATAAGGCCGAGTTCAGGCAGCTCTCGGCTTTCAGTAGGTGTCTACAGCTTGACAAATGGCAACCACCCGCTTTCTAGCATGGGTCCTCGTCCTCTCTGTGACATCCGTCCCATCAGGTAAGACACTGGATACTGGCTTAAGGCTTCACACAATGGGTGATTAATTTACCTCTGACCATTACTACACAGGAGCTGCTGCTACTCAACTCGTTTATTTATGGGGCTGTGACAGAATCCATTGTCTGGATGAATTAATACTGATTCAAATTACTTAATTCTTTGACTTTTTTAAAAAGTTATAAAGTAAGTAATATTTGTTCAAATATGGTTCGGTAGAAATATTACCACTTTCATGCACTAATGTGGCTTTTATCACGATAAACACTAAGACAGTAACAATTTGTGCTTCTCCTGAACACTTAAGCATTCACGTGTCATGTCTGCTGTGTAAAAGCTGCTACATGCCATGAGTGTTGTTTTAGGCAGGAGTGCAGCAACACACACGCTTGTGTTCATGTTAAGTGTAAACTCCTCCACGTCCACTGATCATAAAGCTCACAGTTGTAGTTCAAAAGCTATCACTCTTTATCCAAATTAACCCCAAAGCTTGGGTACAATTTGTCCTCTAACTGTTATGTAAATAAGGTGATTTTTTTTTTTTTTTTACTATTACAAATTGACAAGTTAAAAAAAAAAAAAAACAATGACACACCCTTATACCTGCAGTCACACCACAAGGAGTTAGAGAGATAGGATCAGCAGGAAAACGGTCCTTACAGCCTTATGTTCTGTTAGAGAAAAGAAAAAAAAAATGGAAAAATACACCATAAATTCCTGATATTTATAAATGGGGGGAAAAAATATGGAAATTAATATGGTTGTCGTACTTTTCTTACATTTTCTAAAATGTTATGTTATGTTATGTTATAGGCATGTATTGTAATGTATGTGTATGTGTTTATATATATATATATATATATCTGTATCGAAATTTTAACCTAACATGGGCATGGCCTAAACCAGAAGGCTTTTTTTTATGGATTTTGTTTTGTTTTTTGTTTTTTTTAATATGACCCGTATAACCACATTGCCGAAATGTAGAAATGTCAGCATGGTTTTGTAACAGTTTCTCAACCTTATCTAAATCATATGGGTTTTTGTTTTTTGTTTTTTTTTTAAATCCGCCTCACACAGTTATTAATTTTGTTTGTATTGTATCTACCCGTAATGTTTTCGAACTTTTTTCCTAGCCAAAATACAGGTAGAAGCATGACAATACACGCCTAGTATATAACGTAACGTAACATAACAACTATTTTAAAAAGGAAAATATTTATAAATACCAGAAATCTACGCGGTATTTTTCCACTTTGTAAAAAAAATAATTCTGGCTATTTTTTTTAACCAAACGGAACATAAAGGATGTAAGTAACGTTTTCCTGCTGATCCTATCTCTCTGATTCATTATGGTGTGACTACAGGTAGAAGGGTGTGTCAGTTTTTTCATTAACTTGTCACCTTGTAATAATAAGCCTTAATCTTATTTACATGACAGTTAAAGGACAAAATGTACACAAGCTTTGTGGTTAATTTGGATAAAGTGTGATACGTATTTAACTGATCAAACTAGCAGCCTAATTTAAACTACGGATGCATTAAATGCATTGCACAGCATCACTTGATCATGTTAAAGATCTCTAGTGGTCTTGATTTGTCACGTACGCTTCATAATCGTCATAATTACTAAGTATAAACAGATAAGGATCGGTCACGGAACCATCAGGAGAACCATAACAACATTAAATCGATCATTTGGTCCCGCATGCAGGATTCAGATGCTCTGGTTCTGAGGTAGCGACTATGAAACCCATTGTCCTTTAGGTTCATTTGGTCCATCACATGATTCTGAAAGCTTGTGTGTAATAACACAGTTCCCTTTTAGATCCATTCCTGCGTAACCACAGGTCAGATAAACCAACCACATCCAGCTAGTTACTGCATTTACATGTTCCTGTTTTTCTTAAGGAGGTTCCTGAAGTACTTCAAGACACATGAACAGAAAGGAAAAGTACTGAAAAATCATCGTAGGTCTGACTAAGCTGTAGGTTTGACTAAGCTGAACTCAAAATACACATTTTTTTACTTTTACTGTTTTCACCGACACTTGAGACTCGTTCCAAAACGTCACAGATTAAACACGTTTCTTCTTCCTTCCTTTCTGGCCAATCAGAATCAACAACTCAACAGCGCTGTGGTATGCAGTTAAGTATGTAAACATGCAGTTAAGGGTTAATCACTGAGCTACTAATGCCATTATTAATTAGCAAGGAGGAAATACTAAAGTTAGCATTAATCTGAGCCAAAATGCCAGAAGTGTCCCAGCTGATGCAAAACAACCTACCCCGATGCAGCACTGATAAAACGCTGCTAAGTATTAACTAGGTAAATGAACACTGGAGCCAAAGGCCTTGTTTTCTTAATTCCAGATACAGAAAGTCAAACATTCTCAGCGTCTCATTAAATGCGGAAAAGGCAGAAACACTATGCATGAGCTTCGGAAAAGCGTGTAGCATTCCCACAAAAAAATGAGGCACTGTGTAGCATTCCCACAAAAAAATGAGGCACTGTGTAGCATAAAAAAAAAAAATGAGGCACTGTGTAGCATTCCCACAAAAAAATGAGGCACTGTGTAGCATAAAAAAAAAAAATGAGGCACTGTGTAGCATTCCCACAAAAAAATGAGGCACTGTGTAGCATAAAAAAAAAAATGAGGCACTATGTAACATTCCAACAAAAAAATGAGGCGCTATGTAACATTCCAACAAAAAAATGAGGCACTGTGTAACATTCCAACAAAAAAATGAGGCACTGTGTAACATTCCCACAAAAAATGAGGCACTGTGTAACATTCCCACAAAAAAAATGAGGCACTGTGTAACATTCCCACAAAAAAATGAGGCACTGTGTAACATTCCAACAAAAAAATGAGGCACTGTGTAACATTCCCACAAAAAAAATGAGGCACTGTGTAACATTCCAACAAAAAAATGAGGCACTGTGTAACATTCCAACAAAAAAATGAGGCACTATGCAACATTCCCACAAAAAAATGAGGCACTGTGTAACATTCCCACAAAAAATGAGGCACTGTGTAACATTCCCACAAAAAAATGAGGCACTGTGTAACATTCCCACAAAAAAATGAGGCACTATGCAACATTCCCACAAAAACGAGGCACTATGCAACATTCCCACAAAAATGAGGCACTGTGTAACATTCTCACAAAAACGAGGCACTGTGTAACATTCCCACAAAAATGAGGCACTGTGTAACATTCCAACAAAAAAAAGAGGCACTGTGTAACATTCCAACAAAAAAATGAGGCACTATGCAACATTCCCACAAAAACGAGGCACTGTGTAACAAAAATAATGTATCAAGTTCCACACAAAAGTAAAAAAATTATGCAGTCAAAACATATTGCAAATGGCAAATGACATTAAATTACTGTCTATTTTTATCCAGTCTCTTTGTTTCTCTCTCTCTCTCACACACACACACACACACACACTTAATTTTAGTATTTTTTTCTTTCCCATCGCAGGTTGTTTTACACTAAACGGAGTGAAGGTCTATGAGGTGGTTCAGCCAATCCGACTGCATGACCTTCATAAGAGAGATTTAGAGGTAAGGATTTGATTTGTCCTTTAAATCACTGCTTCCTACAGACGGCTGCGTTCATGAGGCTCAGCTCTGTTTTCTCCAAATATTTAGTCAATTGAGTTTTTTTCAAATCTCATTTTCAGCCCAGCAGACCTGCATCGGTGAAATATGCCATGACTCTGGGTGGAAAACCCATCGAAATGCATCTAGAGAGAAACGAGTAAGCTTGATCTTTCTCTCTCTTTCTCTCGCATCATCTAGTATGAGTACATATCACTCGTTCCAACGTTTACAAGGCTGAAACCACGTATGTTGCAATTTGAGTCATTCAAAGTTGTGGTAAAACCAAAGCAGTCATTTTCTAGGAGCTGTCATTGTCTCATACCACCTTGATAAAGTAGGATTGAAGATCCTAGCAGGCAGGAAGAAAAAAAAAACAAAAAAAAAAACAAGAGTATGACAGATGAGCAACAGTAAGAAAACAGCGCGGCAAAACTTTGGTGTGAATCTACTGAATATTAAGCAGCTTTTTTTTTTTTTAGTGACGAATCAGACCACAGTCCCGCCTTCCCATTTTCTACTGGCTCACAAAGCCGAGGTTTAGCACAAGTAACCGTCCCCATGAGCAAATACGCATCTTTTACATCCTGTGTTAATTCTCCTCCTGTGAACTCGATTGTGAAATTTACTCACGCTGACTACTGCTTCAACTGACAAAGCAGGAAAGTGCTTTATTAAAAGTTTTATTTATTAAAAGTGAAGACTTTAAAAAAATATATGGTGCTAAATTGGATGAAAATTGTCCTGTGGCACTGATATCTTCGCTTGTTCTTTTAGTAGTTTTAGCTTTGGATAAAAGCAACCCAAAAAAAAAACAACTAAATGTTGTCATGACTATCTCTTTAAATAAGCTTCAGCTCATTCAGCCCACATCCTGAACAGGAAAAGAATGTGAGATCACATCACTCTTTTTCTTTTTTTTTTTTTTATTTATTTACATCAGCTGCCTACAGGTGTTGAACACAAAGTTTTGCTAAGCTCTAAATGGATTCACTCTAGCATATCTTATCTTCTGAAACGCCAGAACCCATCTCCAGCGCTTTGTTCTGCTCAGGCAGGTTTACTGTTGATTCAGATCAGATATTTTTCTAATTTTGCCTCTAAACTCCTGACAAGTGTTTCTGAGGATATTACTAACACAGGTCCTGTAAATGTTTTTAAATCCGGATTAAAGACGTAGCTGATTTGTTAATACCTGATTGTTTTATGAAATGTGGGCTGTTTTATTAGTATATTAATATTAATATATATTAATTATATTAACATTTTTAAAACAGTTCTCTTCACTATTATTTCTTGGTTTTTTTTATTTTTTATTTTTTTTATTTTATTTTCAGGGTTCTTTTACCTGTATACGTATTGTTTATGCTTGTTTGTGATTAGACTCCAAAGTGAAGTCCAAAGTGCTGTGTAAATGACATTATTATTATTATTATTATTATTATTTTTGTTGGGTTCTGCAGTGGGTTTTTAACTGAAGACTACACTGAAACGTATTACACAGACGACGGGACTCCTGTGATAACCAAACCCCATGAGTTGGTAGGTGAACTGCAGCATGGCTCTTTGATTTAACTTCTTATTTATCTCAGATCCTAGACACTTCTTGTTCCATGGTTATGCCCTGTATGTATCCAAATAGTTTAAAACAATTTTTTTGGGCCATTTTCAGGATCTCTGCTACTATCATGGGAAGATCGTGAACGACAACAACTCGATGGTTAGCGTGAGCACGTGTGACGGGTTACGGTACGTCTGATTTACTGAAAAAAAAAACAATTGCTAATGAATTTTTCAGATTGTTCCATTGTTCCTTTTCACTAAAAGTGCTAATGCTCTGTATATTGCTTTTCAGAGGTTACTTCCAAACGGCAGAGCAGAGGTATCTCATCGAGCCCTTGTCCGAAGACGGCAACGGCGATCACGCGGTGCTGAAGTACGAGGAAGTGACCGACACTCCAATGGTGTGTGGTGTCACAAATACCACGTGGGAGCCTGCCGATCTTCCCCCTTACACCAGCAAGTCCAAATCACGCTCTTCCGTAAGTTAGATCAGCTCTCGGTTCCTTCATAGTTCCTAATTCTGGTGATTTCTAACCAAACTTAGCCAAGACAAAGCCTGAATGCCTGACATGTACTTTAAATGTTTGTCTACTGGCAGTGAATATGTGACGCTGAAACGGTTTCACCACTCATTCAAAGGGCTTCAGTAGGTATCAGTGGAGAATTAGCACAATCTTGAAGATCAAGGGTTAAAAGTCTGAGGTCCAGGTGTAGATACGTCACAAACTGGACCTGGAATTGGCTAATATGTTGCAGAAAAACTGATGGAAAGTGGTAGATATGGTCAACTACAGACTTGTCAAAAAACTCAGGGCTATAGAGGAAGTTCAGTAACAAAAGGCAAAGATATTAGCAAATAAAGACTCTTGTGTTAGAACAAATAAACAGTGCGGAAGGCATTAATACGGCAAACAATAATATCTAACTTGATAAATTTTGGAAAATGTCGCACCCGTCCTGTTTCACGAGTTAAATTTCTGTGCTAGATGTGAGGAAACATGCTATGTGCTATGAACAGGGTTGCCAGATCTGCGTAACAAAAGCATCGCCACTGATAGAGCATAATAGATCTTTACCAAGGTCCTCAAATCGTCTCGTCTGATTATACTTCTTGTCATGATCTTTCCATTCCGAAACCATTTATTTGTGCCAACTTCCCACTTCACCCAATCACTACAATCCTGCCTCGAGTGATTATGTATGATGGCTTGAATTGTTCCTCAGACCAAACCTAGCACACGTGTGGTCTGACATGTCTTCAGTTCCCCATTCACAGATTTGGTGCTTACTGGCAATTAGTTCCCATTTAGTTTGACACACAAAACTTTTAGCCATGGACCTGTCAGATACAACCTCGCTTTAAACGTGACAGAGACAGACAAAGCCATCACAAAGCTCGGAAAGACGTAGCACAGACCCCTGGTGCTTCTGGTGTGGTTATGTAGCTTGTAGCTTCTAGTTAGCTTGCTTTCCTAATTTGCTAATCTGCTGGCCAAATTATAAGTGACTTGTCTCTTGCTAATGTGAATGTAGCATGTGGAAAAGAAGTGCATTTAGGCTCGCAGATCAATTTCATACATAATATGCAGAAATGGGTTTAATACATCTGGGCTTGAGTACACTCCCAGGAACTATTATTTTTTTCTAATTATTTTTGTTATCAAAATGGCGTCATGCTGGTGCAGCAGGTAGGGTTGCTGCCTCACAGCTCCAGGTCCTCGGTGTGATCCTGAGCTCGGGTTGCTGTCTGTGTGGAGTTTCACTGTGTGTCCAGCTTCTCCGGTTTCCCCTCACCTCCCATAAACATGCCGGCAGGTGGATTAGTGCTTACGGAAAGCTTTCTGAAGATGAACGTATGAATGAACGACGGAGCCCTTCACATGAGTGGTGAAAACGTTCAGAAAAATTCAGTTAGTAAACAGTTAAAAAATGAACACGATGACTTCACATTTAGGTGAAGTTTCGGTCTATTAGGATCCGATTTAATGTAGTGGAAAATGTAACACATTCACCAGGTCAGGAATGACTGTTCTGCTTTTTGTTTTTCCTCTTGGTCAGGGGCCAACAATGTTCCAGCAACAAAAGTACAATGAAATCATCCTTGTGGTGGATAATAGAATGGTACGTAAGTGGCGGAAACATGAGTCCTGCTTTGTTTCACTTTGATTTGATTAATCCATAACGATATATTAAAGCTCCTCAATTTGACTAGTGCAAAGTAGCTTAATAAATAAAGGTCACAGAGTTCTTCTTTTTTTTAAATTAGAGTTATTACAGTATTAACCTCAGATGATGCCTAAGCATACTCGTGATCACAAAATCATGCCTATTCAAGCTCATTGCGGTGTTAATAATCTCTACATAGACATGCCTATGACTAACCATATGGTTGATTTATGCTTCCACAGTACAAGAAGATGGACAGTGACATCAACAAAGTGAGAAAGAGGATCTTTGAGATCGTCAACTTTGTTAATGCTGTGAGTCACAGATTTCGTCTGTTTCACATGAGCTGACGCACTTGCCATAAAAGGCTGAGCTGACAGATATCAATTTTCTGCAATGGATTCGGGGTGAAAAATAATTTTTTACCTTTTTTGGAAGTGCTAAAATGCTGTAAGAACTTCTGTGGCATATTAGGAAATTCAGCAGTGCTGTAAGGACTTCAGTAGCACTTTAAGAACTTCAGTTACGCTTTAATAACAAGGCACGTTTGTCAAGATTTCTTATCTCTACTACCCTCATGAACAGCAAACAGGATCTACTAGTATTTTTGCCTTGTGCTTGGCCTGAATAGGATTTCTATTGTTGTTCAGTTTTTCAAAAAAAAAAAAAAAAATCTGGGGGAAAAAAAAGCAATGGAAAGACAAAGAGCCTTTGAAATCATTTGTACTATTAAATATGACATCACACTATAGTTATCCCAGGCCAGAGTTAGGACTGAACTTGCACACAGCATAGAAGAAATGGATTGTCGTCACTACGATCTGTGATTAGTGCCGGGTTTTTTTTTTTTGGTTCGAATTTCAGGATAGTGTCACGTCAAGGCTCGTTTATCAGGCTATACGAAGTCATTTATTCCTGATTATGACAATGACCGAGCTGCAGTGACCGAGCTGCAATGACCGAGCTGCATTACTGGAAGTTCTTTCATTGTTCTTGTTCATTGTTCATTGAGCTTTGCCCTTTTATGGAGTTTTGTGGGCGTGACCAACTGTAAATCAGCTGTGCTGTGACCACGGTCGGTAATTTATGGCTGATTGGCAGTTATCAACATGCACACGAGTATGAAATAAATTACTGAAACGCTTGTAAATCTATTGGGAATTTCCTGTTTGGTTTGGCATACGTCAAACATTTGCACTCAACTTTACTAATAAAAATTGATAAATGAGGTCAGGGTCAGGTGACCTGGGTCCTGGCGACCTTTTCTGGTTACCCATGAAAGTGAAAAGGGAGTAAATTTAAAAAAAAAAAAAAAAAAAAAAAAAAAAAAAACACAACCATGAAAACTATGTATGACTTTGTACCAGGCTTTATTCATATCCTACAGACTGACACGCTCTTCATAAGCCCCGCCCATTTAATAATATCCTTTATTTTATTTATTTTAAGCAACCATCATAGATTAATCATTATATTTACATTATAATCTTGATTTGGAGTTCTCAGTTACTCTCTATTCTCTTGTCAGAATGATCTTAACCGGTTTTAATATTTTTCTGAGAAAGATTATCGTAAGCAAACGATCTGTTCAGGTTTGAACGTGTAAAAAAATCTGTTAATAGGAAAAATGACATTCGTGGCACAAAGAGGATGATGGAAAAAGAGTTCTCACTTTGATTAGCAGCATCATCCACATCCACTGAATGTCCTGAGGGAAATTCAGTCATGGCGTTTGAAACGCTAGCCTCATTGTCCTCTCTTAACTCGACTGATCTCTGTTCATGCTAATATCCATGAGGAAACAGTCACTGATTCATCACTCACTCCTGATGGCTAAATTTCACATATTTTTATAAGCATATAAACATTACAACTTTGTTTGCTACATGTCTACAACACGAGTGTGAGTGCAAGTTCATTATGGATGATTTGACAGCTTATATTTAGACCGTTCACAAACTCAATCTATTAGGTTGATGTTTACTTTGCTGTGATACATAACCAACAATCAATGCATTAGCATTCGCTGCATTAGAAAAGAACATTTGGCTAGCAAGCTAGCAATTAAACATCTTTAAGCCACCATGTTTGTGAAATTATCTCCTTATTTATCTAATCTTTGCAGGGAGCTGTTTTACTGAACGTTTGTTTTGCATGAAGGATTTTGCATTGTTGCATATTTAAATGACTTCATGGGAAGATTTTTGAAGACCAGACACACGTACTCAGTTTGAAATTATAATTAGAATTGATCAAATTCTTATATCACTCTTAGGTATTGCCATATGCAATCTCTCCCAACATGACGGCTGCTTGAGTTATTATTATGATATTGTTTTTTTTTTTTATTGAATTCTATAACTGATGTGTGTTTGTTGGCAGGTGTACAAACCGATGAACACTTTTATCGCTCTGATCGGTCTGACAGCGTGGACAGACTCGGACAAGATCGCAGTGACGGCACCGGCTGGCGAGACGCTGGATAAATTTACCACGTGGAGGAATAATGAACTCATAAAGCAGAAGAAACATGACAACGCTCATCTGATCACGTCAGTGTTATTCTATAAAATCTCTCGATAAACAAGAATCCATCATCAGCTGACTATTTCATTATTAATGTACACTGCCAGTCAGTCGTGTGTGTGCTGACACTGGAGACTTCTTCTGTCTCCTTACAGAAAACTCAATCATATCAACAATTACACATTATTTTTTGTGAAAGAACTACATTTTATTTAATCCGAATTTCTTGTTGCTATGGAAATGATAGATTTGAGAATTCAACAGTGTTGTGGTATAAATAATCATTTTAAACTAAACATTTAATAATACATTTTTCAATTCACATTTTTATTTCAAATTAAAATGTGGTCATTTAAAATGACTGCCATTGCATAATTATACATAAGTTAGCAACAAATTTTATATTATACACACACACACACACACACACACACACACACACACATACATATGTATACGTGGATGGTTTTGGATATAAAAAGTGACTCATGTTTCTGTTAATATTTCAGTGGGATTGACTTGGATGGTTCGACAGTGGGACTGGCGTTTATTGGCACTCTGTGCTCGGGTCATTCTACCGGCATCATCCAGGTAACGAAAAGTCTAGATGCTTCTCGTCATCTGATTTCACAAGCGCAGCAGAAGTGCAATGACAAAATGTTTGTTGCTTTGTGTCTTTGCTAATCCTCTTTTGAAACATCCTCTATTCTTTAAAATCCTATAATGCAATGATGATAACATCGAGTTCTGTATAAAGTATAGAATCACAGTTCCACTACAGCTTCCCTGCAACATCACGGCTGAATTTGGAATACAAACTCGCCCTTTTTAAGGCCCTTTATAATATATAATACATCGTCAAGGCAGAATAAGAAAGATTTTCACTTTCCGCCCATGCACTCAAAAATTAAGAAATATTTGTATGTATTTGTTTGCTACTCCTTCACAAATGTTATGATATCCCAGCAACTAATGCAGGTCCTCCACTGTCTCCCTCAGGACCATAATCCACGTGCCATAGCTGTAGGTGCCACCTTGGCCCATGAGATGGGACATAACCTGGGTATGAACCATGACACCAGCTCGTGTGTGTGCACCGAGGCCAGCTGCATCATGACTGCTGCTCTCAGGTAATCAATCAATCAATCAATCAATCAATCAATCAATCAATCAGTCAGTACTAGGGATCCCTAACCCTAATTCAATACTAACTAATTACAATCCTCATGATAGTAATCCGCACAATATAAAATTAAAAAATATAATAATAAACACCAGTCTATACATGGAAAAATACATGGCCTAAAACAGAACCTTGTGGACATACTGCAATTTTTAGGCTCTGAATTATCTTCAGCTGCATCTCTGAGGAACCCTTAAAGGTTCAAAATCAAAATCAGATAGGGTTTTTTTTTCCTAATAAGCTAAGACCTATACAAAGAACCTTTGAGGATCCTTTTTTTGTAGAATGACTTTTCTCATTAGATTTCAGTTAGATAGCTCTAAAATTAAACATCAAGTAAAGAATAAAATATGAAGGGACGTGCTTTCTATCTAGAACCTTTTAACATTTATGTTTAATCAAGATGTTACGTATGGTGTTGGAAAGGGTTCCAAACTACAACAACCTTTTAACAAAGAACCCAATTGTGTGCCAATAAGCTTATTTAAGCAGAAAATTCTTTGGAAAGATTAAATGAGACCACAAAAAAAAAAAAAATCCACCACACTTCCTTTTATTTCTCACAGTCTCACTTTAATGTTCATTGAAATTTGTGTGCTTGTACTAGTACAAATCATGAAAGACAAACTAAAATCCCTAAGACTATTCAATTTTACCCAAGAACAATGATAACAATGCAACAACGATATTATTAAAGCCAGAGCTATATCATTTAGAGCTTTAAACATCATAAACAAGACTATTTAGTCTTAACAGGCAGCCAGGGTAGCCAAAATATGTTCTAACATTTTTTGCTTCTAAGGATAAAACTGATGCGTCTGTAGATACCCAGCGGGGCAGCGGGGCTTATCTAAAGGAAAGTATGCGCTAGTTTCTCACCACCTTGTAGGATTGGGAATTCTGATAATAAACCGATGTCAATGACCGTACCCTTCTTCTTACAAGTAGCTTGTTGTTTCACAGAATAATCAGGAACCTTGTTGCAAGCAGAAGTAGAACCTAAACACCATTTCTGCTTTACCCATCATTTATGAGAAGAACATTTCGATTTATTTCAGCTTTTATATCTTTTACACGAGTGTCCATTTTGCTTAGCTGTGCTGCTGAATCTAGCTGAGCAGTTAAAGGAAAAGCTTTCAGGTTTGCTTGTACCACAGGGGGGTGGAATTCTTGAGTCTGATTCTGTTTTCAGACACTGGAAAATCTTTAGAAAATCTGCAGGTTATAGAAAAATAATCAGCTTCAGGATGGGAGCAGTAACTCTGCTTCATCACACCACACCGTCATTGATTACTTTCCTATAACGGCAAGACAGGAGCTCCAGGTAGGATCCGCTTTAGCGCTAGACAGCCAGACCCTCCCACTAAAGACTCTTTGAGTAGGAGTTGTTAAATATTACTGGGGGGCGGGGAAGTGCTGGGTGCAGAAAGAGAGAGATGTGAACTTATAGGAAGTTAATTAGGAAGAAGCTGGAGCTCTAGGTGTGGTCTTTCTTCCAAACCTCTCTCTAGGGAGCTTTGAATCAGGCATTTGCTGGTCTGGTGAATAGAATTATGGGATGCGAGTAGAGGCAGAATGCAAGTGGAAAGGCCACTTAGTGTGATATTTATTTGGGCAATTATTAGTTCAGGTAATTATTAATTATTCATTATTAATAGGGATCAAAACACAGGCAGTCAGACTTATTATTGTGTAATTCGTACTCAGAAATGAGGCAGGGAAACTAGGATCGAAACCAAAAAATGCAGAACTAGAAAACACTGTGATATTCAGAAAACAAGGCATAAGCTTAATGACACAAAAGCACAATAAGACTGCGACTACACAGACAAACTAATCATGAATCAACACAAAACAGGTGAACACAACTGGATAACAAACCAATGACAGGAAAGGGCAGGGATGAAAAAGACTGGAACAGAAACAAAATTTCAAATTAGTTTGAAATAGGAAGCTTATTTTTTCAGAACAAAACATACGGGGAGTAGTATTTATTTTAAAAAAAACATATTGTGCAAGCTGAATATTGTGACATTTCGCACATCAACATGATGGTTAAAGAATGTTGAGGATTGTTGTGCTTGAAGCAGCATGTATCTGGCAAATTAAGAGTTCCTGCCTTTCTTCTGGCTTGGTGTATGGGGCAATATAAAGACTGAGAGAAAAGAATCAGAATTTATTCTATAATTTTTTATTATTCCTGTCATTTGCAGCTACAACATCCCGCAACTTTTCAGTAGCTGCAGCATCAGCCAGTATGAGCAGTACCTGAACTCGCGGAAACCTGAGTGTCTTCTCAACAAACCGCAAGCCAAAGACCTGGTCCAGCCTCCAGTTTGTGGCAACGGCTTCCGAGAGATTGGAGAGGAATGTGACTGCGGCTCTGTGAAGGTAAATAAGGACTTATATTATAAACTCGATTCTGATCATTTTTCTATAACAGCAGCCCTGATAGTAGTGCAGCTGGTTTATATTAAGGTGCTCATTCTAATAGGTTAGCGTTTCAATAGTAAGAGCTCATTCACAGGAACTCGTATGGCGGACACACCGTGTAATCTAAGCCTAATCATTAACGGAATAAAAAGCTCATTGTTATTCAACAATTGTTGACATGGTGACGGTTTCTGTAGGTGTTTATATAACATTTATGGAAGGAGCGTCGGGTGTCGGTGCTTTGTAACAGTCAGTAAGTCTCCAGGATTGCCTTTTCAGGTTTCTTGGTACCATGACAGGCTAATTTTTTTTTTTTTTTTCCTTATCAACTACAAGAAAGAGAACAAAAAGAGTGAGGCTAATGAGTGAATGCTTATAGCTGCTGCAAGGCAAGTGCAATTCTGCATCATTAAAAGTAACTATAAACTGATAAAATGGTGTTCTTTAATTTATTTTAAAAAAATTAATTGTTGGCAAATTACTGTGGTATAAAAGGAAGAAAACACTTCAAGACATACTGTTATTGGAAAATAATCAACTCCAGGGTGGTACGTCGGGCCACAACACAGCCTATATCATCATGTAAAAGTGTTTTTATCCCTTACTTAATACACTCGTGAAACGATCAGCTTTGATGTTAGCAAATTCTCACAACTTACACTCTAATCTGACCTTAGTCTCTTTTTCACTTGGAATGTTCTGAACACCAAAATGCCGAAGCATATACATTCCTGTTGTCAGCTGCTTTTTAACAGTTATTCATGCCTAGACAGGTTTAAAACTACATTCCTCCAAACTGAAAAATAGCTTCCCTGCCTGAAAAAATGCTTCGAACAAGATCAGGCCTATCTACGCAGTGTGCACTAAAACTGGAATTGTTTTGGAAATCAATCAGACAATTCAGCGTGCTAGTATATTGAGTAAGTGCTTAAAACTGCAAAAGTGATCAGCATTGCTGAATTTACCATCTGAAGGACAGAGTACAAAGAGCATGCTCAGACACGTTGTCTCAACCCGAACCAGAACATTAACGGCAGAGTCTTGAATTGAGACGAATAGTATTAGTATTATTAGTATTAGTATTATGTAATAGTATTTATTACCTAATTTGTTATGCAGCAGTGTTGCATCTCTCAGCCTCAGTTTTTTTGATGGACTAACCTTTTTTTTTTCCATGATGGTTGTGTTTTTGTTTTTTCCCAATGCACATACACTACATACATGCATTACCTAAATCCCACACGCAACCATTGGGATGTAGGCAACAACCCTTTGCTGAAACACTTTACACAGTTTACACAAATTTAATCTACGTTAATAATGTTACAATGTTGTCAAGCTACACATGCTACTCCTGAGATACCAGTGATCCTGACCCCTTCTGCTCCCCGGACTTGCCTGATCCATACTGATGCCCTACTTATGGTTGGAGTTCTCATCGGTCGGGATCGCTCGGTGTTGCTAGGGGTGGCCCCAGATGGATGGCCCGAAGATCATTGGGATTGCTGGGGATGGTGCCACTTGGGAGCCGTGGAGATGGCTTGGGGATCTCACATTTGGAGTTGTTCTGTGATGGCTTGGGACTGCGGTTGCTGCGGTGGCTTTGGGGCTGCGGTTGCCACGAGCAGCTTTGTACTCAGGAGTGGACAGTGGATAGATTTTAACAAACTGGACTTCTTGTGAAAACTATCATGAATTTACTGGTTGCACAATTGCACCATTTGTCCATTTAGTACACAGCTGTAGAAGGGATTTATTTAGAATCGCACTATCCGTTAGGGTTCCCTTTTGAGTCTGGTTCCTCTCAAGGTTTCCTCCTCATAACGTCTCAGGGAGAGACTGATTGATAGTTTTTCCTTGCCAACTTCGCCTCTGGCTTGCTCATTAGGGATAAATTCACATATTTACAATTTATTTTGGGTTAATTTAATTTGAATCTATTTATTTCTGTAAAGCTGCTTTGTGACAATGTCCACTGTTAAAATTGCTATACAGATAAACTTGAATTGTATTGGATTGAATTACCAGATTTTTTCATACGGAGCGTGAAAAGCAATTAATATAAAGCTTGTGCACAGGGTTGCCAGGTTTCCGCAGATTTCCCATCCCTACAACATCTCAAAATCTGCACAAAAAGACTTGAAAATAAGACAGGAATTGCCACTAATGAAGCGCCACTTAAAGGACCCCAGTTTGGCTAATATGTGTTGCACTGATGGATCATTCTTCCCATGTCCAGTTACAATAAGCTAAAGCTGTTTTTGCAGATAACGGAGGCCTTGCAAACAAAAGCTCCTTTATTTTGGACTGTACCACTTTCCCAAGGGGTACGGAGGTGTTGGGGGTTGGCTGTTCTTTTCTCTGAAAGAAAAACAGGGTGGACCATAAATTCTGTCTTCCTTTGTGTGGTCAACACACACTTTTCTACAGTCAGTGTTCTCATGCTGAAAAAGGAAACTGCGCACTGCAAAAAATGCCACAATCATGGGAGGAAACTATATAAAACGCATCAAATACATGCTCTTCTTCACCGTTATTTTCTGGGTGAGTGCTCATGACATTTTATAATGGATTGTGATGAGGCTGAAGTTGGTTTCTCATATCCAGCTTTTTATCCAAATTTATTCTGCCATCTTAAATGGATATTGCACCTGTGTAGGGCATTAGTCTTTTTTAAAAACTGTATGGGATGTAAAAGCCTTGAAACAGTGAATTCTAGCACAAATATATTTTTAACAGCTTTTTTGTTAGTACAAATCGGGCCTTCTTTTTTTTTTTTTTTTTTTAAATGCACTTTGTCACCTTTCACCACTGTTTTGGCCCAAAAACTCCGCACATTCTGAAAGAATAAGTATAAAATGGTATAGTTTGTGTTCTGCCTGGCCCAAAGCAGTGCTCTGAATATTGACATTCAGACTCACTAAAATTGGACAGCTGAAGATGTTGAAAAACATCACAGTCTTTTTCCAATCTTTTGTTCGTTCCTTTTCTGCTCACCGTGGTTGTATTGGATGGCTGTTTGAGTTACCATAGCATTCCTGTCAGCTCTACCCAGTCTGGGCATTCTCCTTTGACCTCTCTCATCAACAAGGCATTTCTGTCTGCAGAATTGGATGTTGTTGGGATGTTGCCTGGATTGTTTTTCACACCACTGTGCATAAACTCTACAGACTTTTATGTATGATAATCCCAGCAGATCAGCAGGTCCTGAAATACCCAAACCTGCCCACAGGTCCCAACAACTATGCCAGATCTCAGTCAAAATCACTGAGACCACTTTTTCCCCTTTCTGATGTTTGATGTGAAAATTGACTGAAGCTCATTAAACTGTATCTGCATGATTTTATGCATTGCGCTGCAGCCACATCATTGGCTAATTGGATAATTGCAAGAATGTGCAGGCATAACTGGCTAATAAGAGAACTTTTTTTTTTTTTGCATATTAATAACTAGTGAAATATATATATTAAAAAAAAAAAAGAAGAAGTTCTTACTAGTGACCTCAGTGTGTTTTGCCTGAATATCTGCATATGCAAAAAAAAATGATAGGGCATATTTCCAACCTCTTCTTATTCATTTTAGATAAGTACAGTGCTGTTTGCATATAAAATTTGGGCAACTGGTTAGTCCAGCTCGAATAGCAAATGTCGGAGAGTGCACGTTTGTTCATTTAAGCAGACAAAGGTAAAAGGCCCAGCAGTGGGAGCTTGATGATACCTTTTTACACGCTATCTCAAAACTCATATGTATCTGTGTATATGTATGTTTCTGTGTGCAGGAGTGCACAAACCCATGCTGCAACGCCACCTCATGTACGCTGACAAAGGGGTCCACGTGCGCAGAAGGAGAGTGCTGTAATGACTGTAAGGTAAGAATTCGAAACAGTATAATGTTTTAAACCAGGATCCTGTCCCTTTAATCCTCTTGTACTGAACATTTAGGTTTTGGGGTTTTTTGGTTCTAAAAAGCTGAATTAATCCTTCATGAGCTTAAATGTGGATGTTGGTTCAAGAAGAAACAGAATGTACCACGCAATCCCAAAATGCTCCCTAGTGACATAATGAATTTTTTGCCACCAGGTACTCTCTGATCTAAACCACTGGCCAAAGTCATGAATAAAATGGGTAATGTTTCATTCGACGCTGCAAAATGATGAAATGAAACAGTTCTCCGTAGTAAAACTTTAGATCCTAATATGTTGAAGAATAGTTTCCTACTTCAGAACATAGGCTTGTTCAAAACTAGTTCTTAGCTTATGACACCACGGGGAGTACGTCATTGTGAATAATATCACAGTTGTCATTTAATATGAGCTGAATTCAGGTCACAGCCACGATGTTATTCACGATAGTAAGACCGTGAGTGTGGGGTGGGAATTGGCTATCCGTCTTGTGTGGGAATTGCGTACCCGTCTTGGGTAGGCATTGATTATCCATGTTGGGCAGGAAAATGGTTGCCCATCTTGCAAGGGAACTGGCTACCTGTCTTGGGTGGGGATTGGTTACCTGTCTGGGGAAGGAACTGGCTACCTGTCTTGGGAGTGAATATATTAACCATCTTGGGTGGGGATTGGTTACTTGTCTGGGGAAGGAACTGGCTACCTGTCTTGGGAGTGAATATATTAACCATCTTGGGTGGGGGTTGGTTACTTGTCTGGGGAAGGAACTGGCTACCTGTCTTGGGCAGGAATTGGCTGCTCATCTTGTGCTGGAACTGGTTTAGTTAATTAGGGTAGATACTTTTCTGAGCAGAGTCTTTATAAATCAACCTGAAATGACATTATCAATGCTAAAACCAAATCTTTCATTTGTTCACAACGGGCAGATCGCTGATGCCACCCAGATGTGTCGTGCCAAACAGAGTGAGTGTGACCTCCCTGAATATTGCACGGGTGATTCAAGCTCATGCCCTGAAGACGTCTTTGCTGTGAATGGACTGCCGTGCAAGAATGGCGATGGCTACTGCTACAACGGGCAGTGTCCTCGACGGGAAGACCAGTGCATCAAAATGTGGGGGTCAGGTATGTAGTTAGCACATTAAACAGCATAGCATAAAAAATAAGATTGTTATTATAATTATTGGTCCAAGTTTAAGTTTTATTCTTTCTCAGATGCTGTAGTAGGAAGTGACTTCTGCTACAATCAGAACACAAGGGGAATATACTATGCCTACTGTACACGGCCCACCAACGACCAGTATATAGGGTGCCAGAAACAGTGAGTCCAAGAACCATACACTGACACACTTACATTTTCCCTAGTTCCAGCAGATTTTATAAACACCTCCTTACAGTACATGTGCATCCCATAAAGGTAACCAAATGCCTTACTGAGCTGTAACATGGATACACTCATGTCTGCAAAAAATTTGTGCTTCTAGGGATATCATGTGTGGGAAGCTTTTCTGTGATAAAGGCCAGGCCGACCCAAACTATGGCCGGTTGGTCCAGTTCGTCAACTGCAAAGCTACTTTCTACGGTGACCGAGACAGTGACTTTGGCCAAGTGGACAGTGGAACAAAGTGCGGTGATGAAAAGGTAACAGTAGAAAAATCTCCAATGGATGGCTTTATTGATTCTTGTCAGTTGCGACAAAGTTGAATGAAGAAGATTCCATGCCAGAGTCAAATACAATCTTAATGGTGAGAGGCGTGAAATTCTCCAATGCACAAACTGTACTGCTTTTTATTAGTGACATGCAGAAAACACACTGCATTATTTCCTTGTTGATTACTTTCGTTTCCTGCATGTCACTAAGGAAAAGCAATTTGGAGTCCTCCATAAGGTTGAGTTCTGACTCTAGCACTGATAAGATACAAAATATCTTCTGGTATAGCGTTTATTAATAAAAATGATTGCTTAAGCATTGTCCACTGTTGAGGACACACCACGGCCAAACATTATACTATTCTATACACCCACACTGCGGAAAATTTAAATATATTTTGACCTTACTTGACCAGTTTTTAATCTACCCTCGCTAAATGTTGATAAAGTGACAGATTTTTAGATGTTTAGAATCCATGTTGAACAATGATGAACTCTTCCACACTCATTTCAGGTGTGTAGTCAGAACCAGTGTGTCAGCTTAGAAGTTGCCTACAAGGCAACCAACTGCTCAGCCAAATGCAAAGGCCATGGGGTAAGTTTGCTCAGATATGTGATATCTTACATATACATACCAAAAAGATACCATTGTAATAAGAGTAAATGTGTCCCCTAAAGGTTTGTAATCACAAGCTGGAATGTAGCTGTGAACCTGGCTGGCTGCCACCCGACTGTGACAGGGCCATCAGCACTGGAATATCTACAGGTGTGTCCTACTTTTATTACAGAATATGTAGTTCCCAGATCCTAAACAAGGCTTATACCACTCCCATACTAGCTACCAGTGATTAATTTATTAATTTATTAATTATGACCATTGGTGGTGCTGTTCTTGGTTCCACAAAAGTAAAAATAAAAATATTCACTTTAAGCCATTTGTTAACAGCAAGTAAGACAATGTTGATGTCATTTTTACGTATTTTTTCTCTGAAAGAGAATCTTTTCTTTCAGAGAAAAAATATTTTAGCGCTACTAGCCCATGCTAGCCCACTGCTAGCTACCACCAAAATCCAATCCCAGTGGTTCACAGCTCCTTGGATATCCCTGTCCCTGAACTTCTATAACTTTATAAAAATATACCTGGGAGTAGTGTTGAGATGGATAAAATTGCACCTTCTGTTTTTTTTTTTTTTGTTTTTTTTTGTGTGTGCTATTTTAGGTGCATATATAGGCATCGCAGTAGCAGTCTGCATCATGTTGGGGGCCATTTTAATTGTACTGGGCATATATTTCCTGAGACGTAGAAAGAGTCATCCACGTCTAACTGGGTGAGTAAGAAGATATCCAAACCGTAAATATACCTGAAGAACCCGTTTGGTACAATGGCCCAACATGTCTACATCATCGAAATAATGTTGTAATCTTCCACCAGTGTTCAGATCCAAGTGAAAGACTCTGTAAGCAGCAATTACTCAAACCAGCCAAGAATGAACCTTCCTCCTCAGATCCCACCCACGGTAAAGCTTAGCAGCTCTCTCGTTCTTATTGTGCAACTTAGCCATTTATGCCAAACAAGATATTTATTTATTTATTTACTTACTTACTTATTTTTAGGCAATCCGCCCTAAAGCCCCTCCGCCACCACCTCCGACTAAGCCGTCTGCCCCACCCTTGACCCTGCATACAGACTTCAGAGCGGCACAAAAGGTAACAGGCAGTTGGTTAATGATTTGTGTGATTAAACAAGTGCTACCTCAGTTATTCACATCAGACATCTAATATGCAGAAATGTGCTTAACATTAGATGTTGACTTTTGGTTGTAAGACAAATGCCTGAAGAACATGTATTCTTCTCTTCCAGGCTCTTAGACCACCTCCACCTCCACCAAAAGTGTAAGAAAAAAAAAAAAAACAGACCCATTTGGGATGGTTATATGGAACAAATCCAGCACAGAGTATGATTTATTTTTCACAAGCTCATGAGAACCTGAAAAGAACTGATTAAGCAAAACGATTGGCTAGTTCCTGGAGATCTGCCTTACACCTTATCCAGCTAAACAATGGTCAGAAAATCCTCCACTTCCTGGATCGGGGAGTGTTGGAGCTAAACTTTGTAGGATAGCAGATCTCCAAGAGCAGGGTCTTGGTTGCACCCTCTAGAGGCCAACACAGGAAGCCCAAATCCATGTTACTGAAATCTGACATCTTGCACCTTGGTTTTATACCTAAAGGCTTGTTAAAATTAGAGAAACAGACGAACTAGTTTTAACTGATTGTGTTCCAGGAATATTTTGGAGCAATTTTGCCACTGACACTAATCCCAAATTCACGCCGGATGAGTCGCTTGCATCAAACGTCATTGTCAAGACCTGGGACAATTCACAAATAACACGCCTTAGTATTCCTGTTCTTGGAACTTCAGCAATCGGTTATCATTTATCAGTTATGAGTAGGTCATATCCGGCAATTTTTCTTTGTCTTAAGAGACTGTTTAATGTATAATGATTAATAGTTTAAGAGCTACCAGAATCTCTCTTCATTACAAAGCCTACTTTGTCTATAGAATAAGTCTGACATGCCTCCAATGCACTTCTATCATGACCATCGAACCACTTCTTAAAATGGAGCTGAACAAGGTTTTGACGCGACATGTCCGGTGTGAATTGCCAATCAGTCTCTGAAACTGAACTCAGGGCAAACAAAACCACTTTTAACAGCACAATAGCCTTCATCATTTCTTGTAAATACATAATAAACAAATTATTTATTTTCCTACTAGAGTGCCAGGAGTGTCAATGTGAGTCACTGTAGATGTTCTATGATATACTGTATGTGTGCAATAAATGGGGCTGTATTCAGATTTTTTTTTTTTTTACAATTTACTAAGAAAAACATAGCATTAACTAAAGCACTTACGTAATAAAAACTTTCATATTTTGCTGCCTAATGACGTCAATCCTTTCTAAATAAAATGTACATTACAAAGCAATTTTACTTCCGTTCTCTGGTTTCTAACAGTATACAGCTTAAATATGGCCGCTTTACATATATAACTATAACTACATCAAGAAAAAAATGCATGTCTAAAAATGTATGACAAAAATATTTGTAATAAATACTCAGTTCCTGTGTTGCATGGCTGGTTTTGATGATTAATCAGGTTTATTTTAAGATAGGAGGAAATAGTACTTACTGATGCACATTCCTCAGATGAACAGTTTTTTCCAGGCGTTCCTCATGAGATGCCAGAATAGACGCGGGTCTTCTCAGTAAATTGCAGATCCAGTTAGACACCTTTTGATCCCAGGCTTGCCTTCAGAATAGCTTAAGGGTACAGTCAGGCGAATGGGGTGCCTAAACTTTTGCTGAGCAGAATTGCATTATATAAAATGCTCAATGACACACAAATAGTGTCGAAGTATTTTTTTGAATATGTATTTATTTTTTGAGTATTTATTTTTATAATGTTAATAGTTTGTACTCAGTGAAAAGAAAGAAATAAAAGAAATTTTTTAAAAAAGGAAAAAAAAAAAAAAAAAGAAAAAAAAAAACACTGCAAACTTAAGGCTGGGTGACTGGGGCGCCTAAATTTCTGCTAAGCAGTATATTTTCAATATATTTTGCAATCGAAAATGTTTACCGAAACTCATGCTTTGTATTTATTTTAAATTAAAAAAAAAAAAAAAATGCTGCAAACATAAGGTTGGGTAACTTTTTTTTTTTTGAGCAGCATATTTTAAATATTTCCTGTATTATAAAATATTCAGTAAAACAGTGTGAAATTGGTAAAATTAAGAAAAAAAAAAAGGTTAAGAAAAAATAAATAAATAAATAAATAAAAAGAAAGGTTGAGAGAATGGGGTGCTTAAACATTTGCCAAGGCATGTATTTTAAAAATTAAATGTTAAATGTACACTTTAAGGTCTCTCAGGAAATTGATGGTTTGTACTCATTTAAAAAAAAAAGAAATGAACAAATTAAAGAAAATAAATTATATTTGTTTAAAACACCAAAACAGTTGCTGTTCTGATGCATAAAAAAAATGAAACAAACCAAATACGACCACTTACACAATTCATTTTATTTCGCTTTTTTCTGAAGTGAAACATCTACATAAAATCAAGAATTAACTGGTGGCTTCAGGTTACAAGTATTCGAGTGTAGGATTCACTCATCCGTTAATATTTTATCAAAGACTTGTGGTCGTAGTGTGCAATATGTCCTTCACACCATGTCTGCGTTTCTCTTACTTACCTTTAAAAACAGATTCTCTACATTGCACGTATCGCGAGCGGAACCAGAGCCGCTGACACTCGGACCCTGATGCTTTAATCCAGTATTATTCGGGTAGAGCAGTGCACGAGTAAATCATTTCCTTCATACAACAGTAAGGTGTAAGCGAAAAAGAAACCCAATAAATTACGTAGTGGCATGGCGGAAAATCTCCGTAACTGCGCGTAACTGAATCTTTAAAGGGCCACGATGTGAACCCTGAGGTACTCCACCTGAATTCACCGATTCATTTCGTCCATTTCGTGTTAAGGAGAAGCTGCGATTAAGACCCAAAGCTGCTGTACCATGTGTCTGTGGAGAATCGAGAGCATTCCTTAGTCAAACAAAGGCGCCACCGATCAAAAGTTTGTACACCGCTACTCATAGAAGGGCTTCGTTTGTACTATTTCTGAATAACAGCGCAGAAACCGACTATCGTACAACACGTATGGAGATGCGTTAAACAAACTAAAACTATTAACAGTATTCCTGATACTGCAAACTCTTGGCATCGTCTCAGCCAGCATCATGAGGAGCTATTTTTGGAAATATTTGGAAAAATTAAAAAACAAGCTTCTTACTGCTACTTGTCTTAGGTAAACAAAGACATTTTCAGTAAAATTACTTACGCAGTTCATTTCAGACATAAATTCGTACATAGGCATTAACTTCAGAATTAACTTGTTCATCCATAACCGTTTTTACCAATATGTCTTTCAGACGATCAAAAATATACATTTAATCGAGTGTGTCTGAACTTTTGACTGCTAGTGTATGTAATTAATATATAAACAGGAGTGGACAAATCATAAATTCATTAGCTAGCCCACTCGGATCCAGTGTGCTGCCATCCCCATGTTTTTTTTTTTTGCCTGGAAACCTTATTGGCGAGGCTAAAAAAGTGGTAGCTAACGATGATCGAACTGTACGTAAAGTGTATTAACAAACATCGATATGGTTATGTCGCACATCTAATTTGCGCCCTTGAAGAAAAACCAGCCAAATTTTCGTCTACAAAGATGTGTTCTGTCATCGTACGTCAAAGGAATTACTTGAGCGTACCTTTTTTTCTTTTTGGGGGGGTGGGTACATCTAACCACGAGGTGACTGCATGTTGTGCTAGCAAGAGAGTTAGCAAACATGACGGATTTTTACGCTGAATTTTAGTTTGCTCAGTTTCATCTGAAAAGAACGTACGCAAATTAACCCGACTAGTACACCAGATCACCTTGGCCAATGTGCGTAGTGCAGCAGGTGGTGGGATTTAGAACGAGTAGCTCAGGCTATAGGTACAGCATCGATGAGTGTCACGACGCCATGATTACATTTAAATACACGCACCTATTCGTCCGCAGGGCAACTACGAATAAAAAAAAACGAATAGCTAGAACATGATATATGCTAATCCCAGGGTCTCGGGCTACCGATTTGTCCATCCCTGTATAAACCAAATACCCAAGAGATGCAAGTGATATGGGTTTAACGCCAGCTGAAAATTCTCCTCATGGCTTTTGGAGAAACAATGTGTAAAGCCTTACGTTGTCTCCATCATGCAGACACAAGAGGTACACAGCTTTTCATCAAAGCGATTCACGTAGCAGAGTTAAAAAGTCCACTGTAAAAGCCGAAAGACGATACTCCAAATAAAGCCGACGACAACTCAAAGCTTGAAATAAAATCGCGCCATTTTCCATCAGCCACTCTGGAATGAGGAGGTATAGTGTGCTGATCGGCGCGCTCCTGCTTAAAGATCCTTCTGGTAAATCCAATAAAATGGCAAAACAGATACACTTATCTTAGTACAGCACAACAGCAGGTATCACAAACGTGAGTATTTTAAGATACAGTACCATCAACGTTATTTAAGTATATCATTTAACAAGAGCGTCTCAAAAAAAATAATCATTTCACCCCCAATGGAATTAGGATTTTTTTTTTTCCCCTTAAAGACTCAATGCTCTTGTGCATAGCATGAGCATTTTCCATCTGTCCTTCAATATTCATCGGCACCAATATATTTTTTTTAAACTTCAGTCTTACAAAAGTTTTCCGAATTACAATCAACAAACGTATAAAATATCAAAATCTTAATGCAAGTTTGTCTTCGAAAGCAAGTGTTAAAGAGGGACATCGTTTGGCTCAACGCCATGGCGAGCCTCGTGTAGTGTTAAAGACTCGCCTGGCGAAAGTTTAACTGGCTTTGTTAATATTTCACTCACACACACACACACACACACACGTTAGAATAAAGCGCTTATTCTCAGGAGATCATCACTGCTCGCATTCCCACATTCTTACGATGAAAAATACTTCGAGGAAAGGGTTTTGGCTCTGAGGATACTATTGTTTTTTTTTTGTGTTTTTTTTTTAAAGGGAATGTCCCAGCTGTGGTCAACATTTAGCACAGTCCATTTGGCTACAAAGCTACAACCAACACGCAGAAACAAAGCCGTCCAAAAGACGTCTTCCTGCCAATCTTTGGTTTTGGAGGGCTTTAATTTTCCACTAAAACATTGTAGGACAACAGATACTTCCTTCAATACATAGCAAAATGTTCAGAGGGTGGCAATGAATAAATTAATAAATAAAAATGAGCCTCTTACTTACAATCTTTTGGCGTAAAATCATCTCAAAGATGTCGAAAATTCTCAGATTATTATTATTATTATTATTATTATTATTATTATTTTGGAAAGCCAAGTACGTTTTTAGACCCGTAATTAAAACGATAGAATGACAGGTTTTAACATAAACTATTAACTCTTTTGTCGTCCGGCGTGGGTCAGAGAATCTACTGAAGAAAATTTGACGTTCTAACACGAGAGCAAATGTGAAAACCTTTTTTTTTCGTTACAGCTTTTTAAAGATGACGTAATCGTTTGGAATCCCACGACCCGTTGCCAAGCAACCGTAAACGTAAGACATTGGAAAAACCTTCATCTTCTCATCTTTCGTTTCCACCTTTCTTACATGAACAAGGTAAAAACCGTACTTGGGTTTTAACAGACGACGCTGGAAATGTTTTGCGTCTGGGGGGAAAAAAAAAAAAAAAAAAAAAAAAAAAAAAAAACGGAAGGAGATCCGGAGTGTCTCGAAGACTCGTCCGTGGTTGAAAACACTGCTAGCACGTACATCTAATATTCAATACATTGCGTTTGAATTATTACAATCGTGTAGTGGTGAGTGATTTATCCTCTCTCTCTGGACTCACGGAGTCACGGGTCCTGGGTTCTCCGGTACAGTAGGAGGTTTCCGATTCTGTCTCTACGGTAGAGCTTAAGAGAGAGAGATCGAACACTGCAGTAGAGGAGGACGAGGAGGAAGAGGAGGAGGAAGAGGAAGAGGGCAGAGTTCCTTACACCGTCCCATCTGTGCCGTTCTTCTCGGTCACGGTCGTGCCTGGAGCACGCTGGCCGTCCTTCCGTGGTGGCATGCGCTCGTTTATCCGGTCGAGGCCACGCGCTTCCTCGAAGTTTCGGATCTTCCGTGTTGGGGAGAAGCCTTGGATGGCTGAAAGGAGGAAGAGGAGATAAGGAGGATCCGGGTGAACAAACGATAAGAGAGACTGACAAGGCGAATGCTGTATCCTTAATGAAGGAGATAACTCCGGATGACGTAAAGGTTATAGTTAGACAATATTCCGATACGGATAATCGACAAACTTTTTATAATGGCTGCAATAATATTCAGCTACAACACAACAGTTCGGTACTTTTCCCAAATGTTCCTAACTCTTCCTATGAAGGTCATATGTATAATGACCTTTGACGACATTAATAACATGTCAAGGCATTTTACCCACGGTTATAACTACTGCACACAAAAACACGCTAAACTCCAAGTTCAATGATCTTTTCAATTAATTCCCTAAATCTGACTTTAGCAAGCAGCCATTTTGATTTCGTCATGTTACAATAGAAGCAGCATGCAAGAACACTTCAAACATGAACATAAAAATCAGCAAGGGTGGACAAATCATTCGTCATTTATTAGCTTGTTAGCATTTCGTAGCATGTGTAACCTCCAGTGCGCTGCTCAATCTCAAGTTTTAGTCGCACAGAAACCAGCTACGCTACTATAACGTAATAACGTTTGTTGAGTTGCTAGCAATGTCAAGTGTGTTAATACAGACTAAGAGAAACAAACAAAAGTTTATGATAAAAATGTCGGTTTTGAGAAAGTCCGTAATGAGTAAGGTTTTTGTTTCCTTTTCCTGGTTGTTGAATCTTCTTGTCTTTCCGAAAAGACAAAAAAAGACTCATGAAATCTGTTTGACCTGGGCTACGGATTTGTCCACCGCTGATCAGAGGTGTTACTACAGCACACACATGCAATCCGCAAATCTCAGCTGAGACAGAAAACAGATAGACGACAGAGATTCTTGCACAACCTGCAGCACTTTTATGTCCTCTCATTGCTTTTTTTAAAAAAAAAAAACGCTGGAATACAGTTGAGGAGAATTAAATGCAGTTCAGAGTGAAAAGGAAATGCAAATGGACAGCCATAATCTCACACACACACACACACACACACACACACACAAACACACACTTTGTGTGAGCAGAAAGCAGCTCGATGACTCAGGAGCTTCCTGCTGTGGCACTCTTAACACTCTGTGTCTGCAGTGTGTGTGTGATATGTGTGATAAGTGTGTGTATGTTCTGGCGCAGCGCTGACGTAACGAGATTAGAGGCTGAAAATAACCAGTGCTGAGAGGACGCCACTCCTCGACCAATCAGAGCGCAGCGTGGGAATTAGTTGGCTGGAGCAGACTGTTGCATATGGTGAATAATTGTGAAGAGGAAGTGAAGGACTGCCAAACACACCCTCCACTGCAGTACTGTTTTTACCACACTCTCGCCATTTCCTGTACGAAAATCCCAAATTTCTTTCCTAATGACTTTATTAGCAAAATTGGGAAAAGATGAACTTAAAAATTACCATGTTATGATAAAACGTTAATACTGTGATATCTCAGAAAAAGTGTATTGTGATATCACGTATATTCTGCTAACTAATTTGTTTTATTTTAATTTTTTTTTTAAATTACAAACTAATTCAAAGCATCTGCTTTAATGTTAAATTCTGCATTGAATCTTTACAATTTTAAAATCTTAAATTTTTTTTTTTTTACTTTTTTAAACTGATTTTTAAATTATCTTAAATAATTTATTTTTGTTGACTTTAAACACGATTATTAAAGAAACACTTTTTAACTCTTTACTACTGTTTTGCTGGAACTTTCCTAGCAAACCTACACATCATGATAGAGCTCTGAGAATCGTTAAAATCTTTAAAAATCGCAGAATGTTAATCATTTTTACAGAATTTTTTTCATTCCTGCTTTTCACTGAAACGATTTATATTTGTCGACAATAAATAAAAGTAATTTTCTACTACTATCTTGCTAGAAGCTTCAAGAATCGTAATGTATATATTTTTAAAATATATATTGTATATCTTTAAACTTGTAAAGTGATTATTGTTTTATATACTTTTTCTTTTTCCTCCTTTTTAGTGTTATATACTTTATTTTTGTAAACATTTTGTTATTTTTGTTTTTCTTCTACTGTTTTGCTAGAAGTTTCTTAGCAAACCTACGTCTTATGACATACTGTATCGCGTATCGTAGAAATGTCTTTGAGAATCGTTAGAATATTTTTGTGCCTTTAAACTTGTTATTTATACAGAATATTTTATTTTCCCCCTTTTTTTCTCATTTTTAGTGATAAACAATTTCTTTTTATAGACATTTAACAAAAGTATCAAAAAATCTTTGCATTGTGATACATATTGTGTAACATAGAAATGTCTGAGAATATTCAGTTTTGTATTATATTAGAGATCGCTTTTATTTTCATTTAATTTTCAGTGTTAAATCATTTCTTTTTGCAGTTTTTCTACTTCTGTTTTTTCTGAACGTTTCTTCCAACGTAGAAATTGCAAAATGTTCAACATTTGTTCAGATTGTTTTTGTTTGTTTGTCCTCCTTGTTAGTGTTGAACAGTTTACTTTTTTTAAAATGAAATAATAGTTTTTCTACCACTTTTTTGCTAAACGTTTCTTAGCAAACCTAAATATTGTAATACATATCATGAATTGTAGAAATTTCTTTGAGAATCATATATGATGTATACTATATGGCCAAAGGTTTGTGGCCACCTGACCATCACACCCATATGCGCTTTCTAAACATTCCAGATTTGCTGTTATAATAAGCTCCACTCTTCTGCGAAGTCTTTCCACTAGATGTTGGAGCGTGGCTGTGGGGATTTGTGTTCATTCAGCTACAAGAGCATTAGTGAGATCAGGCACTGATGTTGGTGAGGAGGTCTGGGGTGCAGTCGGTGTTCCAGTTCATCCCAAAGGTGTTCAGTGGGGTTGAGGTCAGGGCTCTGTGCAGGACACTCGAGTTCTTCCACTCCAACCTTCACACACCATGTCTTCATGGAGCTCGCTTTGTGCACAGGGGCATCGTCATGCTGGAACATGGTTGGGTTAGGCTCCAGAGTTCCAGTGAAGGGAAATCTTAATGCTACCTCATTCAAAAACATTCTAGACTATTGTGTGTTTCCAACTTTGTGGCAACAGTTTGGGGAAGAACCACACAGGGATGTGATGGTCACGTGTCCACAAACTTTTGGCCATATAGTGTATTTAATACCATATTCTTGCCCCTAGTAAGAAACCCAAGCGAGCGAGTCAGTATAACTGTAGACTTCAGGACAAATAAATTCACTTGTAGCGCAAAAATGTAACACACAGTTTGACTTAACAAGTTGGCTAATTATTCAGGTGGCACTTCATTACTTTATTATACTAGCGAGTTAGCAAAGCTAGATTCATGAGATGTTTATGGTTATATATGGTTGCATATTTGATTAAATACATTGGTCCTATAAATCCAATTCCTATTTATGCGATCACAGAAACTTTTATTATTATTAGTTCAGTATTATGGATTAGATTTGTGTAGATTCATGACAATTTCAGTTCAAGCTTGGAGAATACTTATACAAGGTACTGCGTAGATGTGGAGGAGTACTGAACAGTACTGAAATGGACATATGACAACTTTTTTCTTATTCAATATTGCACACTGGCATTAACGATAAGATGGCGGAGTACTGACTACTAAAACTAGCCAGGTGCGTTTTCTTTTCTTTCTTTCTTTCTTTTTTTAAATTTATGTACGTGTGCAAGAACAGAGATTTTCCTGAATTTCACAATATCACACACAGCACAAGGAAAGGCAACAAAAAACAAACAGCACAACACACTGGGACAGGAAACACCACAGACGAATCCACGGATGGCGAGATTACCTTTGCCCTCCTTCGCCAACAGCGTGGCTGCGTTAGCGAGAAGCCCAGAGCGGAGAGGAGAAAGAGCGAGTCGGTGAGGTTAGATCTCAGCACAAGCCAAAGCAAGCCAAAGTAAATTATTTACATTGAAAAGAAAATGAAAAAGGTTTCCAGAAATATAGAGCAGCTAAGCAGACGTGTAAAGGTTTAGGAATAACTTATCACTTTATATCATTAATTTATACCATTTTCTTTGACCACACCCCCTTTTCAAAACTCTCCTTACAGCTCATGCACAATCCTTCAAGTATAAAGTGACGATATTTTTATATTATAAATGAAAATATTTTTTAAAAATTAGCACCAAAGTCGTCCTATGAGACGGAAAACATGAACTGACGCACGTATATTATATTTAACGGTGGCATGTTTACATATGAAAAACAAATCGTAAAGAAAAGAATGATTTTCCGTAACAGCAAAAGATAAAGAGATGGACTTTAAGGAATCCGGAAGATTTTCTGTTTTTCAGCATCAGGCTACTAAAACGTACGAGTCTCAGTCTGTCTCTTTTCCCCCCTGAGATATTTAGTAACCGTTCTCTTTCCGGCCAAACAGTTTGGTAACGTTTTTAATGCACGTCTTGCGTCAGGCAGTGCATTACTTCGGAATCAAACGCATTGCTGAAGCTTTCTGCGCAGAAAGCAGAATATTAACACACGCAGGAACAGTGAGATTATTGCAACAGAAACTGGCGGTTGCGAAACCAAGCCAGTGTGTTTGTCAGATTTTACACAGATTAACGAACAAGAGCAAAATAAATACGCTCAAACTATTTTAGCAAAAATCACTCCACTGTTAAACAAATCGCATAGAAATTCGACAAAACAGAAAATGACCAGAAAAAACAAAACAAAAAAACAACAATGACTTTATGATAGAAAAAAAAATGAACAAATGACTTTTTTTTGTTGTTTTAAATTCCCCACAAACATCCGAGACGTTTTGAGTATTAACGCTTCTAATTTCTAAACGGTTTTTGTTAGAAATTTTAACAACAAAAATAAAAACAAGCAGTAAAAAAAAAAAAAAAAAAAAAAACAGAGACGTTAGGAAACAGTTTGAAAACCACAGTCATGTGGAGGAAGTTATGAAAAAAAGGAAAATAAATAGTTTATTTTGTAGCTTTTCTTTACCACAGTATTTTTTTTTAAATGCAAAAATAAAAAAGAAAATCGAGTGATATTTTGCTTATTAATAGTCCTGATTTAACACCAAAAAAATGAATAACATACTAATAGAAAGAGTTTGAAAACCACAGTCACATGTGCAGGAAACTATGAGATAAATAGTTTTTCTTTTCCACAGTGTTTAAAAAAATCCCCACAGATACTCGAGGCATTGTTGTGTAGTAACACTTTCTCTCTAAATATTATTATTTGAATTTAAAATTGCAATAATTTCGATGTTTAAGGTCATAGCAGTGAGCTGTTTTGAGTTACTGTTCTTGATAATCGTGAAAAATGCGGAAATGGCGTCCGTGTGTGTAAGACTCGGCACGCGTCCCAGAACCAAACCCAAATTAGTCAGCGTTTATGCCGAACAACTGATGAGCAGAAGTGTTTCGGCTCTGATCCGCCCTCTAGTGGACGCATGAATTATATCGCTGTCTGAAAAGTTCAGTGTGTAGATCAGAGATCACAACACAAACACATTTCTGTGTTTAAACCCAAATACACTGTGCTTAACAATATACACATATAATATACACAAAGTTTTCATAATAATAGTTTTCCTAATATGAGCTGTACACTTTCTTACACCTTTATTTCTATTAAATTAACTCAAATAAAATCATTTTTAATTTGATATAAGGTTAACGTAAACTAGGGTTCTCACGAATTACTAATTACTGTAGTTATAAAACTTTTATATACAAAATATAATAGTAAATAAAACAATATTATTATTAGATATTATCCTAAAGTACATGAAAATTCTCTATTTTTTAATTTCTTACTCTAAGTTATTAAAAAATCCTATACATATTAAAAATTAATAGATAATAATAAAAATAAGATAAATATAAAAACTATAAACAAATAAAAACACTATAACAATTTAATATATTGTATTTTGTTATGCTAAATTATGAGAGTATAAGATAAAATAAGATAAGATAAGAAAGTATAAGATAAAAAAGGTATCTAAACCTTTGAGATCAGATACTTGTGTGAAGTTTAAATGAGTTCTGGAGCTGAATGTTTGACTAATGAACAATAACACTAAGCACACACACACACACACTATGGCACACACACACACTAAGGCACACACACACACACTAAAGCACACACACTATGGCACACACACTATGGCACACACACACACTAAGGCACACACACTAAGGCACACACACACTAAGGCACACACACACTAAGGCACACACACACTAAGGCACACACACACTAAGGCACACACACACACACACTAAGGCACACACACACACACACTAAGGCACACACACACACACACACACTAAGGCACACACACACACACACTAAGGCACACACACACACACACTAAGGCACACACACACACACACTAAGGCACACACACACTAAGGCACACACACACTAAGGCACACACACACTAAGGCACACACACACTAAGGCACACACACACACACACTAAGGCACACACACACACACACTAAGGCACACACACACACACACACTAAGGCACACACACACACACACTAAGGCACACACACACACACACTAAGGCACACACACACACACACACTAAGGCACACACACACACACACTAAGGCACACACACACTAAGGCACACTAACCATTCTGTAAAGTCTGTTTGCCTCCAGACAGCACTCCCAGAGGTAGCGTCCCGGTCGGGGTCAGTCCTTTAAGGGTCAGAACGCTCTCGCTTTCCTCTCTGAGAGATCACACACACACACACACACACACACACACACACACACACACACACAAGCCTCATTAGCACTACATTCACAGAATCCAACAGAATCAATTAGCATGACGGGAGTAAAAGGGAGGGCTAAATGGTAATCTGAACATCCTGAATATCGTTATCGAAAAATGAGACAAAAGATTTCGCAACACGTCCGGCGCTCCTCTCCTCTCCACCCTCCTCTCTTCTCTCCTCTCCACTCCACCCTCCTCTCTTCTCTCCTCTCCTCTCCTCTCCACCCTCCTCTCCACCCTCCTCTCTTCTCTACCCTCCTCCCTACTCTCGCTGCAGCGATGTCTAATGCAATTAATTATACAGCTACTTTCACTCATGACTCACCGATGCTGCCTCATTATTCCTAATGGACAAGCATGTGTGTGTGTGTGTGTGCGTGTGTGTGCGTGTGCGTGCGTGTGCGTGCGTGTGTGTGTGCACTTTCAGACAAAAGTCCATTGTGTGCAGTGAGCTCCTCTCTTCTTTTATAAACAGTAAAATCTATTTTCAACTCCGTGTCCCATTTTGGTAATGAGGCCTCCCTCCCAGACGGCGGAGTGAGAGGGAACGATGTCCAGACGCGAGACGGTGTTTGAAATCGCAAACGCAGCGCAGAAAAACCTTAGGAAGCAGATAGAGGGGGAAAAAATATATATATAACCCTCAGGATGTTTCAGCTGTTAAGGTTGATGAGAGGACGGGCAGCTGCAGCCTATTTTAACTGTTTATTTTAATTACTTATAATAGAATTTAAATTTGTGAAAAGATCCGGTTTGGAAAATGAAAAATGAACTTCCTCCGTTAGCAAAAACTACTGAATATTAAGGTTTCACCAAAATATTGACTACTTTGTTTTTAATTCACATTATATGTAAAATGTATTTCTTTAAATCAACTACTTTGAGGCACCACAATAAAAATGCATATTTCTATTTCAAGTTTACTTACACAGATCTACACTGCTTTGAATTTCAGAAAATCTTTCAGCCTTAAAACCAATTTTATTTCGATATTATCACTAATCGTTTAGGAAATTCTCACACTGATCCACGTCCAACTGAAGGAAACAATTTTGAAAACGAACCAACCTGAGCACGGAGAAAACTCTGGCCATCTTGCCGATGGCACGGATTTTATTTCTGATCACCTCCTTACGAGCTGCTGGTGCTCCGCCTGAAATCACACACACACACACAGAGAGACAGAGAGACACAGAGACACAGACGCACACACACACAATATGCAAACATGATATTACTGTCCAATCTAAAGGTGCAACACAATGACCCTGTATGTATCTATATATCTATCTACTATATCCATAAATGCATTCAAATTTAAACGCGAAGTGGGTGTGGCCTAAACCTGCATTTTTTTGCCATTTCATTTATTTATTTATTTGTTTGTTTGTTTATTTTTATTAAGCATGAACCTTACCCACTATTCCCCTGGAAACAATGGACAACAATGGAAACAAACCCCAGATGTAGAAACGCTAGCAGTGTCAACATGGCATGTGAATTCTGGCTCTTACAGTTCCTCAAACTCAGCTACATCACTCCAGTTCATAATCGGGCTTCACTAGAGATGCACGCAGGACTCCGTTTGAAATCCTGCTTTTTGTTTGTACCTGCTTCTGATATTTCCTAACCAACTTACTTGGTTCTATTTCCAAAAAAATAAACAAACTAGTAACCTAATTTAAATCCTAACAACCCTGACCAGGCAGTTACTAAGGATGAATGAATGGTAACATTAATGAGCATGGCCTTTGGTTGTTCCAAATTTTTTTAAAACTTCCAGACCCAAAAAATGCTCCCTACCTAGGCAACCTAACAAGGGTTAACTATATTTTATCGACCTAAAAATATCTGTGATATCACATATTTGTACATGTCTACACAATAATATTTTCACATAAAAGCAAATACTGATCCCAGGTCAGCAATCTGATTCCCTCGTAATCATTTCCTAAAAAATGTATAAATCAAATACACTCCACAAAATGGCTACAGATTCGAGTGTAAAGCTGAACAGACGTCATTTAATGTGTGTATTCGCAGATTTCTCTCTGGTACCTTCACACAGGTCGTCTCCCTCGGACATGAGCTCGTCATCCGAGCAGATGTTCAGCACGTTCACCAGCATCTCAGTCACTGAGGACACACAGACCAGCCGTCACGTATGAAGTTTAAATGACATCGAAGTTCTCAAATCTGACAGACGGTGTTGATTCATTTTTTTTATAAAAGCAGCTCTGACCGTAGTTCCAGCTGTAACTCAAATCACAGGTTTATAATTAACACCCTTGTTGTAATACGTTTTCGTTTCTATAGTAACAGCTCGTTCACAGGGACGAACGCTCCGCATATACAGATTAGAAAATGTGTGTAATTGTTGACGTGGACATTTTAGCACTTGCATTTTAGCAGGTACACACAACACCCTGCTGAGATGAACACAGCTGCATTCTAGCCAATGGGAAAGCGCGATGAAATGTGCCGATACCTTTCTCGCCGACGAAGGGCAGCGACCACGTAAACACGTCCATGAAGTTGGGCAGCCAGTACGGATGGGGAGAGCAGTTAAACTGCCGGATGTTCATGACGTTGTTTTCGTACTTCAAGACAGCAGCTGGGTCGGGGTACGGTAACGATGTGGGTCAGTTGGCAGAAAAAGAAATCGTAAATGTTAACTGTTAGCAAAAATGAGTTAGTTTGCGTTACATATTATCTTGTTTCCGAAACCTCAGAGGATATGAAGAGGCTTGAGTGAGGACCAGGAGTCCATAAATACGACAGTTTAATGTAACCACAATACACCCTGCTTAAATTTATATTTTGGGCTGTAAGTAAGTCTAAAACACTATGGAATGCCATTCGAGGCCAATATTAAATACATAAATATGACACTATAATTAATAGTATTGTCAATTTAAAGTCACCCGGAGGACATTGCGAATGCAAAAATTCCAAACTGCAAAAAATAGGATGCACTGGATCAAGTGCTATTCTATAATCTGCTGAATAATGAGGATGGAAGCCATTTTGCTGTGATTAATGTGATAATTACCACTAGGACTATTCATGCAGCGATATATCGGCAACACACTAGAGTACTATTAGATTTATTTCAATGCTTGCCATCTTCTCGTTTATATCTCATCATATTAGTGTTTTATTTCTCATTTTTTAATGCCTTTTATATTACATCTGACAGCAAAGCAAATGAACGCTATTCCCTTCTTCAGTCCATATTTTCTACTTCCTGTTTTTTGAGGGCTTAAAGATAGATCTTTGTGTTTAAGGGTGGTGGGCAAGACGCTACAGAAAAACCCTGTTTCTTCTATTCAAGAAGAATCTGGCGACCTTGAAGGCGCGAACTACACAAAAGTGATTTGCATAATCAGAAATTCAGAAATTCAACTTAAGCAGGTGCGTAACCTGACTCTGAATACACGTAACTTTTACTGCATAAATATTAAAGTAACTTTTCTTTACTTAAATCTTGTTGGGAGAAATTAAATTACGTTGTCATTTTCAGTTTGTCTAAACATGTGCATCAACTTTTGCGCTCAACTGTACACAGCATTTGCAACTTGATTTTATTTATTTAGGAATACACGGCGTCTTTTTTTTGTTTCCTTCATTTCTACCTCTGGTGTATTTTTCTTGACAACGGAACATGATGTAACCTTGTTGCAAAGAATAAAAACAAAAAACAAAAAAAATCTCTCTGTATAGCTGGCACTGTAAACAAGAAAACATCAGAGCAGGAGCACCTGAACAAGCCCGAGCCAGGTTTAGCACAGACGTGCGAGTGTTCGTGAGCGTTGTGTGCTTACCTTTGTTGTTGTACACGTCGAGGTAATTAGGAGCAGAGAAAATGGTGATTAACGAGGGGAAGCCAGTCGTCTGGCTTTTCCTGTACATCCTGTACCTGTAGAGGGAAACAAACGGGCTGTTTTAGAGCTGCGACAGTCACGTATTCACACACACACACACACACACACACACACACACACACACACACACACACACATGTTCCACACGGCTGACAGAAATGAGCTCAGTTCTGTCAATTATGTCTAATTGTCTGAGTGTCCAATTTGGTCTGTTAAAGATTAAAACAAAAGGTAGCACCAAATCAAATACCAAACCAGGACGTCAGGGTGCAACACACACACACACACACACACACACACACACACACACACACACACACACACACACACACACACACACACACACAGAGAGAGACACAAAAGCTTGAAAACACACACATTTAGCCAAAAAACAGGCACTTACCCTGCGTCCTGGGCTTCGTGTGCTCTTATCACTGACAGCAGGTTGTTGTTTGCCAAAAAGTCACAGACAGCAGGATAACTGGGAGAGAGAAGAAACATCACATGGTTCTATCCTTCACACTAATCTGAAATGGTTTGGCACTACGCATGCCCCAGTTCTCCAAAAATATGTCTCATGCCAAAAAATCTGCCAGAAAACCCTTTAATGTGGATATGCATTTTTTTTGTGGATTTTTTGGTTAAACACCTTCAGGCAACACCTGCATTTAGTTAGTGGTACGTGAGTGTGGCACAGTCCGAGGCCAGCTGGACGGACACACACACACACACACACACACACACACACACACATATACCCAGCTGTGGGAAACAGGTCAGCACTTTGTTTCCAGGAGCCAGTCTCGAATCAGAGATTTCCACTCGAGGTTCAGGAGGACTTAATGACACAGTCTAATGGGCTGAAGGGCATCTTTCACAAAACCGATCTCTAAACTCACTCATCATTGCTTTAAAATGGTGAGATCTGAACTGGGTTCCATGTGGCTAGTATATTAGTACAGTCGTGACTCATGTACATTATTACACTGACTCTCCTATCACACTTGAGTCGACTTACTACAGCAGCGCTTCTCAAAGTGGGGTCTGTGAAGCATAACCATAGGGTCCGCAATTTGTTTTATTACAGTGATGGAAGCGCACCATTATCAAAGCTATTAGGGGGCCAAGCACCAAAGGCGATTCCCTGGAACATCCCAGGTGATGTTGATGTAACAAATTTGTGATCTGTCAAACAAAAATCAGCCATTTTGAATTTTCACAAAAACTGTTTTGTTTTGTTTTTTTATTAATCTTTTCCAAGACTGCATCGTGAGACCAATCCGGACAAACCTTGTTTCTAAGAATTTAATATGATAGATGATTCATCCATAAAGCAAAATTTGTATCACACAATCATGAGATGAATCCAAAGAAAACTCTTCTCTCTGATTTTTGATTTGCGTCCAAAACCTGCAAATGAATTTGATGGCTAATCCACCAAACAGGAATTGAGGACGTATCTCAGCAACACTTCTATATATTGGCACCAATCTTGACACATGTGTTTAGCAACATGACCTTAAATTAATAAATAAACTTAAATTTCATTTGCAACTTGGGAGGGCTACCGAAAACAGGACCTGAGGCAGTCAACAACAGCTTGACGTTTTGCCCTTGGGAACAAGCGCTGATGGTCCTTTGTCGCTAAGTGTTGGGGCCAGAAAGTGCTTGGCCCCCTTAATCGCAGCTTGCAGCTATATTCATATTTATTACTGAGGTTTCATTCCTATTATCCTGTCTGACAGTTCACTTGAATTGAATGAGTTTAATCCAAACCTCAATAACTCAAAAGCAAACAGGCCAAACTTGGACCAAAGTGTTCTGTCAATTCAAAGTCGAGGAAAAAAACTATGACTCTAATAAATAGCCCAAATATAACTGTATATACTGATATACTAAAATTTATGTTTTAGAGCTTTAAAGTACAAGTCTCTTGGCACTGTAGACACAAATAAGAGTATCTATTTTTAAAAAATGTCAAAAATACACAAAATGACACACATCATCATGATCAAGATACGTGATCAGTGGTCTTCACCTGAAAAAGTACGAGCAGCCTCGCACCGAGTTGTGGTTAAAGTGCTCAGAGCTCTTTTCACTGCCGTAATCCTCGCCCGGATCCGCCCAGATTAGATCGCACATCGGCCCGAACGCTGGCGGCTCCTTAAACCTGTCTAACTGCACAGACAGACAGACAGACAGAGGAAAAGAACATCTGATTTTACCTTTAGCGCCAAATTCCTGCTTTTCCACTGCAGTCATTAAAGTCCCATTTTCTGAATACAGACCTTTAAAATGAACTTTTTCTGTATAAATATATCCTCAGGACACAATGTTCGTCTGTAAATCCACTTGAGAAAGTATTCTGTTAACAAAATCTATTCAAAACATGGTTTATGGTTCATGGTTCACTGTTGATCATCAATCAAGCAGACTAGACAGTTTTTGAATCATCTCAATTAATACTCTGAGAAAATGCCATAATACTGTCACTAAAGATAAAAAAAACAACGTCATAACCTCTGCGTCTGAGGATATTCCATGAATTTTAGTCTAGTCACGTCAACAGATATGTATCTTCCTGGATGTAATTTATTACACTGAAGCTTAGACAACTGCGATAAACACAGAGTTGCACCTTATTAAACCAATAAATCAAAATGCAGTCGTCTGTCATCAGCTTAATATATTCTTGGAGCTGCTTCTTCCTTTCTTTATGAGTTTCAAGGCAAATATTTCATCCTCTTCACTTCTTATTCTTCAGCTATACAGGAAATGATAAGTTCACAATCAAGACTTGATCATTCTGCATTATCTTAAATGGTTACTTACTTTCCTAATGTCGTCTAAGCAGTTGATTTCGGGCGAAAGGCCTCCGTGAACGCAGAGGAACTGCTGGTTAAGGAGAGCGGCGAGGGGCAAACAGTCAAACGCTTCCATGCACGCATCGTACACGCGCTCCGAGTACTTTATTTTACCTGCCAAGACAAAAGAAGGTGTGGGTGGACAGCAGCAGAGAGTGTGAGAACACAGAGGTTATATAAGGGAAAGTCGTGAGGAGCTCCATCTCTCTCTCTCTAAGGTATAATCAGGAATTGATGACACGTGACGATTCGTTCTAGAAGACCAGTCGTTGACGAAATTACGTCTGAACAAGATGCTTCCCTCTTCACTATTCCCTACACTGGACTAGTATTTATATTATCACTCTAACACTAGTCATGTTCCATCGTGTAAACATGCACAACTTGTTCTCCACAGTTATTTTCCTTGGAGCTGTTGAATTCACAATTTTGACTGATTCAGAATTAATTTTGTTTAACAACAGCAGTTTTGACAAGAGTGCAAATTTTGAAATTTTGAGTTTCTATAGTAACAGCTCATTCACAGGTACGGCAGACGCTTCCCCAAAAAACAGACTTATATGGTGAAGGTGAAGTTTTCTGTGTGTAGATGCTTATTTAACATTTATGGAAGGAGTCTCCAGTGTCAGAACTTTGTAAACAGTCAGAGGTAAAATGTGACTAAGTTTAAGATACAAAACTATGACTTTTTTTTTCTTATTAATTTCAAAAGAGGCTGCTGAGGGAACAACTGTATACAGCTGCTATAACGCAAGTGATAACAGGAACTAACCTGTTTCGCCGACGTTTCACAACAATAAACGTAATTATAAACGGATAAAAAGTGTGTCATCCTTTAATACATAAAAAATTTAATCTCTGAGCAAACTGCTGTTTTATAAGAGGAATAAAACGCTATTTTAGGAAAATAATCAACCTCAGTGTGACTCTGATTAAACATGCCACGCCGTCATTGATTATTTTTTCTATAATAGCACACGCAAGTGTTTTATTCTTTACACAGAGCACAGTTTGATGATTGCAGTGTTGTAATAATATGGCCATATCACGGCAACCGTCGCACAAAAGAGCTAAATACTGTCCAAATAGGGCTTCGATAATCGTAAAAAGTAATCCCGAGAATGAAGACTGAACCAGACTCTGCTCCTGGAACACACAAACGACCAGAACCGACGCAGTGGTGCACAGATACGGGAGCTAACGCTGGGTTGCTATTCAATTTGGCTTAGATGAGGCTAATTAGTACTCATTATCGGTTACGTGTAACGCTCATTCAGTGCTTTATTAAGCTTATTATTGCTGTAGTGTCTGCTCTTGCTTTCAGAAGCTTCCGCTTTATTAAAATCCGCCCACAACAAGGTCACACCGAGAGCACGGCTTTTTATTATGTAAAGGGGTCGAGCCTAAAAAAAAAAAAAAAAAAAAAAAAACGCTGCTGATGTGGATGAACGATGGATTCGTCTGCTTTTACACACAAAGGACTGGCTTCTTTTCTCCATCCTCATTTCCCTTCCTGTTCACAGCAATCCTGCTTCACTGATTTGCATGACTTTATGTAGTCCTTTTTTGTTTCCACAGCCAAAAGCTGCTCCCGGAATGAGAGAACAGCCCTTCTGTAAATTATATTTCTTGTGGTTTCCTTGGTTAAAGTTATGCATCAGGCAAGAATGAAACTGAACGCACAAATTGACCTAAACGAATTGTGCCATGCCGCTGTCTATGCCACATCACGATTGGCTGATTGCATCATTGCATGATCATTCGGGGGTGCAGGTGTTCCTATTAAAGTGACCGGCACGAGTAGACTCTCTAGCGCCTCCAGTGGCATTACCACACATCAGCACTTGTGTGTAGTGCACTCACTCACACTCCTGTTTGAAGGTGAAGTACTCAGTGAGATGCCGGCACTCGTGATTGCCTCGGAGCAGGAAGAGTGTGGTCGGGTGGTTGATCTTCAGCGCCCACAGGAACAGCACACACTGCAGAGAGAAAGCAAGTGAGACGGAGAATATGCAAAGAGATAGACAGAATTCTGCTTGGCCCAGAATCGATGAAATAGTACATGGAGGGAAGGAAGATCCAAACAGCCTTGCTGTGCCATCTGCAATGTTTCCTGTTCGCCCAGATTTACAATTAGAGCATCAGGTGTAAAAACACAGAGAAAGCTGGCCTACTTCATCGAGTGGGTAGCATTTATGGCAAGGTTGACACTAATGAGTTATATAACAACAGGTGAATATTCATTTCCTATTCAAGTTCATAACATGAAGGTGTGCTTCCAGCAACAAATAGGATTTTCTTCATTTTTTTTAATCATTATTTTCTCCCCAATTGTGTCTTGGCCATTTCCCACCCACCAGCCAGCTCTCCTCTATCATATGGCAGCTACCAACCGGGGGATGGTGAAGGCTAACATGTGCTTCCTCAGAGACATGTAACGCCAACCAACCACGTCTTTTCACAAACGGCAGCTTAACACACTCGGAGGAAAACACTATCTGCTCTCTTCTGCATACATGAACTCACAGATACCCACAATTCCCTAGTGTTACTGTGATTGACAGGGAAGAGAGAGAATATACCCCTTCCACCCAGACAGCTTGGCCAGTTTTGCTCTCTTGGCTCCAGGCCATGGACGGCTGCGGTATCTTCGGGATTCAAACTTGCTACCGTTTTCTTAAAAGTCAGATTCGTTTAAAAGGTAGATCTGTCCTCATATATTTCCAAAAATCATTTAATTACCTACACTCTTAGAAAAAGGTGCTCCTTGGGGTACTTTGGATGGTTCCAGCTTCTTAATGGGATTCCACTTTCCAAAAAAGTCTGTTCTGAAAGGGAGAACCTTGATTGTAGGGTTCTACATTGAACCTTCAAAGGTTTCCCAAGATAGACAAAGAACTTGCCACCAATGATGACCCTCTAGGTGTCTAGATTTAACCCTTCTCTCTCTCTACCGCAACAGGAAATGCATTATAGGAAACTTGGCCGCTAGCATCTATGTTCTCTATATAGGCTAAGAATGTCGAGCGAGTACATGATCGAGTTACGGATGCACTGACTTCAATTTTCCAATACTGTTTTCAGAGCTCTGAGTATCTGAGTATTTTTTCTTCCAGCTTTTCTCTTTTCTTTCCTCCCCCCCCCCTTCACTCCCTCTCTTTGCAGTGCCTTTAATAGTCCAAAATATGTAATTTTATAAGAATAAAGCCTTTATTGTCCTCCAAAAAAGGGGGAGGAGGGTGGTGCGTTTCAAAAAAAAAAAAAAAAATCATGAAAATGAAAATTTAACATTGTTACACACTTGCTGTTCAATTATTCTATTCCTTGTCTATAACAATTGGCCATTATCTTCTGGTTAAAATAACCCAGATGGTCATTGTGTGCAAGAAATATTGCAATTATAAAATACCCACATGACGATCCATCCCAAGAGAGCACTTTGCTTAATTTACACATCTAAGCTTCACAGATTGCTGACAAAATACTGGCAACGCAGGCGGTTCTGGAGAAGAGGCGGGACAGCGGGATGCTATTCTGTAGGACAGCAGCGACACACACATATACATACACACTCTGTGAGTCTCATTAGACTCCTATTTAGCATCCTCTCGTCATCCTATTAACATGCATCTTCCTGCTCTGCACTTAAAGCGGCAAGGACGCGCTGCCGAGGTAACCAAGGACGGCAGGTGCAGACTCAAATGCCATCTGAAATAATAGACGACAAGGCTAGTGAGAGAGAAAGTGTGTGTCTGTGTGTGTGGTGTGTGTGTGGTGTGTGTGGGCTGGATGGAGAGTCGCTACTTCAGCCTACGCATGAAGAAGAATGAGCAGAAAATTGCAGGTAACGTTGGCCATAAGCCTGCCCCCTTCTCTTAATGAGAGGAAGGTAATGAGAAAGTGAGATAGAGAAAGAGAGGAGAAATTCTCTCTCTCTCTCTCTCTCTCTCTCTCTCTCAAGTGTAGGAGGAAAAACAAAACCCCATGTCAGCCAAGTAGAGACTGAACTCCTGGAACTGGGGCTTGGAGCTCGGAATGAGTGTGTGGGTGTGTCCACCACTGCACAGAAGGAAAATGAGGATAAACTGTGTCGTTCAGTAAACAGGAGAGAGAAAATCTTTTTTTTTTTTTTTTTCCCTCACCGCTATTTGCTCCTCTGAGCCATTAACATCCATCAAGCAATTACGTGGAGCAGGAACGCACACACATTTACTACACTGGGTGTAAAGAAGACTGAAAGGCAAGAGACTTAAGTGCAGGGCGAGAAAGTTCATGGTCACAGTGGCGATCAGGAACCTCCAGGAAAAACCGCGTCAGCTCTTCACAGTATTCTGATGAACTCTCAGAAAGGTATCATGCTTTAACCTCAGTAAAGATCTTTTAGATATTTTGAGTTTAGGAAATGTGAATGTCATGAATGAACACCAGTCACCCTTTAAATTACCAGCTGTAAATTGCACGGCACAGCTGATTTGCATTTGGTGATGCCCACCAAACTCCATAAAAGGCAAAGCTCCCAGAGATGAAATGATGAGTAAACAGCAAAAAAAAAAAAAACACTCTCTCAAAAGTTATTTTTGACTCACATCCACACCAATAAAAGTATAAATTATTTATCAGAGTAACAGCACCTGAAAAGGCTAACATCTTCACTCTAGGATGTAAACAGCACACTGCAGATTGAGACATGCCTGATCAGTCACTTATCGATCACTTAGTGCTGGCGCTAATAAAAAAAATAAATAAAAAAAAGAGCACAGAGCCCTGACCTCAACTCCACTGAACACTTTTGGGATGAACTGGAACACCGACTGAACCCCAGACCTCCTCAGTGCCTGATCTCACTAATGCTCATGTAGCTGAATGAACACAAATCCCCACAGCCACGCTCCAACATCTAGTGGAAAGACTTCGCAGAAGAGCGGAGTTTATTATAACAGCAAACACAGGGGAATAAATCTGGAATGAGATGTTCAACAAGCACATGTGGGTGTGATGGGCAGGTGGCCACATACTTTTGGCCATATAGTGTATATGATTAAAGCCAATCAATCTAGGTTTACATTAGTCAGTCTTCTTATATGTAAATTTACACACACTCAGTATCATGAGTAGGATATGAACATTTTTCCAAACTTACAGAAACGCCAAATTTCTTGGGCAAATGCTCCTATGAATGAATCATGAATAAATCTGTTCATATCAAGCATCATAAATGATGTTTGGCCCAATACTGTGTGTCCAATACTGAACTAATCTCGTGCAGGTGTACACTTCAGACAAGTTCTTCACGCCTGAATTGGTTTCCAAATTATAATGAACTCCCCACAAATCCATTTTATAAATAAGGTCGATTTTTCAGTGTAGTTCCAGGACATTTTTCCCCAAATTGTGATCTCTTTAGAAAACTAGGCTTGGTGAACTACAGCCATTTTGTCCACACTGATTGTGCTACAGTATTTTTGAGTGCTTGAATCGCTCCTTGCCTTGGTGAGGTGCTATGCGCCCAAGAGAACAGATGTTGGAGGTTGCTAAAATGATGCCCTACTTATATCTAACAGAACCATCAATCAATATCAAAAATGGCTTTAAAAAGATTATAGCATCTATACCTTCTCTAAAGGTTCTTCAGTTTCTCTTTTGGTGGAATTAAAAGTTGTGTAGACTGATACACTTTTGCAAACTCTTTTGCTCTTTTAGGAACATTTAAGGAATCACTTTAGTTCCTAAAGGACAAATTGGTCACAAAATACCTTTCTTATGACTCAAAATCTTTGGGATTTGGTCTTGGAAGCCACCAGTTTAACCGATTTTCAAAAAAATGAGTTAGTTGATTAAAATGCTGGAGACAGGTTTGTTTTTTTTTGGTATTTCTTACATATTTTTAAACTCAACTTACTGAAAAGTCATTTACCATAATAAAGGAGAGTTAGTGCCCTAATGCTGGCACATTATACGGTTATCCCATATAATGGTTTTTAAATAAACTACTAACACCTTTATGTATATAACATAAAAAAGATGCTAGCCAGAACTTGGTCTAAAGTGTGTGTGCGCGTCCCACTGACGCGATCACAGGCCACGATCTTTACCTACATTCACGTTTGACATTTGGAGCAGTGACGTCATTAAAACCAAAACCATCACAGTCCACATACAGGTCATCAGCGGACATTTGACGAGAGCTAGCATTTATTTTTTTAACCCTGCTCCTGTACATACAGTTCGTATTGTTTGGCTTTGTTGGATTGTAGCTGGTATGAAATGATATTCCAAGTGAGCTTTCTATAGGGATCCAGGATACAGAACATACAGGATTTTATACTTGAACGCTTCATGGCCTGAAACTGCTGACCCCTCAAGTGTGTGTTTGTGTATGGTTTTAATATGGTACAGCCAAGCTGGCCTTTAATGATTACTCCTTAACAGATGGTGGGCAGAAGCAGATGGTACCATCAGCCAGACAAAGACGAGGGAATATACAGCCAGACTTCAGGAACCAATTTGCCCAAAATATTTTATGCATCCAGCAGTCTTTTAAAAATGATAAATATACTACAAAATCTTTTATCGCCTGGTAAAGCTTTTTCAGGTTGTATTACCTCACATCATAAGCAGTTCCTAAGAGTTCCTCTCGGAGAACCAATTTTCTGTATCTAGCTCACGCACAGTCTATGACAAAAAAGATTTTTTTTTTTTTTAGGCTGCATACTGGGTGTTTAGTTTTTTTTCCCCTCAAACGCCAGCACAATTTTCATTTGTAGTCCTACGGGAAGCAGCTGCAATGCAGAAAAAGTGTGTCTGCTTTTTAAAAACTGTTGCCCCTTTTTGGTCAAAGTGCAACTTCCAAATTTGAAAAACTTTTCAGAAAAGCACTGAGTGATGTCAAGAGCTTTTTTTAATCTCCTGACCAATCAGGTCACACGTTGGGGGAGGGGGGGTTGGGGGCAGGCGAACGGGACAGTTTTGTTAGTAAGCAACTATGAGGTGATTTATGAAAATGGTCCAAAGTTGCAACGTAACTAAAAATAACAGCGTGTGCATTTCTGGGACGTTCACTGGTACATGATGTGGCGTCCCACTTTAACTGTGGCTGCGTACAGTCAAGTTGCACAAGCAGCTCAAATTCTGTTGATTTCCTGCCTGCAAAGCTACAGCGAAACCAAACAACATCCTCAACACTAGCGTTTCACCAATCTGATAATGATAACCCTAATCTAGAGAGCAATTTAGTTAGCTGATAGTAGCTAGAACTGGTAAGAAGTGCGTTGTTATGGTTACAATGTGGAATGCTGGGTTTTTTTTTGTTTGTTTGTTTTTTTTAAATACATCAACAAAAATAGCTAGTAATTCAGAACAGTAAAGTAAATTCCAGAAAGGACATACTTTCGCTAACCGATTGTTGATTACAATATATACGGTAGTCACATACACATGGTTAAGGGAATAGTACGATCATCGAATACCGGTGGAAGGAAATCACGTTAGCATCCACACCCTCACCTCAATGCTGAAGTAACCTCTGTCAACGTAGTCACCGAGGAACAGGTAGCGCGTGTTGTCTGGAGATCCTCCCACCTCGAAAAGCTTCATGAGGTCAAAGAACTGCCCATGGACATCACCACACACTAAAAAAAAAAATTCACATACAAAAAAAAAAATAAAGTTAAATTGATTGCCTATATAGATTTTATAGTATATATAATACACCTAATAAAATGTATTTAGTTTTTAAAAAATTGCTATATTTAAAATACTATATAAGTAATGTACCAGTAAAATTAATTCTAATAAAAGGTAGTTAAAAACTAACCTTTTTTTTTTTTTATTATTATCTTATTTTAACAGCTTATATACATATGTTTTGGATTAGAATACTTATCTTATTTCTTAGTACACACGCAGTTCAAGCAAATTGATTTCTTATCCCTTATTTTTGAACAATTGTGGATAATACATCCTTTTTTTTTTTGCAGCATGACTACCAGATCTGCACAGATCAATGTGAATATGATTTAAAAAAAAAATATATATATATATATATATATATATATATATATATATATATATATATATATAAAAAAAATAACAGCCTCCTCTGAGACAGGTCAATTGAAGCTCGCATTAAAAACAGAAGTGTGTGTAGAAAAGAATCGGTGAAGACTCACACCTCCGCACACCTTCTTACATCAGGGCTATACTGACGAGGCTGCCGTCACTTAGCAACAAAAAGGTACTGGAGGCGATCACATCTGAAGTGTCTCACATTCCAGTGTGTCACTTCAGTAAGAAATATCAGTATATCGTGGGGGGAAAAATGTGTATTATGGAATTGTATGAAATCTGCTGGGTGTTATAAATATCCACATCTCAATATTTCTTTTAGGAGATTTCAGAGCTGTCAGCTTTTCTGGGAGACACTGAGTGAAATGTCAGAAAGTGTGTCGTCTCTCGGGTTTGACGGATTGCTGAGGGCTTCATCGCATTCCTGTGCGCATGCATTGAATTTAAGCACACCCTTAGTACATGTTAACATCCTGTATCACTTTGTAATTCAGTAATAAAAAAAGTAATATTTACAATAAAAAGGTATCATGGGTTTGACAAAGGTGCTATATAAATGAAATAAGTGAAACACAGATCTTAGTCTGATGTCAATAATATTAAAATATTTTATATTTGCCTATATCCTAGTTGTCAAGTAACAGCAAAAAAAAAAACAAAAAAAAACACACAATCTTGTAATTCGGAGATCTAAGCATTGTAATCATGGCTTACTTCTAGGAACGAGTATTTATGGATGTTTTTGCAGAGAAATCCTTCGCTGTAGCTTTAGAAGCACAAAATCAAGAGAAATTGTAAGGTTTTTGTGTGACCTGATGTCTCACTTTCACCATGGCTGCATACACGCATCACGTACCAGTGAATGTCCCAAAAAATATACACTATTTTTAGTTATATTTCTACATTGAAATATTGGCAACAAAATATTTTCCATTCGACACTCCATTCATAAATCTCTTTAATAACAAGACCAATTGTTTCCCCAGCACTTTGTCATCCGTGTTAGTTTTTCTCACTTTCCTGCCAACTTGCGACCTGCTTGGTTGGAAGGTGAAAAAAGATCACTTGGTGTTTTCCTGAAACGTTTCCAACTCGCACCTTATGTGCTCAAAATGCACCAGAGATCTTTAATCACCCTGCAGCAGCTCCCTACAGGAGTACAGGTACTATCAGAACTTGTGATGATATTCTTTTCATTTCTAATTCAACTCTAATCTGCAATGTTTCCAAAGTTCACAACTTTCTCACCGGTGATGGGCGCCTCCACCTCGAGCATGCACTTCTCCTGGCGCAGGATGCTGGCGCCCTCGTTGATGATGCGCAGGGCGACTTCTTCCTCCACGCGGCCCTCCTTCACCAAGTGGCTCTTCAGCAGCTCGGTGTTGGGCTTGCCGTTCACGAACAGCTCCTTCATGGTGAGCCGCTGGTGAGGCGGAAGGGGCACGGCTACAGTGGGGCACAGAGAATAAATATTGCTTTATACGTACAGAAAAGTTGGGGATGAGGGGATGAGCGGGGGAAAGGCTTTACTGCACATGTACATTTACCTATTTTTCATTACACAGCAATACATAAGAGTTGTTGTCAGATGTTAGCTCACATGAAATGTGCTATTCTTTGTATTTTTTGGTGTATAAATGGCAGAAAAAAATGAAAGTGTAAAGGTAACTAACAAGCCTCTCTTTTTTTTTCTCTCTCCGGAAGTTAATCATCATTTCGTTACCGAAAACTTATACACCATATCAACAATTACACACATTTTTTTAATCCAATTATGTGTAGCATCAGCCCCACAAGTCCCTGCGTATGTTTCTACTATAAAATCAATAATGCTATAACGAGCATTTTGATATACACTTGTCATTTGACTTACTATGATCTACCTTCTAGATCGGACTGTTATAGAAAATTAATGTGGTATAATCTCCATTATGATGTCCTATGCATATTAATTGCTGAAGTTTTGGAGACACTATTTGCTAATCTCTCATCGGAACTGCACCCTAAGGTCCATCAAAATCCAATAGAGAACGTCCTAAAAGGTCAACATGCAGAAACAAAGCTCAAGATTCATTTGGTAATAAACTGGATGATCAAACAGTACAATCAGGCCTGCAAACATTCCTGAATATATTTTATCACAAGGGAATCTTGATCCGAGACCTGTGGAATGTTCCAGCCATCACTGTAATTCTCATTTTAAGTAGGTGAAACCACCTCGATTACTTGAAGGTTTTGATAATGAGTCCCAGAGTTATGGACTCGCTTTCAATGACTTTCAGCAGCAGCTGGCATTCGTAGGGAGTCCTCATCTGCTTCGTGACGCCAAGAGTCGCAGGGGAGCCGACCACTTGACAGCTCTTCTCTCGTTCTGTCAGCTGTCTCCAGGAGCGTGATGGAAATTACAGGGAAAGTCGTGGCAGCGCACGAAACTGCCTGAACGCTGTCAGACTCCCCAGGCCTACCTAACTCCATCAAGGCAAAATCAATCTGGTGAATCAGTCGATCAGTGGGCTGTGGATGTGTGGAGGGAGGAAGATCCATACTTTAGACAACAGGCTCTGTGTTCCACACCAAATCTGACTGGTCTGCTATATGAGCTCACACATAATAGACTCTCCACTCATATGCTAACTGATATGCTAGATTTTTTCTGTAAGGAGATGTTTATTTAACATTTCCGGAAGGAGTGTCAGCATTTTGTAACAGACAGAGGTAAAGCTGTAAGTTTTCCACCATAGGAAAGTCTTCAGGACAGAGGAGTTTACGCTTTGCAGTTCCTCACTATCATGACAAGAGCAGCTGTTTATAGCTGTTATAATGCAACAAAATCACAGGGACAAACGTGTTTTGTGGACGTTCCACAAAACCAAATGAAACTATAAATAGGCAAAAATTATGACTCGCTCTTTAATAAACCAACAACGTAATGATTTGCAGATTGCTTTGGTAGAAGAGGAATAAGGCAGTTTCAGAGTGGTAACAGTAACTCTGCCTCCTGTCACTGATTATTACCCTATAACAGCATGCCCCCATGAGTTTTATTCCTTATATATATATGGAAAGAGTTCATACGAGCGCCTATGGTGTAAAGCCCCGTTTCTGGAGATTGTCCTCTCTCAGACCTTTCATTCTGTCCACAGTCTTCAAGGGCATCTGAATATCTGTATATTTTACTTGCTTTTTCAAATAAGATCATGTCCAGGTGCAGAGTTGGCTCTAAAATAAAATAGGAACTTCCCAAGAACAGGAGAAATGTTTTTTATTTTTTAAAAATCAGCCTCCCAAACACTGGTGAAGGCCAAAGCATTTGCTTGTAAATTTTGCCAGTAACTACCCAAAGTGTAAATTTGTTTCCAGAATCTGGAACCAAGGGCACGACCTCAGGCTAGGGTCAGCCTCTAAATGCCACTGCATCCCAAAACTGTTGGACTGGAACCAAAGTCATGCAGCTCTCTAGCACTCACTTATCAGCTAATTAATCACTGAAGTCAATGTTTCATGACAGGATCACTTCAGGTCTTTAGTTCAACCCAAATCTTAATTCTCTACAGCTGTTTTTATGAAGTATTGTTTCTGTGACTAACTATGGAAACAATGCACGTTTCACAACTGTTTATCACCAGACTTTGTTATCTGACACAAGCCTGTTTGAGGAAAGATCAAACCCAAAGAAGGGTGGAAAAAGGCAACGTAAATCAGTGCGGGCCTGTTCAGTTAGCGTGTGTCTTCACTGCAAAGAGGCAAGATACAAGCAAGTAACAATATGTTGAATACAGACAAATTTATCTAATAGAAACTTGCTTCTATCTTCTAGAAACAAGCTGCTACAATTAGTGAAATTACACACCTATAGAATAAGACACTTGAAATTAGGAAAAATGTCTATAAACATATATGTGTTGTATGATATAACAACAGGAATATACCACAACATTCCTGTCTCTTGCTGTTATAGGAAAATAATAAATGACAAAGTTGATTACTTTCCTACAACAACACGTCCGGACGTGTTTTATTCCTCTTATATCACAGTGACTTGCCAACAACTAAATTTTTTTATTTATTAAATGAATGATGCATATTCATATTTCTCATTTTTTTATTCATTTATAGTCACGCTTAATGTTGTGGAATGTCCATGGAACAAGTTAGCTTCTGTTATCACTTATGTTACAGCAACTATAAACAGACTTCCCCTCACAAAAAAAAAAACCCTGTTTGTAACAGATAAACCACGCAATGCAAACTGCTCTGTCCTGAAGGCTTTCCCATGTCTGAGAACTTTAAGTTACAGCTTCACCTCTGTTACGAAGCACTGACACTGGAGACTTCTTCCATAAATGTTTATTTAACATCAAGTATCAATAACTGACCCACAGTCAGCCACAACAAATCTACTCTGGAAAACAGGAAGTGTATCCACTTGCATAGTCACAAGCTCCCTAAATACCCACAGCTTAACAAGTCGTCCAAGTGCAGCTCTAAGGGCACGGACACAGAGATGACCATTATAGTCAGCGTATGTAGCTTTATTCCATTTATCGTGCATACTATGGTCTATCCATTCTATACATAACGGACAGGAAGTGGGCTAAATAAGAGTTACCCACGACACACCTCCTCAACTTCATCGCCCTTCCATGGACTGTGCTTTGGCCACTGGGAGAGAAAAAATAAACAGTAAGCACTCCTGGGTCCACAAAGCAGGCTGGGAAAAGGGACTCTAAGCTGGGTACCGGCTCTAAGTAGAGATTAGGCAAAGCCTCTATTAGCTGGGGATTCCAGGTTCAGTGTGTTTATTTTAAGGTCTCACATCGCTGCGAACAGGATCCTCACCCTGAGGTTCACAAGAATAGATGCAGGGCTAGGCTAGGGCTGGCAGAACAAGTCTAGAAATGAATATGCATTAGGAGACTCTCAAGCCTCCAAGTACTAGCACACATTCACTAACCCTGGAGTGTTTGAGAGCTGTATAAAGCAGATGGTTCTGCATGAACAGAAGTGGCTTTGTCTTGCCAGCATATACAGTTTATATACACTACACAGATCCAGTTCTGGCAATGTGCTGAGAGAACAAGTCTGAATTTTGGATATTTAAAAGGCAAATAGGCACCTGGATTTAACTGTGGTCTGTTATTAGTCCAAACACCTGTGGTTGGGTGACAGTGGACTCTTTCAGCAGCACTCTATCGTTGTCTGGCGCACTGCAACGAGTTCAGCTGTCGGCCAAGTTTTCGAGCTTTTTTCAACCGTGGAAACAAGGACGATTTTTAAAACCAAAGGGCAAACTGAACATTGGCATGCCGTACCACAACACAGACTATTTATGAATTAAACAAAAGGGAAATCCATCTGTTAAGACAGACCCATGAAGTCTTGATTGACCACACCTGTTAAAAAAAATTATAATAAAGCTATTAAATCCATCCCACCAGCACAACACAGAGTGAATGTAGAGACTAAGTGGGTGAAACACTTGGAAACGAAAAGAACAGCACCACACTTAAGGGGGTCTCAGGTTATGTGTGAAATACAAAGTGCATAATTTCACCTGGTAATTAAAGCATATACTGTTTATACTGAATATACTGAATATTTGATTAGCCACAGAGAGCAGATGTATGTGAAAACAAAAAAATCTGACAAATAAAGCTTTCCAGAAAGCTAAAATGAGCTGCAGAATTAAGGTCCATCACTAATCTAACATCCATGGAGCTTATCAAGGCCTTTAGAGACATCTGATAACTAAGAGCCAAGAATGCTAGATTTGGAGTGAGTGGTTCTGGCTTGGGCAGCACCAGTAATAAATTCCTCTCTTGTTTCTTTCCTGCGAGTACCCACTGTTCCAAACTCCTGGCTCCTTTGGCCGATTTTCCAAATCTGCAACGAAATTTGCCTCTCGGCTCGCCTTTCCTTGCCTCTCTCTACTCTCTCAGTAATTGAAAGACTCAGCCCCTCATTCTCAAAGCACCAGCACAAAGCCGAGGGTGAAATCTTCCAGAAAGCCAGGAGAGCACAGAGAACGGGTCTCCTGGGAGCCAGCTGGACTTATCCAACACAGGCTGCCAGAATTAATGAGGTCCGAGTGTCCCAGTGAATCAGAGAGCTGGTATCTACCACGTGGGACCAGACCAGGCAGAAAGACTTACCATTCACACAGGATGTACAGATACGGCTATTTTTGAAAACATAGTTTTCACCCCGCCAGTTTTTTTTTTTTTTTGTTTGTTTTTTTAATAATTCCCGTCCAGTCTAACAGTGTTTTCAAAAATCTCTATCCACACAAAAAACTCAAAAAGGATTTGCTCATGCTCACATAAGGATGTCACCCCAGGCTGTGTATTGAGGGGCAGAGGAAAAAAACTGCTTTTCAAAAATATCTGTATATGTGTAGATCGAGTCAACAAGAATCTGTGTATTAGGCTATTTAGGTAACATTCATTCATTCATCTTAAGGAACTGCTTTATCAGGGTTGCAGTAGATCTACAGCCTATCCCTTGCATCCTATTCAGGAATACCTCTGAATATGATGGAAGTACATCTCAGGGCACCATGCACTTATACATTCACACCCAGGGGCAATTTAGCAAAGCCAATCCACCTACCAACCGTTTTTAAAGAGGTGGGAGGAAACTGGAGGACCTACAGGAAACCCATATGATACGGGGAGAACATGCAAAGCTCCAGATAGACAGTAACCAGACCAGAGCTCAGGATAAAACCAAGATCCCAAAAACAACACGACTGGTCTGGGGCAAAGTGAGATATGGTGGACATCCACACAAGATATTCTGGTGGTTAATTTTAAATTCAGCTTGCCTCTTTCTCCAAGGCGCCGAGATTTCTGACTTGACAGAGAGGAAGCACAGACAGTCTAGTTTCCTATATTTGCTCCGGAGATTCTGAGTCAAGAACATTCACAACCAGGCCCAAACCAAAATCGAGGTTATGAATTCTGGCAACGTCTGCAAGCACAGAACTGCACCGTGCAAAAAAAACCAAACCAACAACCCGATGGAGGTTTCAGAGGCAGGTGGTGATCATCAAGCTACTAATGGCAACATGGTACTTTTACTCAACATCATTATGATGGATATAGAGGCACAGAGGTGAAAGTCAAGGTACAGGTGATACTGTAGAAAAATGTTTCAAAACAAAACGACTTGCAACAACAAAAATGAAAACAGAAGCAACTCGAAAACAAATGGACAGATGACAAGGATTGACAGAGAGTGACATTTTAAAAGCGAACATGAATCCTTTGAGCATCTCAGGGTTGATCAACCAGGTTTTTTTGGTATCAGGAAAGGATTTATAACTATACATTTTTGTGCAGCTACACAAGTTTTATCCAAAGTGTTTGGTATAGCTAGTTCAACCTACAAGCCAAAAGGTTAAACCGAGAATTTCCAATTTTCATTGTAACTTTGGCTTGAGGCAAATAAACTTACTTTTAATGATACGTTCAGTGGTCGACTGTTTTTCTTTGGGTTCTTTGGTCGACATCTTCTCTTTGATCACCTTGTATTTGTATTTTTCCTGTATTTTCTTGAGATTTAGGTAATTATGCTAATTAATTTTCCCACGAACTGAAGTGAAGTGAGAGCTCTGATATCCAGCTGTTCCCTTTGCTTCAATTGTCCAAAAAAAAAAAAAACAACAAAGTGTTGATAAAAAAAAAAATGGATATGCAGTCAGCAAAGCGACCAAGTCCAGAAGACACGTGACAGGAGCATTGTAATTAGTCCACAGATTAATTAGCAGTCTGATTGCTATAGTAACGAGTTGTTTTTTCGCGGGAAAACTAGTGTCACTGGAAGCCGGGTCTTTACCCCAGATGTCATTAATGCACTTTGCAAGACAACAGCGTTATTTTAGGTTAAACTCCAGCTCCAGCTCTCTGCGGACAATAAGCAACAAGATGATTAGGCTCGGTACGCGGTCTTGCACGTTAATCCGATTTTCCACTTTTTTTTTCCCCAGTCAGAATGTCAAACTCGCGCAGAAACTCCCCTCTCTCTCTCTCTCTCTCTCTCTCTCTCTCTCTCTCTCTCCTTCTCCCAGCGCCGGTTTAATGTTTCTCACACGTACACGTTGAGGGTCAATAAACAGCAGGTCCGGAGATACCCTCCTCCCACTCGGCGCTGACCGTGTGCCTATAGCTCTGCCTCGTCCCTCCCAGCTCCCCTCAGATTAAAGACGCTTATCGCTGAGATTTCCTACAACATGGCGGAGTCGGAGCTCCCGACGTCATGACGTCGCCGTGACGCGCCAACGTTCACGCCAGCTAGCCCAGCGCTAATACAGGCCCCGCGTTCGCGTTCCAAACGGCTTCTTACTCACTACACAAGTGCACTACTTAGAACGTAACCTAGCAGCCTCATACGCCCTACCTAGTGGACTTTATTTGCTAAAGTGAACCTTTTTGTTTTGTTTTGTTCTGTGTTTTTTACCTCAGCCACAGACAATCCTGAGGTAAGGCACTAGCAGAAGGGATTCTCTGTTTAAAAAAAAAAAAAATTCTGATATTTTTTTTCATAAGTTATATTTTGTTTTCTGGAAAAAAAGCACGAAAGCTTTTTATTTATAAAAGCGTGCAATATCATTTCCTGACATTTCATATACATGTATAGTTAGCTTTTATAGGCTAGCACTTTTAATCTGTATTATTTCTGTAACAATATGTTATTAATAGCCTAAAGAGTACAATATGTACATGAAAGTAAGTTTACCTCTTAATAGTATCACGTACATATATTTATTTTACATATTTAATAGATATAACTGCAATTGGGAACTTTTTTTAAAAAAAAATATTATTTTTATTTTTTTTACCTCAGCCACAGACAGTATTGAGGTAAGTCACTAGAATGAAGGATTATCTGTTAAAAGTCTTTTATTATTCAACATTCTGTGAGGATTTTTGCTAAAAGTAGAAGTCGCTTTTAAAAGTAGAATATTTATTTATTTTTTTAAACTTCAGTTACCATGTCGTTTTCCGAAATCTCCATATATATTTATTTAGCTTATAGTATTATAGCTTATAGTAACAATTTATACAATAAGTATAAATTATTTACTTTTTATATTTTTGTGTATGTGTATTCAGTTCAGTGTAATAGCATATAGTTTAATTTTTAGAAATGTGCTAGATGTTACCAGGCATGTTGTACAATTCATATGTAATTTAAGTAGATAGATAGATAGATAGATAGATATAGACACACACACACACACACACACACACACACACACACACACAGAGTAGGTATATATTACCAAAACGGAATAAATGTTATTTGTGCCCACAAGGAGGCGCCACATTCACCCTGCTGGGGAAAAATTTTTATCTGACCAGCTACCAGTTGATCAGACTGGTAGACCATCTTTGCCAGCTTGTAAGTCCTGGTAGAAAGAAAGTAAACAATTACTGAATTACTGCTACATGATAGACACGCTGCCTGTAAGAACACAACAGTTAGGCAATTAGAAGATACCAACATTTGTTTAGTCCAGTAATCAGGAAAGAGGAAAATAAGTTTGCTGGCACAGATGGTCTACCAGTTTGACCAGCTCAGCCTGTTTCGGCAGGTGGTCAGACCAAGCTGCATATTTTTATCAGGGCATTGTTTTGAGTGATTATGTTAAAAGTGGCATATGAATATGAAGAGATATGTTCAAAAATCAAAGCAAAAATCAGAGACATGTCCAGATGAAAAGCATTACAATCGATAGAGCAACAGGATTGTCCAATACCATTCTTTTACCATATTCTTTATTATCCTTAAAATAGACATGGATCAATCTGACAACTTTTACCTATTTCCCAAACAAACAATACGACAATCTAATACAATAAAATGATCAGTATATTTTACATTAGGAGTGTACAGATGACTGTGGTCAAGCAGCCATGTTAGATCATCATCAACCAAAAATAACCATGTACAAAAATACGCAAACTCACATGCTGGGAAAATGCTGGCTCTTTTAAGAATGCTGACGAGCCTCTGCTAGGTGGCTATGTCAGCGTTTCATTGCGATTAAGACCACCGATCAATCCTTTCCAAGCATGAAGTGCACCGAATAACCTTAAATAACATTGTGATAAGCGCTGGCATAAAAACTTGAGTCAGGTTGCTCTGGAGGAACAGAATGGCACCATGATCACAAATGAAAGCTGAGCTGCTCTCTTCTGTCTATGTGACTATGAAACAGTGTACTGTTTAACATGTTTAACATTTAAGACCACTAGGCACTTTAATTCCTGCATTTAACTGGTATCTTAGGGCACAGGTTCCTATGTCTTAGGGCAAGTCAGCTGATCTAGGGTCAGGTCTATAGAACCACAGCTATTAGAACACATGCATTCACATTATTCCATATTGCATATACTACAGGTTCCCAACCATGGTCTTGGAGTACCCCCTGCACATTTTAGTGTTTTAACTGTTCCCAACACATCCGATTCAACTCATGAGCTAATTAACAGCCCTTAAGTGGAAGCGGGTGTGTTGAGAGCAGGGAAAACACTGAAATTTGCAAACAGGACCAGGGTTAGAAATCTGTGACATAGTTATACGAGTTCGACCCCAAGTTGCATGAATGTAGACATGACCAAAACCATGCAGCATTGAGTATGATAACCTCAGCATATAAGGACACTTGTAATTATACACTTGATGGCATGCGGAAGCAAAAGTGACACTCGGAGCCTGGTAATTCAGAGATCTTGAGTTACGGATTACAGGTTTGAAGAGACCATGGTGGTGTCCAACCTTGCAGGCATTAGATGGCTACTGCAAGTTATTTCACAGTAGAGGTGTGCATTGGGAAATTTGCATGAGCGGTCGGCTTTTACGTTAATGAGGTGGTATGAAATGAAGCTCAGAAGACAAAGAAAGGCCATGTTCATTTACATAGTAATGTACTGGACACGGTTCCTAGTTGGGTGTTGTGTAACATGTTTACTGCATTAATTCGTCTTCAGTAAATGGTTTGTCTAGGTTCACTGTTGTTTACATTACTAATCTGTGTCTATTTTGGGAAATCGAACCAATTGAATTTATTAGAAAATATTGCGGGCAGGTACAAACAAAAATAGTTGCAGGCGCAGATGGGTTTTAAAAGAGAAAATACACACACAAACATCGAAAAGATAATTTTTTGTCTTACAAATCAATGCTAGTATGGCTGTAAATGAAAGCTGCAAGCTTTATATTTACTATATTTTTATGTTTAATAATATTTTCCTAAATGTAGTTAATATTCAATTTAAATTAAAGCAAGCACTTGCGCACCACCTTTATTACCAGAAATCAAAAGTCTGCACATTAATATGTATTCTACAAATAATTAACAAGTAAATAATGAACATGTCAAAGTGTTAGTTTTTCAGTGTTAGTACACAATAAGACAGTGCAAGAAACTCACATCTCTCACAGTGACAGTGAGAGATTCATCCCAGTATGCACCATAATTCACCAAATCTGTACCTGTTCAATGATTAATTTTCTTACAGAGTGCTGGTCTGTCTCCCATCACTATGGATATGCTCAGTTCTGTCCTTCCTTACTCACATTATGACTGCTGTTGAATGTAGATTAATGAGACGGCTTAGTCAAAAAACTTGCCACTCTTTGGTGTCCATTCAACCATGCACACTTGTTTGGCCAAAGTATCCCTTTAAGCCTCGCCTTGAACTGAAAGACGCCATTAATCAGGATCTGCCAGTAGAGGGCTAAGTCTCAAACATGAATCAGACCGTGAGTAGGATTATCATCACCATGGCAAACACGCGTTCAGACCATTGCATTCCACTGACGCCATAATAATCGTAATCATTGCTTATAATCTACCTGGATACTCCTGCTGTCAACTTCAGTCAAGCACTCAGACTAGAACTGAATCTGGTAAGTCAAACACATCTTTGGCTACATGTTGGGGCATATAACCTGGGATGTAAAAGGAAAAAAAATGGTTTTACGCCTTATAGTCACGCTACACAGTTCGGTCTCTGTTTGCATAGACATTATCGTCATCACCATTATCAGCGATAAATCAATTTTTTCCAGATATGAAATGTTTGAAGATACAAAAAGTTGAGAGGTTACATAAAATTGCCAAGATACGCAAACCAAAACACAAAGCTCGACCATATCAGCTTGCATCTGATTTCCAGTGGGCTCCTAGCAGACCGGAGTTGACAACAACAGGAAATGAATTTACACCTAACACAACCAAGGGAAGCACAAAGTCAGGAGTGAGATGCAAGCTAGCCAGACATCTTGTATTAGATCCCAATGCCAGAAGAACAAAAGTCTAAAGTGCGAATTAAAACAAATGTACCATTGTTGACGCTACTTTTTAAACTGTAGAAATGTCTAGACAACCCCCATTTAAACAGACATCCAGCATGTCCGCACGTGATACTCTTAGGAAGGAGGACCTTCAGAAAGGCACAGCTGGACATCCAGTGCATAGATTGTTCCTTCCCAAGTGGACGAAAGAGTCGGAAGATCACTGTAAGATGAAGCCCGGTTGAGGAGCCATCCGAGGGGCAGATCTCTGGGGCACTGGTGGGGGGTACTGTGGCATGCAGAGAGAAGGGTACCCAGGCTGGGGTTGTCTCACTCGGGGTGGGATCGGTGGGTAAGGGGAAGCAGGGTAAGCCACCACTGGAGCTGGCTGAGACTGAGCACTGAGATTTTTGATGGGGGGAAGCGGAGGGGCTCGTCTGGGCTGTGGGATTGGGGCACTGTCTGGCTCTCTCTGGAGGGGAACAGGTGTGGAGACTGGTTCAGTTTGACGAGGAACCTGGACAACTGCGGGCGATTTCAGCACCAGTTCCTGTAGCTTCTCGATCTTCACCCTCCGCATGTGAGCCAGTTTGCGTTTGCTCTGGTACTCGTCAACAAAGCCATCCAGGGGTACAGAGCCATCAAGGAAAGAGTCAGCCATATTCTGTTTGAGGAGGAAAGGGATTACGAAAATGTCAATATGTCACTATTCAGCACTCACAATATTGTCATTATGGACAATTCAAAATTGCCCTTTTGCTAGACAGCATTTTTGGGCAGCATTTGCACACTCTAAAAGCTGTCACAATTGGAAGGCAGATTAAAGACAGCTGTCATCTATGGTAACTTATTTTGACAAATTTGCAACATGTTCTCATATCATTTAATCTTCCAGGCAAAAGCCTGGAAAAAGAACAGAAAGAAATTTGTCAGGGAATACAATGACAAATCTAAAAATCTAAGCAAGTATTTTCATTACTGTTTTAGTTAAGGTAATTCTCTTTAGCTAACATATACATGTACTTAACAAATTAGCTAATTAACTATTTTTCAGCTCACTTTTACACAAAAGAGCTAAATTTTTCTTAGCAAACAAATCTTATGGAAAACGAACAATATGATAAACTATCACGAATTTTATATCACCGTACCACTATCACATCAGCGTAAATGGCCATTACAATGAGAACAGGCTTTCCATGCAGTTAAAGAAACATGGTTGGTAGTCACACGTTATCCAGGTCATTAAAACAGAGAATTTGGACTGGTGCTGAACACCCACAAGGCTCATGTGGTAAATGGTGGGTGGAAGTGGTTACCTCAGTTTCTTCCTCAATTTTGGCTCCTTCTGCCTGCAACAATGCAAGCAATGTGTCCAAGGATGTGTTGCCAGACTTGTGGTCTGTGAGCAGAAAAAAGCAAACACAAATTATATTTCCCATCATCAACAACGAGAGTATACCAAAGAGCTGTTATGGAGCATAATGGAATGTTCAAAACCCCATGAAGGAGACACTAAAATCTAAAGTCTGTCTGGATTTCAAGACCAGGATGAGGCTTATAATATGATTCAGCATGTACTGTGTGAGGTTTGTGCTGTTCCAAAGTTGCCTAATCGAGCCTGAGGAGCAGTAATGGACCAATAACAAAGCCCAAAGTGCTGCTCAGGTTTCTGCATAGACAGTTACATCTAAACCGCAGGTCAATGATACAACACAGCCAGGTTTCTGATACATGTCTACAGAGCCCTTAATGGAATAAAAGACCTAAGGGCTAAAAAGAGCAGCCCTTAAATATTAAATGATAGCCAGTCAGACATTACTCAGTGATCTTGTTCATCCCTCAATTAGAAGTTTTTATAAACTTGGTATTCTTGATCAGTTAGCCAGAAAGTGGTATAATGATGGTCAAAAAGCATAAAACAATGAATATCTTTGTCTGTTAGTGGACAAAAGAAATAGTATCTGGTACCACATTCTCCTCCAGAAATCTTTAACTTGAAATGATGAAATGGACTAGCTGAAATCAAATTGGTATAACATTTTCTGCACACAGCAGAAAAAACAGGTTGGCTGGACCAAGATCCTCCTCCTCCAGGGAAACAGAAGAACTCATGAATTTTCTTGGATATCCGGGAAGGAATTTCCCACTCCCAGCTGCCCGGGTATAATATATTGCTGAATGAACATGACCTACTTTTAATGGATTAATAAGCTGAGGAGAGACAAAGCAAGCAAGTCTGCAAGGTGGATGGATTTTTCCCACTTTGGATAGAGAAGTGATAATTTAATAACCACAGCAACATTTAGCCTTTTCCTTGTTCTTTAGCAGGTATGTAAAATAATATACAGAAGGTCAGTGCTTTATTTAACTGGTACTTGGGGAACATTAAATCCAAGGTGTTTTTTTTTACTCGGAGTACATAAAGATCTGTTAACAACGTGGTCTGTGAGGGCAGGATTAAATTCAAACTACTACCGCTCTTGCTGACTGAAGTCAGAACTAACAGATGAGTCACTACAGGTAAAAGTTCAACTGACAACTTAACAGTTCCCACTGAAGATGACTTAGTGGTGTGAAGTGGCTGAATGGTGTAAAAAATATTTCCTTGGAAAGGCACAGATTTCAAATGAGACGACTATTTGCCTGTATCCAAATGAGTTTCGGTTTCAGCTGTATGTGTTTTAAAGTATGTAAAGTCTCTGCTGACTCTTTTTTTGTAGGATTCACAGAATGAGTGGGCCTATTTTGCTTAGATCAGCAGGCTAAATCTATTCCATAAAGACCCTCGCAGGAATTGAGTAGACTGGGTAAGTCAATGTACATAAAAGGACCCTAACTTACCGTTTAAACCCTGTTTACTCATGGAGGAAAACTGACGGTACACAAATCAAGATCTTTTTAATGCGGAAACCATCTTGTTCATAACGCAGCTACAGATAACGACCACGTATGAATGTAATTTGCTAATCTGCATAGTAATGCACAACACAGCTATTGGATTTCAGTCTTAATGGCTGAAGACCCAGGCTACAAGTGTAAATGCACAGGGTTGTAATCTGTATCCAAACACCACAATCAACTGTTTACTTCCTCTTCAGTGGTGCTCATGGTATTCACTGAGTAGCCATTTTATTATATACATATACAGTCAACATTAGATTTATTGGCATCTTGATAAAAATGAGCAAAAATTAATCAACTAGTATTTATTTATCTATTTATTTACTTATTTGTTTATTTGTTTTACACTTGAGGATCTTGGATTCCATTTGACCATGCAATATATTATAAGCTCCTTTATATTCTTGCATTTATGAATGTAGAACACTGATTTTGTGATCCTGCAACCATTTCTTGTTTGATTTGGATGTATCTTTGGGGTTGCTTTCTTGTTGAAAGATCCATCTACAGCCGAGTCATAACTTCCTGTCAAAGGCAACCAGGGCTAAAATGTGCCGATATTCATAACAGAATTAATGACGCTGTCAAACTTCACAAGCTGTACAAGGAAACAGGCTTTATAATTACAAAGTGACCTTTATGGAGCTGTGCCTTATGAAAGGACCAAAAAGTGTAGGTACATGTACCGGTATCATGTAAGGCCAGAGCCAGATTTGATAGTGTACATGAGGAAGAAAAGCAACTTTTTTTTTTTTTTTTTTAACTTATTAAAGAACAATATTCTTTTTTTTTTTTTTTTTAACCCATAATTTGTATCCATTTACGGTTACTTTTCATGTTGTGTGAATGCAAAATGATGGCAAAACACGTTAGTTCCTGTTAATACCGGCTATAAACATAAGCAGCTATATTCCCTCACAAGCCTCTCTCTTTTAAACTTAAAAAAAAAAATTAAAAATACACACAGCTCATGTTACTGAGAATCAGCAAAGCATAAACTCCTCTGTCCTGAACACTTTCCTGTATCAGAAAATTTACACCTTTACCTCTGAGGGTTACAAAGCATTGACACTGGAGACTCCTTCCAAAAAAGTTAAGTAAAAGCCTTCCTTACAGAAAATTTGACCATATCAACAATTACATGCGGGTTTTAAAAAAATCTGTTTGTGGTGCAGCAACAATACATGTCCAGTGAATTAGCCATTACCATAGATATGTTACTAACGGTAACATATTAGAACAAGCACATTAATATAAACCTGATTTGCAGTTGCACTATTGTCAGAGATGCTGTTATAGAAAATTAATCAATCCAACACCTTCTGACCAATTAGAATCTAGCACTATGGTATAAAAGTGTTTAATCATTTGATTGTGCCTGCAAAAATAAAATACACCAAAAAGATATGCAGTATAATAAGCTGGAACGCTGTACACTTTAAATGACACTGTTAAACTATACAGCAGATTCTCCCCTTATATGCAATTATTAATCCAGGACAAAAAGGTTTCACATCCCAAAAGCCAAAAGGATAGAAAGAGACATGGAAAAATGTGATTTGTGCTTAAGCTGAAAACAAATCCGTCTTGTATCTGGATCTGCAATTAGAGGCCAGACTGAAAAAAGGAGGACAGTGTTTCAGCAGGCTGTTTGGAGCAAGCCGCCTAGCAACGGCTGGGTCACATGGGTAATCAGTGGCGGCTTTTTTCATTCATAATATACACACACACGGTATACCGGGGTGTGGTGCGGAGCTGAATACGACTCCCTGAACTCTAGAGAATCTCGGATCCTGAGTCAGATCGGCTATCAAACGCCTCCTAATGTCCCGCGATTGGAAAACACAAAGGTGGAAAGACAAGAGGTTTTGTGAATTAGTGGTAAAGCCAGAAGAACCAGTTGGACTCACTGACATTATATTACTGAAATGGATGATTTGAGCTGAAATGAAAATACCTTTAAGAAATTGCAACATATGTAAACATTTGCTTAATTTGTGCAAAAAGATTTCATTCTGATTGAAGAGGAAGCTCGTGTTAGCCTTCAACCCTCCCCAGCTGGTAGCCGTCATATGATGGGGGGGGGGGACCTGACTGGTGGGGAAAGAAAAAGTACTATATATAAAATGTTTGGAATCTAAAATGTTTTTGTACTGAATCAATAATGTAGATAAATAAAAATAAATCATAAAATAAAAATAAAAATAAATAAAAGAAAATAGGGTGCCTAAAACTTTTGCACTGTGTGTACATACATACATTATATTTGTTATATACACACACACACACACACACACACACACACAAATATAATATATGTATGTACACACACACAGTTTTAGGCACCCTATTTTCTTTTATTTATTTTTATTTTTATTTTATGATTTATTTTTATTTATCTACATTATTGATTCAGTACAAAAGCATTTTAGATTCCAAACATTTAATTTTGTGCTGGAAAACTAATGTTACTGAAAAATGTTTGTATGTCAGTGAAGAAAGCATATTCCATAAGAGACATTTTTCAGACAAAAAAAAAAACATAATGAAGGCTGCTGGGTTTCGCTGCAAAAATAAGAAGTGAGTCGACAGTAACACTTACAGCTCATTTCCTTATAAAACTGCACACACTGCACCTGCGACTACTATTTTTTTTTAATCAAAGTATTTTTCTTTTTTTTTTTTTTTTTTTTTACTTTTTTGCACAGTTCTGTGTGTTTGTATATATATATATATATACACACACACACATATATATATATATATATATATATATATATATATATATATATATATATATATATATATATACACACACACACACACACACACATAGGCAGAACCTTACTTAACACTTTCTAAAAATAACACTCAAGCCTTATTTGCAGTGTTCTCAAAATGATGTCTGGCATACAATTGGCTTTACATTAATGACATGACACGAGCGAGTTTCAGGCAAGCCTAAATATTTGCGCCGCCCACAAAGCAAATTCCGCATTATTCTATCCTGAATTATTTATAGAAAACTTCACAAAATTACTTTGTGGGATATGGAAATATAAAGTAAGACTTTATATCAGCTGTAGCTGAATGGCCAATTAGAATTGAGCTCGTTTACCAGCCTCTCTCTTTTTCTCACCAGCCTCTCTCTTTTTCCCCTCTCTCTCAAAGTTAGAAAGCAAAAATGCAGCTTGTCAATTTACAGAGAAACCGTAAACCGTGTCAAACTCATCTGTCCGGAAAGGCTTTACTGAAGCGGAAAACTTGGTTACATCTTTATCTCTGAGTCTTGACCCTGGAGACTCTCTTATGAAAGTTGTCACCATATCTTTTTTTCTTTGTTAAATAACAAGTTTTTTCATTAATTCATCATTTGTCTTAGATTATGCAAAGCATCCCTGTGAATGAGCTGTTACTATAAAAACGGTAAGGCATTAGAACGGGCACATTTGAAGCTGCACTACTGTCAGAGCTGCTAATGGTGTATGTTAGCAAGCTGAGCAGCTACGAATTTCATAATGACACCTGCCTTATGCCCAGTGCTAACTTTTTAATTTAACATCCAAGAAGAAAATTTAATCGTCACTGCAGGAATTTTTTTTAAACCAAATGTTATCTAATCCCATTGTTTACTCAGAATTTAGCACATTTTGAACCTTGAAAACTTTAAACCTGTGACAAGCTTTTGATGATGGGCTTTATTAAGTGGTGGTTTATTCAGACTTGACTGCATTTAAAAAGAGACAGCATGAGAACTGAGACAGTAAGAGATGGAAAAACAGATGAATGGCACGAGTAAGCAATGGAGAGATAAACATTGACAGTGGTGAGTGAACTAACAAGGACACTGAGCAGGTGAGAGGCAGAAACAAGGGGGGAAAAATGTTTTTTTTTTTTTTGGTAACTGGAAGGTGTTACATCACCTAGTGTGGACTTGCGAAGCTGGAAGGCCTCGAATTGTTCCTGGAGGCAGCGGTAGCACTTTGTGAGCTCATTTTTCTGATGGTCTAATCTGGGCTGCAGCACGAGGTTCTGCTCAGCCAGTCCTCGGTTGCTGGCCAGGATCACTTTCTTATTCTGCTGCAACTCCTGCACCTAAACACACACACACACACACACACACACACACACACACACATCATATTACAATGCAATTAAATCCCAACAAAGCACTCACTCATCTTAATGCAGCACACAGCAAGAGTGTCACTTTTTCCATACACACATACACAGTGTGAAATACAGCCTTCAGTCACAGTGCACTGTCCACCTAAAGTAAACCTCAGAATAGCAATGTGCAAACGACAGTAATGACCCATAAATAAAATTGAATAAAATTCATTAAATACATTTTACAGCAACCCAATGCCAAATAACAAAATGCTAACCCTCCCAGAAATGGAATCTTCACTCAAAATTGTGTTTGGTTACAGTGGCATTTTTCAGTGAACAATTCTGAACAATAACATCATAATCAGACTTTTATAAAGGCTTACGCACTGAACAAATATTTGAACAGTACCAAATACTGTATCTCTGATGAATAACAGAAAAACCTCTTACAGGGGCTGTAAAATCTCTAAAAATTAATTAAAGAATTTGGTACTATAAGCACAGTGTTGTTCAATTCTCAAATCTGAACTGTCAGAAGGTCTTGATTACTGTTCTATAACAGCTCATTGACAGGGACTTGTATGGTGGACATTCCACATAATCTAATCCTAATAAATGCATTATTTAGAAAAATAAAGAAAAATAATAATTACTATGGTGGACGTTTTCTGTGAGGAGACGTTTATTAATGGCATCTCCAGAGTCAGCACTTTGTAACATTCAGAGCTAAAGTGGTAACTTTAACTTAACAGGTTTCAGAGTCATTACAAGATCAGGTCTGGAACCTAAGTACCAGCTCATTCAGACCGCTACTGCAGATGAGATTAAACCTGGATATTCCTATTACACCTTCACCATTTCAAACATTTGATCGAGAACCTAAATGTTTATGGCATGACTTTATTAATATCTTTTTTGATTTCTTGGTAGATGTCTTTTTTGGTAATGTCTTTCTTGGTATATTTTGCAGAACTCTGAGTCCAATATGTATTTTATTAATTTCAATTTCACTTTATTTGACGACAAGCACCTGTTTACAACGAGGCCATGCACCAGCTCAGTGTGGATTTGGAGGCCAAACTCTATAGAGCAGAATCATCATGAGCTGTCTTGTGTTGCCATAAACAAATATCGCTTGCTTAACTTTGCATAAGGATACAAAGCAAAGATGAGGCTGAACTCTGAAGTGAAAATGAAGTGAAACAGTGCAGGAACATCATCTCAGCCACATCACATCTTAAGCCATGAAATGGTTATAAAAAAATGTTACGAATTTGTTACGGAGACACCATAAGGACATGAGACACAGTAAAGACATGTATGTATTACTGGAGACTCAGAAAACATTAAAACTATTTAGTAATCAGATTATCCTAAAATATCATAATTAAACTTTCCACATATTTTCTTAATCAAAATATTTTTAATATTGACACTAATAATTATACCTTAATGACAAACGTCTGTATTTATGTCTTGAAGTAATGTCTATTGACTACAATAAATAATGAGCTTTAAGCACAAAACCTCAGCTTATCTGTATAGAAACGTATGCTTCTGTGCGCTAATTAAATCAGTTATGAAAAGGGAAAAAGTAAAGGAAAAAGGGTATAGTATGTGGGAAGATGCACAGCTGAAAACACAGTGAAGAACCATGTTTGCTGCTAACGAGCTGCTACTGTACGGCAAGACCCTCCGCCGGGGGCAGGGCCTATACGTTTTGGAGAGCCTTTAACTGGACAAGCACAAGACTGGTACTCGATGAGTAATCACAGAATAATCATTAATCTTTTCCAAGAAATTATTAAATAAATCAAAATATATCTGCTAAATATATTATCATGCTGGTGTCTATAACGCTAAGGGACAAGTACAATATATAATACAGCATTTTAAATGTATTTAAAGCTTTTATTTGCAGTATTTTATAGTACTTACAACACAACAACTGAACCTGTTAATATGGCTTTTTCTCGGGAATTTGACAAGAAACTTTTTTTTTTGTCTTGAGGAAGACCATCTTTCAAATAACCTCTTATAACCTCTTTCCAGGCATTAAATTTTAAATCTAAAATTTTTTATTAATCATGATGCCTGAACCATCTCTGTACAAATAGTCACACAGAATTAAATACATATAAATCATGCATATTTCTGTCAACGCTGTGCAATAGATACTAACTGTTGCATGAAACCTAAGTCATCAAAAAGACAAGTCCATAATTGTCTTTGTCAGTCCGGTTTTCAACACAAAATATCAGGCATGTCAGGCAAGTGTAGTGAGCAGAACAACAGGGAACTGAAACTTCATTATGCTTTTGCTGGAACAGAAAGTGTACCACAAATCTCCACCCATTCCCACTCAAACCACAAGATAGGAACCAGTATGTATATTAAAAATTCACTGTCTTATGTGTGCACATGGATCTAATTTTTTTTTAAAGAAGTTACACTTGGAGGTTATACTTGGGGTTCATAATAGGGTTTACACTGGGTGGGATCACAGTGGAGGTCATACTGGGGGCAGTGGCGGCTCAGTGGTTAGGGTATAGGGCCACTGTTTGGAAGGTTGAGAGTTCAAATCCTAGCACTGCCAAGTTGCCACTGCTGGTTCCTTGAGCAAGAAACTCAAACTTCATCTGCTCGGTTGTGTCCTCAGATTCTATTACAGCAGAAGTGCCCAAAGGTCCTGACAATTCACTGCATAACACAGCTGAGTCCCAACACTAATCTAACACACCTGATACAGCTAATCAAGACCTTCAGTACCCGTGTTACAACATCCAGTTGACTCAGATGTACTGAAACTGAACTCCTCACGGTGGCAGATATCCAGGAAAGGGGATGGACAGCCTCGATTTAGACAGCCCAGAGCGAAACAACTATGTCACTGTTTGTGCTGCGCTAACACACCTGATACAACTCATCAATGGCTTGATAATTAACTAATAGGTTGGGTCAGGTGTGGTTGAGGAAGGGAATTACTGAACTTTGCCAGGCATGTGTGGAAAAATGCATTTATTCTGGAACAATTTAGACTGACCCACTTTATGATTATGAGTGAGTTTTTTACTAACTTAACCCAATTTTGTGTCAATCAGATCTAGGGAACTAGAGATATAGACCTTATCATTATGAAAAAGAGTTGCATTTATTCATTTGGGAAGTACTTCTTCCAAAGCATCCTGTAAGTGAGGCAGAATGCAATCCAAGCATAAACCTGAGCAGTTGAGGGTTAAAGTCAAAAACTTTAATTAATTTTAATTAATTTGATTTGAGATTTCATGGAAATATAGGCCACAGAGCCCTGAGAGTCACGGTGATTAAGCTGACAGTAAAACTATGCCTTATCTTGCTTTATCAGTGTGCTATTAAAGGTGAAATTGGGAGGGATTAATCAAATCACCTTCCATTACGTATCAGAACAATGCTTACTCTTCATCACAATGCTAAAATATACAGACTACAGGAATTATGTACAGTATATACTTCAGTAGTGATACGCCACATAGGGATGGATGGAATGACAGGAAAAATAGCATTAGGATACATTTCACAATACACCTGGATATACAGTATGTGTGATCATCTGATCACACTTGAGACTTGCTCTGAAACCTAAGACCTGACATAGACTCATAGCTAAGAGACTTAAGACCTGACTCAGACTCGTAGCCAAGAGACTTAAGATCTGACTCCAACGTGTAGCTAAGAGACTTGAGACTGGACTCAGATTTGCATAGCCTTTCAGACCTTCAACCAGAGATGTTTATATCAGCTGCATCCTTGGAATTCTTAGCTGCATTCACAGGATCCTTCACAATGGGACAGCTTTAAGTAATGCAGGGGCTGAGAAAAACAGTCTGCATGTGCTGCGCTGACAATTATACAAGGCTACCAAGTTGTTTCAGGCAAGGTGTCATGCTAAAAAAAAAAAAAAGGTTGTATTCCCTCCAAACAAAGTAATGCCATTAGATTGTCTAGCATTAAGTTTGTCAATTCAGTGACAATACACATGTATGACTGACCACAGAAATGTAAACAGAATGGAGGTACACTTCCATTCACACTTTTACAGTGCAGATCATGACAATTCTACATTTCAGGTTGTTGTAGATGTCACATAAATTTTACAGTAGGGTGTCCTATCAAATTTCACATGTGACATTCACATCCCTATTTCCCTATTCAACCAAAACAAACAAATCTATTTAAGGGAGAAAAAAATCAAACAATGGAATGAAAAAATAAATAAGATTAATGATCCAGCAGGCTAACACCCAACCAGCTTCTTGGTATTATTCATTTTTAATATGACAGTAGAGTACTACAGTTTGTTATACAATATTTGGTATAAATCCTTTTTTTTTTTTTTTGGAAACATACACTTAGTCCATGACATGCGCTGAGTCACAATGCCCTTAATACTCTCATAAATATGCACCGTGACATGATTTTTCACAGGAACAGTGGTGTCGCCCACTCTAGGGACACATGCCACTCATGAACAGGTGCTAAAATCAAAGCAAGGGGACCGACAGAAGGTCTCGTGGAAGGGAAAGTTTATTTTTGTGCTGAATGTATGCTGTCCACAAGTGTAACACTGAAATAAACGTCATGCTCAAAAGAAGCGCTTCAATATGGTATTAAGCGGTTTTGCAACAAGATTTGTTGCAGATTTCTTTAACAATTACCCTACAGTATGAATACACCTAGACCCAAAAGAGGATCTTACACAGGTAAACACATACTTCCTTCACATTAGGCTTTTGCTTCCTGTAAGCAAACAATCCTATTTTCTGAGGCTTCAGCTTTTCTGGCTTGGCTATTATGTAAGAGCCGTTGTTGTCGGCTCACTTCCCTGTGCTTTTACACCTCATTTCTCAAGTGTGCGGCTGAAAGCCACAACCAGTTATTTAAAGGTTTCGGCGAGGACACCTGGCAGATTAAAGTGGCTTCCGATCCAAAACTAGCAAAGCCAACGCTACGTTTTAAACGGACACATTTACACTATACAAAACATAGAAATGTTTTTTTCCCCATCACACAATTAGCTAAGATATTAACCTCTGAAACTAGGGCTGGACTCCTGAAATAATGACTTCATCATCTATATATGTATACTGTTGTTACACCTTAAATTGTCATGCATTAGTCAGCTTTTGTTTAGTCTTCCATTGTTTGTTTGTTTTTACCTCAGAGACTTGGGGCATGTAGAGTATGTGTTGATAAGGGCACCTTGTCGCTGCCTCACTGTGAAATGAAAGCCAACTTTTTTACCGTACGCTGTGATAAGTCACATTCTTTTCCATTCGCACTGCTTATAGAACGCTACCTAGTGCAAGGTACGCCCTTTTCAGGGTCAAAGCTTTAACGTTCCATTCAGCCTGTAACATGTACCGCAATGCTGCAAATCTCAGCCTATGCTATATTTAGTGAGGGTGGCTGTACATTAGGTCTCAAGTCTCCACTACTGGCTGCAGTTTGACATTTATTTAAAAAGGCGATGGGAATCCCCCAACCCCAACTGCAAACCCCTCCTAAAACACACACAGCTGAATTTGTTGGAGAGCAGCTGGAACCTGTTTGGACGAAAATCAAGTGTAAACACAGGCGTTGGTGTGCAAAGCACGACTGTCGGACTTCAACGTTTAAATGTTGTCCTGAGAAAGTAAATGGCTAAAATATTATTCCAACAATTAAATAAAGAGTCTCTGATTTGATTTCAATAGACAGTATATATATATATATATATATATATATATATATATATATATATATATATATATATATATATATATATATATATATATATATATATATATATATATATATTCATAAAATAAATCTGTGCTGAAGGGGGACGCTAATTGTTTTTTTTTTTTTTTTTAAACAGTTAAAAGGTTGTAATAAGTCGAGAACTTACTCAAGATTAAACATTACATCACAACAAGGATGGGCAATATGGGGAAAAAATCAAGACACACTACTGACATCTGGATATCCTGGGGACTTTTTAAAAAAAAAAAAAATGTCTGAGAACAATAGAAGCTTTTTACTTCAAAAAAAAACTGTGCAATCACTAACGTTGAACAAGAGCTGTATCACCAGAGAACACATTTTCATAATTCATTGTAAATTATGATTTATGTTGGTTGTAAAGGACTTTACTAACCAGAAAGTTTTAGAACTGGCTCAACCAAATGTTAGCTGCCAGGCACTGATAACCACTTAACAGTCTGTGCTGTTGGCATAAAAGAATAACTCCTACCACTGGTCATGACAAAGAAGGGTTGGTTTTTGGGATATTTGATACAAAGATATTTTTAAAAGGTTAGCTTAGAATCTGACAAGAAGTTCAGAGAATCCTGAATGCCTCCAAAGATCCTCCCTGTGATAACAGCATTAAGCAAATATCACAAAATATTTATTGTCTAGAAGCAGCTAGCAAAACCTAGCAACCTAATGACTCATCCCAGTGTGAGGCTTATCACATGCATACTCCATGCTGCATTTCCTCAGAACTGAAAGCAAAATTACAGCACTCATAAAATAAAATATAGTAAACTATATTTGGAGTGCCGATGTATCTTTTGTTTCAATAACACGCACTGCTCCCAAATTAAATCCAGTCAACCATTAACAATAACCATTTTCCCATAGAAACAAGGTTGATTAGTCATGACAATCACACGAGTGCTCATTTTCACTAGGTCATAAATTTGGCAAGCAAATGCAGTGTAGCCAAAGGAAACTAACTACATAATGACACTGACACTGCAATACGGTCAGAAGGAAGTTCAAGACAGCTATCGATACCAAATCGAATGCTTGGAAACAAAACTCCACCATTTTTCCTGGACTAATGTTTGTATAGTTGCTGGAGTAATAATTATGGAAGTTATATATATATAGGAGTTCTGTTTACGGAAGTAATAGTTACTTAAGTAATAGTTACAGGAATTATATTTACGGGAGTTTCATTCATGGGAGTTAATGGGGCTATATTTACAAAAGAAATAGTTAATGATGTAATTAATGGAAGTTATATTAATGAGAGTAGTATTTTCTGGACTGTTGTTTAGGGGAGTCATATTTACTGGAGTCATATATAAGAGAGTTATATTTTACGGAAATAATATTACCGGAGTTATACTGAAGGGAAGGGAGTAATATTTTCTGAAGTAATATTTTTACTGGAGTTATATTTAAGGGAGTAATATTTTCTGAAGTAATATTTAAGGGAGTAATATTTTCTGAAGTAATATTTAAGGGAGTAATATTTTCTGAAGTAATATTTAAGGGAGTAATATTTAAGGGAGTAATATTTTCTGAAGTAATATTTAAGGGAGTAATATTTACAGAGTCACTGGCTCGAAACCTGAAACTTTCTGACTAAAAAAAGGCTGTTTTTATGTGTTTTTTTGTTTGTTTTCCATTTAGACAGCAGTATTTTTCCCAAAACTTATATTTGAGTTGCCTGTCTGAACAACAGCATTGTAGACATCACAGCTCTATTTCTCTAGAGGAGTAATAGTTACTTGAAAAAAAAAAAAAATAAGTCACTGACTTAATTTTTTTAATCATGAAACTTCCACTCAACCTTTCAGTGATTAAAAGTAACGCGTTTGTTTGTTTGTTTGTTTGTTTGTTACTTTTCTGCCAGTCAGAATTGAGTTGTCTGTCTGAAACCAGTAGTCCTGTAGTACTGGGGTCGTGACGTCACAGTTTTGCAGTTACAGCAAACTATGACACACTTCCCAAATTGACTAAATACAAATAAACAAACCTACAAAACGATTGAGTACCAGTAACAATACACTTTGTGGGAGTTGCTGATGGAAGAGCACATGAAACAGGATAATCCGGTAATGCGCTGTTAAGAAATAATAAAGTGTAAACAAACAGATGAAGTGAAGTCGCGTGCAGAGTTTTGAGTTTCTTCTGTAACTCCAAGTGAACAACGAAACACTTTCCTTTGTCAGTATCGGCTCTTTGTTTTCCGCTTAAATCCGCTAAAGTCGCACCTTAAAGACAGAAAGAAAAGAAAGAAATGAAATAACTCTCACCTCTTCCAGGTCCAGCACTATTTTGTTGAGCTTTTCGTCATCTTCGAGGAGCTCCGACAGCTGAGCAATGGAGTAGCAGCTCAGCTTGTTACCAAAGCGAGCCATTTCTGGCACAGCCGGGTGTCTTCTTCCCCCCGCTTGGCCTTCTTAACTTCACAAACACACACACACACACACACACACACACACACACACATATGATACACACTCCTGCTTTTCCTCCACCAACCGGAAGAGTACGGTCCGGGTTTCGGCTCCGTCCCAAACCGCACTCTTCCGCACTAAAGAGTGCGTCAGGAAAAGCGCGCACCCGCGAGCTGAGTGTGAACAATGAGGGGAAGTTCCCGGATGTCACCAACGTAAAGCGCGTGCAGACGTTGCTTAATAGTTTCACAGTAATTATTTCTCTTAAGAAGCTGCTGCTCTTATACAACAGAAAGAAAAAAATATCATTGACGTCATTCCTTTTTACTATAAATAAAAGTGTGTCAGATTAAATCCAGGTTTAAATTGTATTTACTTCATCAAAAGCTACACAAATTCAAGATGTATATTGTATAAGACATTTGTTAGGCATAAAATAATAGATATAAATAAATAATATGCAAAATATTCTGATTAATATCAGTACTTATCTGTGAACTACGCAAGTCCATAAAGCCACGAGTTTTGTTTTTTTTGTCTGTGCTGTTATCTTGAGATCACACCTTTCTCATTTTTTTTTTTTTTTGAGATAACTTATTTTTCTCACGATTTGACAATAACAAAAGTTATACTATATGGCTTAAAGTATGTGGACACCTGATCATCACACCCATATGTGGTTCTTCTCCAAACTGTTGCCACAAAGCTAGAAGAACACAGTTGTATAGAACGTCTCTGTGTGCTGTAGCTTTACAATTTCCCTTCACTGGAACTATGAGGTTCAAACCTGTTCCAGCATGACGATGCCCCTGTGCACAAAGCGAGCTCCATGAAGACATGGTGTGTGAAGGTTGAAGTGGAAGATCTCGAGTGTCCTGCACAGAGCCCTGACCTCAACCCCACTGAACACCTTTGGGATGAGCTGGAACACCGACTGCACCCCAGACCTCCTCAGCGCCTGACCTCACTAATGCTCTTGTAGCTGAATGAACACAAATCCCCACAGCCACGCTCCAACATCTAGTGGAAAGCCTTCGCAGAAGAGTGGAGCTTATTATAACAGCAAACACAGGGGAATAAATCTGGAATGAGATTTACAACAAGCACATATGAGTGTTATGATCAGGTGTCCACAAACGTTTGACCAGATAATGTGTTTTCCAAGGTTGCATAGCAGTAGCATGCTAGCATTACATTGTTGTGGCCAGTGGCACACTGTCATATATTGGGATCATGGTGATTCTGCAGTTATTTCATCCTATTTCTGAAGATTTTGAGGTAAAAAAAAATGTCTTGTGAGCCATAAACCATTTAGGTGGCATCTCTCAAACATCATGTGATAAGACAGAGATGGAGAGGAGATGGAGATGTCTCTCAAGTTGGCTGGCAATGAAACTGACCACCTGTTCTGGATCACTATAGTGTCCATGACGGTATATGTGCAGGTTTCTGAGTTGCCTAAATGAGTTTCCAAACATCAGGAAAATAATTACAACAATCAAATCTTACTTCTTAGCTAACATTGACCTACCTAACGCTAACGTTACCTTTCTTTTCCAGCAGCAGTTTTTCACGCCACATTTGCTAGAAAGCTAGCTAACATGAGGTGAAACAATTTACTGTGTAATTAAAACCAATTGTTGAGTTCACTAGCAAGCTGGCCAAGGGTTAGTTAAAACTACCACCGTGAAGTCATGTGATCAACTTTGCAACTGACTAATGAAAGCAGCAGTGGAGTGCGATATAAAGCATCACTCTTAATTCCCACAGTAACCACACACTCCTCACTGGGATCTCATTCGATGGTAATTTATTCATCTTTCCTTTTTAAGTAGGAAAATAATTTTCACACATGCATATAATCAAGTAAGACATCACTCACGTTTATTGTGAAGATGTTCAGATTGATTATAACCACTGGCACCATGGTCCAATATGTTATTACTAACATACTTATTTGAATGTACAGTATACAGTGCATAAATTACGGTTACAGTGAAATTGCATGACATACCTGCTGCTTGTAGATTGCAAAAATCTGTTCTAACACACCATATTCTGAAGTTTTACAATGTGCAGCTCAAATGAAAGACAGCATTTACTTTCCAGCAGCATGGATCTGGAACTAGGGGCAGATATGGCCTTGTGCTTGCACTCCTTTGGGAATTGATCAAGGAAGAAGAACTGGCTGCGTCAAGAAGGAGGCATATCCACGTTCTCATATAGTCTCACAAATAATACATGGACAATTATTACTAAATAAAGTAGTAAATAAATTACTACTTTATTTGTAACAAATATCATCACAAATAAGTACATACACAAATAACATACATGTTCCTTCAGAGTGACATCCTGTTCGGCCATGGCCTATGGCTATCCATCCACAGGCCTCCAAAGGCCTGGAGCCTATCCCAGGGAACTTGGGACACACGGCAAGGGACACCCTTCCAGAGCACAATCACACACACATTCACACACTAAGGACAATTTGGTAATGCTAATCAGCCTGCAGAGCATGTCTTTGGACTGGGGAAGGAAACTGGAGTACCCAGAGGAAAACCCCGAAGCACAGGGAGAACATGCAAACTCTGCGCACACAGAGCGGAGGTGGGATTCGAACCCCCAAATCCAGAGGTGTGAGGCAAATGGTATGGCCAAAGGAATCATGGGATTGCCTTCAAATCTGGCCAGAAAAAGTCACCTCATTGAGCAGCTGTCTTTGGATTGGGACAGGCCTTTTCTTGGGCGTGCTCAATTACTGCCCAAAAAGGCTGCCTACCTAGGCTACCTTCCCGCTGGAGCGAACTAACAGTGTTTTAAAGAATCGAGGTAGGTTTTATGTCCGCACATGTCAAATCCAGTGCTAAAACAGAATAAACAGATCAATATCTTGGGACGTTTTCGTCCCCACTGCTCTCGTCCTCTTCCTCTTCCCGGTGCCGAGGCGTCTCTAAGAATGGACGCGGAGGCTCAGTGGTGCTGTCAGACCCCAGCATCTGCCTCTGGATGAGTCTGTAGTAGAGGCCGTGGCGGTCCATCAGCTCGTCGTGGTTGCCCTGCTCCGCCACAACACCATTGTCCAGCACCACAATAGTGTTGGCGTGCTGCACCGTGCTCAAGCGATGGGCGATCACCAGGACTGTGTAGTTCTCCATCACAGCATTCAGAGCCTGCTGGACCTGAAAATATATATATGTGTGTTTTTGGGCTTCAAGAGTGGCCATCATGATAGAGACATTTACATTTACAGCATTTAGCCTACGCTCTTATCCAGAGTGACAAAACTGTATTGAAGACTCTCTCTCTTTTTTTTTAACTCCACCACCACCTCTTGTCTTCGAGGGCCATGAAGTCTTTGTTAAGAGTACAAAATCATTCAATAGTTATATAGTTTACAGCTTTTGGAGTTCCATTTCATCTCCTTCTGAGCAGGGCTATACAAACAGAATAAAGAAACAAATATGCACTGAAGTCTCTATCGAAAAACATACAGTATCCTCACGCTAGTACTAATCGACTATGGTCTAAGAAGTACATTATGCTAAAACCCTGTTACAGACAGGATGTCTACATCAAAGACAAGGATTAAAGTCTTAATCCATACCATGTGTTCGCTCTCAGCATCCAGCGCGCTGGTGGCCTCGTCCAGAATGAGCACGCTTGGGTTTCGGATTAAGGCGCGAGCGATGGCCACTCTCTGCTTCTGCCCTCCTGAGAGCTGAGTTCCCTTCTCCCCGACACCTGGAATGTGGCACACGTGACTTAACACACAGCTCCTGCTAACACTCTGTTAGATCAGCAGCCAGATAGATATCCAGAGACTGAGCAAAGGCACACATGGACAAACAGAAATCCAAAAACAGTGCGCCTAAACTGCAGCCTAGTGACTCATCAGACATGCTGGAGTCTAATCAATGACCTCATTTAAAATCACACACTCTGACTTACTCTTAGAAACTAAGGCTAAACCGTTCACCTGAAAGGGGTCCTTCTGAGACAACTCTTTTCTGAAGGGTTCTTTTAGAAAAGGTTCCAAGTAGAACCTATTTTGAAAGCTAGAAATCATCCTAGAGGAGTGTATTATAATTATGGAAACAGTGCAAAGAATCATTTATTATTAATGTACCCCATTTTTTTATTAATGTGTATTACTGTAACATGCTGTTATAGAAAAATAATTAACAATGTGGTGGTGTGATGCAACCAGAGGTGTGATTTTTTTCCTATAAGAGCACATCCTGAAGTGTTATTGCTTATGTTATAGCAGCTATAAACAGTGCTTTAAACAGGTCAGGTTTCGTTTGGATAAATGAGGCTGATTATGGTGTGGTACCTGGTCCTAAATGGCTGCATAGGCATGTTTAAAAACTCAGATCTCACCCGTTTCGTAGCCCTTAGAGAGGCTGCAGATGAAGTTGTGAGCATTGGCCTTTTTGGCAGCTGTGACTACAACTTCCGCAGGAACGGCAGGAAGACCATAGGCGATGTTCTTCTGTACAGAGCGAGCGAAAAGGACTGGCTCTTGTCCAACCAGCGCTACCTGAGTGAAGAGTTCATCTACATTTTATCGCATTTTAAAACAATGAGTTTAACAAACAGTTTTTCTTCTGTGCTTCTAAAATTAGATCTGGCGCAAAGAAAAAAACATGAAAAGCTGAGTTCAGTGATACTATTATTTAATGTCTACAAAAACCCTAAAAAATAAAAGGAGAAAAAACTCCTAATAATAAATAAAAACATTTGTTTTTTTCTGATTTTAATTATAAATATTTAGTACAACATGTAACATCAAATTAGCTGCTTCCAATCAGTTTGTAATTTTTATTTTTTTAACAAAAAGCTCCTCAGAAAGGTGTATTGTAACATAATTTATTACGATATTGATACTGTGTCATCATATTGTTCAGCTAGTCTAAATTCAGTCATGGGAAACAGCCATAATTTGGGTGAGCAAATGAGTGAAAGTTTATGTTTCAAAAAAGTTATTCACTCATAATTATAAATGTCTATTAACTTAGCCAGCTAGCCAATTTAGCTAGCAAGTCTTCAAGGGACTGTTTTTGTAGATCGATCAATAAGCAAAGGTGTCTTCTAAACCTAAACTGCGTCTAACAGCTAAACAACAATTTTATGCTAAACTCTTTAAGTGAATACATTAACATCCTGGTTGATAATATAAACCATTTTTAACCAGGTGCAGTTCTATGCCACATTTTGTGCCACTTTTTGCTTTAAAATAGCAACATAATCCATTTCGAAAGTAATGAAAATATATGTGTTGATTTAAGGTTTTTGGAATTTCCCCCACTTTTAAACCCGCTCTAACTGACAGGAGCTTACCTTGGAGTGAAGGTAGCCATGCTGGTACGTCTCAATCGGCCGGCCGTCCAGCAGCACTTGGCCATTCTGAGGTGTGTAAAAGTTCTCCAGCAGAGAAACACAGGAACTTTTACCGCTCCCTGAGGGACCCACCAGAGCTGTCACCTCCCCTGGCTGGATACTGAAGGACACGTTCTGCCAATAAAATGTTTATTATAGGCTGAAGATTATCGACTACACTAACACTAAAGGTTTGCTTGGACCCCACATTTTAACCTTTAATGACACACTTTAAGTTGGGCTGAGTCAGTGGGACAGAACTTGGCTAAATAGAACCTGAAGTGGTACCTTAAGGACATTGGTCTCGGGTCTTGTAGGATAAGCGAATGTCACGTTCTTGAACTCTACCAGGCCTTGCAACATATCTGGAGCTTCTTGGCCATCGAGAGAGTGTTTGGGCGTCCTGTCAATGTACTCAAAGACCTTCTCTGCAGCTCCTACGCCCTGCATCAGACCTGTATAGACGGATGCGATGCTCTGCGGGGAAAACAAATTGAGACAGAAACAGACACAGATCTCATTTGAAAATGTACGCCTGTAAGCAAACAATGTGGCTGCAAACCTATCATGACATGTCTCACCTCCAGACATTCCCCAAGTTCAAGCTCATAGATGATAAAAGAAATGAGAGTTCCCCCGCTCATCTGGTCCGTCACCACCAAGTGTCCTCCATAAAACAGCATAGCCACCTGCAATGCCAGCTCCGAAATCTAAAACAAGAACAACATGTTTAACAACATCTATACATCCTCCCAGGTTGTTCGACAAATCACTATTTCGTGACTCCTTTTAGATTAATCCTGGTTGCTCTCCTCAGAATTCTCTTGTGAACTCTTACTAAACCCAAATAAGGAGGTATAAAAGTAACACATTAGTGCATTACAGGACATTTTGAATAATCCAAACATGAAAATACACTTCGACAATACTGATCCAAAAGTGCTTGGACCCCTTGTTCGTTATATAACTCACGGTGTAATTGCACTCCAAAGGGTCCTCCCTCAATCATTATTGTATTTCTAATTATTATGAGACAACCTCATATTTCCATATAATTTTAGGAAAGAAACAATCTGGGCTTTCCACCATTACAGGTTTCGTGGTAGAACCTTTAGAGTTCTGCACATGTGACTAGAAGGTTATGAGTTCAAACCTCCAGATTTCCAGAGAGTCACCGTTTATCCTTTCAGTGAAAAAAAGGTTCTGCTCTGTATTTGGATAGAGTTCAGAAACACTTCACATTTTAAAGAGTCTTCCAAATAACCAACAATCTAAATATGGCCCCTTGCCCAATTCATGTGAAACTGGGAGCTTGTGATTTTACGTCCCAGGACTACCAGACCACCTCAATCGAAAACCTCAACCATCAGCTCTATTGTTAATCTAGATTCTGACACTTGGAAAGAAGTCTCATAACTAAACATGTTTATTCCATAAAGATATCTGATACGCACACAGCTGGACCACATAAAGCAGGCGTAGGCTACAGCTTGCTTCTTGTTGAGCGCAAACACCTCCAACAGCTTGGTGTAATAAGACTCAGCCTCATGATCTTCGCCGGCGAAGCTGCGCACCGTCCGCATGGCCGAGATCGTCTCCTCCGCCACTTTGTTGGCCTGAGCCAGTGATGTCTGCACCTCTTTGGTTAGTTTCTTCAAGACAACATTGGTAGAAACTTTTGCATAAATTTTTAATAGTCAAATGTGTAAGGATTGTCAATAGTACCTTGATACCACAGACTTTCTATGCTCTATGATGTTTTTTTTCATAAGTGAATTACAGTATAAGTTTATAAATAAGCCTAGCCCATGTTACAGGTTCCAGCAGGTTTCACTAGAACCTAAACACTGCATGTGATATATTAGTTTTACTTTTTTTTTTTTTTAATCAGTGTGTCCAAATAATCTGATTTTAATCTGTAATTAAAAGTGTAAAAAAAAGTGAAAAAGGTTTGCACACTTACCTTGTAATACTCGCCGTAGAGCTTAGAAACCACAGCAATGTATGGAAAGCCCATGATGGTGACGAGCGACAGCTTCCACGACATGCCGAACATGAAGATTAGGAATCCGACTGCCTTGACGAAGCTGCGCAGGAACAGATTGACATTCTGCGAGATGAGGTCACTCACCTGCGTGGTGTCTGAGGTCAGCCGTGATGTGATGTCACCTATGTTGATTAAACATCAGTGTCTGAGTCCAATTTTTGTTTCTTTGGTTATCCTTAATATTTGTTCCTGTTATTGTTCCGTCTTCTGTTATGACTATTCTGTTACTGACCCGATTACTGTTATAATTACTGACTGTTATACGGCTACTGACTGTTATAGTTGCTGAATGTTATGATTACTGATCGCTATGATTGCTACTGGTTGTTACTGATGGTTAATGCCACTCCTGATAGTTCTGAGTACTGACATTTATGACTACTTACTATTAAGGTTACTGGCTATTATAACTACTGATGATTACTGACTACTATGACTACTGACTGTTATGATTACTGACAATTAGGATCACTGCCTCTTAAGACAACTGACTTTTGATTACTTATTGTTATACTGCTACTGACATTAACGACTACTGACAGTTATGATTACTGACTGTTATGACTACTGACTGTTCTACTGCTACTGACATTAATGACTACTGACTGTTATGATTACTGACCATTAGGATCACTGCCTCTTATGACTACTGACTTTTGATTACTGACTGTTCTACTGCAACTGACATTAACGACTACTGACAGTTATGACTACTGATGATTATTGACTGTTATGATTACTGGCGCTTATGCTGCTACTGACATTAATGACTACTGACTGTTATGGTTACTGACTCTTATGATTGCTTACTGTCATGGTTACTGGCTTTTATGCGACTACTGACTACTGAGATGATGACTCGATGATTACTGACTGATGGTCATACATACATACATACATATATATATATATATATATATATATATATATATATATATATATATATATATATATATATATATATACACACACACACACACACACACACACACACACTGTATATGTATATGATACTATATTTAAGATGTAGTATCTAGTAACTTTTTCTATGCTTTATTTTCCTACTTACACTTACAGAAGCCTTATTATTTCGTACATAAGCAATGGATAAATTGCATGTGATATGAAATATATATTGGTATATAAATACATATTTAAATCTGGGACAATGGTACAAGCGTTAGCATGTGGTCTTAGCTTTTATCTCGTAATGCAGCGCTCAACCTGTATGATTAGCATCGAAGAAGCCGATCTCCTGATGCATCAACGAGCGGAAAAGCAGGTTCCGCAGTCGAATGTTAAGCCTGGCGAATGTCAACGAGAACACACCGCCACGAAATCCAACGGCCAGGGAACTAGAATTAGAGACTTACTGTTATAGTCCACAGTTGCATGCTTGGAGCACCCAAAAATATATATCACCCAAAATCCTTTCTGTAAATATCTTCAGTGATGGCACACAAAATCATTATGGGGCAGCCATCTTGAAAAACATAGTAATTTAGTATGACTATCTACCGAAGTCTCAATGAAGTTTATCGAAGTTTGGATGATAATAAAGTTTCATATTAAACTTAATTTTGTAAATTCTTAATTTTTAACTTAAAGCTATACTTTGAAATAGGTATATATAGACTTACAGTAGTTATGAGTAATAGTATATATAGTTATAGGTATATATAGACTTACAGTAGTTATTAGTCAGACTTATATTATATATATATATATATATATATATATATATATATATATATATATATATACACACACACACACACACACATGTATGAAACTTATACTAAATGACTGCAACTCACCTGACGAGGGCCAAAACAGTGAGAATAACCATCGGTTTGATGAAATATTCCATACTTTTATGGATCACTATGCCATCGATGGCTTTCCCGGTGAAATAGGGGATAAAGGCCTCACCTAGACAGACAGGAAAATTTTTTTATAAATACCTAACTTTCTGTACTTGCCTCAGTTCTGTTAATTAATTGTCCACATTCTGCTGCCATCAAGGGGGATCCCCAAACATCTATTATGTATACAACAGCACTGTTTATGGTGCTGCGGTATAGAGGAGGTGTTGATTAATTTTTCTATATCAGCAGATCTTACATTAGATACCATTCCATAGTTCAATGTATATACACTAATGTAATATAATGTGTGTGTTGGTAGTCTAACAAAATACTGCAATAATATTATAGACCATGATAACTGACAAAAATATTGTGAAAATATAATCAGTGCATGCCTAATAAATGTTTAATAATATTAATTAATTAAACACCATTATTTCAATTTAGTGGATATAATAGTATATAATTGGCCATCGGGGTTACTGGAGTGTACGGCTGAAAAAAGCATGTATAAACTCACACACGGCCGAGAGGAGGAGGAAGAAGAAGGCAAGGGACAGAAGCCCTGCGTCCTTCTTACAGTACGACAACAGACGTCCCAGAGTGGCCCCGGAATTCGGCTTCTGTTTCACCTCTTTCCTTCTCATCTCACCTTCCTCTTCTCGTTCCTCCGCCTCTCCTCCATCCACCAGCCTCTCCCTCTCTCCTACACCTGACCTGGCAACATCTGTGGTGCTCAGGAGCTTCCAGAAGAACACAGACCCCATTGCAGAGATGCAAGTCCACGAGAACAAGCTGAGGAACCAAGGGTCATGCATCAGAGTGCCCATCTCGGAGAATATCAGGAGCTTGGCAAGGGCATAGGAGAGCATGGTGAGACCGATGAGCACCACCAGAGTGTCCAAGGATGCAACGCGTTTCGGGCCATCTTGCTGGTTTATCAGGACGCCTACAGAGGCACCGAAAAGGAGGCAGGAACGCACCAGAAGCACCACCCACAGATCCAAGACCGAGCGATAGACGTCAAAGTCCAGGATGTCATCCAAGAACGAATCTGGACCAGACCACTGGACGTAGAGGACGGTGGAGACCACAGTGTCCACCAGGACAAAAGTAAAGATGCAGCCAATAACCACAGTCAGCCTCATGATGTAGTTTTGTACTGGAGTGGAGACACGTGACAGGAAGTAGTGCAGCAAAATGACTGATCATCAGAGGATCAGTGAAGAACAGCAGCCAGTGTGATCTCATGCGATCAGCCTGTACTGAGACCAAAACGATCAGAAAGACAGGAGACACTTCTCGAGATCATCTTGCAGTGTGAGAACATGCAGTGGAGCTCCACAACAACACAACCGACAAGACAATAAAGAATCCGTGATCCTCAAAGCTCCCTTTTCCACACACAAATCTGCATAAAAACTTTTATATTACTTATAATACTATCAGTAAGGCATTTCACAGAAGCGCGTTGCTGTCTGTTTACAAAGTGTCGCTTCTCTGAAGCCGGGTTTGTCCTTAAACGCAGTCTCACAGTCCGGAAGAGAAAATGAATGCCGCTTATAAGCCCCGCCCCGTCTCTCAGCCTGACCAATCAGAATGTTTCCTGGCCGGCACGGACACGCCCACGCCCCCACGAGGAGCTGTTTTATAATAGAAAACACACTGTAAGGTAGGATTTAAAACAATATAAAATGACAAATAATGTAGCGAAAAATGGTGGCATGATCTAAGATTATTAAAATTGTATTTTAATTTTACATTCTTAAATTTAATTTTGATTATTTTTAATTTTCATTAATTATCAGCAGGGCCTACATTCCTTTCTATAATAAATAAAAAGATATAATAATACTTCCAATAGTATTATATAGTATGATGAAAAGACAAAAATATTGTGATATTTCAGTATACAATATAATACCTGTGGGAAAATCTGGTGAAAATGGTACAATGCTTAAAGATACATTTCCAGTTCATTCTAAATTGTCCTAATTGAATGATTTGGGATTTATTCAAGATTTTCAGAAAGCACTAATACGCAAGAAATTGGTGTATAGTATTACTACTTTATAATCTAATCTTTAATACGTAGAACTCTTATTCATGTGGAACTACAAACGTGACTGTGCACCTTCTCAGCGTCCTTGTTTATGGAAATAAACATCTCATTCATTACCTCCTTAGACATATTGGAAAATCTTTATACAGCTCCTGAGACACAAATAAAATGATCACATCCACCAACAGCAACCTCTTATTGCACAATATAAGTAAGTTTTTGCACCTGGATGAATGAAACTTGGTAGAAAGTTTTTGACTCCAAGGCTCCAAAATGGTAAATCACTTCTTCCTCTCCAACAAACAAAGAAATAAACTCAATAACGAAAAACCATAAACAGATGACGGAATGAAGAAAAGCAAGAAAAGACATTTTACATGTTGTACGAACTATATAACATCAGAACGCTGAAAAATAAAAAAAATGTGGGCGTGGAAACCGATGTGGCTGTTCGGCTTGTTGTGCATCATCATTCTGAGATGCTTTTCTGCTCACCACGGATGTAAAGAGTGATTATTTGAGTTACCGTAGCCTTCCTGTCAGATTGAACCAGTCTGGCAATTCTCTTCTGACTTCTCTCATAAACAAGGTGTTTCCTCCTGCAGAACTGCCGTGTGTGTCCTGAAAATCCCAGGAGATTAGCAGTTCCTGAAATACTCAAAGCAGCAGGTGTATAAGTGTTCCTATTAAAGTGCATGGTGAGTGTATATATTGAGGGGCAAATTATATATATTAAACATGAGCATTTTTTACTAACATTAGCCACATAATTGAGTCATTTCCAGTTACTGAAAAGTAAAGACGTAAAGACACAAAGAAGACCTAAACAGAACCAGTGCGGATATGTTAGCGTTTATTACTCTAAAAGCCAACATGATGAAATAAGGATTCTGGGAAAATTCAGACACAAAAAAATCCTTCAGCCATTACTGAATCATTGCATCATTATTTACAAAAACACAACTATTACAAATAACATTCTGCTCGTAGCTATGAGCCCCGATCTATAAGCGTGCGATGTAGTGACTACTGCTGTCAGTCGCTTTTTCGATCTTCACTCATCTTCAAGGAAATGCACAGACCTGTGAACAGCCGAGTCTCCAGAGAAGCGTCGTTACACTAAGAGAATCGTAACACCAGACATCCTGGAACAACGTACATCCTACAAACCGCCAATTCGTCTCCGTGTGACAAAGATCAGGTCAGATATTTGACCAAATCTGTTATCAGGATTTCAGTGTACGTCAGGCCCCGGCAGCACGTACTCCAGCCCGTCCTTCCCGTCCTCCGCGACCACCTGAACAGCGCTGATCACCGTCTCTACGGGAAACGTCAGGAACAGGTCGTCTTTCAGTCTTTTGGGCGAAGGCGAATCGTCTGAGGGGCACAAGGGCTCGGTGACGGTCAGCGTTATGGAGGACACGTTCCTGCCTCGCCGTTTGGCGCTTTTCTTCTCCTGCTTGTAGGCAGCGTTCATGTTGGAAAAAACCTGAAAGAAGAGAAATTTCCCTGTTCACTTTCATGCTTGCATGTGAGGCATAATTGACAAATTACTAAAAACCTTCTCTCTGACACCAAATCTAGTCCATCAGCCAAGACATGTTTGATGCCTGACGATTGCTTCTTTAGTTCTGCACTGGAGCTGCGAGGTCAATGTAGCTAAGAAGTAACAGAAGCGCAAATCTTCACAGACTTGTTTCAAAGGTGTCTATTCAACGTCATTTTTAAATGAACAGTTTTGGAATAGTAACGAGAGTCCAACTTTAAACTTTGGGAGGCGGAATGATCCCAACTGCCCTGTTGTCCAAGATGGTGCAAAGGTACAGAGAAGTTTTATTCATGTTTATAGATGACACAAAGTCCCACTGGGTCCTAAACCACACGAGAAAGTCTGAAGTACTGGATACAGTCTGTGATTTTTTTTTTTTAATGAGACAGACTTTTATTAGCACCACTGCAGTGAAACAGGTAAGAATTGCTGCCTCACACTTCCAGGGTCCTCGCTTTGAGCTCAGATTACTGTCTGTGTCGAGTTTCGCATGTTCTCCCCCATCTGTGTGGGTTTCCTCTGGGTTCTCCGTATGTGGATTGGCCATGATAATTGCTATTTATATGCTACGATGATGCATGATGTTCTACAGTGGACTGGCGTTCCAGGGTGTAGTCCCGACTCATGGCCAGTGCTGCTGTGATAGGACCAGGATAAAGCGTTTACTGCGTATTTGTGAACATATTGTGCACGTTGCTGTCTGCCAACATACTTGCACATAAGTCTGAGCACTAGGGAGCAGTGTTGCACGTGCCAAAGCAAATGTACAGAAAATGAAACAAAGAGAAGAAAGTTTCATATTTTACTTTAAAAGAAAAATTACCTTATCTTCCAGTGCCTTTGCTCGCCAATGAATGCCTGACCACTAGGTAGATAGATAGATAGATAGATAGATAGTTGGGTGGAAGGACGTGATTGATGGATGGATGGATGGATGGATGTACTTTATTGCTCCCCAAGGGGAAATCTGGGAATAACTTTCTTCTGCCACATGACCCTCGCAGTGCTCCATGCTACTTTCGCACTAGTTCTGGTTTGGGATAAGTGTTTGGGTTTCATCCCAATCCCAACGCTAGTGTATACAGCTCGCAGCTCAATCAATCAGCGTTTGCTTGACGCACAGCACTGAGCTTTGTATGATGCATTGTTAAGATCACAGTCTAATGCAAGCTATGCTTTACCCATAAACCCCTTCTCCAAGCATCAACACAAATATGTTTACATGCATATGCTTCAGAGGTAGAAATTACTCTTTAGCTCCTTAAAGTTACAAATTTACAACATGTATAATTTATGAGATTTTTAAAAAAAAATGAGAATCCAAACATTGATATCACGCACATTATCGGTGCCCCGTGTGAGGAGGAACATCACCTACACTACTTTAGCCTCGACGCTCCAGTGCAAAACCAAAAAAGCAAACGAATTTTGTCTGCTTTTAGAGACTTGGTGGGAGAAGGTAGAAAATCATGTCAGCTCCTCTGTTAACATGTGTAATGGCCACCTTTCATGCCAAAGTGATGATTATTTCTAAATCAAATTGCTACAGATCATTGCACAATCCTGTAAAAAGCTTATTATCTTATTATGTACCATCTGGTTGAGTTGATTTTGCTGCTCCTGAACGGAGGAGAGGAAGCTGTTATCTGGCTCCTCGCTGAGGGAATAATTTCCTGCATCTTGCTCATAACTCAGTAAATCCAGCTTCATCTGGTGGAGAGAGCAGGACAGTGAGATGATAAGAGAGCGTTACGAGAGAGGGCAAGGATGTGAGGAGAAACGTAATACAATTGAATACAGACCATAAATGTAAGTGAATGTACGGCTACATTGTGACTTTATGCGTTACTTTGTGTTAGCTTATAATAAACATGTGCAGGTCTGTCTACGTCAATCAATCTGAATATGAGACTGAAGGTTGTGTGAATAATGTCTTATCAGCATTACCATGGCAACCTTTGGTCCGAGAGTTTACAGCTCATTTCCTGATTATAGCTTTGATATTCCATTTACAACCCTTGAAA